>NW_026623089.1:52052981-52746731 GCF_023065955.2 Ursus arctos
ATCAACATAGACTAGAGAACACAGAGAGACTTCATGAGACAGCATTTGAGTAGTGAAAGATAAACTGTAATCCATCTTTCTGCAGGGGTGCAGACGGGGAAATACATGCCTTCTAAAGGATGAGAACAAATGAATGGCACTGGGAATAAGTGTGGTAAACATAGAAATAAAAGATTAAAGAAAAGTGTGTGGAGCTCAGTGGGAAGTATCTTAGATATACAGGATGGGCAAGATTATGAATGGCTCTGAATGCTAGGCCTGGGAATGTTGTATTTGATGATGTTTCAAGAACACTAATCCTCAATGAGCATTTTCATCTATTCTTTATCCTAGATGTTATCTGCTATGTAAAACTACAACAGCTACCCACACATTTTCTACAGCATTCCCTCTCTGAACACTGGTGCTCTATATTTATCTGTTCAAGCTGAGACTACTAGGGAAAGAGATTCTTATAATTAATCCTCTTGTAACCAACTGGATACCCAATTTAAAGATAAAAATCTATTACCAAAATGGCCTTTATTTCCCATCCCCATCCCCAAAGTCATGTTTTAACATTTGTCTCAATTCCATTTATCCTCTGGTCTATGAGATTATTACGTTGGTACCAGGCACACGAACTAGGGCTTTGGGAAAAGAATTTTGGGGTTTTTTGTGTGTTAAAGTAACACAGTCACTAAGAACATAGAAAGACAAATTTATAAAGAGACCTCTTTAGATAAAGTCTTCTAAGAATCCAGCAAATCCTATAGCTAACAACTATAAAAAACTACATAATTACATTTTATGGTCTCACATGAATCAGAAGGGACTTGAGAAAGACTCTTATGTTGTTGGTTTTGGAAAACAATCTGTAGTAATTACTAAATATTACTAAATATACATATAGCATATGTATATATCCTTTGAACCAGCAATCCCAATCCTGATTCTTTATCTCATAGCATAAATGTACCAATATGTGAAGGTATGTACAAGAAGCTTACTACAATGTTCACAGTGACAAAAAAAAAATGGGAAACAAAGTAGGTGTCCATCAATAAGGGATTAGCTAAATGAACAAATGTACAGCTGCACCAAAAATAATCTCATTCATAATAGCATATTTTATACAGCCAATAAATGAATGCTTTAGTGCTCTACTAGCTGATGTGGAGAATGTTGTACTAGTTATTATGAGTGAGAAAAACAAGATGCAGAACAGAACAGAATGCATCATATGATCCAGTTTTATTTAAAAAAAAAAAAAACCTATACATACACAGGTGTGCCTGGATTAGTGTATGTGTCCTGCTAGGCAGGGAAAAAATAGATAGGATGGTGATTCAAGTATGGGGAAAATTATGAAAGGATATATACTATACAGTTACTTTGGAGCAAAATGAGAAGTAAAGGGGGAAAGGGAATTAGGCAAGAAATGAAAAAATTGATACAAATTCACAATTATATAAAAATCATATACATAAAGAAACTAGTATTTTTAAAATAAAAACAATATGAAAATAAAAAGAAGAGTTATTAGAAACCACCTAATCTAATCTCCAGATGATCCAACCCTCATTAATTCAACACTAAATGCCTATTTTGTGCAATAAACAGCAACAAGGGTTAGTATTTCCTTTCCAGTAACAGATCTACTAACAAAGAATCCATCTAGTCCCAAGGATGCCCATTCCATTTTAAAGCTGATCTAATGAGAGAAATTCTTCCATGTGATTAACTGAAATTTGCTTGTCCATAAGGAGAAGGAATAAATCTAATCTAACCTCTAATTACATAATTGTCTTCACAGGACTAATATCTTATTCACTTAGCAACACTTACAGGTAGTTTCCTGCTTTTATACGTAATGTAGCCCTTAAAATGTGTCTGTTAAATCTCAGACTCTAGAGATTTAAATGTTAAAAAATGACAAACTGAAAAAAAATTGCAACTCAGATCACAAAGGCTTTCCTTAATACCCAAACAGCTCCTAAAAATCACAAAGCAAAAGACCATTTTTAAGAGTTAAGGAATAGGAACTTTAGTGCACAGCAAAAGGAAACATAGTTCTTTAAAAAGATGTTCAACTTCACTCACTTAATGCAAATTAAATCCACATTATGATATTTTTTCACCAGTCAGACACAGATCCAAAAGTTTGGTAACACATTGTGTTGGCAAAGATGTAAGCAGATAGTAGTTCCCATACTTTCTGCTTTTAGGAATACATTCCATAAACTCATACAAGAGCAAGAATAAATGCACAAGGTTATTCACTGTGGCTATGCAAATAATAGCAAAAGACTGGGAACAACTTAAGTGTTTAAGAGACGGGAATTGATTTTTCTAAAAGTATAGTACATTACACATCTATGTGAAAGATTCACAAGGTATGAAAACACCATTTAGCAATTCTGAAAGAAGAGTTTAGAAGACAATTATATCTTGATATCTTGGTTACCAAATCTAGAGATGGAAGGATGGGCTTTCCAACACCCTTAGAAGAATCTTACCAGTTTTCATTAAAATAGTAAAAGGGTTCTTGAGAATAGCATGTCAAACAGATGGACTTTAAGAGATGCTTTAAATAACCTTATTGTAATTTGAGGCTGTTACTTGTGAGTGTGTAAGAACATGGTGCGGGCAGTATCCAATTCTGTTCCCACAGGGAGAAGTACCAAAAGATCATCAGGTGAATATAGGTTTTTTGATTTCTTTCAATTTTCTTGAAACTTGTTTCAAGAGAAAAGAATGTTTATTCTTTAAAACTCCTGAATGTGCCACCAAAAAAAAAAAAAAAACTATTTTGAAAATAGTATTGTAAACACAAACAGTGGATACAGCCAGTCTTTGAAAAATTAAGCTGCCATTAAATATTCATGACAGGGGCGCCTGGGTGGCACAGTCAGTTAAGCATTGACTCTTGGTTTCAGCTCAGACCATGACCTTGGGGTCATGAGATTGAGTCCCAGGTCAGGCTCCACACTCAGCATGGAGTCTGTTTGGGATTCTTTCTCTCCCTCTCCCTTTTCTCCTCTCTCTCTCAAATTAATACATAAATCTTTAAAAAAATAAATGATGGGGCGCCTGGGTGGCACAGCGGTTAAGCGCCTGCCTTCGGCTCAGGGCGTGGTCCCGGCGTTCAGGCTCCTCCGCTATGAGCCTGCTTCTTCCTCTCCTACTCCCCCTGCTTGTGTTCCCTCTCTCGCTGGCTGTCTCTATCTCTGACAAATAAATAAATAAAATCTTTAAAATAAATAAATAAATAAATAAATAAATAAATAAATAAATAAATGTTCATGACAAGTTTGTAAACATTTGGTGTAATGCTAAGCAAAGGGAGCAAAATATAGTTTTATGTTGCATATAAAAATGAACTACTGAGACACCTGGGTGGCTCAGTCGGTTAAGTGTCTGCCTTTGGCTCAGGTCATGATCCTGGGGTCCCAGGATGGAGCCCCACATGGAGCTCCTTGCTCAGCGGGGAGCCTGTTTCTCCCTCTGCCTGCCACTTCCCCTGCTTGTGCTCTATCTCTGACAAAAAAAAAAAAAAAATGAACTACTATTCTATCAAAAGTGAGATGAATTCCATAAAAAATGTCCGGAAAGAAATGCATAAACATGTTAACAATGGTTGTTTCTGAGTAGCATTTTCTCCTTTCTTCCATTTTTCTGTATATTTTACTTTTCTATGACTTAGTACTTTCATAGCAACATACACATGAACAGAAAATTGTTTATCTTTGTTCTGACAGATTTGTTGGGCAGTTATTAAAAATGTAGTTGTAAAAAAAAAATCTAAATCTCTTATCGCCCCCTCATTTTTGCCGTGAATCTTAAACTGCTCTAAAAAGATTAAGTCATTTTAAAAATTCTAGAAGATAAACATTTCCTGATGACAAAAGTGATATAACAAGGGAAATTAAGCTTTTTAAATATATACGTAACAAAGGCTTTGTAATTAGAACATACACATATCACCTATTTAACAAAACATTTGTACCCAGAACTCTTGCATTCAAAATAAGACAAACACGAATAAAAAAATGGGCAAAGGTCTTGAACTGACTCTTCACAAAAGATGTAGAATAGCCATGAACAGAAACCATCCCAGTTACACTGGAGCCAGAGAGGGAAGGACACACCTCCACCTAAAAAGCCTTTGAAGTTAAGACAGTTAAGACAGTCTAACAGGAGGAGAGTGTCAAAACTACTCCTTGCGAAATGGAAAAAAGGCCAAAAGATCTACCGGTTTACTAAGCCTCAACTTAATTTCTCACAGCTTGCTCATGGACAACACGGAAGCATCATAATACCCAACTTCAGCTTTCTTAAGAGAAACGGGCTTTCTCGCCCATGTCCAAAAGTCTTAAGGAAGGAAATATCACAAATTTTAGTTAAAACATGACCCAAGAAAGTAATACAAAGGAAAGAGAAACCAACTTTTTCTCCATTTCTTAACTGTCTGCAGGGAAGAAGTGACAGCTTTCAGTTAAAGCTACTCTCTTCTCTGACCTCTGTGAATCAAACCCTAGAACAAAAATGGATTACTGTGGTTACCCAAAGATTAACTTGGAAAAAGTAATGCTCTTTACCATGTTTTCAACTGTTATTAGAATTTTATTTGTAAAAATACTTAAGTATCAAAAAGAGAGATAGAGGGGCGCCTGGGTGGCATAGCGGTTAAGCGTCTGCCTTCGGCTCAGGGTGTGATCCCGGCGTTATGGGATCGAGCCCCACGTCAGGCTCTTCCTCTATGAGCCTGCTTCTTCCTCTCCCACTCCCCCTGCTTGTGTTCCCTCTCTCGCTGGCTGTCTTTCTCTGTCGAATAAATAAATAAAATCTTTAAAAAAAAAAAAAAAAAAGAAATCATCTCAGGATGACCAATAAAATCCCTTTATACAAAGGATATTCTGAGATGGGGAAACACACTCTGAGATGGGGAAATGTGCACTTTAAAAGGAGTACATATTAATATATAAATACGTAATACTGGAAGTGCTGAGAAAAAAAGCAGAGCAATAGAGAAAGGGAGTGTTGAGCAGCTGGGGAAAGTCTGCGGTTCTATACAGGCATCCTCCATTTTACTGAGCTTCGCTTCAGTGCATTTCAGACACTGCATTTTTTACAAACAACATCTGTGGCAACCGTGCGTCAAGCAAGCCTATTGGTGCCCACATTTTTCCAACCATTTGCTCACTTCACATTGGTGTCCCATTTTGGTAATTCTTGCAATATTTCAGACCTGTTCATTATGATACTTGTTCTGGTGATCCGTGGTCAGTGATATCTGATGTTACTACTGGAATTGTTTCCGGGCACCATGAACTGTGCCCACACAGCACAGTGAACTTGATGGATCAATGTCATGTATGTCCTGACTGCTCCATGGACAGGCCAGTCCCCTGTCTCTGTCCCTGTCCTCGACTCGGGCCTGCTTATCCCCTGACACACCGCAATATTGAAATCAGGTCGAGAAATAACCCTTCAATGGTCACTAAGTGTTCCAGTGAAGGAAGAGTCATTGTCTCTCACTTTAGTGCAGAAGGCACGTCAAAAGCCGAGATGGCCAAAAGCCAGGCACGTGTCCCGACAGTCAGCCCAGTTGCAAAGGCAAAGTTCTTGAAGGAAACGGAAGGTGCTTCTCCAGTAAACACATGAATGATAAGAAAGCAAAGCAGCCTTATTGCTGATAGGGGGAAAGCGGTCTGAGGGAGAGATCAAACCAGCCACCACATTCCCCTAAGCCAAAGCTGAGAGAGGGGAGGAAGCTGCAGAAGAAAAGTTGGAAGCCAGGAGAGGTTGGTTCTTGAGGTTTAAGAAGCCATCTCCATAACAAAGAAGCACAAGGTAGGGCAGCAGGTGCTGATGCAGAAGCTGCAGCAAATTATCCGGAAGACCCAGCTGAGATCGTTCATGAAGGCGGCTATGCTAGACAACAGATTTTTCAATGTAGATGAAAACAGTCTGAGAGAGAGAGAGAGAGAGAGAGAGAGAGAGAGAGAGAAAGAAAGAAAGAAAGAAAGAAAGAAAGAAAGAAAGAAAGAAAAAGAAAACAGACTTATATTGGAAAAAGATGCCATCTGGAACTTCCATAGATAGAGAGTCAGTGCCCGGATTCAAAGCTTCAAAGGACAGGCTGACTTTTTTTTTTAGGGGTTAATGCAGCTGGTGACTGTAAATTGAAGCCTATGCTCATTTACTATTCTGAAATCCTAGGGCCCTCAAAAATTATACTAAATCTACCATGCCTGTGTTCTATAAATGGAACAACAAACCTGGATGACAGCACATCTGTTTACAACACAGTTTACCGAACATTTTAAGCCCACTATTGACACCTACTGCTCAGAAAAAAAGATTCCTTTCAAAATATTACTGCTCACTGGCAACTGGTCACCCAAGAGTTCTGACAGAGATGTACCACAAGATTGTTTTCATGCCTGCTGACATTAGATCCATTCTGCAGCCTATGAATCAAGAAGTCATTCTGACTTTCAAGTCTTATTATTTAAGAAATACATTTCATAAAGCTATAACTGCCACAGGTAGGGATTCCTCCAATTGATCGAGGCAAAGTAAATCGAAAACCTTCTGGAAAGGATTCAACATTCTAGATGCCATTAAGAACAGTTGTGATTCATGGGAAAAGGTCAAAATATCAACACGAATGGGAGTTTGGAAGAAGCTGATTCCAGCTTTCATGGATAATTTTGAGAAGTTCAAGATCTCCATGGAGGAAATAACTACAGGTGTGGTGGAAACAGCAAGAGAACTAGAATAAGGAGGTGGAACCCGAAGATGGGACAGAATTGCTGCAACCTCATGACAAAACTTGAAAGGGTGAGCAACTGCTTTTTATAGATGAGCAAAGAAAGTGGTTTCCTGAGATGGAATCTACTCCTGGTGAAGATACTGTGAAGATTATTGAAATGACAACAAAGAATTTAGAATATTACATAAACCTAGTTGATAAAGAAGCAGTAGGGTTTGAGAGGATTGACTCCAATTTTGAAAGAAGTTCTACTGTGGGTAAGATGCTATCAAACAGCATTGATGCTAAAGAAAAATCATTCACAAAGGGAAGAATCAATCATGCAGCCAAATTCACACTGTTGTCTTATTTTAAGAAATTGCCAAAGCCACCCCAACCTTCAGCAACCACCACCCTGATCAGTCAGCAGCCATCAGCACAGAGGCAAGACCCTCTACATGAAGAAAGATTACAATTCACTGAAGGCCCAGACAATGGTCAGCATTTTTCAGCAATAGTTTTTTTAAATTAAGGTATGTATATTTTTTTGATATAATGCTATCACACACTTAACAGACTACAGTATAGTGTAAACAAAACTTTTATATGCACTGGGAAACAAAAATACATTCAAATCACTTTACTGCCATATTCACTTTATTGCAGTGGTCTGGAACCGAATGTGCAATATCTCCAAGTTTGCCTGTATAAGGAGATCATGGAAGATATCTAAGCAGACCTAAGAAAGATAAGAAATAAGCAAATACCCATTTATTTCAGGAAAAGAGCATTCTAATCATAAAACTGCAAATGCAAAGATCCTGTGAGATGGGTACATATCTAGCATGTTTGAGGAACACAAAGGAGGTCAGAATCATAAAAATGGAGTGGGTAAGGGGAAAGCAGCAGCAGGTGGGGGTCAGATGGGGAATGTTCAGCAGTGATGAGCTGGAGTTAACTGGTACCAGCTGAAGAACAGATTGTTATACATTCCAGAACTTTGAATCAGCCGTAGTGGGAGTAATTATACCACAGAAATAGCCGAATGGTACAAATCAGTGGATTTCCCCCCCTCTGGAGATTTAGTTTATCAGCACATTGCTGCCTGTAGGCCACTTTAAATACTTTACCTTTTGCTCTGTGCGAGATCAGAAGCTACTGGAAGGGTCATCTTCTGTCTGGTATCACTGCTTGAATTCTGATCAGAGAGAAAAAGGGCAAAAGCAGGAAGACTAATTTGGAGGTTGTTGACATAATGTAGGTGACATAATGTAGATGAGATATGCTGGTAGTCTAAATCAAAGTGCCAATGGTGAGAGCATCAGAAGCAGAATTCCGAATATGAAGAGCTGCTCTGATTTGAATCAGCATGTGGCAACAGTTACCAAGCTTCCTACTTATAAATCAATGATAACTACCTCTAATCTAAATATGTCATTTCTAGTTCTGAATTAAGACTGTTAGTTGGATTTATAAAGAGCTTCAAGAAGTACAAAAAACCAATAAGGAGTCTTAGATACACATTACATTTCTTTAGCTATCAACGATTCCATTATCATTCCAAATGATCAACATAGACATTTACTGAGCCCCTGTTACATATAAGGTACTGCAGGGGATACAAAAAGATCTATAATCCAAGCCCTCAACCTAAGGAAGTTACAATCTAAAATTTAAGCTAAATCATCCATATATAAAAAGAAACAGATTCAAGGCAGTGCAAGTACAAAGTGTGTAGTAGCCCTAAGGAGTTTTCTATTAACTGGAGGTAAAGAGAGGAAAAAAAAAAAAAATCACTGGACTTGAGATAGGTCTTTCAGGATGGACAGAATGAGCCTGTGAGAGAGGAAAGAAAGGAATAAGTAACGGTGTTCCAGGCAATGGATCTGCAAAGTTAAAGAGCTAGGTAAAGATGGGAACGTACTTGGTGGTCCAGGACTAGCCTACTTGAGGCATTCAGGAGCACTGGGAGATAGGGATTACAACTGTAGAGTATGGAGCCCATATCTGAACTCTCAATTGCGTCACTTACTGCAGCATGTTATTTAGAACTCTCCAGCCTCTATTTCCTCGGAAGTGGCAATTACAGTACCTACTTTATAGGACTAAATTAAGTAATATCATGTATGTATGGTGCTTCACACAACTTGGAAGTTAGGAAGCAGTCACGGGTTATCAAAAACAACATTCTCATTAAAGATGGAAAGACAGATTGGAATCCAATTATGGAAGGCCTCAAATATCAGACTAAGGAGCTTGCATTAAATTCTGTAGGCAGTGGCAAACAAAAGTTTTGTGTGGGGAAATTACGTGGTGGGATTTTAGAACAATAAATCTGGCAGGAAGATATAGGATGGGTTGATTGCAGAGTAAACAATGGACGTTGAGATGCTATTTAGACAAAAGTCTAGACCTACAATAAGAGTTTCAACAACGGTAAGGATAGTGATAATGGAACACAAAGTGCAAAGGGTGGGATACTGAACTGTACACTTAAGAAATGGTTAAGATGGTAAATTTTATGTATTTTCACCACAATTTTTTTAAAGGGTCAGAAAGGGAAAGTTAACTCAAGTACCTGGAAAAACCAAAGGTACCGATAAGGAAAAACAACAACAACCACAACAATAAAGTCAGGAAAGGGGGCTCCATTTAGGAAAATGACTACATACTGGTTAAGTTTGAAGTGATGCCTTGAAAGCTAAAAGGACATATACAATATACAGAGATATAAGACTGAAGCTCACTTGCTGATCTAACAAAGACAATCAGTGGGAAGAAGAAATTTCACCATGTATAAATATACTAATATGCCCAAGTCACTACTACTTGGCTTATCAGTCTTTAATGTAAGAAAGGATGGAGGGGTGTCTGGGTGGCTCAGTTGGTTAAGCATCTGATTCTTGATTTTGGCTCAGGTCATGGTTTTAGGGTTATGAGATTGAGCCCCACGTCAGGCTCCATGCTTGGCACGGAGTCCGCTTGAGATTCTCTCTCTCCCTCTGCCTCTGCCCATCCCCGGCCCATGTGCGCTTTCTCTCTCTCTCGAAAAAAAAAAAAAAAAAAGAAAAGAAAGAAAGAAAAGATGGATATGCAACTTGATAACTGCACTTAATACAGACTGAAAAGATGTCTTTTCTAAGACATCCCCAAAACCTAATTACAATAAAAAGCAGCCATTAACACAACCTACTTTATTCATCTTATATACAAATAGGACTGTAACAAATCCAGTAACACAAAGGCACTTTGATAATCCTATAATTCAGACACCATATATTCTAAGATATAAGGTTAATATGTTCAGTGTGTTCTCTATATATCCTTTAAATGTTAGCAGTGAATTTGTATGTATGTTTCTGTGTTTCTAGAATTGCTAATATTTTCATATATTTTCTTTGAATAATATGAATACAGAAAAAATATATAAGCTTGGTGAACTTTCACAAAGTGAACACATCCATATAACCAATACCCAAAACAAAAGCCAGAACATCACTAGCACCTGGGAAGGCCCCTTCATGCCCCATTCAAATACTCTCCCCAACCCCCAACAAGGGTAATCAATCTCCTGACTTCTGACACCACAGATAGTTTAACCTGTTTTTGAAATTTATGTAAATGCAATCATACAGTATGCACTCTTTAGTGTCTGGCTTCTTCTGCTCAACATTGTATCTGTGAGTTTCACAATTACATACAGCTGTAGTTTGTTCATTCTGATCAATGTTTAATTCATTGCGTGATTATGCCAGAAACTTATTTACCCATTCTACTGTTGATAGGCATTTGGAAAATTCCAGCTTGTGCTATGACAATTAGTCCTGCTATTAACATTTTTGTCCATGTCTTCTGGTGAATATACACACACAATTCTGTTGTATATAACTCTAGAAGTGAAAATGCTGAGTCACAGAACATGCAAGTGTTCAACTTTAGTAAAACAACTAATGAACTTTAAAGGGAGGAATATTTTTTTTAAGATTTATTTATTTATTTGAGAGAGAGAGGGAAAGAGAACGCATGCTCGCGCACACGCGAGCATGGGCGGGGGAGGGGCACAGGGAGAGAAAATCCTTGAGCAGACTCCCCACCAATTGCAGAGCCTGACTCGGTGTTCCATCCCAGCACCCCGAGATCATAACCTGAGCTAAAATCAAGAGTTGGCAGCTCAACCGACTAAGCCACCCAGGTACCCCCAAAGGAAGGAATACTTTAAGGTCTTTATAGGGCAATTTGAATGATTAATGATGTGTCAGAAGGTATGATGAAAACTCCATCAAAACTACTTTCAGGAGGGTAAACACATTGAAGTAGGATTGTTGAACCACATGGCTTCCAAGGACAGCAATTTACTTTAGAATATTTTCACCAGCAATTTGGAATGTGACAATAACACTTAGAAGTAACCAAGTTTGTCTTATCTTTTCTGAACTGCTGATGCTGAAAATTTAGAAACAGTTGAAGAGCCATTATAATCAATAAGGTAAAGGAGTCACATTCTCAACATGTTATGGAATATAAATGTTACATGTCAGAACTCTGCAGCAGTTAGGGGTGCCTGGGTGGCTCAGTCTTTAAGCGTCTGCCCTCAGCTCAGGTCATGATCCCAGGGTCCTAGGATCGAGCCTGGTGGCGGGCTCCCTGCTCAGCGGGGAGCCTACTTCTCCCTCTCCCACTCCCCCTGCTGTGTTCCCTCTCTCGCTGTCTCTCTCTCTGTCAAATAAATAAATAAAATCTTAAAAAAAAAAAAAAAAAAAAAAAAGAACTCTGCAGCAGTTAAACCTGTACTCATTTAATCATACTCCTGGAAAACAAAAGGGACTTCAAAACTAGTCTAACCTTCAGGTGGTCGTATCAATACCTTCTAAATCAGTGAACATGCAAACAAAAATTCATTTAATTCTGGAACAGAAGAAGAATATTAGGCAAAAACTAAGGGAATCTGAATAATACACACTTTAGTATGTATCAGTACTGGTTTATTAATTATAACAAATGTACCAATCTCATGTAACATGTTAACAATAGGGGAAATGGAGTTGGGGTATATATGGGAATTCTGTGTAGTATCTTAGCTATTTTCCTATAAATCCAAAGCTGTTTAAAAATAGAATTTATTTTTAAAAATCCATTTAAAACTCTGCAACATAATCTGCAGATTATAATACACCTGCTAAACTCCTCTCAGAATGCAATCCAAATGCATTTTAAGAGCTGTTAGACACCCGCGCGTGCATACATGCGTGTGCACACGCATACACACACACACACACACACACACACACACACACACACATACTTTCCATCTACGGGCTTAGACGCATAGATATATGAAGGAAGCATTCTGCCTATGCTGATTTTGGTTTTGCTCCTAGCTATAAAATTACGAACAAGGCTCAGACTTCCTTTTTTATTCCAACTAACCTAACCTTTTTGCGTATATACTGTAAACACTTAATGATTAAGAAGCAATCCCCCAGTTAATCTTCAAACAATAAAATAAAAGCATCCAAACTCCAAGTAACATCAATTCTCCAATAAATCACATCTTTGTGGTTTAAGTCATTGAGTCTTTGCTTTTACTTCGGAGGGAATAAAGGAAAAAGGCTGTGCCTTACAGGTAGTAGGGAAAACAAGTAGCCGTAATATGGTATGAGACCTAGTGGGAGGAACTCTGGGCAAGCAGGCAAGAGACCTAGCTTCTAGTTTCAATTCAACCGCTCATCTCCTCCGATGAGGATGTTCCCTGAACATCTCTGATCTTCCATATCCATGATCTCAAGTCCATTTTACTCTAATACTTGTTCCATGAATCAAGAGGTCCTTTAGTTATCACTTCTTCGCTATGCCTGATAGCCTAGTTCAATTCTTTTATCCTTATCTGTTCTATAAAATTTTTAAAGCATCTAGAAAGAAAATTAATATCCTGTCACGGAATGAATGTTTATTTCTACCAGGGGATGGAGGGTGGGGGGATATGAGCAAAAGAAAAGAAGCTGAACAGCCATCATAGCTTTCCATTCCATTAACCTTGTATCAGTAACCCCACCACCATATATATATTGCAAATATTTACTTGCTAGTCAGCATTATGACACAGGTCTTGACTTTCTCTGTAGAAGACTATTTGAATTCACCTGTGGTTCCAGCAAGTTTATATCTAAATACAACCTTAAGTTTGGTTCTTCTATAGAAGGAGTTGGCACACTTTTTCTTAGACAGATAGTTTGGGACACTCGGAAGGTTCAGCTAGCTGAGCATCTGACTCTTCGTTTTAGCTCAGGTCATGATCGCAGGGTTGTAAGATGAAGCCCCACAACTGGCTCCACACTCAGCGGGGACTCTGCTTGAGGATTCTCTTTCCCCTTGCCCCTCCCCCAACTTGCACATGCTCTCTCTCGCTCTCAAATAAATGAATAAATCTTTAAAAAAAATCAGATACTTTGGGCTTTGTGAATCATAGGGTCTCTGTCACAACAACTCAACTCTGTTAATATAGTGCAAAAACAGCCACAGACAATATGTAAAAGAATGGGTGTGTGTTCCAATAAAACTTTATTCAAAAAAACAAGTGATGGTCTTGGCTGTAATTTGCCAATCCTATTCTAATATCAAGGCGAGAAAAATCAACTGGCAAGATAGATTTTGTAAAACCACATCATGAGTTCACACTGATATAAACTCTGTTTTGTTTACAGGGACAAAATATTTATGAATCATGATCTTCACATACCTGAGAATGTTCAAGTATCCCCTGCATGAACAGGTCACATCACCAATACCTAAGACAGAGCAGGAAAACACTCTCCCTTACATGGTTGTTATGACATATAGAGGATGTGTTAATTTATATAGGCAAAATTTACAAGGTGACCTGCAAAAGTAAAATACCAGGTTTTAGCAACTTTAGCAATAACAAAAACTCAAACCTGATTAATGTCAACCATCACTTTACTTCTATATATTAAGCTAAATTAATTCAGGTAAATATCAAGGTCATTGACTTTCCTGGGAGAGCTGTTCTGCTTCCATGCAACCCAGCTGTTTTAGACCAGCAGACCTTTGGTCATCCATAAGCTGTTGAATTTCAGAAGGCCAGACTAACTGCTTGAGCTAACACAGAAGTTCTGATTCACTCTGGGATAGGACAGGGGTTGCTCATCAACACAAATGGGCTGATTAGGCCAAGATCAGATCTATCATCTCTTAGGGTCTATCCTAATAAAAATGTTCCATTCTGTGATAGTCGCCTTGCTAAATTCAGGCCCATGTTAGCTACCAGATGTTCAACAGCAGGCTGGAGCAAAGAGCCAGCCCAAAAGGATCAAGCAAGTGCCTTTTTAAAAACTAATCTTAAGAAGTTCCTCTACATGGCTTTGCAAAGTAAGCAAAAACCATGCCAAATAGTAAAAAAGGCACTTACTTGACTCTCACAGGCCAGCTCCACACTCTAGCAGCTAAGATGTCACTGGCATGGTACATGGTGAGTGAGGTAGAAACGATATCTTGTCAACCACTGTAGGAATGGTAGTGAAAGACCTAAAAGAATAGAAAAAAGTAAAGTCAATGTCAAAGGTAAAGGCTCTCCTGAGCCTGCTGACATGGATACCTCAGCATACGGCAACAAAGAAAAGAAAGTCTGAAAAGATGTTCTTTAGATCTATCTTAGCTGCTAGTCATTACAAGTGAAAGAATTTTAGATATAACCTAGAATAAATCCAGAAGGTTAAGAGAAACTCTCAATACACGTTTTTTCCAGAGAAAGAAAGTATTAAATTTTTGATAACCACATGATAAGCTCATACAGATGTAAAAAATAGAGAATCTGAAGCAACAATTCATGGACCAATAATATTTTTAGAAATAGTTTTAAAGAAGCAAAATTTTTTTCACTCTTCTCTATGCTTCTAGCATTTAAAAAATTGGAACCCTAGTAAACAATGAGGGAAGAAGAAATATATTTTTTAAGATTTTTAAGTAATCTCTTCACCCAACGTGTGAACTTACAACCCAGAAATCAAGAGTTGCATGCTTTCCAACTGAGCCAGTCAGGCACCCCTCCCCCTTTTCTATAAACAGGAAAATTTTTTTAAAACTGAAGGGGACCCTGGCAATAGAAGTCTTAGCTTATCCATATTCATTCAGAACTTTCAGTAGTTTCAGAAACAAATTTACGAATCTTAGAATGCTTGACGCACTAAAAAAACCCTAATTGATTTACCTAGCCCCACAACCCTCTGATTTAGGAGTTCTGTTTCAAAATGCTTGGCTCTTGGCAAATTTAATCAGAGATCACTCAAAACCCAGACAAATAACATTTTTTCCCCCAGAACAGCAACAATTTTAAAAAGAGCCTGTTCACCTCCTCTCATAATGCCTACACTATTTGTGGGTAAAATAATTAGTGAATAAAAAATTGTGACTTACAAGAAAAGCAGCAATAGTGAAAAAACAAAAATCATTCTTAATAATCAGTTCTCAGGGGCGCCTGGGTGGCTTAGACTGTTAGGGGTCTGCCTTCAGCTTGGGTCATGACCCCGGGGTCCAGGGATCAAATACCACATCGGGCTCCCCAGGGAGCCTGCTTCTCCCTCCATTTGCTGCTGCCCCTGCTTGTGTTCTCTCTGTCAAATAAATAAATAAAATCTTTAAAAGAAAAAAAAAATCAGTTCTCAATTCTGAATTCTCAATACTCTCTCTTCCATCTAATCATGCCAACCCCCCCTCAAAAAAAAATTGTTTTTTCATTATCTCTTCTTTTACTTGCATGTCCCTTCAGCACCCTTTCCCTCAGAACCAGAATGGAAGAAACAAACAGGCAATTGAATTTAATTATTCTTGAGACACTAGAATCTCTCCAAGAAGAAAAGGCAAAGATAATTTTTCTTTGTAAATAAGTTTTAGCCGAAAGACTATTGTTGCACTATTCCCTAATTCTAAAATGCTTCAAGTTGGGTCACCTTTTTAACAGTCTGATGATTCAAATTGTCCAGGCCTCAATTAATTTAATTAGAATGGGATATTCACTGTTGAGGGCATATTTGGCCAGACTACATCTTGTGTGCCTAGCTCACATATTCTTCTTAATTTTGGCTTGTGTTTGCCTTGCCTTAACAGTTCCTGGGAAGCATCCCATGTATTAGTGTCTCCCTCGCTGCATCAGCACTTCTGGTTAAAGCACAACAGCACATCATTTGGAGGGACAACCTGAACGGAGCGCTATACTGTGTATTCTGAAACACTATCCAAACCATTATCAGAAATGTTGCAAATGAAAGACAACTGCATGAAATTGGAAAGAAAAAAAAATCAGAGATTGCCTTTCTAAAATAATGACTAAAAAGTAAAGAATACTCACTCAATGGCAAGTACATATATAAGGTTTATTAATAAAACAAATATTTATTTCACATCATCTACCTCAAAAAAATACGTCCCCCCTCATTCCCAGACCTTGTTTTTCCTTTGCTCCATAAAACCATGACACCATTCAAGAACAGTCTTTTCACCATTTAAGGCACATATCCTTTTTACAAAAGAAAGCAGTCCCAAACCGCAAATTATTCCAAACACACAGAGAAGAAACAATGAATAAAGGCCAACAAGTTTCCTTCCACAGCTTGTTTGCGCTTCAAAAATCTGAGCATTTTTATAGAGCAAACCAAGATTTTGCTGCAGCAGTTCAATCCCGCATGAGCTTTGCTGTATTACAGCAGATGCTGTTGGGCATTTTGCACAAGACATGTTCATCTGTGCAATGAAACATTCTTCTCCTCCTCCTCCTTCTCTCTGGCAGTACAAAGGATTTTCCCAGGAATATGATAAATGAGGACATTCCACACCAAAAAAGGGGGAAAAAATCACAACATTCCTAGTCTAACTTTTAAAATGACATAATAAATTCCTCTTTCCTCTCCCCCCAAAATATTCAGCTAAAAAGACTTTCAGTCAACAAGAGAATGGTTAAACATGAGAAATAGAGAATGAAACACCACAAAACAGTTAAAAACGAATGAACCAGAACTCCATGTATCAACTACATATTTTTTTTAAGAATTTAAGCAAAAAGAACAAATTACATAACTACATACAGCGTAAAATCTTCTAAGTGAGGCTTAAAACATACTTAGAGTACTATGTAACTTTGACAGATAAAAGCATAAACATATGCATGGAAATGGTAAATACCAAATTAGAAAGAATGGTACTTTTGAGAGAAAGGACAAGAAATAAGACTGAGGGAGGATATTTAGGGCAGCAATTATAGTTGTCCTGTGTTATTTTTCAAGCTATAAGAAATAAATATTATACCTGTTTTTTAGACATGACATACCTCATACTTTAAAAACAAAAGACTTTTCCCCTTGTATGTTTAACTGAATACAATGCAATTTCCTTATGAAGGCACACACCCTACCTAGCCCACCCCCCCCCCACCGCACCCCAAATAAAACCCTCTGGTGATGGAATGCCCTTTCCAGGTGAGCTTTGAGAGACTGTACCGACCTGGGTTTTCTTCCACTAATGCTGCTACTTTCTGATGCTGGCTGTGATGTGACTCAGATCCATAACTCAGGGCCTCAGCTCGTCTCTACTTTTAATCTTACAAGAATACTCTTTTTAGGCAAGAAATCTGCTAGAGTTCCCTTTCATTTTCCCCTTTTAACTGCTAAAAGCTCTAGCAATCACTAAAAACAAAGTCATTACATATTTAAAGCTCACCCGACTTTGTGGCATTTGGCCAAGCGAAGAACTTGATTTCATTCTGAATCAAACGTCAATGCAGAAAGAGATATTAAAATTAAAGAAAGTACTGATTGCAGTTCAATTATCCATCTAATAAGTGAATACTTCAAAATTCTGTAATGTTATACTACGAGTGTTTTACCATATCAACAATGTTTAGACAACATTTTGTTTTGAAGCTTAAGTCAGAGCCGGAAATGAAAAAAAAGAAAAGATTTCATTTTTGGAGGGGGTGGTTAAAGCAAGAACAAAATAAACAAAACTGAATTTCTAACATGCATATGTGTAATGAGACATTCACACAGAGCATACCCTTGGGATTCCCACAAAAGATAAAAACAAAACAACGACAAAAAATCACTATCACCTCTTTGGAATCAGAAAACTCATTTTTCCTGTGTATTCAGCAGCTTCTAGCACCAGCATGCAAAGATCAGAGAAAGAGGGACAAGAAAGAGAGAAACTGACAGACACAGACATAAGCCGGTATTCTTCTGTTTACAAAATAAATGTAATTCCATCAAAAGCAAATCAGAAACTTTCAATCTTCTCATTAGGTTTTTACTATTTCTCTTACTCCATTCAATCTACCCTTAAATACTTCTTTGAAGTATTCCGACATCTATACTCTGTTTTAAAATGAAAAATAGGTTTTATCACACTTGGCCACTTGCCACAGCCCAGCTTCATGGCAGCTAGCAGAATTCTGGCAGTGCAAGATACAGGATACAGTGGGGGCAGAATGGAAATACAGAAGATTAGTTCCAAAATAAACACCTCCAAAAATCTGTCATCTTTGGAAATATATACATGTAGGGAATCTAGAGCTGGCAGCACCTCTTTCAAAGTGTTCCTTTAAAGCTTTCTTCTGCAGTGCCCAGCCCTTCACCCTTCCCTCTTCTCCTCTACCTGCTCCAAATACTTGCCAGGCAGATGCATGTGTCAATTTCTTAAATCACCTATAACACGAAAGCACTACAATATTTTTCCATCACTATTTTTACTTAGTATTTTCTATAGTCCTGCTTGTTTCAGCATAATCTGTGAACTCTTTTAAAATGATTTGCTGCTGCTTGAATCAAAGAAAAGTAATTCCTTCTTCAATTTCCATGATTTCCATCACTGTATTATCTAGGCACAGAGAACAAGATGATCTACAGATGCAGTATCCACAGGGCTGAAGGATTTAGATGATGGTCTCTAGGACTTTTTAACTCACTGACTCTCATTTATCCAACACTGGCTGAGTGTTATTGACACTGTATTAGGCTCAGTTCACAGAGTTTGGGAGAATAGACTACTACGGGCAACTTATCAACTGAGGTATTCACACTCAGAATTCCTGTAGTGTAATTAAAAAGGAAAACAGAAACATTTTCTGTTTCAGACTGGCAAGCCACAACTCAGAATTAACAAATTACTAGAACAGTCCATCTTGGGGCTTCTGGGTGGCTCAGTTGGTTAAGTGTCTGCCATCCGCTCCGGTCATGATCCCAGGAACCTGGGCTCCTTGCTCAGCAGGGAGCCTGTTTCTCCCTCTACCTGCCCGTTCCCCTGCTTGTGCTCTTTCTCTTTCTCACAAAAAAATAAAAATCTCTGGGGTGGGGGGAAGAACAGTCCATCTTACCTCAGCACTACAACATTAACTGCTTCTTTCCTTCCCTCCCCCATCTCTCCAACTCTCCGGATTCCCCAACATATCTTCACCTCTTCCCTCATACCCTCAGTAATTTGGATCGGAAAAAGAAGACAAAAGAGAAAGATGGGACTAAGGCATAATGAACTGTTTAAGAGGAATGCAGGGTAAATTGTCTATCAAGATGTCAGAAGTAATTATGCAAACTGTCCTGAAAAGGAAATGGAAGCTATTTTTCTTCACTTCAAGCCCTCGACCCTTTTGAGAATAAGCAAATATATTATACTTGGGTTTGTGATTTTATACAAGCCCACCACCATGAAATAACATAAAAATTACTTATAAAGTACAATATGAATATGATATATGTCCTAGAATTAGGCTCACCTGATTAAGCATCCTTATTTAACTGACCAAAACATTAAGACCAAAGAGGTAAGTCACTTGCCCAAGGTCAAATAGCAAGTTAACAGAAAAGGAATGAACAGAACCCAGACTCCTGTTATATCATATGGCACCTAACGCTCTTCAATTACTTACTTTTATTTTGGTGACTGAAACACACACACACACCACTTCCATCTCTTTTTTTATCTAATTACCTCAGAAAACTAATATAAAATTCTGTGATGATACAACAATCCTTTGCTCCCACAGATTTCAAAAGGCTCACTACATGACAAATACTATCTCTTCTGGCAAAGCGGATATTGTAATGACTCTAAAAATTGTCATAGCTGGTGTGCCTGCGTGGCTCAGATGGTTAATTGGCTAACTCTTGATTTCAGTTCAGGTCATGATCTCGGGATTGTGGGATGGAGCTCAGCACACAGTCTGCTTGAGATTCTCTCTCTCCCTCTTCCTCTGCCCCTCTCCTGCTCACTCATGCACCCCTGCATGCACTGTCTAATAAAATATTTTTTAAAAACAAATAAAAAATTGTCATAGGTATCAAATAAATACTTACCTTTGTACACCTAGAAGACCAAAGAACATATGCTTTCTAAATAAAGCAATCCAGTAAATCAATTAAAATACTAGGGAATCATTCCATATAACTCGTTCTCGATTATTATGTGGTTTTATTTTTTATACTTCTCTTGAGGAACTGGGGGGGCAGAAGCAGTAGGAATCTCGTATCTTCATTTCTAATGTGAAAAGGAAGGTTGCTAAAATTTTACTAAGAAAAGGTTTCATGCTTAAGAATAGCTAGATGTTTGTTTTAAATATAAAAGACCACCAAACATACAATGCTCAATATTCCCTAAAGGTAAACAAATATTACAAAAGTGGAAAATTGAAGTCGAGAACAAAGTCAAAGGAAATTGCTCAAAAATATTCCTCTAATTAATGTAATGTGAAGAGTTTCTGCTTTGGAAGAGTATAATACACAGAACACACACTTTCAACAAAGATTTATTGAATGCTCATCATGCTTTTGTAAACTTTTCCCATACTGGTATGCAAATCTTTCAGATTCTGATGGTATGGGTTGGGGAGGAGGGCAGGAAAATGAGGATAAGGTGGGCATCTGATATACAAATTTAAAAATCATTAAACCAAGTCAGCACATTTTTATATACAAAAGTAGAGGTACAACAGTCACAACAATGAAACATATTTAACATGACTGTAAAGAGAAACACACAGAGAAGGTCCAGAAACAAAGTTTCAGCACCTGAGTATTAACAGAATCAGACAGTCCTTGAAATGAATTACCTTTCTACCCAGTACCAGCTGAGTGATAGTCCACATCCAATCATCAAGTTCTATCAATTCTATTTCCTAAATCTGCCTTCTCTCTATTCCTTTTCTCTAGCCCCAATGCTACTGTCCTCATTCAGGCATCTTTTGCCTGGTCCATTAAGATGTCCCTTATTGGCCTCTTGGCTTTTCTGGTCCCATTCTCTCCAATTCAGCCTTCACACAGCTGCTATTGTAACCTAACAAAAAGCACAAACTGATCATGTGATTCACCTCATTGAAATTCTTCAGACACTCACCTATTGACCAGCAGTATTTTTCCAAACCATGGCTTAAATCGTAGCATCAATTTAAATGGGTCCCCACCAGTATTTCTTCAGGAAAACAGCACAGAAACTATGTATGCCTCATACATAGTAAAAATACTGTTTCGTGAAACTTTTCCTACTTTTACGCACACATGCACATTCTGGGTCATGATATAAAATGTATTTCTACTGTGGGTTGAGTTAAAAAAAAAAAAAAAAACGACTGACCTACATAATAAAATTCCAACTCCTTCACAAGTCCCTTCACAGTCTGATTCACTCACCACAGCACAGTAGTTAAGACATAGGCGCTGGAGCCAGACCCCTTGGGTTTATTTGCCAGGTAGACCAGTCGCAGCTGTGTGATCCTGAGCAAGTCATTTACTGACTGTCACTCACCAGCTGTGATCCTGGGCAAATCCAGAGATCTAAGATAACTCAGTTTCACTACCTATAAAAGGAGGATAGTAACAGTACCTAACCACAGGGTGTCACAAGAATTAAATGAGATTACCTATGTAAAGTGCATAACACATGGTGCACTTAATATTAATTATTACTGGTATCACTACTACTGTCCAGCCTAACCTCTGCCTATTCTTGCTCATACTCCAGTTATAACAAACTACTGGCTATTTCTCAAATACATCTTCCTCCCTCAGACTGTCATGTCAGATGGTGATGCTCTCTAGAATGTGAACTACACCTTTCCAGTCCCCCACACATTATATTTCCACCTGTTTCAGCTTAAGTGAGGCCTCCCTTGTGAAGCCTTCCCCAATTGTTTTGAGTAGGTCTAAATGCCCCTACTGAACCCCTGTAAGGGGTGAAGAAAAGCATAACCAGTTACAGTCTTGCTTGTCGGTGTCTCCTGGCCAAACTGTGACCTCTTTGGACCACCTCAGAGGCATCTCTCTTTCCCAGCACAGCGTGTTATAAACAGTAGTTCAATAGATATTTTCTGAATGGCTCCAGGTTACTTACTCTTACTAGGTCTTCATTTTCTCATCTGTACAATGGGGGTAGTATTTCGCCTGAAGAGTTGTTGTGGAGTACGCTAGACAACGTTATAAATGTGCTATAGAAGCAATGCTTGATAATGGGTGGGACTTTCTAGAATCCTTAGCTAAATTACAAAGATCCTAAGTTAGCAATACCTTAGACCCTTATTACCTAATACCTGGAGGAGAGGATGGAGAAAGAGATTTCAGAAATGTAGTCAGAAAGGTGGTGAGATCTCTTGGAAGAAAACTGCAGGAGATGCTTGAGAAAGAAACATGGCTGAGGAGAAGACAGAAGGGAAGGAGGCCTCACACTGACACAGCGCCAGACCTAGACTTAAATCTCACCTCCAAAACATGTGTCCACTGCTGTATCCTTAGCATTAAAACAGTTTATGACACTTAAGAAGAAATGAGCCTACCTCATCCTCAATGTCCTCATCTATAAAACTGGGATAATAATGGCTCTCATAGGGTTATGGTGAGAATTAAATGAGGTAAAACAATACCCTCAGATCTTAGATGCTTCCTTCTATATCTACTCCTCTACATACAGGTCAGGCAGTTCAAGCTAACCTATTAACTCTCCTGTTCACAAAAAAATCAGTCACATTAACTTTCTCTAAAGTTTAAAGGGGATATTAATACTCTTAAACATCCTGTAACACCACGTACTGTAGATAAGAAGTACAACGTTGCCTCTCTTAGAAGGCAAAAAAAGAAGTCTAAAGAATCTTGTAATCTATAAGGCAGTAAAGTTTAAGACTACACAGGAGAATATCCTCTGGATAGCCTCATACACATGGATTCCTCAGCAATTCTTTGGTGATTATTACAAATGCTCCCCAAAGAATAAATGATAAATAGTAAAAACTGAAAACTTCAGTAACAAGGTATAAGAGGTAAACACCCCACTCTTTTGATTAATAAACACTATCAATGTCCTTAAAGAACCATTGGAAAAGGCTCTTATTTTTAAGAGAGATGTCAAAATGCAATGTCATATTTTCTGTTTTTTTCCAGAACCGCATTAGAAAAAGTTCAGTTTTAGCATGTTATTAGGCCCAGCTGGTGATATAATTTACCAAGTTATATTTTTATCAAAATAAAAGATTCGGAGTGCCTAGTGGCTCAGTTGGTAAAACAGCTGCCTTCAGCTCAGGTCATCATCCCACGGACCTGGGATCAAGCCGCACATGAGGCTCCCTGCTCAGTGGGGAGTCTGCCTCTCCTTCTCCCTCTCCCCTTCCCCCTCCCTCCACTGTGCTTTCTAATAAATAAAATCTTTAAAAATAAATATATATATATATATATATATAAAGATTCAAGCCCATACACAGTTTATGGGTTAATAATTCACTAAACTTACTAAAATTACTTTGCTTGAAGTCAATTTTCATGTTACACAGGCTTTCTCACTGCAAGCATTTAACAAATTGCAGTTAAATAATTAAATGGACAGTTTCTCTTGCATATTCAACATGCACAGGACTAGTTTTTGTTGTGTTTTTTTTTTTTAACATGTGTCATCAAGCTTGACCTAAATCATGGAGTAATTATTCAATACTGGGTTTGAGTTTAGGCACTTACTGAAAGAATATAGCCCCAATTCACTTTTTAAAACCCAGCTCTGCTTAACAGTTTTTAAAACAAAACACACAATTGTGTAATTTCGTAGGAAAAGAATTGAATGTAAAAGCCAGCAGATGGGGGAGCCATTTTCAGCTCTTAGTAACTTGCTGGGCTGCCAAGGTTAAAGCCCTTTCACCACTCTTGCACTAGTTCCTTAACCTACAGTCTTTTTGAGATCTCAAGTCTACAATTCTTTTAAGTACATGTCCTCCATGGTAACATCTTAGTTTTCCTAATAACATGTTATTCCAGTAGTTGTAAAATATCCATGAGCATTAATCAGTCAAATAGAGGATTCCCTTAAGTGATTATCTCAAGATCTTAAAAGGTAGTGTTGTCCTTAATCATAAAAAAAAAAAAACAAAACAGTAATTTTTAAGAAAACCCACAGAGGCACAAAGAATATAAAAAAGCAATAAGGGGTGCCTGCGTGGCTTAGTCGGTTAAGTGTCCAGCTCTTGATTTAGGCTCAGGTCATGATCTCAGGGTCCTGGGATAGAGCCCCAGGTCAGGCTCCGTGCTCAGCAGGGAGTCTTTAAGGATTCCCATTCCCTCTCCCTCTCCCTCTCCCTCTCCCTCTCCCTCTCCCTCTGCCCCTCCCCTATCTCATACTCTCTTTCTCTCTCAAGTAAGTAAATAAATCTTTAAAAAAAAAAAAAAATGAAAGCAACATCTCTGCAGTTATTCAGATAATGGTATCAATGAAGTGCTATTGCAGAAGACCATGACCACTCTGGATTTCAAACATGAGGTAGCCCCAAAACCAAAAATGATCTTTTTTGTTATCTTTGATATACACCATTCTTGATGCTGCATTCTCTACTTAGATTTCCTCTTGGAGTAGAGCTCCATAAAGCATAAAATAGAACCCCCTGGGACTTAGAGAAGTTCAAATAATCAGAATCTGTTGAATAAATCCAAATTTATAAATCTGAGGGGGGGGGGAGTCTGCTTTCCCTCTCCCTCTGCCTCCGCCCCCCACTCATGCTCTCTCTCACTCTTTCTCTCTCTCAAATAAATAAATAAAATCGTTAAAAAAAAAAAAAAGGATGGTTGCTTCCTTAAAAACAAGTCTGCTCTTGGAACTAATGTAACATTGTGTGTCAACTATATTTCAACAGAAAATAACAATAATAATAAAAGTAAATTTTAAAGGTCTGTTCTAAATATTTATCCAGAACTATCAAAATCTTAGTATTGTAGTAGACTAAAAAAACTCTAGAACCTGATTCAATCATATATTTCTATTAATCATACTTTTGCTGGGCTTTGGGCAGAAAGCAAGTACCACCACAGAGCTAATCCAAAGGTACCCACTCTATGGGTATACTACCATAAAGAAGTATAATATACAATCAAAGACCGTACTGGCAATACCAAAGTTAAAGCAACTACCCAAATATGGGTACTCAAGTAACAGACCATTAAACAAGTCAAACTGGGGACAGGGTGCTCGGGGAGTGGATGAGCATACCTTCTCACTGGCAAGCAGACAAAAAGGTACATATTCAATTAATGCATGTTTGAGTGTCACCTATATACCTAGCACTGTGTTGGAGTCTATGAGAGACAAAAAAGCAATACTGTCCTACCTCTCCTGTAAGATGAGGTACCCACAAATGAAATATTTAGATAACAAGACAAGTCAGTATCAATCTGTGTCCTGCTAATAATAAATCCTATCAGAATTTAGACAGGACAGAATAGAACAGAAGGGGATTAAGAGCCAGGAATCACACAAATTAAGATTCTGACTAGAACATCTTGAATCCACCTCCATTTAAAGAATTTTAATCTCAGATGTCATAAACCACACACATCACCTAATAAGTCACTTCCCTCAGTTGCCATTAGGTCTGTTTCCTCATCTGTGAAGTGAGGAGGTTAGCATCAAAGAGGAGTCATAGGTCACAGTCTCTTACCTGAAATGGACCTTCGAGGTTAGAGGAGTGATTAAGACTGAAATTCAGTTGCAAGAACTACATAAACATTTAGTATAGATATACAGAACATTGGCTTAAGTACAGTGGAGTATTTGTGCTGGGATGGATCTGGCTAAGTAAGACGGGCCAGACCATGAGAAACCCAATTAAAGAACTGGGACTTGCCTCTGTGTCAGGTAATATAACCTCAGTTAAAATTCTCAAGTTTAACTGAAATGCTATCACTGCCAAAGAACTATAATGTGTAAAATAGAGAGGGGCGGCCACAAACTATAACAGTCCAATGGCACGCTTAAGCAAGAGATTTAGTAATTCAGCATAGCTGTTGACCACTAGGAAATGTTAACAGTCAGGCTTTCATAATCAGAGGTGAGACAGTTTGATTTAGCAAAGCAATTACCCAGCTCACGATGAAAGGCAGTTTCCCCTCAAAGTATCATCCTTGAAAATAGCAGCCACCTTCACTAACCACACAGAAAGGCATGCAACAAATATTTTACATCAGTCTTTGTTACAGTCACAAGCTGAGGAGCAATAGCAGGCTCTTCACACAAGAAAGGAAAAATTACGCTAGATGGTGCTAAAAATATTGAATAAGCCCCTGCACCTTTATTTCTATTTACTCAGTTGTATGATCTTCTAATGAGGAAGGTGGGGAAGGGACAAGTTATGTCTTATAACTTCGAAACCACATTTACCAATGAGCTGAACTGTATTGCTTTGGACTCATTCTGTGAACTTGGAAAAGATTTCAAAACGCGTGCATCTCAAGCAAAAAATTAACGAGCGCCATAATTGGTTATGTCCCCCTGGCTCTAATTTACTGTACCTACTACAGCAGAACAAAAGTGGCACAAGCTGGGTTTGTGATCTAGTCCAATGCAGAGTGCCATCTGCTGCACATGCACAGAATGTGTCCTATGCAAGATTCAACCTTAGTGTCACTCAGGGACCTTTATAAGAGCAAGTTGTTTGTTCCCATATTTGCCTCATTCAACAACTCTGCCTCCAACAACATCTACTTACAGGAGAATTCCCATTCATGGGACTTTAAAATACCAATACTTTCCTAACAGTAGTTTTGAAAAGGAGGAGAATATTATGAAGGAGCAATTGTACTTTAGAATGAAAAGAACACGATAAGGGGGTCAGAATATCTAGGGTGGGTGGGAATCCTAAAACTGTTGCATATTAGCTGTGTAATCCTGGCCAAGTCCCTCCCCTTTCTGAGCCTCCCTTTCTGAGCCTCAATTTCAGGCGTAAAATGTCAAGAGTTAAATCTCGAAGAGATACCTTTCAAACTGAGTCTTGTGAGGAATCACAGAATAACAGATGGAGACAGCTATATACAGGATGCCTTCAGAGCAATCGTAGAAAAAGAAAAAAAAACCTGTTCATATATTTTCAATAATCAGGTACAACTTTTTTCAAAATCGTACAATTCTAAGTTCATTTACAAGTCAACATTCCCATGATAACACCTCAGCCCTTCAGAAATAACACTTCACTTTAACTGTGCTTTCAGTTATAAATTCAGCACATCACTTTTACCCACCCCAGAATAGCACAGAAGAACACTTTCATGAAGTACCCACACAAGGAAGACACTCACAGCCTGACAGATTCGCATAGTGGAAAATATACAAGGCACAAATTTAAAAATGCTAAATGAATACCACACCCAAATAGCCTTAAAAACAAACTGTGCAAAGTCAAAAGATGTATTAGCAAAATACAGGGATAAAGACAACTTGGTAAGTCTTTAAATAGTTTGAGAGAGAGGGGAATGCCATCAGATTTTTGGATGGCTTTATGTTTTTAGGAAAACAAAACACATAAATGGAGGCTATGAAACATGCAAATCTAAACTGAACTGTGGAAAAGCTCGGCTCTCACCCAAAAGCTTCAGCAAAGCAATATGTCAGTATGCCAAATATGAAGTACAAATTTTCTTCACAAGAATGAGGATAGGATCCATACGTGTGACTAATAATATCATCTTGCATTTACAGAGCATTAGTTCTTTTCATAGCTCTTTCATACAATTTCATGTCATCAACAGTCTTGGGGTATCCTCTCTGAAAACCTCCAGTTCAGCTTCCTCTCAAGAGCTATGCGATCAGAATAAGACAGGTGGATGTATTTGCGGAGATCTGAAGGTACTACTTTCTTCTATCAGGCCGTCTGCAGTGATTCCCTCATTACCACACTATACAACTTAGCCCTAGGAAACAAAATCTACACTCTTTCGCTCACAGTTGGCCAGAGACCAACACAAATGGGTCTAGAAAGTCCAAGGAAAAAGAACCCGCTGACTTGTTAGGTCAAGAACTCCATGCCAAGTTGATCTCTTGCAAATGAAAAAAGAACTCACGATCACTCACAAATACATCCCAAGGCTGTTCAAACAGAAACTCTCCTTCGTCGCCAGCCAATGAAATCCAGCAATAACTGGTTAATTCAACCACCAAATCCCTGCCTCTGTGAACAACTTGCCTTATTCACTTCCCCTCCGCCTGCTGCCCACCCTTCCTTCTTCAGGCACGCGTGAACAAGCTGATAAACCAGTCCTCCAAAACGACCACCGAGGACCTTTAAGGACCTGAGGGGATGGAGCTTGCCTCCTGAAGCAATGCAGCATCCATCGCGAGGGGGCTCTTCCCCGTGCCCACACACGCAGAAGTCACGGAGGGGGATAAAGTTTGATTATCCCTCTTGCCCGTTCCCACAGGGCCGAGAGAGGACGAGGGAGCGGCCCCGCTGGGGTCCTGGGCTGCTCTCCGGAGACAGTGCCCAGAAGCATGGCACTGCCACTCTCCTGACACATACCCTAGGCAGCCGCGGCAACTCAGGACACCCCAACCCGCCCGGAGGAGGAGGGAAAGGGGACAACTTGCACGGGGCTCAGTTCGCGAGCGATGGGGCAGAGCTGTTAGAAAAAAAAAAAAAAAGGAGGGAGGGACCGAGATCGGGGGCGAGTCAGTGAGAGGTTCAAGTCCCGTCCCTTCCCCGCCCTGGTGCCCCGGGTCCTGCGGGAACATCCCCGCCATCGCCCCTCCTCCTCCTCCACTCGGCTTCCTCCGCCCTCCCTCCCTTCCTGGTCGCCGCCGCAGGCGCCTGAAGGGCACGGCGGCTACTCGGTGCCCGGCAAGCTCGGGAGCGGCCGCGAGTTGAGGTAACTCGCCCGCTGCCCCGGCGGCCTGCCCGCCGGCGGCTCCCACACGCCAGCGCCGCCCCGCCCTCCCCGGAGCCGCCGGGCGCGCTAGCTCACCGTCCGGTGGTGCTGCTGCTGCCGGTGGCGGCTGACGCCCAGCCCGGGGAAGCAGCCGGCAGTCAGCGCTCCGCAGCCGCCGGCGCCCCCGCCGCCGCCCCGGGAGGAGAGGAGCAGCAGGAGCGATCTACCTGCGGCGGCCGCCATCTCTCAACTGGAAACGGCGCCGACCCAGGCAGCGCAGCGGACGGCCGGGGCGGAGCTAAGACCCGCCACTCACCGACGCCGGACCAACTGCCGCCCTTGGCTGAGTTGATGAGGCGGAGCTTCCTGCAAGGCCCAATCGACAGGCGGGAGAACCACACTTGAGGCTGCCTGTCACTTCCAGAGTTACCTATTGTGGGACATAGTCAATTACGGGCAAATTCTAAGGAACCGGTAATTGGCACCCGAGCCCCTCAGAATAGCAGCAGTAGAGATGGCATACTCGATTCGTCTAATCTTCACCAAGGATAGAGCTATGATAAGGGTAACTGGAGAAACAGATATTTGTGCTAAGCTTTGTACTTTGTGAGTGTTCTAAGTTGGCAAAATATGTACCAAATTAGTAATCATTAAACTAAGGATGCTAGAACTCTCAATGACACGCCCATAGTTATCATTCATAACTGATGGTATTTGGATATGCTGAAATTAACCCTACATCAAAGGGCGATCTAATGACCGTGACATGTAGCATAATGTAGGAGGGGTAGAATGCTTATGATATCAAAGTCCCAGAATGAGTACACGCCCTCAGGGTGAATTAACAGACCTACATACATTTCAAATACTCAATTCATTTTTACAGCACCTTTTAGACTGATACTCTTACACTCTTCAGAAGGAATAATAATTTTCTTACTATCTTTGACCCTGTGTGCGCTTATTAAACTATGGAAACAGAACGTGTTGGTAATGTAATAAAAGTCGTATAAAGGTTATTTTAATGAATTTTCATAATTTAAATAAACTAGCCACTAGGATACACTTTGGAATAATCCTTGATCACTTCCTCTTGAAAAATACTTCTTTCCCCCAAGAAACAAGATCATAAAGAAAGCTCATTAAAGACTGTGAAAAAAAGTATTTTCTTAGAAGAGGATTTCCTTGCTGTTATTATAAGCTGGTTAGTCCTCACATCTTTTAAAATCTGAAGCAGGAGAACAGTTTGGTAAGCAGCTAAAAGTATTACTCTAAGGGCGCCTGGGTGGCTCAGTCTGTTAAGCGTCTGCCTTCCGCTGGGGAAATGATCCCAGGGTCGTGGGGTTGAGCCCGGAAAGCCTGCATCAGGCTCCCTATTAGGTGGTGAGTCTTCTCCCTTTCCCTCTGCGTCTCCCCACCCCTGCTCGTGCTTGCTCTCTCAGATAAATAAATAAATAAAAATTTTAAAGCATTACTCTAAATTTTGGAAAACATCTTGGTAGTGTAGCCTTAGGTGATCAAGTTGAAACAAACAAACAAAAATACACTACATACAATTTTATTGTATCACTTGTTCTAATAATATTTTTAAAGTTTAACTGAAATGGTATATGCTTAGCCAAGAATTGTTAAATAATGAAATGGAGCTTTTGGTTTTTTTAATCCTTCCACCCCACCCCAGAACAGTAAAATGATTGGCTTCTCCAGGTGAGAATATCACACCACTCACCCAAAAGGCATTTATTGCCCAACAAGTGGAACCTGAGAGCTCAAGAATGAGATGAGCACCCCCATTCAACAGCTGCACACACTAATCCCCCCTAGCTGGAAATCTGTGACATTCCTGGAACAATTTCACTTACAATCATTTTCTGCCCATCTATATTTATCCCATCTGCATGTTATGTATTTACCAATGCTGTGCCATTTCCTCCTTCTTACTAGGATTACCATGAATTTTACTTTTGTTTTTATTTTCTGCCTTTGCCATATCTGCCTACAAATCAGGATTGTCCCTCCATCTCCATCTTATACTTTGAGAAGTTCTACTGGAATTGTCTTTCTCCTATTTTTTCCAAATACAGAAATTAGACATGCATCCTGCAGGTATGAGATTTAGTCCTGTGCATTTGCAAAAGAACCACAATAAATAGGGCTTTTTTAAAACTGTATAAACCTGAAACTAGAGGGATTACCAAAAGCTTCCTTCTTATTTACTAAAGGTGTCATCTTTTATCTACCAAGATAAAACCACTGATGCACCCCAGGTAGGTTGTGTAATTTGAGTTCTAAATTGAGTTCTAATAATCGCGGGCTAGAAATTATACAAATGTCAATTACCTCCTCACAGATAAAATCTTTTCCATAGCTGCAAAGGATATATCTCACCTCAGTTGGTTGGCCAGGTCCCATATTAAGAAAGTGTAGATGGCTTAACAGAAAGTATCCTCATTCCTAAAAAATAAATAATAAATTACATATGAAGGGAAAGGGAATTAATATTCATTGAGTACCTACTATGCCAGACACTGCACTGATCACTCTGGAGGTAATACTTTTATAAAAGATGGCAAAGTAAGCACAAAAATAAACTTTTGAAATAAAAAATTGAAGAAAACCTAAATGTTTTGTAATAGGGAATTTGTTAATAAGAGACTAACCCTATAACAGAATATTATACAACCATTAACAAAATGAATTATTCCATCTATACTTTAAAAAAGTAATAATGTGGGACACCTGGGTGGCTCAGGTGTTTAAGCGTCTGCCTTCGGCTCAGGTCATGATCCCAGGGTCCTGGGATGGAGCCCTGCATCTGGCCCCTTGCTCAGCGGGGAGCCTGCTTCTCCCTCTGGCTGCCGCTCCCTTTGTTTGTGCTCTCTCTCTGACAAGTCAATAAATACGTAATTTTTAAAAAGTAATCATCTAATACAGATGAGCCTTTTAAAAGTTATTTATATATATAAAAGTTACTGATACATATTTTTATATGTTATATATGTATTTCAGGTACATAGTGACTTCTGGAAAAACAAACAAGAAACATGTTAACTCTGGAGACTTTTGAGGGGTAGCTACTCTATTGAATGGTTTAACATTTTCCCATCTGCATGTTATTTTTATCATTATAAAAACATGGTCACTGAAATCTACATGGCCACAGAGTTGTTTTCTGTGCCAATCCTTAAAACAGGTTGATCTTTTTTTAGCTAAAACTAATCAGAACAGATTTCCTGGAGCATGAAACCCTAACTAGGCTCCCTACTAAAATGTACACTGAAGTCAGCTCCCAATTATGACTCAACTCAATGGAGGATTTATCTAAAAGCATTCCAGAATAGCCAGGATAGGTGATGCACACAGTTCATTGACATGGGCAAGAAACCATGACAGGGATCTGCTTAGAGGTCTGGGGGCTGTGTTTCATGGTTCACAGATGGTGTGAATTACTATGCAAGTGAGGAGATCAGCAATTTTTAAAGAACAGGAAAAAAGTGTATGAAGAAGGAGAGCAAAAAGAAAGGGTTTTACCTTCAAATATTTATCATATCATAAATCATAGCCTAGATCTGTTTTCTGGCTATTTGGGGTTCACTATCTTCCCAGATGTCATTATTCCCATTTCTCTACCCCTTCCCATCTGCAGCCATCATGCCATCACCACCACTCACTTTCCCATGACTTCTTTGTTTCTGTAATCTGTTATGTTGGGGTTTTTTTCAGCTTTCCTGGACCAGATGTATTTCTAGTAAGTGTAGCCAAGAAGGGTTGAACTCCTCATAAACCCCACCACATATCACTTCCTGTCTATATCCACATCTAATCTCACTTCATTGAACACACATTTTTTCCTTCCTCATTTTTATTTCTCTCCTTTTCTTCCCCCAATATTCCCATCCCCTTTACTCTAAACCTTTTTTTAAAAACAGATTTTATTTATTTATTTGAGAGAGAGAGAGAGACAGCGAGAGAGAGCACAAACAGGGAGGAAAGGGAGAAAACAGCCTCTCTGCTCAGCAGGGAGCCCAATGTGAGGCTTGATCCCAGGACCCTGAGACCATGACTCAAGCCAAAGGCAGCCGCCCAACCAACTGAGCCACTGAGGCACCCCTATCCCCTTTACTCTAATATAGACTGTAGCCTTACACTGGATTATGTACATACTGTACATACATAATTTACATAGAAGTATTTACATATGACCTCTTAAAATTTTTGTGTGGCGGGAGCCTCATGCCCTGGCCTCCAAGGAATGACTGACTCCACATTCATTTTGTAACTCGGCGACCCTATAATCTAACATTCTTTCCAATCTGCAAGTTTTCTTCTATCAAGAGCAGAACACCAGGAAAACATTGAGTTGAGAAGGGCAGGGCTTGTTCAAATAGGACTGTCTTTGTTCATGTTTCTTAAGATCTGAGAGGTTGGCAGCAAACATTAGTGCTGTCCCTTTTGTATTGGATTGGTTGCGGCTTCCTACAGCCTTTGCTAGTTACTAGACCTTTGGAGCCAGGAAGTCTTTTGCCTCTACCCGAAGTGACTCAAAGAGGCAGAACACTAATTTTGCACTCAAATAAACCACACCTCCATAGGAATTCAGCATAGGAATTCAACACACATTCTTTCTTTCTTTTTTTTTTCTTAAGATTTTACTTATTTATTTGAGAGAGAATGAGTTGGGGAAGAGGGAGAAGCAGACTCTCCACTGAACAGGGAGCCTGAAGTGGGGCTTGATCCCAAGACCCTGAGATCATGACCCAAGCCAAAGGCAGACACTTAACTGAGTGAGCCACCCAGGTGCCCCTCAACACATTCTGATGGAACTGAACACCATTCCAGAGTACCCAAAGGTGCCAAAAAATCATAAGAACATGTTCTGACAAGACTGAATTCTAACAAAATCCAAATTGGTAAGGTCCTCCCCTCTCTCAGCAATCTCCAGGTATCTACTACCTATACCCTGAATATGCCCTGACATTTCAACCTTCCACTCTGCTACTACTGTCTCTATAAGCCACCTGTTCTACTCTTTTGAAGACCAGCTTTGCCTCCTCTGAGATTAAATGTCCAGGTAAAATTAAACTCTCATAATTTATTGTTTGACTTTGTATCATAGTACTTTGGTACTTGATGTGAGCTGATCTGACAATGAGGTCAGCCACACTCCCTTGGTTATCAGACCTATTTGAATAGACTAATCTGGTTGGCTGGGCCACAGTACCCTTCTCTCATCTTCTAAGTATAATTTGTATCAAAATTATTTATGTTTCTATATTTCTCTTACAGGACTCTTCCATGTTAGTGTTGTCAGTCTGGCAAACTAAGCTAACTCTTTAGATGATGATAAGGACTTCTGGGATTGCCTCTTTCACACCACCTTTAAAATAATAGGACCCTCCCAATGATAATAGCCAAAATATTGTCACAAAGTATGGGAGATCTAACAAAATTACTCTGGGGTGAAATAGTCCATTAAAAGTCTTCAAAAATGTGTTAAATAGCTAGCCACATTAGTCTACCTACTTCAAGGTCAGATTCATCTTTATATTATGCTGAGTGTTGCCCAAATTTCAGCTCCTCTGAAACTAAACAAGTTTAGTGTCAAATGCTATATTCATTCTCCATTTTGATATCATACATATAGTCTTCATCAGTATTTATTTATATGTGAACACATAAAGACTCTGGACTGTGGGTTGCACTTGGTAGGAGGCAGAGAGTGGAGGAAGCCGTGGGCGTGAGACTGGTCATTGCCAGTTAACAACAGGTGCGAATACTGCTCTTTAAATTTAGCCATTGCACTTGGCATCTTGTCTCTCAGCCGTCACTTATGGCAACCACTGCTGATTTGGAAAGGATCAAGGAAAGAATGACAGAAAGGGTCACATTTACGAAAAGGCGGAGAGAAAAAGGGCTTTGTTCTCTTTTTTTTTTTTAAGATTTTATTTTTTATTTATGTGACAGGGACAGCCAGCAGAGAGGGAACACAAGCAGGGGGAGTGGGAGAGGAAGAAGCAGGCTCATAGCGGAGGAGCCCGATGTGGGACTCGATTCCCGAATGCCGGGATCACGCCCTGAGCTGAAGGCAGACGCTTAACGACTGCGCCACCCAAGCGCCCCTATTCTCTTTTATTTAATAAAAGCTAGCTTAAGAAATAAAAAGCAGCATGAGACTTGGAAAGTGTAAAAACAGCTTAAAAGAGTGAAAAGGGGAAGAAAATGACTCAAAGAGATAATAATTATTAACAAATCATTCTTAATTAGGCACTATAAAAGCCATCCGGCTGCCAAAACTTGGGAGCAAAATTATCTAAAATGTGGGTAGAGACTCAGAAATAATTACTATTAATTGGGAGTTGGGATAAGAGGAGGGGACAAGACCTGGATGAGGATAATTCATTTATTCATCCATTTGATCAGTCAGCCAAGAAAAATATATTGAATGCCTCTTAAGTGTCATCCAATATATGCAAGAAAAACTTCCCCAAATTCACATTTTTTGCATCATGTACTACTTTTTCTAAAATGCTCATCCTAACCTTGCAATGGGATCAATTCTTCCCGTAACTTTGCAGTCCAACATTTATAGATCACTCAAAAGAAGTACTGAAAGATCCTTTGAGTTATCTTGGAGTCTCAATATAACACAAATTTAAAACATACTGCCAATGTAATAAATCACTTCATCCAACAAAATTAGGAAAAAGACATGAAAAAATTGTAGGTTTTTTGCTATCATAGTGTGGTAGGGTACAATTCTATTTAAGTAGTTTCTAACTAGTTCATTGCCAGAGTATAAAGAAAATTTCAATCTCAGAGAATTATAAGAAGATATTGCAGCCCTTCCTTCATGCCTTGCTCTGCTAAGATGTATAGATTAGGTTGAAACAGGGCTCTTTGGCTTTTCCAGCATCAGAGAGAATAACTCATTTAATAGACTTGTTAAAATTTAAGCAAAATTTATAGCACCTATAGATGCTACTACTTTAAGGCCCTGAAGCAATTGGATCTATTGACTATTCCATCAAATCATGATCATTATTAAGAAGAGGAAATTTTCACATAATACCACTAGATTATAAACCAAGGATAGCAAGTGAAAGGTCCTAATTCAGAATCCTGAGTTAATTTAGGCTATTTCCCATGATACTTTATAATTATTATTAAAATCCCCATAATCTAGAACTCACTTAAGAGGATTTGAAAAAGATTGTAAAGATTTGATGATTCTTTTAAAATAGGCTTTTGCTGTTGTCTTATCAATTTTGTGTTTTGGAAGATGAAAAAATATAAACAATTTCCTGTTTGCAAACATGGGTCCTTCTCCCAAAAACAGGCCTGGGAAACGAATGAATCTTGTTAAATCAAATTTTACATATAGGTTAATAGTAAGCAGGCCAACTCTGAAAAGTAAAATCCTAGTTAGTCATTTCCTGGAATGCATTCTTTAGGACTGTAATTTGCAAACTTTGTTCCATCTTGGCAAATACAATTTTTTAAAGGATTTTATTTATTTATTTATTTATTTATTTATTTGACAGAGAATGAGACAGTGACAGAGGGAACACAAGCAGACGGGGAACAGGAGAGGAAGAAGCAGGCCTCCAGCCGAGCAGGGAGCCTGACACGGGGCTCAATCTCAGAACCCCAGGATCATGACCTGAGCCAAAGGTAGATGCTTAACTACTGAGCTCCAGGTGCCCCAGCAAATAAATTTGCAACACATGGTCATCACAAACAATAGCTCATGAAAATCATCTCAATAAGTAAGACGGACTTTGGCTTATGCAAAATTCCAAGTGTGTTAGTTGTAACTACTTATACCCAAATATCTCCTTACCTTAAAGGATCTGAAATATTTCTTAAATTTAATAAATGAACTTATTGTAATACAGTATTCTAACTATAATAATGGCTATCCCTGAGTTCCAAGAAATCCATTCATTATTTCAATAAATCAGTTGATTTGTTGGCTCAGTTACCACAGCTAACAAACAAGAAAACAAACAAAAAGATCTGGCCTCACAAGCTTACCGTATTATCATATAATAAGAGATAGGGGAATAGGAGAGTATTGTAGGAGGGCATTTTACCTATTTTTTGAGGATCTGGGAAGGGATCTCAGGGGATCCCTTTGGTGAGATCTGACAGATTAGTGGGAGTAAATGACAGACAGAGAGTAGTGAGATATGATACCAGAGAGGCAGCAGGAATCAGTTACATAGCATCTTATAAACCATATTAGGGAATTTGGACTTTATCCAAAGAATAAAGGTTAAGTCTTAAAGGATTTTAGAAATAGGAGAGATTAGAGAATAGATTGGAGATCAGAGAGACTAAAGGCAAGAAAATAAATTAGGAGATCTAGGCAAGAAATGCCAGCAATATGGCTTATAGTATTGGCCATGGGAAAATATAGACTAATTTGAGAGAGATTGTATGTGAGAAGTTGAATTAAAAGGTATTGGTAATTGATAGGATATTTGGGGGTGGGAGAAATGAAAGAGAGTAAGCTATCAAGGGAGATTTCTAACTGTCTCACGTGGGCAACTTGGGTGGATGTTGGTGCTGTACACTGAAAGAGGAAACACAGAAAAGATTTGTTGGGGGAAGATGATGAGCTCAGTTTTGAAAATGTATGACAGGGGTGCCTGGGTGGCTCAGTCAGTTGAGCACCTGCCTTTTGGTTTGGCTTGGGTCATAATTTCATGGGTCATGGGATCCAGGCAGACATCAGGCTTAGCACGCAGCAGGGAGTCTGGGGGATTCCCTCCCTCAACCGCTCCCCAACACACGTGTGCACCTGCACATGCTCTCTCCCTCTAAAATAAATAAATAAATAAATAAATAAATAAATAAGAAAAAAGAAAAGAAACGAAAGGAAAAGAAAATATTGTATGACAGGTGCCTTGAGACATCTAAGCAACAATACTCATTGGATAGTTGGTTATTTGAGCCTGATGAATAGACTGTAGAAATAAATATAGGGGTCATCAGCATATAGATAGTTGGTAAATAAAGCCATAGGAGTGGTTGAAACAATCCAGGATGAGTGTGTGGAAGAAAAGCAGATCTAATAAATTAGTTTCCATTTAATGTTTTTCTGTAATACATGCTTAACAAATATTTGATTTGAGTGAATGAATGAATGAATGAATAAAAACGGGAGTCTTAATAAAATCTAGAAGGCATTTTTAACATTTGCACAGGACTTTTTCAGTATTTAGTATTGATATTCACTTTTTCAAAAAGTATTCAGTATTGATGTTCACTGACCTCAGGTAGTTAGTGGCTATGAGTTGTTCAGTTTTCAAAAATGTCCTGGATCCCGGAAGAATTTTTTTTAATTTACTGCAAGATTCTTATGTTATTACAATGACAATATGCGTAATTTCCCAAGCTGAGTTCTAATACTTCAGAAAGAAGCAAATTCACATACTTGGCATAGATCCTTGCTCATAATTAATGGTCTAAAATCATATGTTCAAAGGGATTTGTGGATCAATGAATACATAAGTGAAATAGATATTCCTTTCTTCTCACAATAGAGAAAGTTATAGTGCCTCCATTCCACTGTTCTTAATGTTTGTTGAGGTAATTCAGTCCCTAGGGCCATTTAATCAAAGGAAGAACATCTGTACTGATAATGCTGCCTAGGCATATTGACAGAGAGCTGCGACGATATTGACATGAATTCATGTCCAAAATACACAAATAGCTCTCACAAATCAGTAGGAAAAAGGCAGCAACCCAATAGAAAAAATGGGCAAAAAACTTGAACAGATAATTCACAAAAAGATGAGATCCAAATAACTAATAAACAAATGGAGACGTGCTTCACTTCATTCCCCATGAAGAAAATGCAAATTAAAAACCACAATGCAATACAGCACTTGAAGCCCAGCAACATAGTCAAAACGAAAAAGATGAAAAACACCAAGTTTTGGCAAAGACATGTAGCAATCCCAACTTTCATATGTTGCTGGTGAGAGTATAAATTGGCACAACCACTGTTCGGTCATAGTACAGTCAGGAGACAGAAACCACACCAATTACTTGAAGAGACAATTTAATATAAAGAATTGTTAATAAAGTCCCCTTCTCTAGTTTTAATAATAATTCTAATCATTGTCTTTTGTTCTCTTGGCTGGAGGGATTGTAACTGCTTCCTGCAGTTGCTACCCCATGAGTCTTTCAAGTTTTCATTTTACCCTTGCAGTTAGTTACTTAACATCTTTACACTTAGTTAACAATTATTTATATTACATTATCTCTTCTCAAGTAACCGGTGTGGTTTTTGTCTGCTGACTGATATAGAATTGATCCCAGAAGTGATCCAGGAAGAAGACTGTCAAATGTAGGATTGAAGAATCGTTGTGATCAAGTCTTTGGGCTTGAAAGCAGTGCTGAACTCTTCATCAATAAGAAACACGATGCTAGGGGTGCCTGGGTAGCTCAGTCATTGAGTGTCTGCCTTCGGCTCAGGGCATGATCCTGGAGTCCTGGGATCGAGCCCCACATCGGGCTTCTCCGCTGGAAGCCTGCTTTTTCCTCTCCCACTCCCCCTGCTTGTGTTCCCTTTCTTGCTGGCTGTCTCTCTCTCTGTCAAATAAGTAAATAAAATCTTTTAAAAAAACAAGAAAGAAAGAAACATGATGCTAGAGGGCGCCTGGGTGGCTCAGTTGGTTAAACATCTGCCTTCCGCTCAGGTCATGATCTCAGGGTCCTGGGATCAAGCCCCACATCGGGCTCCCTGCTCAGTGGGAAGCCTGCTTCTCCTTCTCCCTCTGCCTGCCGCTCCTCCTGCTTGTGTGTTCTCTCTCTGTCAAATAAATTAATTAAATCTTAAAAAAAAAAAGAAACATGATATTAGAAATCTATGGCATGCAGTATATTCATATTTAACCAAATTATCACCTATGGGTGAATGTGATGTAAGACAAATATCTTGGGGTCCAAGTGGCTGCTGCACTTTATCAATATGGGAATAATGATGACTCCTAGGACTGTCATGTGGCCTGGGACCTAGATATCTACAGATGTAGTTTTTCATGTTATCAGGAGTGGAAGTACAGGAGCAAGGGTTTTCGGATTGAAACTGTACAACTCTTATATCTTAGTCACCGGCCCTGATCGTCCTACGCTATGGGAGTAGTTCAGACTTGGAGATCTTTCTGGGAAACTACTCTGTGCACATGGGAGGGATAACTGAGCTATTAAATTCAAAACTGGCCAAATTACTAAAACACACATTTCTATTACAAATGAAAAGATAGAGATTGAAAGACAGAAATAGAAACACCTTGGAAATAATTTAGTCCTAGTCTCTGATTGGACCAAAAAAATAAAATTACAGAGAGGTAATTACCCAGAGAGGTAAGTACTGAGGACCTACTAGTTCTGAGTGTTTTAATATGTATTAGCTCATTTAATCCTCTCACTAACATTATGACTAAGTATTAGTATTCCTGTTTTACAGATGAGGAAATTGAGCTTAAGTAATTTATACTAACCCAGTACCCAAACACTGGAATGAAGGACTCTTAACTCCACACTCCACACTCCACACTCTTAACTCTTAATGTAATCTCTCTGGAAGCCAGCACTCTTGATATATGCAGTTCTTTTTTTTTTTTTTAAGATTTTATTTTTATTTATTTGAGAGAGAGAGTGAGAGAGCACAAGTGGAGGGGACAAGCAGAGGGAGACAGGCAGCCCGATGTGGGGCTCGATCCCAGGACCTAAGTCAAAGGCAGATGTTTAACTGACTGAGCCACCCAGTCACCCCTCAATACGCAGTTCAATATCATACTTTTTAAAAAAGATTTTATTTATTTATTTGAGAGAGAGTATGAGAGAGAGAGCATGAGCAGTGGAGAGGGGCAAGGGGAGCAGGAGAAGCAGACTTCCCCCTGAGCGGGAAGACTGATGCAGGGCCTGATCCCAGGAGCCACCCAGGTGCCCCTCAAAGTCATACTGTTGAAGCTATTCAGCTTTGCCTTTCCCTCCAGGCTAAATAGGAATGCAATAGGGGGAAAAGCCACATAGAAGGTTACACCTGAAAAAGATTTCACAGGTTCTCTAATGCAGTCTCAGTCCACGGTGACGTTGAAGCCTAAGCACATACCTGACTTGTCCAAAGCCACAAAGTTATTTTTTCCCCAAGGAAGAGGACATTTTATTTATTTTAAAGGTTTTTTGGTTTTTGTTTTTAAATAATCTCTACACCTAATGTGGGGCTCAAACTCATGACCCTGAGACAGATAGTCCCATGCTCTTCTGACTAAGCCAGCCAGGTGCCCCTCACAAAGCTATTTAGTGGTAGAGGCAGAACTATAATCCAAGTTTCCTGACACTCAAGGCAATTTTTTTTACCACAAAATCTGCCCCTCCCACATTCTCTTCCTTCAGAGGTGGGTATTGGTATAGGGTCCAAAGTTCTTACTGACTCTTTAAATGGACTGGCTGATGTGAGACAGGCAGGCTTGTTCATTAAATGTACACAGCTTCCGCTTCCTGGTTTGTATTCAAGGCCACCTCTAGTTTGATACATTAGCAGACAGGCAGCTACTATGTGCTGTGCTGAAAAGTCCCCTGTTTCGAACTGCACTACGTGACCTTTGCCTTGGTACTTCAAACTCTCACAGTGTTTGCTCCTTTGGGTTGAAACACTGGAAACCTCTGTTAAAATGCCAATGGACAGCATAACTAAAGGAAGGTCTTGTCGATTCCTTAGCTAGAATTAGTTTATGCAATTAGCACTCATCTCGTGGAGAAGTCCTGGAGGAGCAGAACTCTGGAGAGATTAGGATTTTCATGGCAGAACTGAATGGCATTGGATGACCTGAGAGAGGTGAGACAGGTTACAGTGGAAGCTGAAGGGACAGGTCATGGCCATATGAAGTCACTGAGCCCCTTGAGAGGTGAGAAGAAATGAAAAGAAAGTGGTACAGAGATGGAGTGGCTGATGGAGCACCTTCACAACGCCTGGCCACAGCCCTCAGTGAATTTCCTGAGGTCTTACTCTGGGCAGTCAGTCATCACAAAAAACTCAGTGAGTTAGGTATTATTTTCCCAACTTTACAGATGAGAAATACAACGGCCCAAAGAATTTAAGTAATTTCCCTCAGGCACACAATGAAGATACCGTTCAGAGGCTAAGTACAGTGTGAGGAGTTGAGTCAAGCTGGGTCTGTCTGATTCAAGCTTAGCTTTGTCTCACTGAACCACACCTCTTCGCAGAAAACTGCTTCCTAGAGTTTACATACTTGTACATTTTCAGTTATGCCAACCCTATCCTTGACTACACTGCATTGACCTCAAGGGTCTAATTTAACACAGGTAAGCACACAGGTTTCTCATTTGTAAGTGGGCCATCTGGCAGGCAGCATATGGAAACAGGCCCTTTGACAAGGTCATAAGAAGGTTAATTAAGTCTAGATTTTAAAGTATTTTTCTAAAATCTGAAAGAAAGAAAAAAAAATACTGTTAACGATAAGATTGAGTACTGGTGGAGCACCTGGGGGGGCTCAGTGGGTTAAGCATCTGCCTTTGGTTCAAGTCGTCATCTCAGGGTCCTGGGATCAAGCCCCACATCGGGCTTCCTGCTCCGTGGGAAGCCTGCTTCTCTCTCGCTCATGCTCTATCTCTCTCTCTCTCTCTCGAATAAATAAATAAAATCTTTAAGAAAGTATTGAGTACTAGCTAACAGCAAAGTGTTATGCCGGGTGCTGTAATAGACATTACACTATAACATCTTGCTTAATCCTCACCGCATCCCTTTGAGGAAAATACTATACAAGCTCTCATTTTTCAGATGAGAAAAATAACAACATTAGAGGCTACTTGCTAAAGATCTCCTGGCTAAAGTAGTGGAGCCAAGATATGAATCCAGGATATCTTCTACCCCATACTTGTTCCTCTATATTATCTCCTCTGATAAATGGAACAGCTCAGTACATGATAAAGATCTCAGAGACAATCCTGTAGTATCTTATACTATTAGCTCCAAAGTAATCCCGCTGAGGCCTTAGGGGTCAGTGTCATGATAAAAGCAGCAATATAAAGGACATTTTGTGTTTTTTAAATAATTCCACTGATACATTAATTTCTTTGGTATGTTTCAGTATACTAGATGATTAGCATGATAGCATTTTGGGTAAATGCCATGTATTTGACTTCTTGTGTTTCCTTCACTCGCTCAATCATTAGTGAATCATCATTGAACAATATTGATCTTTCACTGTGGAGAGGGCACCATAGTGCCTAACACTGAGCTTGGTGTATAATAAACTCAAATTTTCGTTGAATGATTAAAGAAGGAAGAGGTTTCACCTGAAGTTCTCTAGATACAGATAGATCCATAGGAATTAATCATTAATGATTTTGATAATTTCTTCACCAGATTACTAAAACAATATTCCGCAGGTAGGGTTGAGTTAGAATCTACGTTTAGTGTAACAACTTGTAAATTGGTGGTAGTCAGCAAATGCTAGTAATTACACCCTTTCTAGGGAGTAAGTAAATTGAAAATAATACTTGTTTGCTTTTCCTCTAACATTTTATTTATTTATTTAATGTATTTATTTTTTAATTTAAATTCAATTAATTAACATATAATGTATTATTTGTTTCAGGGGTACAGATCTGTGATTCATCAGTCTTATATAATACCCAGGACTCATTACATCACATACCCTCCCCGATGTCCATCACCCAGTTACCCCATTCCTCCACCCCCTCCCCTTCAGCAACCCTCAGTTTGTCTCTAACATTTTAAAGCCTATCTAATACCTAACGTTAGGCTATGCCAATATCAAAATGCAGTTTATTCATTAGCGTCCTCTACCTTGTTTTACAAAGTAGAGGAAATCTTCTATTTACAGCAAGTCATTCATAGCTCTCGCTTAGGACTCTGCCTACAACCAGTAAGTTCACTTGTAGTTCCCTTAGTGAACCCAAAACGAATAGGCGTATGGTGACCAGACTTTTGAGGAAGTGCATTTCTACCTTCTTGCAACAAAAAGAGCCAAATCTGATGTCTAATGTCTATACTTTGCTGAGGAAATATATGAGAAAAATAGGTATGCAAAACAAATATTCCTGCATCCATTTCTCAAAAAGTCATCAAGTAGCCTAAGGTTTATCTAGAAATGCTCAAAGGTAAAAAATAAAAATATTGCCGTAGACTTCTGTGACATATAGAAAAGGTATTGGAAGTGGTTTCGGATAACTAAATTTTATTTTATTTTTTTTTAATATTTCATTTACTTATTTGACACAGAGAGAAAGCACAAGCAGGAGGAGCAGGAGAGGAAGAAGCAGGCTCCCTGCTGAGCGCTGTCCCAGGACCCCAGGATCATTACCTGAACCGAAGGCAGACACTTAACCAACTGAGCCACCCAGGCACTCCAAGAACTACATTTTAAACCCAGGTCTAACTACAATGCAATCTGTGGGTAAGATACTTAACCTCTGCTTTCTCATCTGTAAAATAATATTCTCCTCTCTGGGTTTTTATAAAGGTTAAAAAATAATAATGCACATGAAGCTAAGTGGCACCCTTTAAAAAAGTCAGTTTAATTAAAACCAGAAATATTATGTTAAATATGTTTCTTTTTTTTTCTTTCCTTTTAACAGGAAAAAAAAACCCAACAGATATTTAATAACATGTATACCTCCTGTATACATGGGAGACACCAAGAGACACTAAGTAACCCCAAAGATGTCTCTTTACCTGCCAATTTGTTTTAGAAAACTAAGACTTATGAAGAAATAAGATCTTTGTTTCTTTCTTTGGCCCCTACCTTCCTGGCGTTCTGATTTACATAAAGAGTTTCACCATTGAGGAAGTCTGTGTGAGCTTTACATCCCTTCCAACAGGGCAAAATGCCCACGTCCTCATGTAAATACATGAGAAGAGTATCATGTGTCAGCTTATATAATGAGAATTCATCCCACTGTATTGCATTTTCTTAGAATCTTTTTTATTTAATGAAAAGTTTTTTGACTTCTGAATTATGACTGGTCTCATTCAGTTTTACAAGGTTGAACAGCAGATGTCTTTTTTTTTTTTTTAAAGATTTTATTTATTTATTTATTTATTTATTTGACAGAGATAGAGACAGCCAGCGAGAGAGGGAACACAAGCAGGGGGAGTGGGAGAGGGACAAGCAGGCCCATAGCATAGGAGCCTGATGTGGGGCTCGATCCCATAACGCCGGGATCACGCCCTGAGCCCAAGGCAGACGCCTAACCGCTGTGCCACCCAGGCGCCCCGAACAGCAGATGTCTTAAATGTAAGACAAAAGATGACACCCCTCCCCCCCATTTCTATTTTTTTCTCTCTTCCCCTGGCCTATTCTCGGAGCTTAGAATGGACCACATTACCCCTTAGACTGACACAGTGGACTAGCCAACTCTATGAAAAACTGAGGTTTCCAGCTTGCTGATTCATACCTTCTTTAAGCAGAGATGATTGTTTCTAACTTACGATGTTTTTTTCTGATGCCTAATGAACTTCAGTCAACCAAGAACCTTTTTATATCACACAAGTAAATACTCAAATAACAGAAGAAATGACAATGTCCAGAAAAGAATTCCAATTTGAGATATTTTTTCCCTTAGGTAAGCCAAAATATGAATTATTCTGTTCATCTATAATGAAAAGTTAACCGAACTCATGCTGGTTTGTCTCTAATGGCATTAGGTTGCCACTTTTTGATGAAGTTCAGTAATTCAGTCCTGCAGCATAATGGCAGGATCAATGGACAAAGAGTTAGAAGACTTGGACTCTATTTTCAGTTCTAGCTCTGGCTCATTACCGTTTCTTTGCCCTGACCATCCTCTCTTATTACTCGGAATCTCAATTATATTAGCGATGCAGAAAGATTTAGAAAAACCACTCTGTAAGCTAACAACTAAGACAATGCAGCGGTCTTATTTCTGCAATTGGTGTACCGTTGTGGTCTCAGGCAAGAAATTGGCTAACTTGGCGCCTCGGTTTCTTTATCCATGAAGACATGATAAATTATTTGTTCCTCTTTTCCCACCAGTTCCCTCATAGAAATGCAGTAATGGAAATGGTATTGACGCTGTAAAAGATTTTGTTCTCTCTGGGCTGTTGCTACGTAAGGAGAAAGTCTTTTTTATATTTCAACTTGCGTTTTCAGGTACTTAGTGCTCCCTGAGTTTGCACCATATCAATTCTATTTGGAAAAGATTACCATGTATACTGTTATTCTTTGCAGACCTTTGCAGAAATAAAACGGGTCACGAAGATTATGCTTTAAGAAAACAAAATTATTTCACAAAATTTGTGATTGTTGGCTGTTAAAAATTCTTCTGATTCAAATTATCACCCTAATCACCTTTTTTTTTTTTAGATTTTATTTATTTATTTGAGAGAGAGAGAAAAGCCAAGTCGGGGGAGCAGCAGCCTCCCCTGTGGGGCTCGATCCCAGGACCCTGAGATCATGAGAAGGCAGACGCTTTAACCAACTGAGCCACCCAGGCACCCCTCACCCTAACCATCTTAACTTGAAAGAGACAGCTTGTTCATTCAGAGCTGTCTATTGCCATGTTGTCTAGGTAGCAAATACCAGCTCAAAAATGAGGCTACCACTCAGCTGATCCTAGTTATTCCAGGGTTTTTGTAAAATATCTGAGAAAAGCATGTAGGTAGTTGACAGATAGCTTCTAATCTTGGTTTTGCATGTGTCAGACCTAAGAATGTTATTGGAATATTCGCCTATCTCACGTAGATAATAGGAGCATTGATAGATAATAAGTATATCCTGTCTAATTGCTAAAAGAATGATTATCCTTACAATGCCCATTTTAATTTTTGAGGGCTGTGATGGTAATATACTTTGTTTTACCATCTCTCTCTCTCTCTCTCTCTCTCTCTCTCTCTTTTGCTGTTGTATTCAAAATGTGTTAATTGGGATGGTTTCCCACTCATCTTGATTCAGGATGCTTTTAGTGCTACTTCCACCTGAAGGAGCATCCTTCTCTAAGCGTTGCTTTTCCTCTTGTAGCCTGGCAGAGGACAGTGGAGAAGCCAACACACAAACTACTGTTTGTGCGTGGCTAACGATGGTGGTGATTTTATAGCATCCTGGGCATTCCATGACCATGAAGTAGGAATCAGGCTCTGCACCAGGCGTTTCTTCTTGTGTTTCCTCTTCTCCTCTTCTGGAATGGGAGGGAGAAGATCCTTCTCAAGGGGCATGTTCTCATTGGGAGGTCATCTCTGCTGGAAAGGCTGTTACACAATCTCTTTGTCACAGAATACTAACAGATCCAAAGCTCAGACAGTGAGGGAAAAAATTCTTAGACTGAGACATGAAATTGTAATAATTCAAAGACAGGTCTGAAACTGAAAGATCAATTTATAGGGTAAAAGGAATAGAGGAACGTATGTACCAAAATTTGCAGCCAAGGAGGACCCCAGATGTAAAATTGAGCTGCTAACTGACAGAGAATAGGCAAGGAATATAGGAATAGGCAAGTCAGAACTGCATGTGCCTAGCAACAAGTATTGGGGATTAGTCACTAGGAAACCGGAATCCAAAGGCAGGAAATCCAGTTACTTTGGTTACAAAAGATACACATAGAAAACCTATAAAACTCTTTGAGATCATTCGTTCATTCAATAAATATATATTAAGCACCTATATATGCTAGACACTATTTTAGACACTTGGAAATAAGCAGTGAACAGAACAAAGTTCACTGAACTTGTGTAGCTGGTTGGGGTGTGGGGGGAGGGCAGACAATAAACAAATAAGTAAAATACATAGTTTGTCAATAGAAATAAGTTTACGGAGAAAATTTAAGTGGGGAATTTCTGGGCATGGGAAGTAGGGTTACAATTTTAAACAGAGTGATAGAGAAAGCCTCACTGAGAAGATGGCATATAAGCAAAGACTTGAACTTGGCAAGAGGGAAGGAGACAGTCATGCAGATATCAATGGAAGAGTGTTCTAGGTAGTGAATAGAGCAAATGCAAAGAACTTGAGGCAGGATCCTGCCCAGCACATTTGAGGAAAAGCCAGGAAGCCATTTTGGAGCAGAGTGAGGCAAAGGGAAGAGTAGTGGATGATGTCAGAAAAGTAGTAAGAGAGGGGCGCCTGGGTGGCTCAGTCATTAAGCGTCTGCCTTCGGCTCAGGGCGTGATCCCGGCGTTCTGGGATCAAACCCCGCATCAGGCTCCTCCGCTGGGAGCCTGCTTCTTCCTCTCCGACTCCCCTTGCTTGTGTTCCCTCTCTGGCTGGCTGTCCCTCCCTGTCAAATAAATAAATAAAATCTTAAAAAAAAAGAAAAGAAAAGTAGTAAGAGAGACACCAATTATGTTGGGCCCTGAAGATCATTTGCGAGGCATCTGGCTTTACTTTGAGGGAGATGAGAAATTATCAGAGAATAGTGAGCAGAGAAAAAGCACAACATGACTTGTATCTTAAAAGGTTGCATCTGACTATTGTTTTGAAACTGGACCATAAGGGGGCAAATATGGAAGCAAGACCATTTAGGACGCTATTCCAATAATCCAGGGAAGAAAGAATAGGAGCTCAGACAGGCTATTATGCTAAAGTGAGAAGTGATCAGAAGTGATTCTGAAGGTAGAGCCCTCAGGATATGCTAATAGACTTGAAATAAGAAGGGAGAGAAAGAGAGGAGTCAAAGATGACACCCAGATTTTTGTCCTGAAAAACTGGAAAATGGAGATGCTCTTTATTGATATAGGGAAGAATGTGGGAGGAGTCTTAACCTTCTTTGTGTCCTCATGGCCCTAAAACAATGCCAAACACGTGGGAATGTTCAGTGAATACCAATAATCTAATTTGAATCTAGTTTCTGTGTATGTGAGATCAGAGTTGCTCTAGATACAGGAGTGACTCGTTGGAGTTACTCAACTAGGGCTTGGTTCTAGACTCTGGGACGAGGTTAAAATCATTGACATGCTAAAGCTAACTTGTACTAGCTAGCAAGAACCAACTGCTAATTTTTGAGATACTGCAAGTCAGGTGTTAAACACAGTTGTTTTTTAAACTTGTTATATACACTTACAGCTGGTAATTAAAACAAAGGTAAAAGTACCTAAAATTCATCACTTCCTAATTATTTTACTACATTTTACTATTATCTGCGCCCTTGAGGTTATTTGTGTGTGTTCTATCCATATGATAGAAATACTGTACAATGGCGGGCTATGGTACATCTCTTCCCAACTCTGTGCTCAGTGATGTTATGTCAGTCGCCCTAAATCGGCCATGGTCTGAGTATCTACAAAACAGAAATTGGCAAATACTGCAAATGAGGGATCTCCCCCCACCCTTCCTTTCCTGCCCCAGGGCTGGTTAAATCTGTAAGTGTAAATTTAGTCATGCCAGCTTTGAAGGCAATGATAGGGGATGAGCAAACTGTTATATATTTTGTACATACACACAGGTACGGGGACTGCACACAGAGTATTATAGTATGATTGTGCAAGAGGTTTTCCCTGTTCTAGTGAGGGAGGGTTGGGGGCTGAGGAAATTGTAGTAGGAGAAAGACACACAAGGAAATTCCACATAGGGAAAGAAAGGCCTTAATGATTGACCAAACTAGGAATTGCTGAAAAAGATTAGCATCTACGGTCAATGGATGCCTTAATAGAATACACCTGGAGCAAATTACAAACTGTTAACAGAGGAGATTAACAGCTTTGGACGGCTTATTTGTTTATCTGATATTATAAGGGATCAGGAGAAAATGGGGACTAGTCAATGCCAGCGACTGCATATTTGCAAAACTTTCCTGTATTAAGAATCTTATATTTTGTTAGGCCTTGTAAAAAAGAAACATCAAGGATACTAAAGACACTATCTAATTATTCCTATGAGACAGCTAGAAAAACAACACAGTTTAGTTTTGTCATTTTTATTTTACAGAGAAGGAAGCTGGAATCCAAGGAATGTAATATAAATGGGTTATCGAGGATAACAGAGTGAGTGAGACAATTTGGGGGGAAGTGTATTCATACATATGTGTGTGTATGTATTTTATATATATGTGTGTGTGTGTATTTTATATATATATATTCTCACAATGAAATAGCCCACAGCATTTAGTGATTCATTTTTCAGGAAAGCAGTAATAAAAATATGTATATTAATTACAAATATGGCAATTAAAACAACAAAAACGTGGAAATGACAAAGGAGACTATGAAAAATACATCTTCCATCTCCAATTTTCCTCAAATCTTTCAACTTCACTGATTCTAAATGGTTCCAAAACTGTTCTTTTTTCCTATTCCTTAAATATACTCATTCTTCATCTCCCATTCTCCCCCATTGGCTTTTTTTTTCAAAGCTCAATCTTTTTTATTTATAATGTTTTCACGAAGTTGTTTTGCATAACACAGTAAGACCTCATATTTAGCAGAATCACTTGGTTTGAGCATTAGTCTTATTTCCCCAGACAAATTTACAGATGTGGGGATGTACAATTACTGGGTAAAAGAATAGGAACATTTTGAAGGCTTATGGGTTTATCAAAACTAGTGATATATGAAAGTACTCTGACTTATTTGATCTGATTGTTTAAAATATTTACTAAGTTCCTAAGTGAAAATGGACATTTAATTATTGTTTTAGTTTTCATTTCTTTGATTACTAGTGAAACAATATTTTTTTTCATTTTGCTCACTAATATTATATATCTTTTACTGCCCCTTTCTTTGAGGCCTAGTGTGCTTTTTATCTATTTGTATCAATTTCTTTATATAAGAAAGTTAACAGCCCCTTAAATTTGGTAGTTTTTACAGATATTTTCCCATTCTATTGTTGCCTATTCACTTTGGTTAACTTAAAAAAACTCAGATTTTCTTTTGAGTTTTAAAAAATTGCTGCTACAATGTCCACAATAGCTAAATCGTGGAAGGAGATGCCCTTCAACAGATGACTGGATTAAGAAGTTGTGGTCCATATATACAATGGACTATTACTCAGCAATCAGAAAAAACGAGTTCTCAACATTTGCTACAACATGGACGGCACTGGAGGAGATAATGCTAAGTGAAATAAGTCAAGCAGAGAAAGACAACTATCATATGATTTCTCTCATCTATGGAACATAAGAACTAGGATGATCGGTAGGGGAAGAAAGGGATAAAGAAAGGGGGGGTAATCAGAAGGGGGAATGAAACATGAAAGACTATGGACTATGAGAAACAAACTGAGGGCTACAGAGGGGAGGGGGGTGGGGGAATGGGATAGACCGGTGATGGGTAGTAAGGAGGGCACGTATTGCATGGTGCACTGGGTGTTATACACAACTAATGAATCATCGAGCCTTACATCGAAAACCGGGGATGTACTGTATGGTGACTAACATAATATAATAAAAAATCATTATAAAAAAAAAAATAAAAAAATAAAAAATTGCTGCTAGGTGTATAAAATAATCACCTTCCAGAGGCTTATTACATATTCTGTTATATTTTCTTCTGATTTTTCCATTGTTTAGTATTTTATACCTCCTCTTTAATTCATCTGGAATTTGCTTTGATGTATAGTATGAGAAGATGATCTAAACTAATTTTTTTCTTTTTTCTAAATTTTAAAAAAGATTTTATTTATTTATTTGACAGAGAGAGCACAAGCATGGGGAGGGGCAGAGGGAGAGAGAGAGAGGGAGAACCAGACTCCTTCCTGAATGCAGAGCCTGACAGGGGGCTCAACCCCAGGATCCTGAGATCATGACCTCAGCTGAAGTCAGACGCATAACTGACTGAGCCACCCAGGTGCCCCAACCTAATGTTTTCTAAATTGATAACCATTTCGGGGGCACCAGAGTGAGTCAGTTAGTGGAGCATGCCACTCTTGATCTTAGGATTGTAAATTTGAGCCCCATGCTGGGTGTAGAGATTATTTAAAAATAAAATCTTAGATAGATAGATAGATAGATAGATAGATAGATAGATAGATAACTGTTTTGGAATGGTTCTTCCTTTCTTGACTAATTTGTGAAATCCCCTGTATTACACTTTTTTTTTTTTAAGATTTATTTATTTGAGAGAGAGAGAGAGAACAAGCAGGAGGGGCAAAAGGAGAGAAAATCCCAAGCAGACTTCACACTGAGTTTGGAGCCCCACATGGGGCTTGATCTCACAACCCTGAGATCACAACTTTAGCCAAAACCCTGAGCCAAAACTGAGTTGGATTCTTACTCAAATGTGCCACCCAGGCACCCTGACCCCATATTACACTTTAAATTCCAATGTTTAATGGACTATTTCTGCACTAGGCTTTTTCTTTTTTTACATGTACTTCCCTATAGTAGCTTTGGAATATTATTATATTCAATTGATTTTGTCCTTTTTCATAATTAAAAAATGTCTCTTCTATTACCTGCATTCTCATTCTCCTAAATCAAGTTCTGAATCATTGTACCCTTTATAAAGACTTTGGTAGTAATGACAGTCATTTTGCTTTGATAGAACAATAGTTACTTGCCTAGTATTACTGATCATATTAACACTTATTAATTAGGTTAACCATAAAGAAAGAAGTTTATAAAGTTAATTCATGCTATTGAAACCTATAGAACTGTCTGAAGTACTTCTAGGTCTCAGAATTTGGATGGAAAAAGATTTTTTAAGACTTTAGAGTGACAGGGGCACCTGGGTGGCTCAGTTGGTTAAGCATCCAGCTGTGGATCTCAGCTCAGGTCTCAATCTCAAGGTCATAAGTTCAAGCCCTGTGTTGGCTCGGTGCTGGGTGTGGAGCCTACTTTACGTAGTTAGTTTTAAAGATTTTATTTATTTATCAGGGAGAGAGTAAGTGAGAGAGAGAGAGAGCACAAGCAGGGGGAGCAGTAGAGGGAGCAGGAGAAGCAGACTCCCCGCCAAGCAGGAAGCCTGACATGGGGCTTGATCCTGAGACTCTAGGATCATGACCCAAGCAGGAGGCAGATGCTTAACCAACGGAGCTACCCAGGCACCCCTGGAGCCTGCTTTAAAAAAAGAAGAAGAAGAAGAAGAAGACTTAAGAGTGACAAAAACAACTATGCAAAGTTCTCCCTGGGAGACTATTTAATGATTTGGAAGGAGAAATATTTCTCTTTGAAACAAATAAATATGAAGAATATAAAATTCAAAGCGATTGAAAATATAAATTTACATGCCTTTGAGCATATTTTATATCTTACAATAAACCTTTCACAATGCTTCTGAAATTTAAGCCTAAGCATTATGAACAATTTAACAACAGAGTTACTTGTACTCATTGTTCTAATTCAAGTTCTTGTCCACATCCATTAATTTGCCTAAATATTACTTAGAGCCTCCTAAAAGTTAAGATTTTCTTTCTCAAATTTATTTATTCTTAAAAAATAATATAATTCTAAAAAAATAATATAATTCTAAGAAACCATATAAAAAATGAGTTGGGCCACTTGGGCGGCTCAGTTAGTTAAGTGTCTGACTCTTGATCTCAGCTCAGGTCTTGATCTCACCATCATTTATTTAAAAAAAAAATTGAGAGAAGTTGAGAACCTGTATAGACTAATTCTGGTAAATATTTTTTGGTACTTAAAAAAGTAGAATTTGCATTTCTGTGTTCATTTCAGCATTATTCACAATAGCCAAGATAGGGAAACAACCTAAATGTTCATCGATGGATGAATGGATAAAGGCGGTGCATATATAGACAATGAAATATTAGCCTTTAAAAAAGAAGAACATCATGCTAAATGAGATAAGCCAGATGCAGGAAGACGAATACTGCATAACCTCACCTACATGTGGTATCTAAAATAGTTATACTCAGAAACAGAAAGTAGAATGGTGGTTGTTTGGGGCTGCAGGGGGAGAGAAATGGGGAGATACTGGTCAAAGGATACAAAGTTTCACTTATACAAGATGAATAAGTTCTGAAGCTTAATGTACAACAGTGTAACTATAGTTAACATTATTGTATATTTGAAATGTGCTGCGAGTATAGATCTTAAGTGTTGTCACCATATATACACACAAAACGTAATTAGGTGAGGTGATAGATTATATTAATTATCTTGATTGTGGTGATTACTTCACAATGTATACATATATCAAATCGAGCTGTATACCTTCAATATATACAATTTTTTTGAGAGAGAGCAGGGGAGGGGGAAGGGAGGGGCAGATGGAGAGGGGGAGAGAGAATCTTAAGAAGGCTCCACGCCTAGCACAGAGCCCAATGCAGGTCTCGATCTCATGACCCTGAGATCATGACCTGAGCCAAAATCAAGAGTTGGACGCTTAACAACTGGGCCACCCAGGTGTCCCCATACTATTTTATTTTATTTTATTTTATTTTATTTTATTTTAGTATTTTTATTTTTAAAGATTTTATTTATTTGACAGAGAGAGAGACAGGCAGCGAGAGAGGGAACACAAGCAGGCAGAGTGGGAGAGGAAGAAACAGGCTCCCAGTGGAGCAGGGAGCCCAATGTGGGGCTCGATCCCAGGACACTGGGATCAGGCCCTGAGCCGAAGGCAGATGCTTAACGACTGAATCACACAGGCGCCCCGCCCCTATACAATTTTAAAATTGTCAATTATACCTCAATAAAGCTAGGGGTGGGGGGAGTAAAAATTAAATGCCATTGTCCTAACAAGAACTACTAAGCCTTCATGCTTTTAGGTGGTTCTCTACAGGGCTCCACTATGCGAGTATAACTCAGATGAAAGGTAGCAGAAATATTCAATTTGAAGTATTTTCCTAGGAGTCTATGATAATTCTTTAGCATCTTATCTGCAGTTGTTCCTAACAATGTTTCTTCATTATGTGACAAAGGCATTAGACTTCCAGAAATAACTAGGAAACTGGACTTGTCCAATAGCAACAGAGCCATTCTTTGTAAATGGGAAGCAGAAGGCATGAGTGGGAACTCATAAAAAACCATCTTCATGTGTCCTACATTTCTTTTTCAAAATGATTCTATCAAAAATATTTTATTATAATCTTGGTTTCTGTTATAATCGGGTCCCATCGCAAAAGAAGCTAGCCATGATGGAAAGAATGTCAAGAGTATCCAAGGTTATTAATTTATATGTTCCCTTTTGTCATCTATAAAGTCTTTTGAGATATGATTTAATTTTCTCATCTCGCTTTTCTGAACTCTTGCTTATCAAATATATATCTTCTACCTCTGATTTGCACTGAATATTTATACATTTTCTAGATCTCTGTAATGACTTGATTTCCAGTTGCTGAGCCTTGCTTTGTTATCTTAATAAAGCATAAATGGTGTCTGCTGTGAAACTGGGTTTACTCAGGCCATTGAATAACCACACCCTTATAATTAGAGATTTGGGAGTCACCAGAGAGTGGTACAGTCAGCACTAAAATATTATGCCACAGGCATTTATGTAAACACTATTTTTGAATGAATCTGGAAACCCGCCAAGAGAGTCACTAAACACCAGGGACATGCTGCTTATTCTTCCTCTCTATGAAATTAATAAACTAATAATTTGGTAAGAAAGATCTCACTGTTACGAAAGTATTACTTTTTATGCTTTCCACAGCTCAGAGAAAGTCGGCTTCCTCTTTCCGCATGTTAACTAATAACCTGCAACCGTTTGAATTATGCTGGGAAAACTTAGAATGAGGGGATTCTGGAGGGAAAGTGATAAGAAATCAGTCAATGTCAGCTTTAGTGCTTTTTCAGAAAACAGTCAAAAGCTTTTAAGAGCTATCTGCAACAACAGGGGTGGTTAAGTAAACTATAATTTACACAATGGAATATTATATAGTCATTAAAAATAATGAGTAAATCTGTCTTTATCGAATGGTGAAATATTTATAACACATAAGTTGATAAAAGGAGCTTATAAAAACATGATCTCACTTTTGTTTAACTTAAGAAAAAATACTTATATATATGCATGAAAAGATATGTATCAGGGGCGCCTAGGTGGCTCAGTCGTTAAGCGTCTGCCTTTGACTCAGGGCGTGATCCTGGCGTTCTGGGATCGAGCCCCACATCAGGCTCCTCTGCTGGAAACCTGCTTCTTCCTCTCCCACTCCCCCTGCTTGTGTTCCCTCTCTCACTGGCTGTCTCTCTCTCTCTCTGTCAAATAAATAAATAAAATCTTAAAAAGAAAAGAAAAGATATGTATCAAAATTATAGTTTGTGGGTATTGAACTAAATATAACTTTAATTTTCTTAAGGTTTTTTGTATTTTCTGAATTTTTAAAAACGAACATTTTATTACTTTCATCATCAGAAAAGACAAGAAGGTTAGTTCTATTTTAAAAAATAATATATATTAATTGTTTGCTGATGAGAAAACAGGTTCTATCTCACTTTCTCCATCTTCCAATTCTGCTTGCCTCTAATTGGTGTACAAGTACATACAGGTTCTAGTCCCAAAGTGAGAAAGATGACTGTTGCTGGCCCCAGACTCCAAAATGGTATCCACAATTAAGTCCAGCAGATAGAGACAATCTCCCCTATGAGCTCCGGCAGAAAAATCGTAGGGCAGAATGATTGTCTTGACATGAATTAGGAACCAAACTTGGAGACGAGTGGGCGGGAGTGAATAGATGTAATTTTCTGATGGGACAGGTCTTGGCCACATTACACCCTCTATGGCCAGGGAGGAGAGAGAGTACGTTGGTTTCGTTCCCAATAGGAAAGAGGGGTTTTACCACCTGAAGATGAGAGGTGGAAATGATGTTGAGGAGACTAAACTAACAACTATCCATTCCAATACTCATTCTAGACACTCATAATAATGATAATCAAGATCTTAAAAATTACCACAGGGACGCCTGGCTGGCTCAGTCTATAGAGTGTACTCTTGGTCTCAGGGAGGTGAGTTCAAGCCCCACATTGGGCATAGCAATTACATACATATGTAAATATATACATAAGAGTTACCAGAGAGTTTTTCAGTGTTTGAGAATTGGAAACAACTCTTCAGTACCTAAACAACAGTACTTATTCATTCAATAAACGTTCATCAAGTATCTACTATGAACGTAATTGTCTATATCCTACTGGGATGAGCAGTAAACAAACAAACAAAAACAAAATACACCTGCCCTCGTAGATCTTACAATTTCAGACAACAGGAACAACTCTAAAAAATGAGTCTGAAATTGGCCTCTGGCTGGAAATTTTACTGCAGTAGTTATGATTTAAAAAAATGTAATTTGGCTTTCACATAATTTTTTTTTCACTTGTCTATGGTAAGATCCTTACTCTTGAAAGAAATTAAGCTGAGTCATGAGATTTACAAGCAAATGAGAAGAGTATTGGCTTTTGATATTGATGGAAAATTACATTATCTAGACACACCTCAAGGTGTTCTGTAGCATCCTTGAGCTTTCATTTCTGTGGTACCTTACCTGCCTTTACAGTGACACTGGGCAAACCAATCTCATGGTACATATTTAAATTTGCAAGCAAAAAATCTTGTTGCAGTTGACTGGTAGCAATGAGCAAACTTCTTTTTGCAGGTCTATGGGTTAAGGTACATGGATCAGAGCAAGATATTCTTGCTCTGTTTTGTATCTTGTTAGTGTTTATCTGCTATAGATGACAAGTCTGTGTCCCCATCTCCCCCAAATTCATATGTTGAAACCTAATCCCCAATGGACAGTATTTGAAGATGGGGCCTTTGGAAGGTGGTTAGATCATGAGGGTGGAGACCCCATGAATGGGATTAGTGTCCTTTATATAAAAGAGATCCCAGAGAACACCCTTGCTCTTTCTGCCTTGGAAGGACACAGCAGAAAGACCGGGAGCAACTGACAAACCAGGAAGCTGTCTTCGCCAGACATTAAATCTGCCAATACTCTGATCTTGGACTTCCCAGCCTCCAGAACTGTGAGAAATAAATTTCTGTTACTTAAGCCACCCAGTCTATGATATTTTGTTATAGCAGACTGAACAGACTAAGACATTATTCCTGGTATAGCAAACACCTAACACTGAATTTAAAAAGCTTTGGAAGCAGAACAAAAGCAAGTTTTGGCAAACGTATCTTTACGCTTCTCTCTCTTTTTTTTTAAACCTTGAAGAGCATAACAATTATAACTCCCTAACACAGGAATTCTCAACTCTGACTACACATTAGAATCGCCTTTTAAAAAATACCGGGGTGGCGCGGTGAGGGATGGGGATGGAGGTTGGGGATGGAGCATTGATAATCTAATAAAAAGTACTTTAGTTGATTTTAATATGCAGATAGGGTAGAAAACTACCTAAACAATAAGACATATCCATTGGGGCAGTGGTGGATATTTTTAATCTAGAAACTCTTGGGTATGTTCATTTTATTGCCAGTCTGTCATCAATGAATCACTTTAAGGCTTACCATTTAACTGCCTTTAAAAGCAGGATAAATGATCCTACATACATTCATCCATCCCTCTTCCTTTCATTCTTTTTCTCTCTCTCCTTTCCTCTTTCTCATTCATGTATTCATTCAATCGCTCATTCATTAAACAAATATTTATTAGGGATAAGTACAGCGCTAGGTACTAAGGATAGAGAAATATAATTCACACTTTCATTCCAGTATTATAATACTAATCAGGTAGCACACGTAAATTAATGATCTTGAGATTCTCAAGTAAAGTTCAATTAAAAAAAATAGTTGCAAAAAAACACACACTAATCTTTCCCCTGCTTGATTTACTTTGTAAAAAACTGTGCTGAAGCTTGAGTTGCTGTGTTAGACAAACATCAACATTCCTGACCTTCTGTGCTTTCAGTAAGCCGTATAGTAAGCCATCTATCTGCCACCGTGGAATTTTCAATCTTTCATATACTGAATGAAAGAATGTAAATGCCTATAATTCATTAGGTTCTACATAAGAAAAGATTCAGATACTATCAACTTTAATGAGAAATTATTCTTACTTAAGACTATTCAGACATCTTTGGAATATTTTGTGAGGTTCTATTCCTTCTGATATACCAAATCCCATGCAGGGTCCAGCCACATGTCTTGATCTTTGACTCCTATCCAATTCCCAAAGCAGATCCCTACATATTTAAAGATAAGCAGATACTTTTTCTTCTGGACTCTTCGTGCCATTTTCCCCATTTTTAAGCTCCAGGTTGCAGTATAACAGCTGGTCAAAAAACCACTTCAGTGGCCAACTCTGAGACTAGGACTGCTAGATCCCTCTTGGGAAGTTGGACATTATCATACTACTGAAATAGTTCCTGACACATATTTAAAGCTAAGAACAAATGCAGGCTCACCTCACCCACAGAAGCACCATAATCATTTATGATGCAGTAGCGCTCTCACCTAACTCCAAAAGACAAAAGAAAAATATTTTGAATTAAAATCAACGTCAGTAGGAAAACAACAGCAAGGAATAAAGGGAGAACAATCCTCCTGCCAAAGGCAAATTCAAAGCTACTAAGTTCCAAAAGAGCAAGCCTTATCCATAACATAAAGTTCTCTGTAACCAGGAATTTGATAATGGTACCACCACATAATTGTCATTATTATGAAGGATGAGTTTGCTCAAAAGAGGAGAAATGCAATCAAAAAAGAAAAAGGAGAATCAACATGAAGGGAATAAAGTAGAAGGGAATAAAGTAATTCAGACATATTTACACTTCTGAGATCTATGACCATTCAGTACTCTCCATGAATAAACCACTGTGGCCTACGAAATAATAACATTATTACTAATAATAGTAAGAATAGCTAACAATTACTGAGCATTTATTTATATTATGCCAGGCAGCATTAGTGCTTTACATGCATTATCTCATTTAATCCTTACAACAACCTTATTTACTATTATTCCCATTTTCCATATGAGAACAACGAAGCTGAGAATTTATGTAAGTTGATTAAGGTAACACAATTTATAAATACTTAGGCTGTGATTTGAAACCTAGGCCTGTCTGAATCCAAAACCCATGTTCTTAGCTATCACGCAACCCACTATCCTAATTTACCACTAGAGATTATATAGCTACAGCCATCTGGGACTTCTTAAACCTTCTGTATCTTTGCAACTACTCTGGGCCTTTTGCAATGTATCTGTTACCAGCAATAGACAGATCTCTAATGGTGATATAGTGCACTGGCAGGAAGTTGCAAACAGAAAGCAATTTGTAGCTGCTGAGTGTGTACTGCACAAAGTTAGTTGCACCCTCCCGTTGGGTGCAAATGTGAAACAGTAGGCAAAACCCATCAATATATATTGTGGTAACTAATTACAAGGAAGAATATAACTAAGACTAATTCCTCCTCTTTAAAATAAAAAAAAAAGTTAAAATGGTTATGGGTTGAAAAAAACTATTTGCTCTCCCTTTGTATTGAAAAGTAGTAAATACACACACACACACACACACACAATGTCCAGATTGTCTTGGATATTGTTAGCTTTATGGGGATATAAGGTATGTTGAATTGGTGTAACAGCTTCAGCCTCTGTTGGGAGAAATTATCCTCGTAATGTGATAGGGAAGTAGTTGATTTTCAGGGAAATTTTTTTAAATGAAGATTTTTCTGGCAATACCAACTCTTTTATTATATTGCACCAAATGGAGCTGACTTCATTAGGAGTTGATTGTGAGTTGCTAAGGACAGGTTCTGGCCACAGTATATATTTCCATATGTTTTCAATAGCCTGCATACATCCGATGTAGATCTCTATTTGACTTGTTTTAAAATTCACCGCTCATAACCTTCAGTTTAACAATGATACTTAACTTCCATGCATATAGTTGAAGGTTTAAAAAAAAATCACTGAATCAGGAAAGGAGGGGGGGACATTCTGGTGGTAAGCTTCAGGAGATATAAATATGCAGATGTGTAACTTGCTTTGGGAACCCCTTGAAGTGTATCTACATGAACATTTCCAAATAATATAGGAAGGTTTGGCTAATATTTATAGGCTACCTACCCTCTGTTGGCCATTGTGTCAGAAAAACAAGAGTCATATCCCCAAAGTTTATATTGCTGCTGGGTCTCCCAGAAACACAGTTGAATCTAAGTGTGGTCACGCACAGATACCACAGTTCGGCAGTGGTTTCTAGCAGCTGCAAGTGATCTAGTGTTAGAGCATCTCACACTTGACCGTGCGTGAGAACCACCTGGAGAGCTTGCTAGAGGCGGTCTTAACCCCAGAGTTTCTGATTCTGTAGGTCTGGGGTCATGTGGGAAAATTTGCATTTCTGATGAGCACTTAGGTGAGAAGGAAGCTATCTATAGATAAAGGACCATGCCTCGAGTGGTACTAAAAGTATCTGTGAATAGAAAAGTTCACAAATTCTGACTGTTAATCTCATTCCTGTTCGAGTACAAATCTGAATGCTGTACAAGGTAAATTCCAGAGAAAGTAGAAACTGGCAAAACGTGTATATCCTTTGGCTGGTTAGAACCATGATTCTTCAAACAATAAAAAGCTATTAAGTATTCAATAGAGACCCTCCGTGAAACAGTCAAGAAAGGCCCTTTTGCTATCTGATGATGCTGGAATGGTGTATACAGAAACTAATGAGAGTGTTGAGTTGATGCGTTTAGCCATAAGTTAAAGACATAATTTAGCTTGAAGCAAATATCCTGAGTCTAAGCCCTTCACAGTCATAATTTCATGATCCTGGGCCAGTGGTCACTAAACCTGCAGCATCAACATCACCTTGAAATTTGGTAGAACTGAAATCCTTGGGCCACCCCCCAGACTTACTGAATTAGGAACTCTGGGGTGGGGCCTAGCACCCTGTGGTGTATCAAGCCCTCCAGGTGATTCTAATGCATACTAAAACTGAGAGTCACTGCTTGACTAGTGATTCTCAAATTCACTGTGAATTAGAATCAGAATTAGCTGGGAGTTCTTGTTTAAGACATAAATTTCTGTTCCTTCCTCAATGGGGGCCTAAATTTTGTACACTTAGGGATTCCAATGTAAACAACATTTACCGAACAGTGCCCTAACCCAGAGGCTTTCAAACTTTGTTGACCAGGACCACTATTTACATGAGGACTCAATAAATATCATATTTGTAACTAAAACAGGAGTTTCATAAAACAATACCCTTGCACATGTAATACACTCTAATATTTTCTGTTCCATTTCATTTTAAAAATGCTGGAAATGAAAGAACTCCCAACCACCTCCCTTTTGACCTCAGGCTGTACTTTCTAATTGATTAAGTTCTTCTCAGTGTATCTCCTAACTCAGTAATGGGAACTGAAACCACTCCCTCAAACAATAACAACTGCCCTGAGCCAGAAGACCCCTGAGCGATTGACCCCAAGACAATGACTGATGTGACCTTTACTGCTTACCTGCATGTACCCACCAACCTTTGTCCCACATTTTCCTTATATACATCTAGAAGTATTTTCAGTCCTTTAGAGACAATCTTTGAGATGTCATCCACTGTCTTCCCGTTAGTGGCCTTGTTTCACCGCTATTCATTTCTCTGTCTTTGGATTTTGTCGGTGGCAAGTGGCCAAACCTGGTCTGTTTGGGACTTCTGAAGCCAGGAGCTCTTGTACTCTTGGGCCCCAGTTACAGTGGCAGACCTACTAGATTGATTTCCTGAGCCATTAGTGGGCTGCAACTACAGATTGAAAAACACACCTTGGATCAGTGCTTCTCAAATGTTACAATACATTCGATTCACCTGGAGACCTTGCTCTAATGTAAATTCAAATTCAGTAAGACTGGGATGGGGCTTGAGATTCTGCATTTCTAACGGATTTCGAAGTGTTGCAAATGCCCCTAATCCGTATATTACTCTTCCAGTGGCAAGGCCTGGACCATGAAAAGTTCAAGTGTTGCAGGATTTTTTTCTCCGTCGGTGCCTTCAGTAATTGGTCACACAGCTTCGAAGAATGAAGAGGTAAATCAGAGTGATGGGCAGCAAAGCAAGGTTTATTGAGCGATACTAAAAAGTTCCCAAAGAGGGAGGGGACCCAAGAGGGTTGCCACCGGAGTTTCTTTCTTTCTTTTTTTTTTATATTTTTTTTGCCACTGGAGTTTCTAAGTCTAGGGGTTTTTATGGGCTTGTTGGCATGCTGTTTTAATCTGATTAACCCTCCCTGCACCAGTCATCCAATCAGGTTTTTTTCATCTATCTATCATATGGAAAAGGGTGGAGGGCTCCTTCCAGGGTGGTGTAAAATCCTTTCAGTGGTGTAAAATCCTTTTAAGGGTGGTTTCCTCTTAGGGTGGGGGCCTTTATCCCTGCCTGCCTGCCTTCCAATTATCCTTCATCACAAGAAGCTAACAGCAAACGTGATGCCTCTCCCAGTCATGAACCTATCTCTCTTTATGATAGCAAGCTTTAGAAGAAATTGCAAGTAGACTGTGGCATTTATCCTGCCTAGATGTAATGGATAGTGAGTTGTCCTTAATATCATTGTCAGTACTTATGGGGCTCAAATTCTCAACCTACGTGGATGTAAGTAAGCACTGATTCACAATAGATCATGTCAGATTAGTCGGTTTGTGGAGTGCCTGGGTGGCTCAGTCGAGCCCCATGTTGGGCTCCCTGCTCAGCTGGAAGTCTGCTTCTTCCTCTGCCTCTCCCCCTTCCACCCTACTCATGCTCTCTCTCAAATTAAAAAAAAAAAAGAAATCTTAATATCAGAATTGAAAAAATAAAAGACTAACTAGGATCATTTAGTTTTAGAACAATGATATGTGTGTCCTGTGTCACATTATTAATATATCCCTTCATATAGGTGAGGAAGTTTAAAGGAGAAGGTGATATGTAGAGAGTTCAGGGTATTGCCAAGGCAATGCTGGCTGACTGACCCCTATAGGTGGGCACCAACTGGGTAAATTCACAAGCCAGTATCTAGCCCTCAGTCTTGAAGACTGAGAGGCCTGAGATGTCAGCCACAAAGTTATGCCAAGACAATATATAAAATACAAGTGCTGGATTGTTTATTTTACAGTAAAAAGTATAATTGCCAAGAGGACTAACTTGTGTCTTTAGGTGTGTGTCCTTTCTCTTCCTTTCAGAACTTTATATGGGAAGGCAAATTATAATTACAGAATCAGAGAAAAAGATGTTCAATAAATATTTCAAATGTTTATACATCATCTCCAGAATATCACACCTGCTACAGAGCACCTTTTCATTTGGCCAGACTTTAGCGGCCAAATTGTCTGTCTCTGGAAGGCTCTGTTTTCTAGACTCCTGCAGCTGACTGATTCCCATTCTGACGGAATCTTCACCCACATTAGCACATTAAGTCAATACATCAAGTATTCTGTATCTTTTAGATACATGTCTCTGCTCTAACCCATAATTACATGTTATTTGTGTTCTCTCAGAGAGTGATTTAATTTCCATTTTTTTGATGGACATCTCATTTACTCCTTTTTATTAACTACCCATAGGGTTAACTATCAGAGTCAAGGAAATATCATTATCTGCTTATTTCAGTCTAAATATTTTCCATTCTTTTTAAAACTTTTATTTTTCTTTTTATCAAATGAAGATAATACATTGCATAGATTTAAAAGGCAATAATACTAAAATGATTGTAACAAAAAATGGTGGAACGCTGTCCCTCCCCTCCCAACGCTTTCTCTGAAGCTTGGTACCCAGAGAAGCCATTTTCAACTTTTAGGATCTATTTCTACTGGCACTTCCCCCCATCCATGTTTCTAAATAATATCTTTAGGCTGTTATTTCTCGAGTTTTCTATTCTAGACATTGTTGACTGACCTCTTTCTATGGAAGATGAGAATTTGGAAATCTTTTACACCCACACTTTTACCTCTCTTCTTTCTCAACTCTAAATTTAATGATATCCTGATGTTTTCTTAAGTCAATAATTAGTGTTTCCATTATTAGGATTATATAAATATTATCACCGCTGTGCCATGAGTTTGCTATGAGAGTGTTTCCTTTCTTGTATAATTTCCAGGCTTTCCTGAAGCTAATGATTGCCTCCCACTCCTGAAGTTAGCTCTTTAAAAACCAAACAGACTTACAAGGATTTTAGATTTACAGAAGAATTATAAGGTCAGAACAGAGGGTTCTTCTATACCCTACACCAGGTTTCCCCTACTAGTAATATTTTATATTAATGTAGTACTTTGTTACAATTAATGAACCAATGAGCTAGAGTTCATACTTCATTCAGATTTCCTTAGTTATTATCCACTCTCCTATTCCTGTTCTAGGACCCCACATTCTATTCTTTTTTAAGATTTTATTTTTTTAAAGATTTTATTTATTTATTTGTCAGAGAGAGAGAGAGCGCGCACACAAGCAGGGGGAGTGGCAGGCAGAGGGAGAAGCAGGATGCCCCTGACCAAGGGGCTTGATGTGGGACTCCATCACAGGACCCTGGGATCATGATGTGAGCCGAAGGCAGGCGCTTAACCGACTGAGCCATCCAGGCATCCCAAAGATTTTATTTCTAAGTAATTTCTACACCCAACTTGAGGCTTGAACTCACAACTCCAAGATCAAGAGTTGTATACTCCACCGACTGAGCCAGCCAGGTGCCCTGCCCACATTCTATTTTGCAGTTGTCTCCTTACACCTAAGTCTGACCGTTTTCCAAATATCCATGTTTCTGATGACCTTGACAGTTTTGAGGAGTACTGGTAGAGTATTTTGTAGAATGTCACTCAGTCAGGGTTTGTCTGATATCCTTCTCATGGTTAGACTGGGGTTATGTTTTTGAGAGGAAGATCGTAGAAAGAAAGCGCCATTTTCGTCCTTTCAGTATAGTCACTGTGTCTGCTTTGTTTTGTTTTTCCCTCCTGGAGGCATTTCTTCTAGAATCCTCTGCCCTGCTCCGGTATGGATTTAGTGTTGCCTGCTAATTGTCATCCGGAGATTTACCTTCACATTTCTCCTTGAGATTCTTTTCACTGTTCTTCTGTACTGGATTTCTGTTCCCTGGATCTCTTTTCTTTCTCCTCCCCTCCCCCTCTGACAGGATGCAAACATTCCAGGAGTTGAGTGGGAGACCCAGAAAAGGGAGGGGCGGTCTCAGGATTTGGGAAACTCAATCCCCTTTTCAAGTTTTATGTGTCATCCCTGCTCTCTACTTTGCCTAATTATCTCTGACCTCAAGGCCTTTCTAGTTCAGTTCAACAGGAGGTTGCTAGAGAAGGGATTCTCGCGCGGACCCTGCCAGGGGACAGAAGGGATCTGTGGGCCCGACATTCTTTATATATTAGACTATCAACTTACCTGTTTCCAGCTCACTCTTCAGCTTCTAACACACCCGGTACCTTCAGTAACTGATGTTTTTCAGTTTCTGCAACAATGAGCTTGCAGCTTGTTGGTTTCTCCTTTGGCAAAAGAGATTTCAGTTTCCCTTTCTCTGTTTTACCAAATTAGGGACTAGTCTTCCATCTATTTTGTGTCATTTTGGTCTCTTCCCTTTCTGTCTTCATCCACATATAATAAATCATTTGAACCTTTTGATTCCACCTCCTAATTATCAATGAAGTTTACTCTGTATCTGTCCATTCTCATTGTCATGGTTTTAATGTAGGCCCTCATCATTTCTCTCCTATACTGTTACAGTAAAAGTCTGTGTGTTCTCCACGTTTTTCATCTTTTTCCATATCCACTGTTCTCCCCATTTTCTTTCTAAAACATAATCTGATTTTTTTTGCTTCTCTGTTAAAATTCTTTGAAGTATTTCCTGTTACTTGCTAGAATAAACTCCAAACTCTTCAAATAGAATGCTTCTTCAAAATCTGGACCGTGCATACCTTTTCCAGTCCCATTCCTTGCCACCATCCCCAACATGGTATTCAAAATTGCAGGGCAAACTATTTTCTGATATACCTTCAGAATTTTTCATAACTCCTTTCTTCTTCCTAAATACCCTTCCCTTTTCCTCTTTCTGGAAAAGTATTTACTCATCCATCCAAGCTCAGATCAAACATCACCTCAGAGAAGCCTTTCCCAATCCCCAAAATGAATGAAGTCATCTCTTCTCTATACTTTCATAGCACCTCTTACAAAACTCTTTTACAGTCTTTTTATATCGTGTGGTGATTGTTTATGAGTCTACTTCTCACACAGCCTATCCTACTCATCTTTGTACCCTTCTTTTTCCTACCCTCCCTCTACCTCTCAGCTTATAGCATGATACCTAGAACACAGTAAGGCAACTAACATGTATTGAGCACTTAGGCTCTTATTAAATATTTGTTGAATAAATGAAGGCAATACATAAGAGATTTCAGGAAGTGTGAGAGTCACTATTGATGCTGTTTCCAAAGGTTGGTGACGTCCGGAGAAGACCCCTTTGGTGCAAAAATGTGGTTTTATTAAAGCACAGGGACAGAACCCACGGGCAGAATGAGCTGCTGCACTAGGGTTGTGAGGAATGGCTGATTATATACTGTGGGATTGGGGGAGATAAGGAAAAAGGGAGGCGTCCAAAAGGACTTTCATATACTAAAGAAGACCCTCACAATACAGGAGGCCTGGCTATTATCAAGCTAAGGTTGTTTTTCCCCTCTAGCCAAACATTAACATTTAGATAGTTGGAAGAAGGGGTGCCTGGGTGGCTCAGTCAGTTAAGCATCTGCCTTCGGCCCATCCTGGGTTCAAGTACCGCATTGGGCTCCCTGCTCTGAGGGGAGTCTGCCTCTCCCTCTCGCTCTGCCAGTCTCTCTCTCTCTTGCTCTCTGTCAAATAAATAACATCATTAAAAAAAAAAAAAAAGATAGCTGGAAGTTTCCCGGAGGAATGTCACACATGTCCCACCCAGGCGTGGGGTGAGGGGGGTGGCAGGGTATCAGCTTGTGCTTTGTCCTCAGCTGGCCTTCTGCTCCTTCATCACATACCCTTAGGATTTTCTGAGGTCCTTATTGTAGGGGTTTACACGAAAATACACTTGCAGGCTCAGGTGTGCCTTTCCTTAATTGTGACTAATGACAAGATAGGCATATAAACTTCAGACCAACTTAGGCAGGCTTGCCTGTAAGACATCTTGAAGCTGGCTAGAATGTAATCTCCAGAAAGTAGGAATTTTTATCTTTTTGTTTACTGTTGTATCCTCAGTGCCTGGTACATAGTAAGTACTTGTATTAGTCAGGGTACTGACAGGAAACAGATGGCACACTCAAAATAGGATAACTCGAGGGGAGACCATTTATAAAGGTGTAGGTGGAGTGTAGGGGAATCACAAATGATAGCCCAGGCTTATAACAATGAGAAGCTGTTACACCAGCCTAGGTCTAAAAGGGAGAAGTTATGTAGAGTCGCTACCCTGCCCTTTAGGACAATGACTGGCAGTCACGGCCACCTGGTTGCTGGAAAGGCCACCCTCTAAATCACAAGGTTCAAAAGCATGTAGAAAAACTCAGGCTTAATGGCTGGCATTAACGCAAAAGGACTCTAATCTAGTATGGGGATCAAGCGGCAGGAATCTCTAAGCCAAGGTTGGCAAAGGTGTGGCATACATGCCACCACATTTTCCTTCTACATTTCCCAATCTTGCCCTGAAGGAAGACTTTCTTTGTCAAGTCTGGTTCTCTTTCTTACTTCATCCAGAAAAGGCCCCACAGTACTTTCTAGCACAGTGCTCCAGGCAGTGAGCTGCTGCAGGTAAATTGCTGTTACCTGATACGAAAACTATTTGCCAAACTGGCTCAGGTCAAATAAGAATACAAGTAGGGTTAGTAGGGTCTTTCCAGTTTGAAATAGGTCCCTAGCAATCAGCTGGGGATACAAAGGTTGGATCAGCTCCCAGGAGTCAAAACTGCTAAGTGCTAGACTAGGCAGATTTTGGGGGGCCCCAGACAGCCAGGCTAGGGTTCAAGTTAGGATTCTGTTCCTAAGGGAGGAAATGATGCAAATCACCAATCAAAGTAAAAATTCTACAAACTGGTCAAAACAATTGAGAGTTGAAGAAAAGGCATATAGTAGGTAAATAGGATATATTTTTCAGAGTAAGACTGATTTCAGACTCATTTGCTGGTGGAAATGAGATTTCTAATAAACCATTAGGGATGGTGTGGATTGACTCCGGAATTTGGTATGACTGAATTCACGACAATCAGATCTTAGGTACCTGCAGCTAAGCAGGGAAAGATAGGGAAAGGAGTAATAACCTGCTTTTTCTTCTCCCCTCCTTTTATTTTTATTTTTAAAGATTTTATTTTATTTATTTATTTGACAGAGAGAGACAGCCAGCGAGGGAGGGAACACAAGCAGGGGGAGTGGAAGAGGAAGAAGCAGGCTTCCAGCAGAGGAGCCTGATGTGGGGCTCCATCCCAGAACGCCGGGATCACGCCCTGAGCCAAAGGCTGACGCTTAACTACTGAGCCACCCAGGAGCCCCATCTTCTCCCCTCCTTTTAAAAATGATTCTAAATTAAGCCAAAAGCTTTTGCTGTGAATGTTTAATTAAAACAAGCATATGAGATCATAATAACTACTATTTACTGAGTACTATTTTATGCTTTAGATATATTCTCATTAATCTGCATAACAATTCTATAAGGTAAATATAATTATATGTATTTTATAGATGAGGAAATGGAAGTTTAGAGTAATGAAAAAAATAAGTTGTAACTTTAGGGTTTCAATCCAAGCTTACTTGGCTTTAAAGCCTGAATTATTTCTGGTAGTTCAACTGCCTATGCTATTCTGTTGAGACCCATGATTTCAATCAACCTCGTCTTGGATTCCTCTGGGTCATTATAAATGATGAGGACAAGCAAACTTAATGTGATAAGGCCATAGGAGGATAGATATTAGCACATTACAAAATATTAGCATGGTTAAGAATAACCAGGGTATTTTATTCATCTTTAAATTTTTTTATATTAAATATTGTGTCTGCCCATAGTCAAAGTGCTTTCTAAGAGAAACCATCTCACTCATGGTTTCTGAGGACAGGGTAATTTGTACTATGCTATTTTTCTCTTCCATACTTCCTCCCCCTACCCAGATGTGTGGCCCAGAGACAGGCAACTGACCTAGGGGCTGCCAGTCCTTCAGCTAGCCTGTGACCTCCGACACAGCCTGGCTTGCAAAAACAAAGTCAGCCACTTGCCTGAGATTTTCTCACTTAGATATTGGAATTTGCAAATACAGAGAATGTTAGGGAAGGGTAGAATTGGAGCCTTGGTGGATCATGGCAAACCAAAGTAGAAGCTGTGAAATAAAACACAAAAAACCCCAAGATAAACAAATAATGTAACTCAGGATTCTAACCAGAAGCGAGAGACATGTGCAAATGATAAGTTGAGGAGAGTTTATCTGCAAAGAAACTAATTAGAAATATGTGGGCAGGGTGTAAGGGAGCTATAGTCATAGTAGAGGAACTTGATCTGGGTAGCAAGGGAGCTATTATCACCACTAGACCTGAAAGGACAAGGGAAAGAAGAGGTTGGAAGGGAAAAGTTGTGTGGAGTGAGTCATTCTGAGAGGAGCAGTGATCTTTGGATAAGGGACAGTGTGCCTAAAGTGACCTTGCAAGGAGGGAGCTAGGAGAATAAATACACGGACCTCATTCTGTTGACATAATCGGTACAGGCCAGGCTTCTAGGAAAGAGAGCTCTGTGAAGGATGGAAAGTGGATCTGGAGGAGCAAACTGAAGATACTTTGGAAAAATAAAACAATGAGTAGAGGGAGGAGAATAAAATAGACATGTAGAGAGAAAAAGTTCCTTAAAAGAAAAAGAGACGTTACCCATAAGAAAGACTGAAAGAGTAGCTAATTCCTAGAGTTGCCTCAGATCTTGATGACTTTCCAGCTGAAATCTAGTTCCAATTTTAGTTTAAGCATAGCTTCACAATAGACTCTCTTGCTTTAAAATAGTCTATGAGCAATTCATGGTTTCTTGTAGCCCTAATAAAATGCTGGGTATAGTGAGAGTAGTTTATTCCTCTTAGAAATCCTGCACACAGGGGCACCTGGGTGGCTCAGTCAGTTAAGTGTCCAACTCTTGATCTCAGATCAGGCTCTGATCTCATGGTTGTAAGTTCAAGCCCTGCTTTGGGCTCCATGCTGGGTGTGGAGCCTACTTTAAAAAAAAAAAAAAGAAAGAAAGAAAGAAAAAAAAAAAAGAAATCTTGCAAACAAAGGCATTTGAGACACGTAGGCCACTTACTGAGAAAGAATCATGACACTCTCCTCGGCCTTTTTAAAGTGCCCAGATTTAAAAATAAAGGTGTCAGTGTTGTGAAAACCACTGACGGTCAAAATTGAGAAATTATAAAACTGACCTAATTAAGTGAACTCTCTTGAATTATGGAAAACAAGCTTCTCTTTGAAAGAAACACAGACCATTCTACAAGAAATTAAAACAACTATTTTTTTCTTTAATCACCTCGCCACCAGCTTTATTATCAATATACCAAACTACTCATATTTAAAATAAAAAATTTGATAGATGTAATGTCAATTTTGATATATGTATTTATCACCACAGTCACCATAACATTTCCATCCCCTCCAAAATCTTCTTGTACCTTTTTGTAATCTCTCCCTCTACTTATATACCCAGGAAACTATTAATTTACTTTCTGTCACTTTGCATTTTCTAGAATTTTATATAAATAGATCAAGCTATATGTTCTTTGCCTGCCTTTTTTTTTTTAAAGAAGAATTTATTTTTAAAAGATTTTATTTATTTATTTAAGAGAGAGAGCATGCACATAAGCAGGGGGAGGAGCAGAGGGAGAAGCAGACTCCCCGCTAAGCAGGGAGCCTGATGTGGGGGATCCTGACCTGAGCCCAGGGCAGACACTTAACCAACTGAGCCACCCAGGTGCTCCTTACCTGCCTTTTTTCATTTTGCAGAATTTATCTGAGATTCAACTGTTTTGTCACATGTACCAATAATAATTCTTTTTTATTTCTGAGTAGTTTGCCCTTATATGAATATACCTCAATTTCTCCATTCATGTCTCTCTCTCTTTTTTTTTTAAGATTTAATTGTTTATTTGAGAGAGAGAGGATGTGAGGGCACATGGGTGGGCATGGGGGGGAGAGAGAGAGAGAGAGAGAGTCTCAAGTAGACTCTGTGCTGAACCTCATGTGGGGCTCAGTCTCATGACCCCAAGATCATGATCTGCACTGAAAGCAAGAATCAGACGCTTTAACCAATTGAGCCACACAGGCTCCCATTCATGTCTTTTTAAAAATTAGGGTATAATTGACATACAAATTACCTTAGTATCAGGTATATGACATAACAATTTGGTATTTGTATATACTGCAAAATTACCACCACAATAAATCTAGTTAATATCTGTCACCACATATAGTTACATAATTTTTTTTCTTGAGAGAAGAACTTTTAAGATTTATTCTCTTAGCAACTTTCAAATATGCAATATAATATTATTAAGTATAGTTGCCATGCTGTACATTATATTCTCATGACTTACTTATTCTATAACTAGTAGTTTGTATCTTTTGACTCCCTTCACCCAATTCACCCACCTTTCACCCCCTTCCTCTGGCAACCTAAAATCTATAAGATTATTATTTATGTTTTTAAAGATTCTACATATAAGTGAGGCAGTGTGCCCAGTGGTCCTGTGGATCTGTCTCTGGCTTCGACAGTGTTTGGACAGAACAGACCCAGGGTTGCCCCTTCTACCAGCCTCCGACCACCCTCTAACCTTTTTTCCAGTGTTAACTTTCAGAGCCATCGTCTTGGTTATCCTCTGCCTCCTGGACCAGCCAGCACCCTATTTTGAGCTTATCTCCTTATTACCCATCAAGCAAATTCTGAGATTTGTCAGAATTATTCCACCAAGGTGCACGCTGCCATCAACTGCCTGGTCAATATGCATCTGCAGGCCTCCTACACCTACCTCACTCTGGGCTTCCATTTTTACCTTGATGATGTGGCTGTGGAGATGTGGGCCACTTCTTCCATGAGTTGGCTGAAGAGAAGCACGAGGGCGCTAAGCATCTCTTGAAGATGCAAAATTAGTGCGGACAGGCCACGGCCTCTTCCGGGAAGTACAGAAGTGGTCCCAAGATGAGTCGGGTAAATCCCTGGTTGCCATGGAAGCTGCCCTGGTTCTGGAAAAGAGCCTGAACCAGGCCCTTTTGGATCTGCATGCTCTGGGGTCTGCCTATGCAGACCCCCATCTCTGTGACTTCCTGGAGAAACACTTCTAGATGAGGAAGTGAAAATCATCCAAAAATGAGCGACCACATGACTAACCTCCGCAGGCTGGCCGGTCCCAGGAAAGTAGTTCTTCGAAAGGCTCACTCTCAAGCATGACTAGGAGCCTCTGGAGCTCAGCAGCCTTTAAGGGGCCCCTCTGGCGTCGCCCTGGTGCCAGGGCTTGTGCCTGAGCCTCTCCCTGCAGCCACTAGGCAGCTTTTCTTCTTTTTTTAAAAAAGATTTTATTTATTTATTTGACAGAGAGAGAGAGACAGCGGGAAAGAGAACACCAGCAGAGAGAGTGTGAGAGGGAGGAGCAGACTCTCCATTGAGTAAAGAGCCTGACGTGAGGCTCGATCCCAGGACCCTGGGATCATGACCTGAGCTGAAGGCAGATGCTTAATGGCTGAGCCACCCAGGCACCCCACTAGGCAACTTTTTGACCATCCTTGGAGCCCTCTCCCAAGCCATGGGCCAAATGGAAATAATAAAGCTTTTTGCAGAAAAAAAACAAAAAAGATTCTACATATATGTGAGAGTGTAGGGTATTTGTCTTTCTACGTCTGATTCATTTCACCTGGTGTAATGCCCTCAAGGTCTACCCATGCTGTCACAAAAGGCAAGATTTCATTCTTTGTTATGACTGAATAATATTCTACACCACATCTTAATCCATTCTTCCATCAAAGGACACTTAGGCTGTTTCCTCATCTTGGCTATTTGAAATAATGCTGTGATAAAAGTGAAGCCACATCTACCTTTTTGAGTTAGTGTTTTTGTTTCCTTTAGATAAATACCCAGACGTAGAAATTACTGGATCCTTTGGTAGTTCTGTTTTTAATTTTTTGAGAATCTCCATATTGTTTTCCATAATTGGTTGCACCAATTTACATTCCCACCAACAGTGCATGAGGATTCCCTTTTTCTCCACAGCCTTACCAACACTAGTTATTTCTTGTCTTTCTGACAATAACCATTCTAACAGGTGTGAGGTGATATAGCTCATTGTGGTTTTGACTTTAATTTTCCTGATGATGAGTGATATTGAGCACCTTTTCATATACCTTGGCCATCTCTATGTCTTCTTCAGAAAAATTCCTATTCAGATCCTCTGCACATTATTTAATGTTTTTTGCTATTGAGCTTTATGAGTTCTTCCTGTATTTTAGATTGTAATTCCTTATTAGATAAACAATTTGCAAATATTTCCTCTCAGTCAGTAGGTTGCTTTTTCATTTTGTTGACAGTTTCCTTTGCCGTATAGAAAGGTGTGTCATCCCTTTTATTTTATTTTATTTTTAAAGATTATTTATTTATTTATTTGATAGACAGAGAGGCAGCCAGCGAGAGAGGGAACACAAGCAGGGGGAGTGGGAGAGGAAGAAGCAGGCTCCCAGCGGAGGAGCCTGATGTGGGACTCGATCCCAGGACTCTGGGATCATGCCCTGGGCTGAAGGCAGACGCTTAACGACTGCGCCACCCAGGCGCCCCGTGTCATCCCTTTTAATGTGTCATCCCACTTGTTTATTTTTGCTTTTGTTGCCTTTGCTTTTGTGTCAAATCCAAAAGATCATTGCCAAGACCGATGTCAAGGAGCTTACCACCTATGTTTTCTTCTAGGAGTTTTATGGTTTCAGGTCTTATATTCAAGGCTTTAATCCATTTTGCATTACTTATTATATATAGTATGAGATAGTGGTCCAGTTTCATTCTTTTGCATGTGGCTGTCCAGTTTTTCCAACACCATTTATTGAAGAGCCTGTCCTTTCCCCAATGTGTATTCTTCGCTCCTTTGTCATAAATTAATTGACTTGGTTTTGGTTTATTTCTGGGTTCTCTATTCTACTCCATTGATCTATGTGTCTGTTTTTATGCCAATACCACACTCTTTTGATTACTGTAGTTTTGTAGTATAGTTGAAATCAGGGGGCATAATGCCTTCAGTTTGTTCTTCTTTCTCAGGGTAGTTTTGGCTATTATACAACTGTTAATTTTAAGGTAGGAAATAGGAATAATATTTTTATGGAAGGCCAAAAGATGTTAGAAGCAATTGCTTCAGTAAATGGAAATTCAAAGCTCTAGACCTGGAGTCAGTGATCTCAGTTGGTCATTCATTGGCTATGGGACTTGGGTCCAATAACTTCAAACTTGCTGAGCTTTGATTCCCTCATCTGTAAAAGATTAACAATACTTGCCTTGTATGGTTTTGTGAGGATTAAATGAGATAATTTATATATTTAACTTGGTTTAAATATTAACTTTTGATTGCTATGAAAGTACAGGCAAGAACATTAAAAAGTTAGGTCCTCTTTGTGGACTCCTATATTGAGGGCCAAAAGACATGATCAAGGATCACGGCTCTGAGCAAAAAGATAAAATATGTTGATCAATGTTTCTTCCTTCCTTATCCTCCACTTCCTCCTGGCCGTCTTCCCCTACTACTCTTCCCCTTCTCCCTCTCCCTAGCTGTTTGTCACTGTTGCTTCAGGGTGTTTCTTTCTTCTTGAGGGCAAGATCCATTTCCTTTCTTCTGCTATCATATTACTTAACATATTATTCTTATATCAGGTTCTCCACGAACATTTATTGAGGTAATAATAAATACTTGTGCAGTGTTTTATAGATTACGATGCATTTTCAGATATATTATCTCATCCTGACCCTCAAAATTTCCTGGGGAAGTGGAGATAACAGAGAATGTTACCCCCATTGTCAGATGAGGTAACTAAGGCTCAGAGAGGTGAAAACTGGCTAATAAAGTAGTTCTTTCAATGTCAGCTCAGAGTGACTTCACCTTGGCATACTGCCTACCAACATTCTTGACAGGATTCAGGTGGTTTCTTCAGCCTCCAGTTGATACTAACACATAAAATCTTTGCTGGATAAGACTGAACTTTATTTTTAGAGAACTAACAGTGGCATTTTGATGCTTACACTGCAATATATGTTTTTATAGGGAACCACACGAGATCTGAAGTTTTCAGGATATAGTATTAGGACTTTCTTCCCCCTAAACACAATTCTGAGCAAAATAAGAATTTACCGTAAGTACTCCATACCAGTTAAAAGTATTTTCTTTCTAGAATATTGTTTCTAATTTAACCAGTATACTAAACATTGCCTGAGGATTAATCATATCCACTTGTTCTTATCTCCTTTTATCTAATCTTACTGAGGACATGTTGGGTTTTTTTTAAGATTTTATTTATTTATTTTAGAGAGAGAGAGAGAGAGAGCACAGGGAGAAGGGCAGAGGGGGAGCGAAAGGGAGAGAATGTCAAGCAGATTCCCCACTGAGCGTGGAGCCCTATGTGGGACTTGATCTCATGATTCAACACGGATATCATGACCTCAGCTGAAACCAAGGGTCAGATGTCCAACTGACTGAGCCACCCAGGCATCCCGACATTTTTTTGACCTATTGCAAAGATGTAATAATTTGCAGCACATACTATATCCATTTTGCATTTTTATCTATTTAAAAAGTTCAGGGTTTTCATTTTCTTTTGGGCTAATCTTGCTTCCCCTAACTCTCTCCTAAAAGAGATTTTTTTTTTTTTTTGTCCTTTAGATAAAAGACCATGAAATGACTGGGGATGCTTCTTGTACAATCACTTTGTATTTCTATTGCTTGATCTTAAATTAGATGTTATCTCATAGGATCTAAATTGGTACTTTTTATGGTTAGCATATGACAAAGAGCTCGGCAAATGCACATGACATGGGATAAGCTGAACTGTGTACTCTTCATAATTAAAGTTGTTAATGTTATTACTGTAACTTATTTTGAAAATACAATAAACCTATTTATTATAAAAAGGGACTCAATCTAGCTGGATTACAATAATTCTAGCTCCTCTAATAAAAGCGAATTGTTAAAGAGGTACAAAAAGATAATAAAGACTAAGGTGAATATTTTTCCATTCATTTTCATATAAATGAAATTTTATATTTCATAGTCTGAGTTTATAACGAGGCTTGTAGTATACTAAGTTTTCTCAAAATCTGGAAACTTATAAACTTAATTTTTAAATTTTTGATTAGTTTGATACTAAATGCTCTATTAATTAAAGAATGCTGAGAGTTTTTAACTATAAGAATTATTGGCTGTGGTTTATTTATTTATTTATTTATGAGAGAAGGAGTGTGTGCATGCATTTGAGCAAGGGGAGGGGCAGAGGTAGAGGGGGAGGGGCAGAGGGGGAGGGTGAAGGACCAGCAGACTTGGCGCTGAACACAGAGCCCTACACGGGGCTCAGCTCGATTCCACAACCTGGAGATGATGACCTGAGCCAAAATAAAGAGTCAGATGCTTAACCAACTGAGCCATCCAGGCACCCTGAGAATTTTTGGCTATATTTTAAATGTACTAGGTAGTACACCTGTCTTGTTCTATAGTTGGTATCAATCATACAACACTTTAGACTGGTGAAGTTCAAAATTAAGCAAACCAAAATTGATAGATTAAGAAAGACAGACCTAAGTGTATCATTTAGGATTCTAAAAGTAATTACTGGGGCATCTGGGTGCCTCAGTCAGTTAAGCGTCTGCCTTCAGCCCAGGTCATGATCTCAGAGTTCTGGGATCAAACCCCACGTCTGGCTCCCTGCTCTGCAGGGAGTCTGCTTCTCTCTCTGCCTCTGCGCCTGCTCCCTGTTGGTGGGTTCTCCCTCTCTCTCAAATAAATTTTAAAATTCTTTAAAAAAAAACAAAATAAATAAAGGTAATTACTAGAAGAAAACAAAAACTGAGGGGAAGAGTAGAGAAGGTGAAGTGAGAAGTAATTTAAGAGTGCTAAATTTTTTACCTTTCATAGTTACTAGCAAGCAACAGATGTTGAAAGTTGAAAAGTCAAGAAATATAAATATCTTTTTTATTTTATAACTTGCAGTCCTGTTTTAAAATGTTCAGTCATGTGCAAACATTACTTATATAATTAAAAAATTAAAACAAGGCATAGTACTATTTTTAAAATACCACTTAGCTAGAACAAGTATTTTGAGCTCTAGTTCTCCATCCCTAAACTGATTCAGGAGACAGGAAAGCAGCTTCCCAAGGATGTGCCTGTACTTGAACTGCTGCTACTCAGAAGAAAGCTTTACCTAGGCTGTGGAGTTATATTCATTACTCCTCACTGAGCAACTAAAATAAGTGGACTCTTTGTACCTACAGCATAAAGGTGGAAAGCAGGGAGACAAAAGGAGGGGATTTGCCAGCCTTTGGTCAAGTAGTAAAAGTCCATTGAAAGAAATATTTATCGCACTTAGGGAGACATAGAACATTCCAGGATGGGAGTCCCTACCTTTATATAGTTAACATAGCTCATTAAATGCTTTAGCAGGAAAGCAGTTAGGATTTGAAGAGGCTGGAACCCTAGCACAATATTTTGCACATAGTGAGCACTTAGTAATTTTATATTGAACCGAGAGAGGAATGCATAATGATAGATATTCATGGTAATGCTGAGCCCATCCCTATGAATTCAAAGTCATTTGAACTGAGAAGCCAGCCTGGAAAAACAAAACAGGGTGATGAGGAGAAGCCACACCACTTGCTGAATTGGAAGGAGAACGCTCCAACATGGAAGGTGCCCAGAGGACCTAATGTTTGTTATTCCTTCTATTTTTATGAAACTTCCTTCTGATATAATCTAACTAGTATTCTGACTACCTGATAAATAGATTTCCCAAGCATCTGGATGGAAGTCCACGCCCAGCGAAGTATAACACACCCATAAAGTGTATCATAGTTCCATGACTACCTCTGACCCATGAGTCATTACCGTAATACCTTATTGGTATGTGTACTTATAACTATTTACACTGTGTACATTCTTGAAAACATGTCATCAAAATTTCAGTACAATTAATTACTGGTTAAGGAAATTAAATCAGTCTAATTTTAGAGTAAACAACTGTACAGAATGAAGCTAAGTTTACCATACTACAAAGTATGGTAGTTCAGTCCATCATGCTTAAACAACTTTTATATTTATGAACAAAGAGATTATGTTGAGGTAAGGATGCCCTAATGCTTCATTGTCTTCATTCGGGTTCCCCTATAAGCATGCCTAAGAAGATTCAAATGCAAGTAGTTTATTTGGAAGGGCAGGAGAATGGGGAAGTAAGACAGGAAAAGGAAGGCAGTCAATGAAGGGTGCGTTATCAAGGTGGCTACTGAAGTCATATGGGAGGGGCACCAACAGACAATGAGACCAAATTTCCAACTAGCTTTCAGAACTGGGCTATGACTTTAATTTATTTTAAACAACTAGTGGATCATTTCTTGTTCATCCGAGTTTGTTGAGTGAGATTGATACTCATTTAGTTCACCTTCTAGTTAATACTTGTTAATATTATTTAGTTAAGAAATAAATTAAGTTTTGAAGACGTTGGAACCCTAGCACAGTATTTTGCCCATCGTGAGCATTTAGTAATTTTCTACTGAATTGAGAGAGGAATGCATAATGATATATGATGATACCAACACTGGGCCCAACCCCATGAATCCAGAGTCATTTGAATTGAGAAGCTATCTGGAAAAGATGGGGGTGGGGGCTGGAAGCCCCACGCCATAAGACTTATTCTAGACCCTTTATGGTTCTGGATCACATCTCAGGGTCATCTTACTAAGTACGTCAATCGGATTTATGGCAAAATATTCAAGTGTTCTTTTCTCATTTTTATTTCAGGCATTTCTTATTATTTTTTTACATTATGAAATAAATCAAACATACAGAAAATTATACAACAGACACCTATATGGTCACCATACAGATTTTACTTTATTTGCTTCAGAATTTTTTTTAAATAAAAAGCTCTAGATAAGTTCAAGTACTGCAGCTGCATCACCCACCTGCTTGTATTCACTAACCTTTGTCTTACATTTTTCCTTAGGTCTTCTTTCAGGCTTACCTCTTAACTCGGGCAAATGAAACCTGAAACCACCCATCAGGTGATGACAGCCGCCCTGACATGACCTCCCGTTGGCTCAGAACACCCAGGCCGTTTGAGCTAAACCCCTGACTCACGCCTGTGCAGATGGATGATGGGGTGACCCCTGGAATGACCGGCAATTGCCTTTACGTCATTATGTTACTAAAATCTCCACCCAAGGAGGAGCATCAGCCTCATTTCCACAACATACAAACAGCGCACGGATAGGCATGTTTCCTTAAGGTGCATGTGCAACTTTACGCCTGCCTCTACATGCCAGACAAGGCTTCCCTATCTAAATATTCATCCTAACCCTAAACGAAAGTTACCCATTCACACTCTCTCGAGGACTCCTGGCTTCTTATTTGCTGCACATAAACGTTTTCTTTGTGCAACAACTCAACCTGGTACAGAGTCTGACTCAGCAAGGAGTGAACTCATGTTAGTTCAGTTACAGTAGGTATGTTTGTTTTTATACTTCTTTTTTTTTTTGTAAGATTTTATTTATTTATTTGACAGAGACAGCCAGCGAGAGAGGGAACACAAGCAGGGGGAGTGGGAGAGGAAGAAGCAGGCTCCCAGCGGAGGAGCCTGATGTGGGGCTCCATCCCAGAACGCTGGGATCACGCCCTGAGCCGAAGGCAGACGCTTAATGACCGCGCCACCCAGGCGCCCCTGTTTTTATACTTCTACCTTATACGTATCCATCAACAGCCTAGTATTTTTTGCGTTTTTGAACTTGTATAACTGGCATAATAATTTATATCACCTTTTGAAACTGAACTTTTTAACACATACTTTAGAGATTTATCTGTGTTGTTATATTTGGTGCTCTGTAGATTTCTACAGTATGAATAAATTACACAGGTTATATTCTTCTACCTGTGGCTATTATTTCCAATTTTTGCTAGTATGAAAAACGCTTCAATGCATATGTGCTCAGTTTTCTGTAGGGTATCTACATAGAAATGGCTTGTCTTTTCATGCAGATTATAATAATTTTTGCAGGATGAAAGTTTTACCTTTTAGGTGTTTTTCTTTTTTTAAATAAAGATTTATTTATTTTGAGAGAGAGCGAGAGAGCGTGTGTGCATGCACACACAGGTGGGGGAGGGGCAGGAGAGGAAGAGAGAAAATCTCAAGCAGAATCCCCGCTGAGCTTGGAACCTGATGTGGAACTCGATCTCATGACCAGTGAGATCATGACCTGAGCGGAAATCAAGAGTTGGATGCTCAACTGACACAGCCACGCACGTGTCCCAACCTTTTGGTTTTTAACCTAGTTGGAATTTATTTTTGCTGTGGAATTTATGTATGCTGTGAGGTAGAGATCTAATTTTATCTTTTTCCATATGGAAAAAATATGAAAATTTCCCATTTTTTCACATTAAACTGATATATTTCAGATAAAGACTAAATACAAAACAAAACAAAAGTGGAATACCTATAACCACAATGCCATTATCACACCATATAAATTAATAATTCCTTAATATTATTTTATCTCTCATCCATGTTCAAATTTTCTCAAATATCTTTTCACAGTCAGTTTCTTCAAATCAGGATTCAAACAATGATCAACACATTTTATTTGGTTGGAACACCTCTTAAAACTTTAGTCTCTTACAGTTCCTCCTCTCCCAATTTTTTATGCCATTCATTCATTCATTTTAACTCATTTATTTATTTTAGAGAGAGAGGACATGAGCAGGGGGAGGGCAGAGGGAGAGGGAGAGATAGAATCTCATGAGCATCATCTCCCTGATGAGTAGGGAGCCCCACTAGGGGCTTGATCCCACGACCCTGAGATCTTGACCTGAGCCAAAACCAAGAGTCAGACGCTTAACTGACTGAGCCACCCTGGGGCCCCTATGCCATTTATTTATTTAAGAAACAGAGTCATTTGTAAAAATCCCACATTCTGGATTTGGTTGATTGCATCCTTGTGGTGCTGTTTCACCACATTTCCTATAAACCAGTAATTTGATGTAGATGCTTGATTAGATTCCAGTTTGCAGGAATACTTTGTAGGTGGTTCTATGTAACTCCTATTTCATTACATCATGAGGAACTAATATCTGGTTGTCTAATTTTTTATTAATAGATTTTACTTTTTGAAACTGTTAGGTTTACAGAAAAACTGGGCAGATAGTAAGTACAGAGTTCCTGTATTTACCACCTCCACACTCTCAGTTTTCCCCAATTCCTAACATTTCTCATTAATCTAGTATATTCACTGTAGTTAGTGACTAATATTGGTACCTTATTATTAACTGAAGTTCATAGTTTATTCCTATTTCCTTAGTTGTTTTGTTTTGTTTTCTAATCTAATGTCCTTTCTCTACTCTAGGACACGAACCAAGATATCAAAACTATCTCACTTTTTCCCATTTACAATAGCACCAAAAACCATATGTTACCTTGGAATTAACTTAACCAGAGACGTAAAGGACCTATATTCTAGAAACTATAAATCACTCTTGAAAGACATTGAGGAAGACATAAAAAGATGGAAAGATATTCCATGCTCATGGATCGGAAGAATTAACATAGTTAAAATGTCCATGCTACCCAGAGCAATCTACACTTTCAATGCTATCGCGATCAAAATACCGAGGACATTTTTCAAAGAACTGGAACAAACAGTCCTTAAATTTGTATGGAAACAGAAAAGGCCCCAAATCTCCAAGGAATTGTTGAAAAGGAAAAACAAAGCTGGGGGCATCACAATGCTGGATTTCGAGCTGTACTACAAAGCTGTGATCACCAAGACAGCATGGTACTGGCACAAAAACAGACACATAGACCAATGGAACAGAATAGAGAGCCCAGAAATGGACCCTCGGCTCTTTGGGCAACTAATATTTGATAAAGCAGGAAAAAACATCCGGTGGGAAAAAGACAGTCTCTTCAATAAATGGTGCTGGGAAAATTGGACAGCTACATGCAAAAGAATGAAACTTGACCACTATCTCACACCATACACAAAAATAAACTCCAAATGGATGAAAGACCTCGATGTGAGACAGGAATCCATCAAAATCCTAGAGGAGAACATAGGCAGCAACCTCTACGACATCGGCCAAAGCAACCATTTTCATGACACATCCCCAAAGGCAAGAGAAACAAAAGATAAAATGAATTTATGGGACTTCATCAAGATTAAAAGTTTCTGCACAGCCAAGGAAACAGTCAGAAAAACTAAGAGGCAGCCCACGCAATGGGAGAATATATTTGCAAATGACACTACAGATAAAGGACTGGTATCCAAGATCTACAAAGAACTTCTCAAACTCAATACACGAGAAACAAATAAACAAATCAAAAAATGGGCAGAAGATATGAACAGACACTTTTCCAATGAAGACATACAAATGGCTAACAGACACATGAAAAAATGTTCAAAATCATTAGCCATCAAGGAAATTCAAATCAAAACCACACTGAGATACCACCTTACGCCAGTTAGAATGGCAGAAATAGACAAGGCAAGAAACAACAATTGTTGGAGAGGATGTGGAGAAAGGGGATCCCTCCTACATTGTTGGTGGGAATGCAAGTTGGTACAGCCACTCTGGAAAACCGTGTGGAGGTCCCTTAAAAAGTTACAAATTGAGCTACCCTATGATCCAGCCATTGCACTACTGGGTGTTTACCCCAAAGATACAGACGTAGTGAAGAGAAGGGCCATATGCACCCCAATGTTCATAGCAGCAATGTCCACAATAGCTAAATCGTGGAAGGAGCCGAGATGCCCTTCAACAGATGACTGGATTAAGAAGTTGTGGTCCATATATACAATGGAATATTACTCAGCAATCAGAAAGAACGAGTTCTCAACATTTGCTACAACATGGACGGCACTGGAGGAGATAATGCTTAGTGAAATAAGTCAAGCAGAGAAAGACAACTATCATGTGATTTCTCTCATCTATGGAACATAAGAACTAGAATGATCAGTAGGGGAAGAAAGGGATAAAGAAAGGGGGGGTAATCAGAAGGGGGAATGAAACATGAGAGACTATGGACTATGAGAAACAAACTGAGGACTTTAGAGGGGAGGGGGGTGGGGCAATGGGATAGACCGGTGATGGGTAGTAAGGAGGGCACATATTGCATGGTGCACTGGGTGTTATACACAACTAATGAATCATCGAGCCTTACATCGAAAACCGGGGATGTACTGTATGGTGACTAACATAATATAATAAAAAATCATTATTATAAAAAAAAATGGGCAGAAGATATGAACAGACACTTTTCCAATGAAGACATACAAATGGCTAACAGACACATGAAAAAATGTTCAAAATCATTAGCCATCAAGGAAATTCAAATCAAAACCACACTGAGATACCACCTTACGCCATTTAGAATGGCAAAAATAGACAAGGCAAGAAACAACAATTGTTGGAGAGGATGTGGAGAAAGGGGATCCCTCCTACATTGTTGGTGGGAATGCAAGTTGGTACAGCCACTCTGGAAAACAGTGTGGAGGTCCCTTAAAAAGTTACAAATTGAGCTACCCTATGATCCAGCCATTGCACTACTGGGTGTTTACCCCAAAGATACAGACGTAGTGAAGAGAAGGGCCATATGCACCCCAATGTTCATAGCAGCAATGTCCACAATAGCTAAATCGTGGAAGGAGCCGAGATGCCCTGCAACAGATGACTGGATTAAGAAGTTGTGGTCCATATATACAATGGAATATTACTCAGCAATCAGAAAGAACGAGTTCTCAACATTTGCTACAACATGGACGGCACTGGAGGAGATAATGCTAAGTGAAATAAGTCAAGCAGAGAAAGACAACTATCATATGATTTCTCTCATCTATGGAACATAAGAACTAGGATGATCGGTAGGGGAAGAAAGCGATAAAGAAAGGGGGGGTAATCAGAAGGGGGAATGAAACATGAGAGACTATGGACTATGAGAAACAAACTGAGGGCCTCAGAGGGGAGGGGGGTGGGGGAATGGGATAGGCTGGTGATGGGTAGTAAGGAGGGCACGTATTGCATGGTGCACTGGGTGTTATACACAACTAATGAATCATCGAGCCTTACATCGGAAACCGGGGATGTACTGTATGGTGACTAACATAATATAATAAAAAAATCATTAAAAAAACAAAAACAAAAACAAAAAACTATCTCACTTTTAATGATGCTAATTTTGACCAGTGGGTTCAAATGTTTTCAGGTGGAAAGATTTGTTATAAAGGTCTCCATTCTATTTGTAGTTATTGCCTAGGTACATTATTTCATTAGGAGTAGCAAAACTGTAATTTTGAAAATTCTATGATTTCTTCTGCAGTTATTGCCTAGAATTCTCCTACCAAGAAGAACTTTGCCATTTAGTTACCTTTGAGATACTGTACAGTTTATCTTGCATAGATTTCAAGAATCTAAATATTAATGATTCTCACATAACTACATGATATATGTGAGAAATTCCAGTTACTTTTAATTTTTAAATTATTTGCTCAGAAGTACAAAGAAAATATTTTATATTGCTAAATAAAAGCTATGGCTCTCACCTTGAAAGTAATTTCTGTCATTTATGCAGACTTCATAAAAACATGTTGAAAGGCTAATTAAAATGCTTTAAAATAAAACTATTATAACATATTTGTTTTGATCCTAAAAATTTCAGGCACTTAACTGGCATTAACAATTAGTCCTCATAGTTTTTTTTTGAAACCTTGTTATAATAAATTCTATTCCTAATTAATATGCTGAGCAACTGAGACACAAAGGTTAAAGGAAGTGGCCTGAGGGAATAAATAATTTAAATACACAGACCTATTAAAGAGAATTAGCAATGAAAATACAAAAGGATGTGTCTCCTTCTACAAAGGTATGGCATGTTAGTTATTTCCCTTCTCCCAAATACAATCTACTTGTGTAGAGCAAACTTAATTTTCTTTTTTTTTTCTTTCTTTTTTTTTAAAGAGAGCTAGAGGGAGGGGAGGGGCAAAGGGAGAGGGAGAGACAATCTCAAGCAGATTCCATACTCAGTATGGAGCCAGATCTCACAACCCTGAGATCATGATCTGAGCCAAAATCAAGAGTTGGATGCTTAACCAACTGAGCCATTCAGGTGCCCCAAACTTAATAGTGAAAAGAAATTACATAATATTAGCACTATAGAAATACCTAATAATACCTAATAATCAGTCAAAGCTTGTTTCCAATAAAACACACTGGCCTGTTGGGTTCTAATTAAGAAAATATTCTCCATGATTCACTATCTATTTTGCCCACAAATATCAATATCACAACTGTTTAGAAATTAAGACAGCATGATACAAAATTTTAAACAGACATGTAAGGGGTTGTTGGCTAGTTCTTGAAGGAACATTTCACCCTATCCACTCATAAACATATTATCAGAATGTATGTTCCTAAAATGAGACGTATACTCCATTGAATACACTAGACTTACCTGATTCATGTCAATGACCTATGGAGCTAACAGCTGAAGGTGAGAGAAATGTGGAGTGGATAGTGAAGGAGGGAAATGATGAATACCCGCTGTGGCCTGCAACTAACTGCAGGGATGGGAGACCATAGCTCATCCCACTAATCTTCCTTTTCTAAGCTTCCTCTTAGGAAAAGAAGCCCACAGGAACCATGGCACATCTGCTTCCTGAACATATATGGAGAGATGGATCAGGACAGAACAGGAAGTGGACTGTAGTGGTCATGGGGGTGTCCCTCTCAGATCTCCCTTCTACAGATACTGCAGGGAGCTTAGCTGACTGATAGCAGACACACTTTGGCCTCTAATGCATTCATGCTAGGCCTTGCTTCCCCTAAGCTTCTCCCAGTCGATGAGTGCAGGAGGGTAGAAGAACCAGTCTATTGCTGCACAAAGCACGATTCCTATAATTGGCAACTTTATCTCAGGGACTTCCCATTGGCCTGGGTAAGATTTTCCCAGAACTGCTCTACAGTCTTTGGCTCTTCTCATTCAATTCTTCCTTTCCTCTTTGCTGTCATAGGTTTTAAACCTGTATCACTTTAACTGCCTACTCCTACTCCCTTGACCTTTCTTTCATAAGCACTCCCTCCACTAAATCCCTTGAACATCTAATCTTGGTCTCTGCTTCTCCATAGATTCAAATTGATACACTTACAGAAGAATTTTGTCCATTAGATTAAACCTACAGCTGTTTATAGCAAGTACAAATTTCTTGAAAACCTATATAGATCAATAGGGTGGTTTATAATTAGAACACATACTTTAATTTAAAAATTAATATTAATGCACATTTACATGTAAATTATTGAATGGTTTTAGGGTCTTAATGAGCAGTCAGAATTTCTCCAGTGTTTTTGGTCTTAGAAGTTACGTCTATCCACTATGTAAGTGCTATTCTCTCATTTGGGGATGGTGTGATTATGTACAGAACTTTCCTTCTAAAACTATTTATGAATTTTATGATAAAAGCAATTCATAATTCAAATTATACTTTTCCACTTGTTTTTAGTTCTTAATGGTGGTTGTGAAATATTAAGGACCTGTGTTTCTGTGCTGTTTAGGAAAGCATATTGGCAGAAGTAGAAACAGAAAGTAAAAGAACTACAGAAGCAAAAGAACCATAGTTCATGGTTTATTAATATTTTGTCTAATACTAGCAGCAATACTATAATTTTGGTGTGCTTTATTTTTAGTGCAAAGCAAAAATAAATGGAAACCTAGGCATCACCAAAGCCAACTGATACTGGATCAAATTCACCTACCTTGTGTCTCACATATCCTTCTATACCATGCTGAGAAAGCTGTGGATTCCTTGAGTATTTTTGTTTTGATTTCCTAAAAGAAAAACTAAAGTTGTAGTCTTTGGCTTTCAACATAATTATATGATGTCCATCAAGAACAATAAAAGGAAGTTTGATTTGGGGAAAGAAAAGTATCATACACTTTTTTGGCTTAACTTTTAAGTCTTACACCTTAGAAGATAACTTTTAAGTCTTACACCTTAGAAGTCACTTACGGGACTCCTGCGAGGTTCTGTCGGTTAAGCTTCAGACTTTGGCTCAGGTCATGATCTCAGGTTCCTGGGATCAAGCCCCACATTGAGCCCGCATCGGACTCCATGCTCAGCAGGGAGTCTGCTTCTCCCTCTTCCCCTCCCCCACTCATGCACATGCACAAGCTCTCTCTCTCTCTCAAATAAATAAATACGATCTTTTTAAAAAAGAAGATATCCAGCACTTAATAAAAAGGCGTTATCTATATTACGCTGTCGACAATCTATCAAAAATCAAAATGATACTGAAATGTTGAAATATCAAAAATGACACTTTCACATTGCTGTAAAATAGTTCCATTTTCTCCAGACTGATTGTGAACTGTGACTCCAGGTTTACAGAAAAGTAAATGTAACAAAAATGTAAATATTAGATCTTATTAATTTTAAATACTTTTAAGGGATAAAAATTAGGGACTTTCCAGAGATAATGCTGCTTGGGGTATGTGTGCAGTGTTTATTTACTACTATTTAATGAATGTGTTTAAGTGCAAATACTTGCAAAGGACATCTATTTATTCCATTAATATTTACCAATTTCTCGCAATGTTCCAGGCACTTTCTAGGTTTTAGAACATTTGAAGATCCTTAAAAGGGGAGATGATTCCCTGTTTGGCCTTAGAGACACCTTTAGCTCAGCTGTTCTTAGAAAGTGGCATCCTACTAATTTTGCCTTTTGATTGAGAATTTTATGTTATTAAATCCTGGAATATGTTGTTTCTTTCAGTTCTTTCTGTACTATTGTGCAAATTATGTCTAATAAATAACAATTTAGACACCAATCTGCTGAGTGCTTTTTTAAAAAAGTTACCACATCTGAAAAATTCTAGAGATAAGAGAGAAAATAAATAGGAGGAAATTATCAAACAAATAAATCAAGAAGTTTTCTTGGAACCAAAGGACAGAAGTCCTCTGATAAAGGACCTATTGAATGGCCAGCAAATTAAATATTAAAAAGGGCCACAACAGGGGTGCCTGGGTGGCTTGGTCAGTGGAGTGTCTGACTCTTAATTTTGGCTCAGGTCATGATCTCAGGGTTGTGAGACTGAGCCCTGCATTGGGTTCTGCACTCAGCATGGAGTCTGCTTGAGATTCTCTCTCTCCCTCTCCCTCTGCGCCTCCCCCCACTCATGCCCCCCTCAGATAAATAAATAAAATCTTTAAAAAAAATTATTTTTACATAATCTCTACACCAAACATGGAGCTTGAACTCACAACCTTGAGATTAAGGGTCCCGTGTTCCTCTGATTGAGCCAGCCAGGCACCCTGGAAAATTATTCCTAATCTTGAATTTTATGCCTTGTCATACTATCAATTAAGCATACAGCTGAACTAAAGACAATTTCAGGCATATAAAATCCCAGAAACTTTGCATTCTTTCTTAGGAGGCTGCCACCAAAAAGAAAGAAAAAACTATGAAAAAAGAAACACTATTGAAAAGAAGGAGAAAAGCAAGAAAGACAAAGGGTCTAGGTACTAGAGGAGCTACCATAGGAGAGAGGTGAAGACGGCACGCAAATTGGTAATGGCAGGTTCATAGTTGACAGCTGTATAGGAAGACAAGAAAACAAGCAATAGAGATGGGGAAGGAAGGGTTCCAAGAAGCACAAAAATTGGAAATGATAGCTTTTCTAATAAGTTTGAACATATTAAGGGAAAATATATTCATTCATAATAAATATTTTAGTGATTACCTTGAGCCACAAACACTATTCTCATTGAGCTTTCATTGTAGCATAGGGAGTAAGATAATAAACATAATAAATACATTCTATATTAGAAGGCAATAGTATCGATGAAAAAAGAAAACGTAAAGCTGGGTAAGGAGGATTAAAATTGCTATAGATGGGGGAGAGGAGGGTGTGTATTATAATTTAAAATAGGGTAGTGAGGATATACCTCACTGTAAAGTAACATTTCAGCCAAGACCTGAAGGGAATTAGGAAATTAGTCATGTGGCTATCTGGCAGAACTTTCCAGGCAGAGAGAACTGCCAGAGGGGGTGGAGAAATGTGAGAGGGGTAGATGCCAGAGCAGCAGTAGGAAAAGAGGTCAGAGAGGTATAGGGTGGAGAATATGTCACGTAGGGCTTTGTAGATCACTGTAATAACTGATGTTTCTTCCAGAGAAATGGGAATCCATCAGAGTGGAATGGCTTATGTTTTAAAAGGATCACTTTGGCTGCCTGTGTGAGAAAAGACTCTGCAGATAAGGGTGGGAATAGGGAGATAATAAGGAGACAAATGGATTGCCTTAGGAGGCAATTATTCCTGTAATTTGGGCAAGAAATGTTGGTAGCACAAACTACAGTGGTCTGTATGTTGAAGGGCTGAAAGAAGAATTAGTGACAGCATTGCAGGATTTTTTTCTCCATCTGGTGCCCACAGTCTTTGGTCACACCGCTTTGAAGAATGAAGAGGTAGACCAGACAGAACGGTTGGCAGCAAAGCAAGGCTTATCAAGCGATAGCAAAGTGATAGTACAAAGCTCCCGAGGAAGGAGGGGACCCAAAGAGGTTGCCACGGGAGTTTCTAAGTCTAGGGTTTTTTATGGGCACCTGTGATCCAATCAGATTTTTATCACCTATCTATCAAATGGGAAAGGGTGGAGGGCTCCTTCCAGGGCGGTGTAAAATCCTTTCAAGAGTGGTTTCCTCTTATGGTGGGGGCCCCTTATCCTTGCCTGCCTGCCTTCCAATTATCTTTCATCAACGGCCATAAAAAACTAAGCAAAGTCAGGAAATGAGCCAAGTATTAACAATGGGGAAAACAGCAATGGTATAAGAAAGGAACAGTAATTATAGTAGTCCTAATGACTCGGTTGTGAACAATGTTTTGTAGTGATAATCACCTAAACCCAAAATGTTAATTTAGCCAACTATTACTATATGGTTATATTGGAAAGATATGTGGTGAGAGTATGGCTAGTTTCCCTAACAATGAGTCCCTAAATATCACTTAAAAAAAAAAAATCAACCCAATAGGAAAATGTGTGAAGGATAAAAACAGACAATTCAAAGAAAAAAAAAGGACAACTGGCTCTTTCAACTTCCCTCAAATAAAAGGAAGGAAAATTAAAACTACAATGAAGTATCACTTTTCACCTAATTAGATTGGTAAAGATCCAGAAGTTTGATTAACACTCTGTGTTGGAGAGAATATGGGTAAACGGCATTCTTAAACATTCCTGATGGGAATATAAATCGGTGCAGCAATTTGGCAAAAGCTATCAAACTCACAAAATGTAGATACCCTTTTGGGTTAGACATGGAGGTGGGATACCCAGGTATCCCCCTTCAGGGAAGTTCTTGGTGTTCCAGCTGCTAGAAGTTCTACAACAGACAATCTTCAACTGCCAGCCCCTTCAAGTTTTGCCATAGCTGCCAAGAGTTGCCTTACCCAACGTCATGCCTTTAAGGGGCAGCCCACATCCAGTGTCTGATGGTGGAGGGTTATAAAGGCCAAGCCGTTTCTACCCAATGCAGGCTGATTCTGATAGGTCCTCAGCCCCATACTTCCCTATGGGGTGGCTGAAGCTGCATCATGTGCCTCAAAGCTCAACTTCTGCCTGACCCCACTTTCTCCTTCCTTCCACAGCTGTTAAACCCAATGTTACTTCCTAAAAAAAAAATCCAGAATTCTGAATTTCTGTCTTGGAGTCTGCTTCCCAGAGAGCCTAACTTGTGAAACTTTTGACCCACAACTCCATTTCTAGGAATTTATTTCACAGATTAGTCACACCTAGTAAAAAATGTATATTCAAAGTTATTCATAGCAGATTATTTGAAAGAGCAAAACCTGGAAACACTCTGAATATCTGATTAAATAAATCAGGTGACTGATTAAATAAAGGCATGTCTATATTGTGGAATACCACACAGCTATGTAATAAACTGAGAAAGCCCTTTATATAGTGATGAAAAGATCTTCAAAACATATGTGTGTTCATATGTGTGTATTTGTATACACAAGAAGGATGCATAAAAACTAATGTCATTTGTTGCCTATGAGTAGATTTGGGTGTCTCAGGGACAGAGGTAGAAGGAAGATTTTTCATAGTGTACATCTTTGTACTTTTTGAATTTTAAACCATGTGAATGGGTTACATAATGAGTAGAAAAAACTTTCACTAGTTGAATTATTTGTCTACGTATAGAAAACTACATATGCACAGCTTTGAGAAAATAAAAATTAAATTTAAAAAGACCTGTTACATAAGAAATAAAAGAACAAATTGTGCAGAATGATTTCCATTTTAGAAAAAACTGTCCACATATAGAGATACACACATTGATATAAGCATGAAAAAGGGTCTATGTAAGAGTAATCAAAAATGTAATGGTAGTTGTTAATTCTCAATTGTTTGAATTTAAGGGAATGTATATCTTTGTATTTAAAAAATAATTTTTAAGAATTATGAGACAAACTAAAACTAAAAAATAGGGAAAAAACCCTGACTTACCAATTATTTTAGAGGAAACTTTAGATGATGCTTATAGGAAGTTGAAAAATTAATGATTTGAGGAAAATGAAACAAGTGTACTACCTTTGCTTTGTGTTGCTTAACATTAATTCAACTGAATAATTGGCTGAATTAGTCCATTTCTTACAACATCTAGAATAAAATTTCAGTTGCAAATATAAAAAGTTCCTGCAACTAGGATTGGGAAATTTTTTGGCCTTTTATAAATTCAGCTGCTTTTCTTCTTATTGGCTGTAGGTAATCAACTAAAATTATAAAATATAACTACCACTTGACTCTAATAATGATAGTGGAAATACAAGGACTAAAAACTGAAAAGATTCATGATGAATGTTCTGGTCCATTTGGAAGGAAGTCTAAGAGAGAGAGAGAGAGAGACTGGAGAGCCCTTAATTGTTTTCTTTTTAAAAACAATTTAAACATAGGGGGGCCTGGATGACTCAGTCAGTTAAGTGTCCTGACTCTAGGTTGCAGCTCAGGTCATGATGTCAGGGTCATGGGATTGAGCCCTGTGTGCAGCTCTGAGCTCAGCGTGGAGTCTGCTGGAGATTTCCCCCCTTTCCCTCTGCCCCTTCTCCTCTTTGTATTTATCATGGGCATTCTCTTTTAGGAACACCTTAAATAAATAAATAGATAGATAGATAGATAAATACAATCTTAAAAAAAAACAATTTAAACATACAGAAAAAATGCAAGAATAGGACAGAGAACTCCTGAATACCATTTATTCAAATTCACCAATTTTTAATATTTTGCTGCATTTGCTTTATCATTTTCTTTCTAGGTATTTGGCTTTATTTTTTCCAAACCATTTGAGAATTGATGGCATACACCATGCCCCTTGAACTCTTGATACAGTAGTATATATTTACTAAGAAAAATTATGCTCTTTTATATAATTATCACACAGTTAACAAATATGGAATCTACTTTAATCTATGGTCCATATTCCAATTTTGTCAATTGTTCCAATAAGTCTTTTCTAGCATTTCCCTGCAACTGGTACAAGTTCTAGTTTAGGATCATGTATTAACTTCAGTAGTCAAGTCTTTATTCCCTTTTAAAATGGAAGAGTTAGTTCCTCAGCCTTTTTTTTTTTCTTTTTTCTTTCGTGATGGTTATTTCATAGGAGGTTCCTAGTATGGGTTTGGTTGATGTTTCCCCACGATTAGATTCAAGTGATAAGTCCTTCTCAGGGTATCACATCAGGAGGCACATGATCGCTGATGAAAGTGTTGCCTAGTTTCTCCGCAGTATAGTTACTATTTTTCCCTCCCAACGAATACACAGTTTGTGGGGAAATACTCTGAAAACATGAAAATATGCTGCTTCTCATCAAGATTTTCCCCTGGATTAAGAATCCATTGATGATGCTTCCCCAAACCAATCACTTCTCATAGTTGCAGAGTGGCAAATTCTCCAACTCCACCACTCTGTTTGTATTTATCATGGACATTCTCTTTTTAGGAACATCCTTCCCCTTCCCCCACTTCTCTCTCTCTTGAGTATAGACTCATAGATTTGCATTTTATTCAGTGGATCATAATTCATCATTATTCTTATTTTGATACTCTAGTTATCCCAGATTTGGCCAAGGAGAAGCCCTTTAAGCTGACTCTTGTTGACATGCCTCCGTTATATTTTCTGAGCATTCCTTATTTCTGGATTCCTCATCTCTTGAACCTTCCTGCCCTAGCCCTGAAATCAGCTGTTTCTCTAAGAAGTCCTAGTTACTTTTCATGGGGACACGTAAGAAATAAAGATATGGGCAGGGAACCTTTAATTTTGAAGTTAGTTTATATTACAAAAATCAAAATAAATATATATCGATTTTTATAAATCACATTTATGGCTGATTTAGCTATTTCCTTTTTTTCCCTTTGTGGTGGAAAAAAAGAAACCTCAGCTTGTTTTTTAGATTTTTCTTATTTGCTTGAATTTAATTAATTCTGGCTACGATTATTAGTAAAGAACACTCACTGCAACAGCAATTACAGATCTTAAGTCTCTAGATAGCCATTGGAATATAATGTATCATCAAAATAAATTTGTGATAGAAGACTGCATAGGTTTTGAAATACTAGAACATAATCTGTGGAACCCTGATGATAAGTGTAATGAAACATGGGACATCTCACTGAATTCATTTTAAAGAAATTGAATCAAAGCTCTATAAAATAACACTTTCTGCCGTCAGGTGTTTGTTGCAAAAGATGTTTTGCTTTTTACAGTGGTGTGATATGTTGAAAACTGCTGTGGTAATATCTCACATTATTATTTTTATGTGATAAAGGCAAATGAGCTATAAAATGTTTGAATAAGTACATGAATTTCTATTTTAACTGAAATTAAATATGTACTCTGTCTCTTGATAATGCAGGTCTTTCAACAATGACATACTTTTGAGTTATTAAAGATGAAATAAAGAGATATTTTATGTGTGATAGTACTGGGAGCAAAGACCAAATTCATTTGTTTGTTGCTTGTATTTCTCATTGCATGGGAATCACCTGGGTCACTTTTGAAAAATCCAAATTCCTTGGGGCGCCTGGGTGGCTCAGTTGTTGGGCGTCTGCCTTTGGCTCAGGGCTTGGTCCCGGGGTCCTGGGATCGAGCCCCACATCGGGCTCCCTGCTCTGCTGGGAGCCTGCTTCTTCCTCTCCCACACCCTCTCTCGCTGGCTGTCTCTCTGTCAAATGAATAAACAAAATCTTAAAAAAAAAAATCCAAATTCCTGAGCCCCACCCTGGTCCACTTAAACAGTATATCACATGATCCAGGAATCTGTATTTTAAAAATCTCCCCAGATAATTCTGAAACATTTGATCATTAAGCTCATTTGAGAACTATTAGACATAGCAAAAAAATACATTTATACCAGGATGTAAGGCTCATTATATAAATAAGCTGCCCAAGGGCAGGAACTGTGCTTATAAATTTTTATAAGCCCAGCACCTATTATGAGCCTTGCATTTAGTAGGCATTTGATATATGCTTATGAAAAGAATTTTGACTTCAAATTTTATTGGAGTCTTAATACCTACTCTGTGCATGGAATACAAACTCACATTAGGTATATTCTGTATTCATGTGAGAGGAACTACTTTGCACAGCAGCCTGAAAGACAGTATTGGATTGGTGGACTGATTACTAATGTAGAAGTAGCTGTGTTCAGTTATAACTCTGAATTCTAACCTAAGCTATGCTTCCGAAAAATGAAGAAAGAATGCTTACATTTATGATTGATCTAGTCTATAAATTTTCTGTCTTGTTCCTCTTTCCACTGAACGTTCTCCTTGTTGCCAACATGGCTAGACAAAAAGAAAATAGTAGCTAACATTCGTATGGTACAAAACAGTGGTTCTCAAAGTGTGGTCCAAGGAATCCTGGGGTTCCTGAAACCCTTTCTGGTGATCCATAAGGTCAAGACTTTTTTCCTAGTAATAATAAGCTGTTATTTGCCTTTATCACTCCCATTCTCTGAGTGTAGGGTGGAGTTTTCCAGACGCTACATGATATGTGTATTGAAACAGATTAGGCGTGCCTGGGTGGCTCAGTCTGTTAAGTGTCTGCCTTCAGCTCAGGTCATGATCCCAGAGTCCTGGGATTGAGCCCCACAGCTGACTCCCTACACAGTGGGGGATCTGTTTCTCCCTCTGTTCCTCTCCCTGCTCATGTGCATGTGCTTGCTCTCTCAAAAAAATAAAATCTTAAAAGAAACAGATTAAGATATGAAAATTAGCTGTCTTCTATAACCTGGACATTAAAAAAAATTTGCAGGAATGTAAAACCATGCTTTTCTTCTAGGTTTTTTGGAAAATGTAGTTATTATTCATAAAAATGTTATTTATATCAGCACATAATGGGTTTATTATTTTTAATGACTAAATATTAATTCTAATTTCTAATATGTTGTAATTTCTAATATGTTAAGTATTGCTGGGTATAACACACATACACAAGAGTTGCTTGGATTCCTCAATAATTTTTAGGAAGGTAAAGGGGTCTAAAAAGACCAAAAAGTTTGAGAACCAGTGATTTATGTTTTTATATGTTAGTTTTATATAGACAAATATTGCCTAAAATTAAATTACACCAAGTCTTATTAGTGGATTTTTGCTCAACATCTATGTAATGATGATTTAACCTCCTTTTTCCCTTGTTCTGAGAAATGGTTTACTTAGCTACTATTTAACGTTCTATGGGACCCCCAAGATGTTCCACAGTAATCTGTAACACAACTTGAAATTTCCATTATGAGAGTTAACGGACATGCTGCCTGGGAAGGACACCATGATAAGTGCCTGCTAATAAATGGGGAAGGACTCTTTCTTTCTTTCTTTTCTTTCTTTCCTTCCTTCCTTCCTTCTTTCAGATTTTATTTATTTATTTGAGGGAGAGAGAGAGAGAGCATGAGCAGAGGAGAGGGGCAGAAGGAGAGGGAGAAGCAGACTCCCCACTGAACAGGGAGCCCAACGTGGGGCTTGATCCCAGGACCCTGGGATCATGACCTGAGCCAAAGGCAGACGCTTAACCGACTGAGCCCCCCAGGTGTCCCTGGGAAAGGCTTTACCAGATTTTTTCATTTAACAGTAAGCAGGCTCTCTAAACGGTAAGAGAAATGGAAAAGGTTATTTTGATAGTCGAGAAGCAAATAAGCAAAGATTCCTAACCCCTGTGGCAGGTAGATCCAGAGGACAACAGATAGAAGAATACTGCTTATGAGTCCAGACCTTGGTGTCCTTCAGATCAGAACTGTGTCCCAGTTGCAGAATTTACTGCATTACCTAGAGTCTTAGCAAGCTTCCCCACCTGCAATTGAATACAAACTATCCACCCCACAGGGTAGTTGTAAATAAATATTGGGTTGTATGTAAAGTGCTAGCACAGTGGCATGAACACAATGATTTGTTTTTCTTAGGTTAGTGGGGAGAGAAGGTCCTCTGAGAAGAAATGGAGAAAATAGTTGTTTTGCTTACTTCACAATTTAACCCAGTGATAGTTCTGTCTGCCGCCTTTTGCTTCCATGGTTGTAGCCTTTTTCACAGCTCTGCTAAGGAAACTCTTGAAGAGGAATTTTTTATTTGCAAGTCCTCTGGCATCAGAATCAAAATATTTTTATTCTATTTCTATGGCAGGAGAGACGATCCGTTTCCATCCCCAATACTGACAGCAACATCTTCGTTGAAAAACACATTATTAGTAGCTTGGGGGCTAAACTCTCCCACAGTGTTACTTTGCAAATAGAACAGCTGAAAAACCCACAGAGTAGAGGAAGTGGTGAGGTTTCTCAATTCAAAGAAGCTTCAAAGTCAGGAAATAGAGAAATTTTACTAGAAGCCTAAACCTAAATACAGTTCAAAAGGAACAATTCCCAACTCACTGTTGTCCAGTTTTCTTTTCACTGACTCCTTTACGCTTAGTCAATAAGTAAACGGGTACCGGCGACATGGCAGCAGGCACAAAAAGTTCAATTTAACACTTTTTTGTGTACACTCGTGTGTTGGGACGAGGAGAGCAGAGGGAAAGGCGGAGAGCTTCTGGCATTCTCCCGCTTTCCCGCCTTAACACTAAGGAGGCGGGGCCCGAGGCCGGGGCGGGGCCCGAGGCCGGGGCGGGGCGGGTTCTCCGTGCCCCTCCCACACGTATTTCGCCACTATCCCAACAGGCCCAGCGGCTAGGAGAGTCACGTGAGGGTGGGCGGTGGAAGTGGAGGTTTTTCTCCGCTGGTGTTTCGTCTCTATGATTGTCAGAGGCGCGCGGCTTTGACCCAAGAGCTTTGTCAGCTCTAGTGTGGACAGGTGAGTCCTGGGCTGCGAAGGGACAGCCATTTAGGGAAAACGAAAGGGTAGGCAGGGCGAAGAGGTTTAAGGGATATGACCTCCGGGGCCGGCCGTTTGTTGGCTCTGGGATCCGGCGACTTCTCAGGTCTGACGGTATAGCTCTTTCCTCATGCGCTCAGCTCAGGGGCCTGAGAGGAGTCCTTAGTCGTGTCTGCTTCCCGTCCTCCGCTTTCCTTCACCTCACCTCGTACCTTTTCGCTGTCCCAGAGATCTCCCAGTGCCCAACCGCAAGGTTCACTCGGGCGCCGTCGTCTCTCGCTTCTCGGGCAACCAGGAGACGCACAGGTAGATTTGACTGGTTCCGCTAGGGTTTGTGGATGTGGATGGAAGTGGGTGATGGAGTTTACACTTAGATCTCTGATGGGTAGAAATATTAATCATTAAATCGAAAAAAAGTAGAAAATCAGTGGGGACCCGAAGGAGCAAACCAAAGTGCGGCCTTCTTGGACTGTTCAGTTTTTATCTATTCCAGTGCCTTCCCGTTCTCATTCTTACTCAGGTTTCCCTCCGCGTCCCATCCTGGCCCACCATAAAATGTTTTGAGAATGAGCTGAGTGTTACTTTGTGTGAATGTTGAGAGAAGACTTTAGAATGGGCTGTTCATTAAGTTGCTGTCTCTGCAGTCTTACGGTTTCTTTTACTTCCTTTTCACATGCCTGAAGAGTATTGTAGGTATTTGTAAATATAAGGAGAATAACCATTTTGTGGCTAAGGGACTAGTTTTAATATCCCACCTGTCGTATCTGGAAAGACCCCCCCTTTTTTTTTTACTTTCATAAATGTTTTTATTTCAATTTTTAAGGTGGTTTGGATATACCTTTATGTTAAAGCATTCCTTGGGTCATATGTGCAAGTGATCTAGCAATAGAAGAAAGGAGTTTGCAGACAAAGTGAACCAGTTTGGGATTTGATAGACGTGGGAGAGTTAAGGTTTAGAGTTACGTTAAACCATATGGTTGATTAATAAAACGTCTGCATCTTGAGGCATAGGTATTGCCCAGGTGACGAACATGCTGTTTTTCTCGTGTGGGACAAGGTAATGAGCTTGTTGAATATCACCTTATCTTAAAAATTTTTAGAACCTGCCACTTTTTTGTAAGAAGAAACCTCTGGCCTCCAGCTGCTCTCTATAATCACCCTTGATAGGTGATTATCTCTTCCGTTTAAGAACATCACTCTCTTAAAGATAGAGAACAAACAGGGTTGCTGGAGGGAGGGTGGGGGATGGGCTAGATGGGTCATGGGTATTACAGAGGGCACTTGTTATGATGAGGACTGGGTGTTGTATGTAAGTGATGAATCACTGAATTCTACTCTTGAATTCAATGCTATACTATGTGTTAACTAACTAGAATTTAAATAAAAATTTGAGGGAAAAAACATCACTCTGGCCACCTAATTATGTCAAGAAAGTGTCATTGGCGCTTTCTAAGTATCCTTACTGAAGATAATAAAACACAGAGTAATAGTAACAAAAAGAGAAGATTTTGGAGTGTGTTCTGTGCTTGGGAAAAAAAGGGAAAGCTAACAAAAACTAACAAAAACAAGAGAACAAAAGCATGTATTGCTATCTTCCTTTATAATTTATAGACCATTTACTGTATTCAGTAGACCTTTTACATTCCCAGAGACTGACTTTCCTATATTTAAGAAGAAACAATGGTATGTAACTTCTCCCATAATGCAATATTATATAAAATAATTATAACTGAAAGATTTAACTGACCTTTCAGGTCTTATTTAGAATTACAGGATTAAAGTAATTGATAAGTGACCAAATTAGGTTTAATTTTTTTTTTTAAGTAGGCTCCCGTCCAGCGTGGAGCCCAGCTGGGGGCTTGAACTCATGACCCTGAGATCAAGACCTGAGCTGAGCTCAAGAGTCAGAAGCCTAACCGACTGAGCCACCTAGGTGCCCCCTAATTTGGTCACTTTTAATCTTTAGTTTTAGTAAGTAATTTTTATAGTGGCTGTAACACTTGCTGAATGTAACCAATTTTTTCCATATAGAATTGTTTAATGTATTCCTTTTAAAAAGAGAACCTTTTTTTTTAAGAGAGCCAATTAAAAAAAAAAAAGTTTTATTCACAATCCCTCCCCCCACTCAAAACAGAAATAGCTTGGTTCTGTGCCAAGTGAAAAAGTTGATTGCTTTAAAATAGATTTTCTCTATACTTTGAAAATTATGATAAAATTGTTAATGCTTTTAAGACATTAAATACTGATATCTGAACATATTTGAGAAGAAAACACAGGGGCAGTATTTTTAAATGTTTTGTATTTCCTATTATAAAAGTGTTTGTGCCTATTTTTGAAAAATGGAAACGTTATGGAAAATATAATATTGAAAGTCAAGATCCTAGTTTATCTTTTACCCTGCCAGCAGATAATCACTAGTTCCTTTTGCGTGTTTGGGAATCAGTATGGAAAAGTAGAGTCTCAAGTAAAACTCCCTGGGAGAGGTGGTACTAATAGCACCAGGCTTACATCCTACAACCTTAGAAACTCCAAAAGAGAAAGAACTTCCCTTTCTCTGTGATTCCAACAGACTACTGTATGGGAATTTTATTAACCCGACTTGTCTTATTGCCCATCCTAGAGGCACTCTGTATGGCCAGAGTGACGGGATGCTTTGTGTGGTTAGGATTGGATCTTGTTCTCACCATGGAGTGGGGTGTAGGGGCATATAGTTTTAAACCACCTGAATTAAGAGTAAGCAACACCAGGGTGCTTGGCTGGCTCAGTCGGTAAAGCATCCGCCTCTTGTTGTGGTCATGAGTTTGAGCCCATGTTGGGTGTAGATTTTATTTAATAAAAGTAGGCAACAAAAGTATGGTTCCTCTTTAGGAAAACTGAGGTGTCATTTCCTGAAGAGGAGAGAAAGGTTGCTGGACAGACAAAAACAACATATGTTCACTGAAATAATTTTACATGTATTTGTTTTTTTTTAATTTAGAGAACTTGCTTTCCTTTCCCAATATAAATTAATTGTATTTTACAGTTTATTTTTTTAAATGTCTATTTTTTTTAAATGTCCATTTTATTAACTAATGGAATTTGAAATTTAAACTCTTCAAGTAGCATATGTTTGTTACATGTTTAGTACATGTGGTCTGGAGTATTCAGCTTTTCTTTTTTTTTTTTTTTTAAAGATTTTATTTATTTATTTGACAGAGATAGAGACAGCCAGCGAGAGAGGGAACGCAAGCAGGGGGAGTGGGAGAGGAAGAGCGGCTCCCAGCAGAGGAGCCTGATGTGGGGCTCGATCCCATAACGCCGGGATCACGCCCTGATCACGCCCTGAGCCGAAGGCAGGTGCTTAACCGCTGTGCCACCCAGGCGCCCCAGGAGTATTCAGCTTTTCTAATCTCTCTCCCTACCTAGCCCCACCTGTCCCTTACTCATTCCTCCCCCTGGAATAGTAACCCTAACTGCCGTTAGGGAATGGGACGATGACCGCTGTGGCTGCTTCCTGCTGAAATGGGGCGGCGGGCTGTATGGCAGTTAGAATCTATCCAGGGGTTGGTCCTGGCGCTTGTGGTGTGGCTCCAGGGGGTCATGATGGGCAGCAAACAGTATATGCATCAGCACATGCAAAAGGATGAACATGAAATAAGTATTAGGCCCAAAATTGTGATCACATTCCTTAGATAAGATCCCCAATTACCAATTTTGTCAAATAGATCAGTGGATATCTTGATCTTATTTAATTGATCACACATGTCCCCTATTATCTGGGACATCTTGCAGGAGTTAACTGTAATGTTAAAACAATACATGTGAGGAAATTTCTCACACCCCAAATGGTGTAGCAATAGTAGACTGTCAATAGTGGCGCAGTTCGAGAAGTCCTACTCTGACTTTAATTCTTGGATGACTGCATTCAGTGCCTGGGTAGTATCATTTAGAGTCCTGGTGAGCAAGCATACTGTTTTGCTTATTTTATTTTGCAGTCCTAACATAAGTCCTGAAAGTCCTATAGTGAGCTTTGAGGCTGTTTTTACCAGGAGGGCTGTTGTATGCTTGGTTAAAGCCTTTGTTTGCAATCCTATTGTCAGTAGAGGGGCTTCTAGGATGAAAGACTATGAGGGATGAAACCATCAAGAAGCCCTTTTTGTTTGAGGTCCAGCCTTAACACTATCCTAATTACAAGGAATCACTGGCAAGTGGGAGAAGACTTGTCTCAGATAAGGGTATCCCCAAGTGCATCATCCAATCTAATCATAAAGAAAGTGGGGCCATCCATTATCTCCGTGGGGAATGCACTGGCTTTTAAAGAGCGATTTTGTCATCCCAGCCACATAGAATTGGTAGAGGTAATAGCTGAGTTACACAGTTGTTAGGGAATCTGTCCCATTTCCCAGTTGTTCAGGTAATCCTATGCCCATGGGGTCCTGTTATCTCCAGAGAATAACAAGCAAGGAGATTGTCTATACATGAGCTATTATGGCAATTTCTCTGAAGTTTACTACAAGTTGTCTAGCTTAAGCAAACAACATTCAAAGACAATCAGAACTAAAATTTAGCATCCACAAAGGTGTATTGTTGAAACATAATTTTTCTCTATAATAACCCTCATTTCCAGATACCCAAATAAGACTAATTTGAAAAACAAGTCCAGTTTTAACAAACAGCATAATTATTTACATAAGCTCAGCAAGAATGATTGATCACATAGATCTTTTAGAATCTGCTTTGCTGGAACTTTTATAAGGAATCTCTAGGTTGGACTAGCTTTTCTAACTTTAAGTATATTGTGTATTTAGCCCTTTTGTTAAAATCATTTATTGATAAATATTTTTGTTACTGTGGATAAACTTGATTAACAAATTTTAGTTTATAAATAGTAAATAAAAATGTTCCGAGTAATTTAAGTATATGTAGTCAATATGGTTGAATGCTTGATTCTTTTAATTATTTGTTTAAAAATCTGTTAGTATAGAAACCACTTCATTTTGAGCATTGTATGAAAAATAAACCACTATAATTGTCACAAATTGCGTCACTGGGTATTAACTTTAAAACTATAGTTAACAATCTCTGCTTTTGTATCTTTATGGATTATTCTGATGGTTCATTATATTTTAAGAGAAAATATAATTGAAGTAACATTGTTTACTCCACTATCTTGATTTTGTTTAAAGAAATGTTAGCAGTTCAATTCAGTGGAAATTTGAGCTTAATTGTTAACATTGGTGTCACAGACTAGTTTAGACAGATTCATATCCTAAAACCAATTCCGTCACTTCTTGATGTTGATCAAGTTATTTAATCTCTCAGAATTTGAGTTTATTCCATTTGCAAAATACAAATAATAATAATACTTAACCCAGGGGGTCTTGTGAAGAGTAACTTAATGTATGCCAAGTGCCTAGGATATAGTAGATTCTCAAAAATGTTATTGTTAATAATAACAAGAAATAGTGTCTAAAAAGGTTTTATCTGCCCAACTTCAGAATGTTTAGCCCCAGGAGTTTAAATGTATATATAGGTGTTAAGGAATTAATCAGGTTATTCTTTCTTCAATTTGTCTTTATTTTAGCAGGGTCGTGGGTGTTTTTTTTTTTCTTAAGTAGGCTCCATACCCAGCGTGGGGCCCAGTGTGGGGCTTGAACTCAAAACTCTGAGATCAAGACCTGAGTTGAGATTAAGAGTCAGACACTTAATCAACTAAGCCACAATTTTATCAGATTTTTATTTTTATTTTATTTTATTTTTTAAAGATTTTATTTATTTATTTGACAGAGATAGAGACAGCCAGCGAGAGAGGGAACACAAGCAGGGGGAGTGGGAGAGGAAGAAGCAGGCTCACAGCGGAGGAGCCTGATGTGGGGCTCAATCCCATAACGCCGGGATCACGCCCTGAGCCAAAGGCAGACGCTTAACCGCTGTGCCACCCAGGCGCCCCTATTTTTAATTCCATGTTGCACATATAGCAATAAACTAGAAAAGTTTGTTTAAACTACAGAATTATTGGTGGGTTGCCCAAGTATTTGAAGATTGCCTGGTCTAAGTATGATGGCTGTTAGCCTGGAGGAATTGAGAAATTTTTGCACAAATTCTCAGGGAAGTTTAATATTAAGTAAGTCTCACATTCCTTGACTACGCAAGGGGAGCTAGGGTTGAGCACCTTGGGTGTTCAGAGCAGAATTTATGGTGACTTGTAGTAGGCAGAAATAATAAAAATGGATTTGTTTTTATTTTAAAGGATAAGTTCAGGGTGATACTTCTGTGAGGTAATGCTTTAAGAACATGTTATGTTGGATACCTGCGGGTGGAAGAGTTTGGAATGTTACTTGAAAAACCAAAAAAGGCAACTGTGAAATTGAATAACTGTGAAAAGTGATTGACATTATATATACTTAATGATCTGGCATTGGGAAGTTGGTAATTGCCATATTGGGAGGAGAGGTGTTTTGGCCCTATTTATGAGAAAATAAATAGCTAGAAATGGATTAATCTTTTTTCCCCCAAACTAGTAGAATAACCAGTTTTTTTGCAAATTGTAAACATTTCCTCGCCTATAATAAGTTCAAGGTGGGTTTTACTGACGATGAGAAAATTGAAGCTTTAGTGTAATCTCGGAGAAATATATTCCCATAATTCATGTCAGGTATACAAAGAATATTTACATTTCTCTTCAAAGTGATTTAATGTTGGTCATTTAAAACTTAAAGTACCTATCCTAATCCCTCCTTGTTCAGAGTTGGACAGTTACTTGGTATCTATTATAAGCGCTACTTACAATTTTGCTTTTGCTTTTTAAAGTTTGTTCATTGAGTAATGGAATTAAATCTGCCTGCCATTTTTTTTCCTTTTTTAAAAAAAATAAACATCAGTACTTTGTTTACTGTCCTGTTAGGATTAAGTGAGCATTCTATAACATGACACAGAGCATTAGAATTTAGCTTTAATATAGATCTTCCTTGACTTATAATGGGGATATGTTTGATAAAGCCATTGTAAGTTGAAAATACCACAAGTGAAAAATGCATTTAATACACCTTGCCTACTGAACATTATAGCTTAGCCTAGCCTACCTTAAACATGCTCGGAACACTTACTTTAGCCTACGTTGGGCAAAATCATCTAACACAAACCCTGTTTTATAATGAAGTGTTGAATATCTCATGTAACTTATTGAATGCTGAAAGTGAAAAACAGAACGGTTGTAAATGTGTTGGTTGTTCATCCTCATGATTGCATGGCTGACTGGGAGCTGTGGCTTGCTGCCACTGCCCAGCATCAGGAGAAGTCATTGTACCATGTATCATTAGCCTGGGAAAAGGTCAAAATTCAAAATTAGAAGTACGATTTCTACTGAATGTGTATCACTTTCGCACCATCGTCATGTTGAAAAATCCTAAGTCACACCATCGTAATTTGTGGACCATCGGTATATCTTTCTAGTTTAGCTCTTATGACTCTACCATGCCTTCCCTCATGTTCTAGTCATAGTGAACTGCTTTTGCTCCCCCCAGCAAGCCATGTCTTGTGTGTGTGGTTGTTGTGGTTGTTGTTGTGGTTGTTGTTGTTTTTGCCTTTGCATAGGCTGTTATTGTGTTTGGAATGCCTCACCACCATCTTTCAACTGGTGAGCCGCTGTTCATCTTTACATTAGATTGAGTTGTTCTTCAATTTGTAAAACTTACCCCTACTCTCAAGTGGTTATTTTTTTTGGTGGTTCCCATAATAATTATTTTTACCTTTTAAAAATATTCTTATTTCGTGGGACAGTTGCATGTATTTTCTATGAGATGGAGTGATTCTTGATGCCAGAAACAAGTCTTATATATCAAAATATCCTGAACATGCAACAGAGTGCCTGTAGTCTATACAAGTTCAGAACATGTTTGGGGAATATATGAGTAAGATATTTCATCTGCTTTAAAAATTGAAATAGATATAATCCAATAGATTAAGTCTGCCCACTGTAACCTGTATCAATCTGATGCATTTAGAAAACTTACTTGAACACATCTGGTCAGTTCCATCCGCACATTCTACTACACATCAATAAACGTGTTTTTTTTTTTTTTAAAGATTTTATTTATTCATTCGACAGAGATAGAGACAGCCAGCGAGAGAGGGAACACAAGCAGGGGGAGTGGGAGAGGAAGAAGCAGGCTCATAGCGGAGGAGCCTGATGTGGGGCTCGATCCCGTAACGCCGGGATCACGCCCTGAGCCGAAGGCAGACGCTTAACCGCTCTGCCACCCAGGCGCCCCAATAAACGTGTTTTATCTGTCTAATATATACCAAGGCACTGGAGGGGGAGAGAGAGAGAGAAGAAAAACATTCCATTCATTAAGGAGCTCACAGTCTAGTGGTAGAGGCAGACAGATGAATTGTTAATTACAACTTAGTTTTATGCTAATTGAGATTCAAATTAAAAACTCAGTTTATCAGTTTCAGTAGACACATTTCAGGTGCTCAGTAGCCACATGTGGCTAGTGCTTATTGTATTGAACAGTAGATATAAAACATTTCTATCATTGCAACACATTCTATTTGACAGAGCCATTGTAGAACATTATACGCTTGAAGCTACATTCTGTAGTTTCAGAGGATAGTCAATATTCATTTCAGTCATATTTTTTGTTCAAATTAAACTTGCTTTTAGATTTGAAAGTTGTATTTTTAAAAAAATTATCAAGTGGATTTTGTTATAATACACTTCAAATAAAGCAGCATTGCTCATTTTTTCAGGTCTTTGATCTGTGATAACATTTAAATTTTAAGTAGTTTCAGAATTTGATTTTTAACTTCAACGTGTTAAGATCTGACTTTCTATCCTAATAATTTCTGAGATGGCAGTGAATCATTATAATGGTTAAGAACATTGGCTTTGGGATCAGAGAAACTTTCCTCTGTCATCTTTTGGCTGTGACCTAAGGCAGATTTCTCAAAAGCATTGAGCTGTGGTGTCCTCAGTGAAATAGGAGTAATAATAATACTTGCTGCAAAGGTTATAGAGGATTAAATAAGGTAACAGATATTAGGCATTTAGCATAGCACCCCTCACAGAGTAGTGTTCGTTAAATGCTAGCATTAAAGAAAGTTTTGAACAACCAGATGTTTAAAAGAAAACAACTTTTTGAGGAAGTTGGAGAAATTGAAATAGAGACTGGGTATTAGAACATACCAAAGAATTAAAGTGAAATTTGTTAACTGTAAGAGTGACATGATTGTGTGGAAAGAAAACTCCGTATTTTTGGAGATATACTAAAATACATAGCAGTGAAATGATAGAATGTCTGAGAGTTGCTTAAAAGTAATTCACAAAGACATAAGAATAAAGGGACAGAAAAATTGGTTTTAATATCCATTTCTGGTGAAGAAGAAATAACAGGTACCATATTTACCCTCTTGCCTGAAACAGTTTAAAAGGCAGACAAGGTGTACAAAACAGTAGTTTCCTAGATTTTGGACATTGTACAGCAAAGGAAAGTGATCCCTGATAGATGGGAAACAAATGAGGTGAACTCTGACTGCTCTGGTTTGCTGCCTGGAAAGTTTCCCACCTGTAGAGCAGGGAGGGGTATCCCGTACAGAGAGCACGGTGGTCTCCTTGAATTGAGACACTTTGGGGAGGTCAAGGCAGGAGAAGTTGCAGGGCAGAATACTACAGATGAGAAAGCTAAAAGGGGTCTCCCCCTCAAGTATTCATTTGAGAACTGATCAGTGCACACATGTGAGGAAACTACTTAAGCTAGGAATAGAACCACCAGAAAAGAATAGAGAACAGTACTCAAGAGTTTTTGCAGAGGCAGAAATAGTGTTTTTTCCTACCAGCCAGAGTGGAAATTGTCCTAATAGGTCATCATGTGGACTACTCAGGAGGACTTTGTCTTAGTAATGGGATAAAATTAGGTGCTCCAGCCCAACCTGGAAAGCTTAAAAGCAAGACCTGAGTCAGACTGTTTCCAGGAAACTTAATCATGTCCAAGAACTAAGCTCAAGAATAGATATAGGAATACAAAAATATCCAATACGCACCAAGGTAGAATTCACGGTGTCTGGCATGTAATCAGAAGTACTAGGCATGCAAAGGAGCAGGAAAATATGACTGACCTGTATGATGGCAAGGAAAAAGTCAGTCAAAACCAAAATAAGTGACAGGTGATATAATTAGTAGAGAAGATATTAAAACAGTTTTTATAATTATACTTCATATGCTTAAGAAACTAGAAGAAATATTGACTTTTTTTTCTTTTTGGATAGAGAATGTGTACAAGCAGGGGGTGGGGGGGAGGGGCAGAGGGAGAGGGAAAGAATCTCAAGCAGGTTCCACGCTCAGCACAGGGCCTTACTTGGGGCTTGATCACAGGACCCTTATTAGATCATAACCTGAGTTGAAATTAAGAATCAGACACTTAACCAACTGAGCCACCCAGGTGTCCCCAGAAAGATTGAATATGTTAAATAGAAACATGTAAGATAAGAAAAAGACCAAAATGTGGGGGAGGTTGTGCTTGTGCATGTGCAGGGATAGGGGGTATATGGGAACTTCTTGTACCTTCCACTCAATTTTGCTGTGAACTTAAAACTGCTCTAAAAAATAAATTTTATTGGGGTGCTTGGGTGGCTCATTCAATTAAGCGTCTGCCTTCGGCTTGGGTCATGATCCCAGGGTCCTGGGGTCAAGTCCTGCATCTCTCCTCCTGCTCATACTTTTGTCTCTCAAATAAATAAAATCTTTTAAATAAAGAAATTTTATTAATTAAAAAGAAAAAGAAAAAGACCAAAATGGAACTTTCGGAGATGGAAACTATAATGTCTGAGATGAAAAATACACTAGATGGAATTAATGGCAGATTAGACATTGGGGGAGAAAATTTATGCCAAATCTCATAAAATACACAAAATAATCTATGAAGAGTTCTTGCTAAAGGTACTTAATTTGACTTTGATCGTGCTTTTATTTTTTTTTAAAGATTTATTTATTTTTGAGAGAGACAAGGAGCAAGTGAGTGGAGGAGCAGAGGGAGAGGGAGAGAGAGAATCTCCAGCTGACTCTCCCCTGAGTACAGAGCTTGACATGAGGCTCGATCTCATGACCCTGAGATCATGACCTGAGCTGAAAGCAAGAACAGACACTTAACTGACTGAACTACCTAGGTGCCCCTCTAATCATGCATTTAGATGTAACTTGAATATATAGGAAATAAAGGGACTGGAGAAACATTTAAACCATACTAGGAAGAAGCAACTAGATAAATCCAGAATTTGAGAAATGATGCAATATAGTTTCCCTGTTCTCTGAAAATTAGAATTGTGTTGTGATTACATGACATGGTGGATATACTTAATTGAATTGTGTACTAAAAAGTAGATAAAATGGTAAGTTTTATGTGTATTTTACTACAGTTTTAAAAAATGTACCATTTTAATCATTTTTAAGTGTACTGTTGGGAGGCATTAAGTATATCTGCATTGTTGTGCAACAGTCACCACCAATCATTTCCAGACCTTTTTCTTCTTCCCAAACAGAACACTATACCCAGGAGATGGTAACTCTCCTTTTATTCCTCCCCCAATCACTGGCCTCATCACTCTACTTTCCATTTCTATGAATTTCACTACTATAGGTTCCTCATATAAATGGACTCTTAACAGTATTTGTCTTTTTGTGACTGGCTTATTTCACTTAACATAATGTCTTTAAGATTGATCCATTTTGTAGGATGTATCAGAATTTCCTCCCTTTCTTAAAAAATTGTTTTCATTGTGGTAGAATACTCAACAATATAAAATTAACCATCTTAACCATTTTAAGTGTACAATATTCAGTGGTATTAAGTACATTCAGATTCTTGTGATACCATCACCAACATCCATCTCCAGAACTTGCAAACATATTATAATACATCTATTAAGTAGTAATTCTATATTACCACTTCCCCCCAGCCCCCGATACCCGTGATTCTGCTTTCTGCCTCTGTGATTTTTGACTAAGTACCTCATATAAGTGGAATCATACAGTTTGTTTATTTTGTTGAAACTTACTTTTTTTAAATTAGCATAATGTTCTCAGGATTCATCCATGTTATATCGTTTGTCAGAATTTCCTACCGTTTAGTTACTGAATAATATTCCATTGTGTGTTTAAACCATATTTTGTTTATCTGTTCATTTGTTGAAGGGCACTTGGGTGTCTTCCACTTTTTGGTTATTGTGAATAATGCTGCAGTGAGTATGGGTGTACAAATACCTGTTCAAAGTCTCTGCTTTCAATTCCTTTGGATATATTCTCCAAAGGAGAATTGCTGCATCATATGGTAATTCTATGTTTAATTTTTTGAGGAACTGCTGTACTGTTTTCCATAGCAGCTGCGCTGTTTTACATTCCCATCAGTGGTGTACAAAAATTACAATTTCTCTAATATGTTTTTTCTGTTCATTTCCCTGATTAGAATAGCAAGGTTTATGGTTAGAGTCTTACTTTGCATTTTAATTAAGTGCTTGCATTACAAAGAAGGTATTTAGGAAGATATGTCTTAGTGAAATTTATGTTACATAATACGGTTTTTATTTGAATTATCACCATCAGCAGCATCCTGTTATTAACTTCCAAAGAAATATTTTTTCATAATTTATTGTGTTAGACACTGTGCTCAACTTTATACAAGCATTTTCTCATGTAATCCTCCTCATAGTCATTTGCAGTGAGTATTATTATCCCTGTTTTATGGAAGCATAAAGTTGCCAAGTCAGGAATCAAACACAGATCTTACTGACTTCAAAATTAATGGCCAGTAAGAGGTCAAGTTAGTAAGTTCAAGTGTCTAAAATTAATGAATTAGCTAGATTACCTTGACACAACTTTCTGATCCTCGGCTTATAAAAACAAAAGAGAACAAAACAAAATACACAACAACAATACAAACTTATCTACATGTTCAGTAAAGCTTTAATTTACGATCTAATTTTGTGTTAATTAAATCCTAAAGTTGAAAATAACATCTTCAAGTAAGCAAGGGAAAATCTAAAAGGAAGGAAGGAAAGAAAGAAAGAAGGAAAGAAAGAAGGAAAGAAGGTAGTACCTGGGGAAATAGAATTTGGAGTAAAGGTAAAGGCAGGACAATATGCAGTGAAATATCTGATATTGCTGTCAGCCTAGCAGGTTCATTTCTAGAGAGAACATAAATACAGACAGATTGTTGTAAAGGAGTATCTATAAAGATGTCTGTCATGAAGACTAAAAAAAATTCCACTGAAATTGTTATTTATGTAGAAAGAGACTTCCCTTGGCGGAAATATATATTATTCTTACATATTGGTCCATAGCACTGATCAATTCTTTGCTGTTGAACGGGACTCTGAGTAACATATCATGGGCCCACAGTTGAGTTCTGACATGGAATTACTGTTCATTTTAATCCTGGTGCCCCATGTTCCATATCTGAAAATCAAATATAGTGCAAATGAGAGAATATTCATTGGAGCACTTATAAAATACAGAGTTCTCTGCAAATGCAAGGTGACATGGTTATTAAATATTAATTCCTTTGTTCTGTCTTCACATATCATTTCTTTTTTTTTTTTTTAAGATTTTATTTATTTATTTATTTGACAGAGATAGAGACAGCCAGTGAGAGAGGGAACACAAGCAGGGGGAGTGGGAGAGGAAGAAGCAGGCCCATAGCATAGGAGCCTGATGTGGGGCTCGATCCCATAACGCCGGGATCACGCCCTGAGCCGAAGGCAGACGCTTAACCGCTGTGCCACCCAGGCGCCCCTTCACATATCATTTCTATATCACAGTAGGATTTAGAGCTTTTAATTTAAATAGGGAAGCCTGTAAAATATCCTAACTGTTCTGTGGTGCTTGTAATGCACTATTGTTGATCAGAGTTTTATATTTTCCTTATTAAAAAAAAATTTGCTCTTACAGCAGTCAGTCTCACACTTTTGTAGAGTTAGGCTTAGTCAACTGGTACTTTTATGATACATTCCGATGTTAAAGCTTTATGGACAAAGCAAACAGACTTAACAATGAATGAATTAGCTAATCAGCAAATTACAAATGTGGACATGGTTTCAATAGACCATTTAGTTTTATGCTGTTGTATGATCAGATTAACTCAACCTAATAACAGCTTTTTGAATGTTTGAGTGTCATTCAAAGAATTTTATATATATTACATATAAATATAGCATATATGAAGACTACATGAAACATATATGTATACTTTAAAGAATAATTGTAAAAGTGAATCATGTACGTAACCATCACCCAAGCCAAAAAAAGAACATTCTCATCACCTGAGAAGTCCCCCATCTGCCTTTCCCTAATCATAGCTCTCTTCAGGAGACAATAACCACCCACAATTTTGGTGATAATCATGGTTATGTGTGTCACTAAACACCTTATTAGTTTTGCCATTTTGGGGGCCATATCTATATGATTTCATATAGATGAAATGTAACTATATATATTCTTCATGATTTGCTTCTTCACTCAACATTATATTTGTGAGACCATTTGTTACTTGTAAAGCATTTTTGGAGGGATGCAAACTTTCCTAAAATTAATTTTGTGATTCTCTATTTTCTCTTTTTTCTTGTAAGTTTGTTTATCTTTTAGTAATCTCTATATCCATTATGTGGCTCTAACACATGACACCCCAGATCAAAAGTTGTAAGCTCTTTCGACTGAGCCAGCCAGGTGTCCCTCAATTTTTTTTTCTTTTTTAGAAACTATTAATAGGGGCGCCTGGGTGGCACAGCGGTTAGGCGTCTGCCTTCGGCTCAGGGCGTGATCCCGGCGTTATGGGATCAAGCCCCACATCACGCTCTTCTGCTGTGAGCCTGCTTCCTCTCCCACTCCCCCTGCTTGTGTTCCCTTTCTCGCTGGCTGTCTCTATCTCTGTCAAATAAATAAAATCTTAAAAAAAAAAAACTATTAATAAAGTTTGGTTGTTAGTCCTTTGATGGTTATATGAGTAGCAACTGTTTTGTCCCTCTCTGGACTTTGAAGTGTTTTTTGATGTTGTCTTTTATATTGTTTTTATGGTAACTTTTATGATGCATTGTGTGTTGTTTTTATGGTTGCTTTTAATATACCTTATCAGTCTTTTAAATTTATTTTTTTCGATTGTGTAAGTTTTTTTCCTACTGTGATGTCATAGAGATGTTCTCTTCTATCATCAGCTAGAAACTTTACATTTTTCCTTATATACTGAATGTTTAATCCACTTAGAACTGATATTTGTGTATTGTGAATCCATTTAATTCTTTCCCTATGCATACTCAATCTTCCTTGTCCTGCTGATTTGGTATCCCACCTCTGTCATGGTTGAAGTATCTATTTATGTGGATATGTCCTATTTTTACTGTTGTTCTATTTGTACCTCTGTGGTAATATCACATTGTCTTAGATACTAAGATTTGTAACTAGGCTTAATGTTAGAGTGGGTTCTCCTACCTTGAAGTTTTTTGTTTTTTGTTTCTTCCTAAGCATGTCTTAGTTTTTCTTGGTTGGCCACTTTTGTCCTTCTGTATTCATTTTAGATTCAGTTTGTCAAGGTCCAGTAAAATCCCATTGAGATTTTCATTGGGGTTGCATTGACAGTGTAGTTTAGTTTGGGGAGAATTGCCATCTTTACAAAATTTTGTTTTTCAGTTTAATAACATGATTTATTTAGGTCTCCTTTAAGGAGGTCTTTCAGTGAAGTCTGCTAATTTTCTCTATCGGTTCTGGCACATCTTTTATTAGACTTATTCCTAGGTCCTTTATATTTTTGCTTTTTCTTCTATTTTAATTTAATTTTATTTTTAAAAAATTATTTTATAAAAGCAGCTATATTGAGATTCATTGAAGTATAGTTTACTTACAAATAAAATTTACCCTTTTTTTTTGTACACTCAAAGTTTCAGTAAACACAGTCATGTATTCACCACAATAATCAAGATATAGGGCAGTTCCTTTCACCCCCCGAAATTGTCTTATGGTCCTCTGTAGCCAACATCTTCCCCTAACTTCCAACCCTGGCAACCTGGTTTGTTTCCTGTTGTTAGGGTTTGGCTTTTTTACAGTGTCATACAAATAGTATAATACAGTATATAACTTGGCTTTTAAGACTGGTTTAAGGGGCACCTGGGTGACAAAGTCAGTTGGGCATCCAACTCTTGGTTTAGACTCAGGTCGTGATCTCAGGATCCTGGGATGGAGCCCTGCCTCCGAGTCAGTGCTCAGCAAGGAGTCTGCTTATCCCTCTCCCTTTGCACCTCCCCCCAGCTCTCTCTCTCTCTTCCCCTCTCTCAAAAATAAATAAAAAATAAAATCTTTAAAACTGCTTTAAAATTATCATATAGTAAAATTAAGTTTTAAATTTTAAATTTAAATTATGAATTTTAATAATATAGATTCATTTTACTACCACCTCAATAGGATACAGAAGAGTTCTCAACCCCCTCATACCCTCCTCCACTTCTTGTTTCTTGGCAATTTACTGACAAGTTCTCTGTCGATAGTTTTTTCTTTTTAAGAATGTATGTATATACGTGGAATCATACAGTATGTTATCTTTGAGACTGGCTTCTTCCAATATAATGCCTTTGAGATTCCTCCAACTTGTTGCATGTATCAAGAGTTCATTCCTTTTTAATTGCGGTTGTATTCCGTTGTATTGTTAAGCTACAGTTTGTTTATCCATTCAGCTGATGAAAGATATTCTAGATTTTGGCAATTAAAATAAGTGTAAACATTCAAATACAGGTTTTATGTGAGCACAAGTTTTCATTTCTCTAGGGCAAATACACAGGGTCATATGTTGGGTCATATGATAAATGTATGTTAAATGTTATGAGAAAATCTCAAACTGTTTTCCAGAATGGAGGTACCATTTTGCATTTCCACCAGCAATGTATGAAAGTTTCACTTGTTTTGCATTCCTGGTGCATGTAATATTGTTAGTAATTTTTCTTTTAACCAAATAGGTATGTAATGGTATCTCATTGTGGTCTTAATTTGCATTTTGCTAATGGCTAATGATGTTGAATACCTTTTTATGTGCCATTTATTTAGGAATAGAGCTGCTAAGAACATTAATTTACAGTTTTTTGTGTATGAACATGTTTCATTTCTCTGGTGATTACCTAAATGCAGCTAGAATTTTTCATACATTGCTAGAGATCAAGTTTGAGGTAGTGCTAGAGTATACAATCTCTAGAAACCATAGACACGACACAGGAGAGTTTACTCCCACTTGCAGGCTCTTCTCAATAGATCTCACCCAGAAGCTTACCTATGATGTTAGGGAAAGGGCAGGAGACAAAGTGCTTCCCAATGATTCAGCCCATAGTAGAAGAAAAACAAAAAGATCTTTTTAGATGTAAATAACTAAAGCCTTAAGCCATTGGGGAAAGATAGCAAACTCTGTCACCTCAGGTGAAAATCCATTAAATCTAGAGGAGCAGAAAAGAAAAATCCTCAACCCCTGAGGGAGGGGCAGAAAACTGTTGGAAGCCCAGATTATCGGAAGTCTGTATCTGAGGAGAGAAAACCCCACGCACAAGACCTGGAGACATGTCTGTCCTGGAAATTGTGGCTATCCCAGGACAACAGAGAACCCATCACCAGGCTAACTCACACCAACTAACAAGCACTCAGGAAAAATGACATACTTTATCTACAAGGGAACAAAGATAAAAATTACAGCAAACTTCTCAGAAATGACAAAAGCCAGTTTCTGTTGCTCTTCCTTCATTCCTGAATTGCCAAGTTTCCTTCCAGTATTTGTTTTTTCCCATCTGAAGAACTTTTTGTAGTTTTTTAGAGCAAGTGTGCAGGCAGAGAATTCTCCTAGAATATCATGTTTTGACACTACAGAGCTTATTTAAATCCTATAAAGAATGTTGGGTGCCTTTTTTTTTTTTTTTTTTTTTTTTTTTGCCTTAACAGGCAGTTGGCCTAGTTAGAGTTAGGCTGCAAATTCTGACCCACCTTTTATGGGTTGTAGTTCCAATGTCAGTTCAGGTTTCATAACTTTGCAGTACTATCCAGACCTTTCCCTTCTGTGTACCACACAGTGGCCAGTGGTGGTGGTCTGCCCCCTATTTTAGTTCACATATCCTTTGTTTTGCTGCTGATGGTGGGATCCATACCTGTGCACCTTGGATATGAGCTCAGGTTATCACACTGAACCTTATGGTTTCACTTTATTGAACTTTCCTTCTCTGTGATATTCCCAATATTTTTCTGCTCAAAATTGAGGACCCCTTTTTTGACTTAATCCTGAAATTTTCCTTTCCCTCCTCTGTCACATATTTTGACTATATCAGCCTCTTAGATCTAGTGACTGGAGGATGAAAAAATAAGTAAAAGTGATCCCTCAGTGCTCTTGGAGAAGAGTTCCTCTGGTCAGAGAGAATTTTTCCCTTTTTTCTGATTTTAGAAGTCTTCCTAACTGCTAGTTATTCTGCACTGCTTTAGGTGTGCTTTGTTTCTGGTGTGGGAGAAAATGAGAAAAGGCACACACACACAAATCCAGAGGATTTCTCCCACTCTGTCTTACTCAGAGAAGCCCTTTCCCCACTCATCAAATGAGAAATAAATGGCCCTTTTTGGAGATCTGCCTGCATCCAGTGCACACATCTGGTGTCAGGCAAACTTTGAATTTTGATATGGAGAGATCAGAGGAAAAAATTGGGAAACTCACTGCCATTTCAGTGCTACCTTGAGTTCTGTTTCATTTTCCATTCTGCCTGCTAACGTACTATTTTTCAGAGTCCTCAGATTATTATTTCATCCACGGCTTATAGTTGCATTCAGTGGGAGACAGGAAGGAATGTGCTGACTTCATCTTAACCCAAACCAGAATCTCTATCTATAGTCAAGTTCTAAATACTTTTTATTATGAGATATTTTAAACATGACCTGAGCTGAAGACAGCCACTTAACCAGCTGAGCCACCCAGGCACCCCTGTCTCTTGACTTTTAATTGCAAAACCCAGCTGTCATTTCATTCCATTCTATATGGTCAATTTCTATAATTTTTATGTGTATTTGAAAGGAATGTATAATATGCAGTTGTTAGTGTTCCATGTATGGCTATTCAGTTGTTGATCATATTGATAAAAATATTTTATATCCCGGGGCGCCTGGGTGGCTCAGTCGTTAGGCGTCTGCCTTGGGCTCAGGGCGTGATTCTGGCGTTCTGGGATCGAGCCCTGCATTGGGCTCCTCTGCTGGGAGCCTGCTTCTTCCTCTCCCACTTCCCCTGCTTGTGTTCCCTCTCTCGCTGGCTGGCGGTCTCTCTCTCAAATGAATAAATAAAATCTTTAAAAAAAAAATATTTTATATCCCTACTGGTTTAAAAAAATGTTTTTACTGGTAAATTTTTTTCTTATTCTGCACAATATTTTCTTGAACTTTAAACTCTGTAAAGTAATAATCTATAGGTGTGTTATTTAAGTCTAATATATTTGTGTTCCAGGGCGCTAAAGATAGTTATCTTTTTTTGTGTGGCCTTGAACTCTTTGTTCAAGTAATTCTTTTAAGCTGGTATGGAAATTAATATTTAAGAGTTTAGAGCCACATATGATAAACATTGTGGTGTATTGTTGTCTTGCCAGTAGGTTGAGTTCTAGCTTAAAAATCTTAAAAGCTTGAAGAATGCATTTTCACTTTTGACAATAGCCATCCTGATAGGTGTGACATGGTATCTCATTGTAGTTTTGATTTTCCTTTCCCTAACAACGTTGAACATTTTTAAATGCCATTTGTATCTCTAATTGGAGAAACACCTATTCAAGTGCTTTGCCCATCTTTAAATTGGTTTGCTCTTTTTTTTTGTTGAGTTATAGGAGTTCTTGATATATTCTGGATATATGATTTGCAAATATTTTCTCCCTTTCTGTCAGTCGTCTTTTCATTCTCTTGATACTATTCTTTGATGCACAAAAGTTTTTTTTTATTTTGATGAAGTTGATTTATTTTTTCTTTTGTTGCTAGTGCTTTTGGTGTTCAATTCAAGAAGTCATTGCCAAATCCAATGTCATAATGATTTTCTTCTGTGTTTTCTTCTAAGAGTTTTTGAGTTTATTTTTTTTTGAGTTTTTTTTAGTTTAGCTGTTATATTTATCTCTGTGGTCAATTTTGAGTTAATTTTTGTATATGGTGTAAAGTAAGAGTCCAACATCATTCTTTTGCATCTGGACATACAGTTTTCCCAGCACTGTTGAAAAGAAATCCTTTCTATGTTGAATGGATTTGGACCCTTGCTGAAAATCAATTGACCATATATGTGGTTTATTTCTAGGTGCTCTACTTTATTCCACTGGACTATGTATCTGTGTTTATGCCAGTTCCACAGTGTTTTTCTTGCTGTTGCTTTGTATTAAGGTTTTTTTTTGTTGTTTTTTTTTTTTAATTTTATTTCAAAGAGAGAGAACATGAGCGGGTCGGTGGGGGGGGGGGGCGGGCAGAAGGAGAAGCAGATCCCCTGCTGAGCAGGGAACCTGACATGGGGCTCCATCCCCGGACCCTGAGATCATGACCTGAGCAGGAGGCAGGCAGTAAACTGCTCAACCAGTTGAGCCACTCAGGTGCCCCTGTATTAAGTTTTGAAATCAGAAAATGGGAATCTTGCAACTTTCTACTTTCTCAAGATTTTTTTTTTTTTTTTTTTTTTTTTTGGCTATTTGGGGTCCCTTGAAATTTCATATGAATTTTTTAAGAAAAAATTTTTTAAAGAGCCATTTTAGATTCACAGCAAGATTGAAGGTACAGAGATCGTCCATATACCCTCTGCCCTCATATGAGCATGGCCTCCCCCGTTTTCAACTTACCCCCCCCAAGAGTGGTACATTTATTACAGTTGATAAACCTACTGCTACATCAAAATTGACCAAAGTCCATAGTTTACGTTATGGTTCACTCTTGATGTTGTACAATGTATAGATTTGGACAAATACATAATGACAGGTGTCCATCATTATGGTATCATACAGAATAGAATCACCTCCTAAAAATCCTCTGCACTTTGCCTATTTATTCTTCCTCCCATCCCAACCTTTGGCAACCTGTGATCTTTCCTTTGTCCCCATAGTTTTGCCTCTCCCAGAATGCCGTATAGTGGAAATCAACAGCATGTAGCCTTTTCAGATTATTGTCTTCTTTCACTTAATAACATGCTTTTAAGATTCCTCCATGTCTTTTCATGAACTGATAGCTCATTTCTTTTTAGTGCTGAATAATATTCCATTGTCTAGATGTACCACATTTTATCAGTCCATTCACCTACAGAAGGACATTTTGGTTACTTCCAGGTTTTGACAGTTACGAATAAAGCTGCTATAAACATCTTTGTGCAAGTTTTTGTGTGGACTTAAGTTTTCAGCTCCTTTGAATAAATTCCAAGGAGTGCAGTGCTGGATCATATGGTAAGAGTGTGTTTGCTTTTGTGAGAAACTACCAGACTGTCTTCCAAAGTTACTGTACAGTAGGCGTGCTGACAACACTGACTCCATCCTTGGCCCTCCATTTTGTTCTTCCTTCTGGTGCACAGATGGTGCTACTGTAGATAACTAGTAGAGAGCCTCTCTGGCACACGTGTGGCACCACTTTAGATAACTAGTAGGGATCTTCTGGCACACAGATGGCGCCACTTTAGATAACTACCCTATGACCTCACCAGCATGTCCCTTGCTCCATAAAAGCTGGGAATTAAGGTCCAGATAGGGGTGGAAGATAGGGGCAGGGAATAGTGGTAAAGAATACCTGCTTACTGGGGCACCTGGGTGGCTCAGTCAGTTAAGCATCTGCCCTGGGCTTGTGTCATGGTCCCAGGGTTCTGGGATCGAGGCCCGCATCAGGCTGGGAGCCTGCTTCTCCTTGTCCCTGCCACTCCCCTTGCTTGTGTTCTCCCTCTCTCTCTCTGTCAAATAAATAAAATCTTTAAAAAATAAAAATAAAAAAGAATACTTGCATACTTCCTGGATTGTCTGTCCCCTGATCCTCCCTGTCATGTAAGTTACCCTGAGTAAAACTCTTTGTAAGCAGTATGTAGTGACTTGCTTCGTTTTTCCATATTGAAGTGTCTTCTCAGTCTGGAGGATACATTACTGACCCTCCTCCATCTTCAGACATTCACCTTTATGCATTCCTATCAGTATTGAATGAGAGTTCCTATAGCTCCACATTCTCTCCGGCATTTGGTGTTGTCAGTGTTCCACATTTTGGTCACTGTAATTGGTGGGTATTGTATCTCAGTATATCAGTTTACATTTCCCTGTGGACATATGATGTGGAGCATCTTTCTATAGGCTTTTTTGCCATCTGTATGTCTTCTTTGTCAAGGTGTCAGGTAATTTATTATAAATTTTAGGATTTAAATTTTTTGTTTCTTTTAAATGGTAGAAGTTGAGTTTTTTAAGAAGAAACTACATATATCCAATTTCCTAGTTTTCTTCCTTATCTTCCTAGTTTTATTCCTTATTTCTTCCTTATCTTCCTTATCTTTCTTCCTTATCTTCTTTTGTCCATGTTCAGTTTCTTTTTTCCATTATCTGTTAGTTAACAACATCAGCATTTTAATGTTCTGATTCTTAAATATATTTTTTATGTGGGGTTTTTTTGTAATGGATGAATTTCTATTACATTGTTTGCTCTTCTTGTCTTGTTAAAAGATAACAAAGCAAGAAGTACAGATTTCTAGAAAGACGAATAAATGGGATTTAATTGAGAGATTAAAGTATTTGGAGAGGATAATGAAATCTGACAAGTGCTTTTTCACGTATCTTTTAAGGTGACAGCAGAGGTCACTTGAAGTTACTAGGCAAGCACATTGAAGGCAGAAGGAAAAAAAACTGTCTTATTACACCTTAAATGTCAGCTGTTAAACTCAGAATCAGGGATTTTTACTACCTTTAATACTTGAAATTTTATTAAAAAATTGAGAGAATAGGGAAGCCTCATTGTACTGTATGGTTGATAAAGTAATTAAAGTGGAGTTGAACATATTTCAGGCAATAAAGAGCATAGGCTAGGAAGGTAGAATATCGTGGTTTTTATTTATTTTATTTTTTATTTTTTAAGATTTTATTTCTTAGCAGAGAGAGGGAGCAGGAGCAGGGGTGAGTGGCAGAGGAAGAGGGACAAGCAGACTCCCTGCTGAGCGGGTAGCCTGATGCAGGGCTCAATCCCGGGACCCTGAGATCATGATCTGAGCCCAAATCGCATCCGATGCTTAACCAGCTGAGCCACCCAGGAGCCTCTGTTTTGGACAATTCTAATGTGCATTTTTGAAAGATTACTCTAGAAAAAATAAATTACTCTGGCTAATGTACAGAATGAAAGCAAGGAGTCCACTTAGGAGACGATTGGTGAAATTCAAGCTTGATAAGATGGTGGTATAGACTTGGCTGCTAACAGTGGATATAGAAGTTTATGGATTAGCATATTGTTTAGAAAACTGTGACTTACAAAAATAGTTTGAAATAATTTCTTTTGATAGAAGAATATTTAATATTTAGAGAGACCGTGATATACAAAGTAATGATATTATTCTTAGTGAAAGGCTTCAGATGCTACAAGGAAGGCCAGAAAAGCCTTACATCCAGTATGTGAGGAAATGTTTATTAGTGGAATATGTATTGGGTTCTCAAATCTCTGAAGCTTACATTGTAATATGGCTTTACCTAGTTCAGATCAGATCGGGCCTGCTGTTGGAAAAGTCTAAAGTGGTGAACTGTGTACTAGTTTATTTCTTAGTAGACTAGACTATTTAGTTTTAATGGCTGATGCCATTTATACTTTTTGGCCTTTGCAAGATAGAACCAGCATTCAAGGTCAGAATAACAAATTTATGATTAAGAAATATGTAAAAATTATCCCATTTATAAGACTGAAAATAATTTTCTAAGTGACATCTGCCTTTTATTTATAATTATTTATAAAAATTTTTAAAAGGCCTTTTGACTTAGATGTGGGATCCTTCTACCTTTCTGGTTTTTACCTTGCTTTACCTTCCTGGAGCTACTTAATGTTTCCTAAGTACGTTTTCATCACCTGAGCTGTGTAGTAGTAGAGAATTTAAACCAGTCACTAGGGGAAAAAGAAACATTTTGTAGAGAACTACCTCTCAAAGTAAAAAACAAAATGATCATTAAATACTTTAACAGGCATGCCAAAGAAACAGTTTATTTTTAAAATATTTATTTATTAGATAGCGTGCACTGGTGGGGAAGGGGCAGAGGGAGCGGGAGAGAGAAACTTAAGTAGACTGTGCTGAGTGTGGAGCCTGACACAGGGCTTGATCTCACAACCCTGAGATCAGGACCCGAGCTGAAACCAAGAGTCCAGTGCTTAAGTGACTATGCTATTGAAGCACCCCAGAAACAGATTATTTTTATACTATTAAACTGCCTAGAGCTTAGCAAGCAAATTAACTGCTTTACTACTACATTATTTAAATTTGAATTTAAGCAAAACTTGACAGAGATAAGAAAAATAAAAGACTACTATCTATAGTAAATATAGATAAATCTTAAATAGAATTTAAAAATCTTGTATTTAAAAAAATTGTATATACAATAAAATTGACATATTTTTGCCGTGTATTTCTTTGGGCTTTAGTACATGTATAGATTTGTGTGACTGTCTCACACAGAATATAGAATATCTGTCAGGATACAGGATATCCCCTCCAAAATTTCTGTGTGGTTCCGTTGTTGTCAAATCTTCTACCTACCTGTAACCTCTGGCAGTCTGATCTGTTCTCCATCACTACCGTTTTACTTTTCCAGAATGTCACATAAAAGTATGTAACCTTTTGAAACTGATTTCTTCATCATCGGTGTAATACCTTTCAGATTCTTGCTGAGCATGTCAGTAATTCATTCCTGATTGATGGATTACTGAGTAGGTTTCCATTATATGGATATACTGGAGTTTGTTTATCCTTTCAACTGTTGAAAGTCATTTAGGTTATTTACAGTTTTGGTAATTATGAATAAAACTGTGAATATTTCATGTACAGGTTTTTGTGCGAACTTTAGTTTTCATCTTTAGAGTATCTAGTAGTGTATCTAGGAGTGTTATAGTTGCTCTGCATCTTTGATATTGGCAGATATTGTTGGTTTTAGTATTTTCTTTTAGCCAGTATTTTTCTTTTAGGTGTATAGTAGTACCTCATTGTGGTTTTGATTATCATTTTTCTAATAGCTAATGATGTTGAGCATCTTTTCAAGTGCTTATTTGCCATTTATAGATCATCTTTGATGAAGAATCTGTTCATATCACCTGCCCATTCGTTAATTGGTCTTTTTGTATATACTTTATGATTATAGAAAATTCTAGGAAATGCAAACTCATCTGTAAGGTTGTGTGGCAATGGCACTATGTAGGCACCTGAAGGCTGAGAAAGGGGAACTCTTCTTTTTGACTGAAGGAACTGTGATCCCTTTTTTTTTTCTTTTCTATCCTCTGGCACAGTGGCTTTCAACTAGGCCTGATTTTGCCTACCCCCCTTCCCCCACTGGCCTGGGAACATTTGCCAATCTATGGAGACATTTTTGGTTCTCACAACCAAAATGGGCAGGGTGGTGCTACTGGTGAGTAGTAGCCACCTACCTGGATAAAGAAAGAAGAAACTTTGGGTTAAAGGAGAAAAGTGAAGTATAGGAGAACTGAAGGGCTTTGGGGATTTGGGGCTTCTGGAATTTTGGGTAGGTGATAGGATATTTCTGTGAATCTTCAACCTTTACATCACAGAATCACAGAATGTTAGATAGACTCTTGGAGACTTTGTAACCTGATTCCCTTAATTTTATAGATAAGAAAATTGAAATCGGATAATACCAGAATTTAAATTTGAATAGCTGGGGTTTGAATTTAAGACTTCTAAGTTGGGGCGTCTGGGTGGCTCAGTTGGTTGAGCATCTGACTTTTTTTTTTTTTTTTAAGATTTTATTTATTTATTTATTTATTTGACAGAGAGAGAGAGAGAAGGAACACAAGCAAGGGGAGTGGGAGGGGGAGAAGCAGGCTTCCCGCCAAGAAGGGAGCCCAATGTGGGGCTCAATCCCAGGACCCCGGGACCATGACCTGAGCTGAAGGCAGATGCTTAAAGGCTGAGCCTCCCAGGCACCCCTGAGCATCTGACTCTTGATTTCAGCTCAGGTCACGGTCTCGGGGTCATGGGATAGAGCCTTGCATTGTCAGGCTCCCTGCTAGCAGGGAACGTGCTTCTCCCTCTCCCTCTGCAGCTCCCCATGCTTGTGTGCTCTCTCTTTCTCTCTCTCTGTCAAATAAAATCTTTAAAAAAAAAATCTTAAAAAAAAAAAAGACTTCTAAGTCCAGTGTACTTTCTTTTTTTACACATCGTTGCTCCCTTCTCTCTTTTTCATTTAGGAATACTTTCTGTTTACCAGAAGGCCAAGATGATCACTGAAAGCTAAGGAAAGATGGAGACATTTAGATTACCATCTACTTTGGCTTACCTAGCAGAAGCACTGTATAATGATAAAGATTGAGTATTTGATGTTTCCTTTGTGCTCTTAGAAACCTGACCATGGATGATGGAACAGGAAACTCAATTTTTAGGATGTATTAGTGTTGAGAACTGTGAGGCTCAAAGTTCCTTAGAAAGGCTTGTAGGCTTAAGGTATGAATATGAGTAGAAGAAGAGAAAAAAGAAGAAAATCATGAGAAAGGTGGAATAGGGTTGCATTTTTTGGGTTTGGTAGAATGCACTGAAATGGTTTTTTTTAGACTCAAATTTAATTACAAATAAATTTTAAGGTGGTATTATTTTAATATTTCATTTTTAGGAGCATGCTGTGTTTGAATTTGGTCAGAGACCAACCCTGGCCTTTCCTTATAACTGTCATCAGGATTTTAGTATACTCTCTCATAATAATTATGTACATATCAGGAAAATATTAATGGTTCTTCTCGGTTTATGGATATATTTGATTAAACTGATCTCTACAGTTTAGCAGAGACAACTTAAGAAGATATTTTACTTTTTATTATTTTTTTTAAAGATTTTAAAAAACTTATTTATTTGAGAGAGAGCGTACAAGCAGGGGAAGCAACCGAGGAAGAAGGAGAAGCAGGGTCCCCACTGAGCAGGGAGCCCAGTGTGGGGCTTGATCCCAGGACCCTCAGATTGTGACCAGAGCCAAAGGCAGACGCTTAACTGACTGAGCCACGCAGGCACCCCTTAAGATATTTTAAAAGATGTAGTTTAGGGGCGCCTGGGTGGCTCAGTCAGTTAAGCAACCAACTCTTGATTTTGGCTCAGGTCATGATCTCAGGGTCATGAGATCAAGCCCCACGTTGGGGTCCACACTGAATCTGTTTGGGATTCTCTCTCTCCTTCAGGCTCTGCCCCTTCTCCTGCTCATGCATGAGTGCTGTCTCTCTTTAAAATAAATAAATCTTTAAAAAAATAAAAGATGAGGTTTAAGTAGTTCATTTACCTGTCTTACCCCAGTGTTAACATATATGTTTTTCTTTTGTTAGTTCCTCTATTCTCTGTACCAAAATAAGGATGTGATGTGATGTCTAATAGTATTAGCTACTCCTAATGCTGTAAGTTAGTTCTGGATAGTTTTTCATATATCTAATAGTCTTTTGCAACCAGATTGCCCATCTGAACCACAGAACAAAGTAAATTATTTTAGTGATTATTTTCTCAGTCCTGTTGGTACAAAACTATTGTGATTCTAGATGTATAGGAGAAAAGCTAACTCATTGCCCAATGGGTATGTTAACTCTTGCGTAACACCTGTTGAGAAAACCTGCAAGAGGTCAGTAACTATGCTGTGTTGTTAACGCCCTGCCATTGCTGCATAGGGATAAAATAGATCACAACTGGTGAAAGAGTGCAAGTAAAGAAAGATTGTGCACATTTTTACCTATTTCATCCTGTTAGGAGAAATACTGTGAGCAGTCATAAGTGTAATTGAGTATTTCCTCAAGAAATATGAAACATGTATAATTGTGATTGAATCCAGATAAATGATGTTTATAAATGGAAAATACCTTACATTAGGAAATAATATTTTTTAATTAGTAGAGTTTTTTCCAGTGTCTTTTTCAAACTTAAATTCAATTAATTAATATATAATGTATTATTAGTTTCAGAGGTAGAGGTTAGTGATTCATCAGTCTTATATGATACCCAGTGCTAATGACATCACATGCCCTCCTTAATGTCCATCACCCAGTTACCCCATCCACCCACTGCCCTCAGCTCCAGCAGCTCTGCTTCCTGTGATTAAGAGTCTCTTACTGTTTGTTTCCCTCTCTGATTTCATCTTGTTTTATTTTTTTCTTCTCTTCCTGTATGATCCTATTCTGTTTTTTAAATTCCACATATGAGTGAGATCATATGATAATTGTCTTTCTCCGATTGACTTATTTCGCTTAGCATAATACCTTCTAGTTCCATCCACGGTGTTGCAAATGGCAAGATTTCTTTTTTTTTTTTTTTGATGATTGCGTAGTATTCCATCATATACATACCACATCTTCTTTATCCATTCATGTGTTTGATGGACAACTGGGTTCTTTCCATAGCTTGGCTATTATAGACATTGCTGCTATAAACATTGGTGTGCAGGTGCCCCTTTGGATCTCTACATTTGTATTTTGGGATAAATACCCAGTGGTGCAGTTGCTGGATCATATGGTAGCTCTCTTTTCAACTTTTTGAGGAACCTCCATACTGTTTTCCAGAGTGGCTGTACTGGCGTGCATTACCACCAACAGTGTAAGAGGGTTCCCTTTTCTCTGCATCCTCACCAACATTTGTTGTTTTCTGACTTACAGATTTTAGCCATTCTGACTGGTATGAGGTGGTACTCACTGTGGTTTTGATTTGTATTTCCCTGATGCCAAATGATATTGAGCACTTTTTCATGTATCTTTTGGCCATTTGTATGTCTTTTGTGGAGAAATGTCTGTTCATGTCTAATGTCCATTTCTTGACTGGATTGTTTGTTCTTTGAGTGTTGAGTTTGATAAGTTCTTTATAGATTGTGGGTACTAGCCCTTTATCTGATAAGACATTTGCATATATCTTCTCCCATTCTGTTGGTTGTCTTCTGGTTTTGTCAACTGTTTCCTTTGCTGTATAGAAGCTTTTTATCTTGATGAAGTCCCAATTGTTCATTTTTGCCTTTGTTTCTCTTGCCTTTGGAGACGTGTCTAGCAAGAAGTTGCCATGGCCTGTGTTCTCCTCTAGGATTTTGATGGATTCCTGTCTCACATTTAGGTCTTTCATCCATTTTGATTCTATTTTTTGTATGGTATAAGGAAGTGGTCCAGTTTCATTCTTCTGCTTGTGGCTGTCTGAATTTTCCCAACACCCTTTTTTGAAGAGACTTTCTTCCATTGGATGTTCTTTCCTGCTTTGTCAAAGATTAATTGACTGTAGAGTCAAGGGTCCATATCTGGGTTCTCAATTCTGTTCCATTGATCTATGTGTCTGTTTTTGTGCCAGTACCATACTGTCTTGATGATTACAGCTTTGTAATAGATCTTGAAGTCCAGAACTGTGATGCCACCAGCTTTGGTTTTCTTTTTCAACATTCCTCAGGCTACTCGGGGTCTTTTCTGGTTGCATACAAATTTTAAGATTCTTTCTTCCATTTCTATGAAAAAAGTTGATGGTATTTTGATACGGATTGCACTGAATGTGTAGATTGTTCTAGGTAGCATAGACATTTTCACAATATTTGTTCTTCCCATCGATGAGCATGGAATGTTTTTCCATTTCTTTGTGTCTTCCTCAATTTCTTTCATGATTGTTCTATACTTTTCTAAGTACAGATCCTTTGTCTCTTTGATTAAGTTAATTCCTAGGTATCTTATAGTTTTGGGTGCAGTTGTAAATGGCGTCAACTCCTTAATTTCTCTTCTGTCTTATTGTTAGTATATAGGAATGAAACTGATTTCTGTGCATTGATTTTTATATCCTGTCACTTTACTGAATTCCTGTATGAGTTCTAGCAATTTTCGGGTGGTCTTTGGGTTTTCTACATAGAGTATCATGTCATCTGCAACGAGTGAGAGTTTGACTTCTTCTTTGTTGATTCAGATGCCTTTTATTTCTTTTTGTTGTCTGATTGCTGAGGCTAGGACTTCTAGTGCTATGTTGAACAGCATTGGTGATAGTGGACCTCCCTGCTGTGTTCCTGACCTTAGGAGAAAAGATCTCAGTTTTTACCCATTGAGAATGATATTCACTGTGGGCTTTTCATATATGGCTTTTATGATATTGAGCTATGTTCCCTCTATCCCTACACTGTCAAATTTTTAATCAAGAAAGGATGCTGTACTTTGCCAAATACTTTTTCTGCATCTATTGAGAGGATCATAAGGTTCTTGTCCTTTCTTTTATTAATGTATATCACATTGATTGATTTGTGGATATTGATCCACCCCTGCAGCCCAGGAATAAATCTCACTTGGTCGTGGTGAATAATCCTTTTAATGTACTTCTGGATCCTATTGACTAGTATCTTGGTGAGAATTTTTATATCCATGTTCATCAGGGATATTGGTCTGCAGTTCTCCTTTTTGATGGGGTCTTTGTCTGGTTTTGGGATCAAGGTAATGCTGGCCTCATGGAAACAGGCCCTGGAGTCTTGTTTGTTGGGAGATTTTTGATTACTGCTTCAATTTCCTTGCTGGTTATGGGTCTGTTCAGGTTTTCTATTTCTTCCTGTTTCAGTTTTGTTAGTTTTATATGTCTCTAGGAATGCATCCATTTTTTTTTTCCAGATTGCCTAATTTGTTGGCATATAGTTGCTCATGATATGTTCTGGTAATTGTTTGTATTTCTTCGGTGTTGGTTGTGATCTCTCCACTTTCATTCATGATTTTATTTATTTGGGTCCTTTCTCTTTTCGTTTTGGCAAGTCTGGCTAGGAGCTTATCAATCTTACTCTTTCAAAAAACCAGCTCCTTGTTTTGTTGTTCTGTTCTACTGTTCTTTGGTTTCTATTTCATTGATTTCTGCTCTGCTGTTTATTATTTCTCTTCTCCTGTTGGGTTTAGGGTTTATTTGCTGTTCCTTCTCCAACTCCTTTAGGTGTAAGCTTAGGTTATGTATTTGAGACCTTTCTTGTTTCTTGAGAAAGGCTTGTATTGCTATATACTTCCCTTTTAGGACTGCCTTTGCTGCATCCCAAAGCTTTTGAACAGTTGTATTTTCATTTTCATTTGTTTCTATGAATTTTTAAATTTCTTCTTAAATTTCCTGGTTGACCCTTTCATTTTTTAGTAGAATGTTCTTTAACCTCCATGTGTTTGAGTTCTTTCCAAATTTCTTCTTGTGGTTGAGTTTCAGTTTCAAAGCATTGTGGTCCAAAAATATGCAGGAAATGATCCCAGTCTTTTGGTACTGGTTGAGACCTACCTGATTTGTGACCCAGGATGTGAGCTATTCTGGAGAATGTTTCATGTGCACTCAAGAAGAATGTGTATTCTGTTGCTTTCGGATGGAAAGCTCTGAATGTATCTGTGAAGTCCATCTGGTCCAGTGTGTCATTGAAAACCCTTGTTTCCTTGTTCATTCTGCTTAGATGACTTGTCCATTGCTGTGAGTGGGGTGTTAAAGTCCCCTGCTATTATTGTATTATTGTCATTGTGTTTCTTTAATTTCATTATTAATTGGTTTATATAATTGGTTGTTCCCATGTTAGGGGCATAAATATTTACAATTGTTAGATCTTGTTGGATAGGCTCTTCAGTTATGATGTAGTGTCCTTCCTCATCTCTTATTACAGTCTTTGGTTTAAAATCTAATTTGTCTGATGTAAGGATTACCACCCCAGCTTTCTTTTGATGTCCATTAGCATGATAAATGGTTTTCCGCCCCCTCACTTTAAATCTGAAGGAGTCTGTGGGTCTAAAATGAGTCTGTTGCAGACAGCATATCGATGGGTCTTGCTTCTTTATCCAATCTGATACTCCGTGTCTTTGATTGGGGTATTTAGCCCATTTACATTCTGAGTAACTATTGAAAGATATGAATTTAGTGCCATTGTATTACATGTAAAGTCACTGTTTCTGTATATTGTCTCTTTCTGGTCTCTGTTACTTTTGAGCCCAAAAGCCCAAAGATCTCTTCACTTAAAGGATCCCTTTTAATATTTCTTGCAGGGATGGTTTGGTGATCACAAATTCTTTTAGTTTCTGTTTGTCCTGGAAGCTTTTTATCTCTCCTTCTCTTTTGAATGACACCCTGGCTGGATGAGTATTCTTGGCTGCATGTTTTCCTCATTTAGCACCTTGAATATATCATGCCAGTCCCTTCTGGCCTGCCAGGTCTCTGTGGATAGGTCTGCTTCCAGTCTAACATTTCTGCCCTTGTAGGTTATGGACCTCTTGTCCCCAGCCTCTTTCAGGATTTTCTCTTTGTCTCTGAGATTTGCAAGTTTCACTACTATGTGTCGGGGTGTTGACCTATTTTTATTGATTTTGTGGGGGATTCTCTGTGCCTACTGGATTTTGATGCCTGTTTCCTTCCCCAAATTAGGGAATTTCTCCACTGTAATTTGCTCCAGTAAACCTCTTGCCCGCCCCCCTTTCCTCTTCTGGGATCCCATTTATTCTAATATTGTTTTGCTTTATGGTCTCACTTATCTCTCAAATTCTTCCCTCGTGATGTTTATCTTTCTTTTTCTCAGCTTCTTTATTCTCCATCATTTTGTCTTCTATATCACTAAATCTCTCTTCTGCCTCATTTATCCTAGCAGTTAGAGCCTCCATATTTTATTGCATCTCTTAAATAGCCTTTTTGATTTTGACTTGATTAGATTTTAGTTGTTTTTATTTCTCCAGAAAGGGATTCTCTAGTGTCTTCTATGCTTTTTTCAAGCCTGGCCACTATCTTTTTAATCATTATTGTGAACTCTAATTCCAACATTTTATGTCCATACTGATTAGGTCCCTGGCAGTCAGTACTTTCTCTTCTCCTTTTTGAAGTGAGTTTTTCCATCTTGTCATTCTGTCCAGAGAAGAATAGATGAACGAGAGAACAAAATACTAAAATGGGAACAACAACCCCAGAGAAATATACATTAAACAAATCAGAAGAGACCTGAAACTGAAAAAAAAGTCATATGAAAAAAGAGAATATAATCAGACAATATTGATACATTATTATTAACTAAAGTTCTTTGTTAATATTAAGGTTCATTCTCTGTTGATAGTCTATTATTTTAAATTGTGAAAAATACATAATACTGAATTTATCATTGTAAACATTTTTAACTGTATAGTACAGTAATGCTAAGTATGTTCAATTTGTTGCACAACAAATCTCTATAACTTTTAATTGGAAATAATTTTTTTAAGCATTTATTATTTGAGAGAGAGACAGAGCAAAAATAAACAAGTGGGACAACAAACTGAAAAGCTTCTGGGGGCACCTGGGTGGCTTAGTCATTAAGCATCTGCCTTCGGCTCATGTCATGATCCCAGGGTCCTCACTCTCTTTTTTCTCTCTCTGACAAGTAAATAAAGTCTTTAAAAAAATAATATTCACACAACAATCAACATGATATGTCACATCAATAAGAGAAAGGATAAAAACCATATGATCATTTCACTAGATGCAAAAAAACATTTGACAAAGTAAACATCCATTCATGATAATATCCTCTGCAGAGTAGGTCTAGAAGGAGTATTTCTCTATATGAAAATCCCACAGCCAACATCATACTCGGAGATGAAAAACAGAGCTTTTCCCCTAACGTCAGAAAGAAGACAAGGATGTCCACTTCTGCCACTTTTATTCAACGTATTATTGGAAATATTAGCCACAGCGATTAGACAACATAAAGAAATGAAAGGCATCCAAATTGGTAAGAAAGAAGTAAAACTCTCACTAATTGCAGATGACATGATACTATATGTAGAAAATAAAGACACCATGAAAAAAACACAAACAAAACAAAACTAGAGCTGATAACAGAATTCAGTAAATTCTCAGGATACAAAATCGGTGTACAGAAATCTGTTGTGAGCCTATAATGGCAGAGCAGTAAGTGACAATAAGGAAACAATCCTATTTACATTTGCACCCAAAACAATAAAATATCTAGGAATAAACTTTACCCAAGAAGTGGAAAACCTGTACTCTGAAAACTATAAAACACTGATGAAAGAAATTGAAGATGATTTAAAGAAATGGGAAGACATTCCATGCTCATGGGTTGGAAGAACAAACATTTATTGAAATGTCTATACTACTACCTGAAGCAAACTACAGATTTAATGTAGTCCTTATCAAGATACCAATAGCATTTTTCACAGAACTAGAACAAACAAACCTAACATTTGTACGGAACCACAAAGACCTCAGATAGCCAAAGTAATCTTGAAAAAGAAAAACAAAATTGGAGATCACAATTCCAGATTTCAAGGTAGGTTATAAAGCGATAGTGACAGTATGCTACTGTCATAAAAAATAGACACATAGATCAATGGAATAGAACAGAAAACCCAGAAATAAAATATTATGTGGTCAATTAATAATTATGTGGTCAATTAATCTTCAACTAAGGAGGAATGAATATACAATGGGAAAAAGATAGTTTCTTCAACAAGTGGTGTTGGGATCATTGTACAGCCACATGCAAAAGAATGAAACTGGACCACTTTCTTTTACCATACACAAAAATAATGTCAAAAATAGATTAAAGACCTAAATGTGAGACTTGAAACCATAAAAATCCTTAAAGAGAGTACAGGCAGTAATCTCTCTGATGTTGGCCACAGCAACATTTTTCTAGCTATGTCTCCTGTAGCGTGGGAAATAAAAGCAAAAATAAAGTACTGGGACTACATAAAAAAAAAAAATTTAATGCACAGCGAAGTGAACATGAAACTACAAGGCAACCTAGTGAATGAGAGAAGGTATTTGTAAATGACATATCTGATAAAGGGTTAGCATCCAAACTATATAAAGAACTGATAACAACTCAACACCCAAAAACCGAATAGCACAATTTAAAAATGCGCAGAAGACATGAACAGACATTTCTCCAAAGAAGATATACAGATGGCCAACAGGTACATGAAGAAAATGGTCAACATCACTCATCATCAGGGAAATCAAATCAAAACTACGATGAGATATCACATTGCACCTGTCAGAATGGCTAAAATAAAAAACAGAAGAAACAACTATTGGTGAGGATGTAGAGAAAAAGGAACCCTTGCACTGTTGGTGGGAATGCAAACTGGTACAGAGACTGTGGAAAACGGTATGGAGGTTCCTCACAATGGTAAAAATAGAACTACCCTACAATCCAGTAATCACACTACTGGGTATTTACCTCCAAAATACAAAAACACTAATTCAAAGTGATACATGAACCCCTATACTTGTAGCAGCATTACTTACAAATAGCCAAGATATGGAAGCAGCCCAAGTGTCCATTGATTGATGAATGGATAAAGAAAATGTGGTGTATGTATACAATAGAATATTATTAAGCTGTAAAAAGAATGAAATCTTGTCATTACAAGTGACATGGATGGAGCTAGTTAACTCAGAGAAAGAGAAATACCATATGATTTTACTCATATATGGAATTTAAGAAACAAAACAAAGGAGCAACGGAAAAAGAGAAACTAAAAATCAGACTCTTAACTATAGGGAACAAACTGATGTTTACCAGAGGGGCAGTGGGTGGGGTTGTAGGGGAAATAGAGGATGGGAATGAAAAAGTACACTTACCATGATAAAAATAAATAAAATGATTAAAAATAGGTTTAGACTTAGTGTGGACTTAGATCACCCATTGTGTTTTCAGATCAACCTTAGGCTCTCTTCCTAGTTTTTCTTCAATACTCCTGACATGCCTTCTTAGTCTACTTCTTTCACCACAAAGCCTTGAGGCAGAAAAAGGATGGGGGAGGCACATGAGATCACAAATCAAGATTTCGTTCTTTTTCTCTTTTTACTTACTATTATTTTAAAGTTTAGACTGTCTTCAAGTTATGCAGAGGACGTGGTTTTCATACAGCTATTTTTTTCCTTGTTACTCTGTATTGTTTGTGGAGAAAATATTGTGAGACTGGGACATAAGCATCTGCCATTGTCTTCAGCTGCCCCTGTTTGTTGTCTTTAAATCATATATACATCATAGCAGAAGTTAATCTAACACATTATACTTTGGTTTGATGGTAAAGATTAAGGTTTATGCTCTGTGGGAGTTTAGGCTTACCGTGACCCAATTGAATAATCAAATATTCACAGCATTTTATTGGATTAATGCTATAATAAGAATTGTTTAAACAGAAACATCTTAAATGCAGTTTTATATGTTAAGATTTTAACTGCTGGTATTGCTATAAAATATAGCAAAGTAATTGTAAAATGTATGAGGTTTAGATTGGGCTTGAAATTGGAATGTGTCTTCATTTTGTACAAATTAACATAAACCTAAGAGTTTGGGGGAGGTGGAGAGTAAAAAATGGTTTTTCATTGGATGCCTGGGTGGCTCAGTTGGTTAAGCACCTGCCTTCAGCTCAGGTCATGATCCCAGGGTGCTTGGATTGAGTCCTGCATTCTGCTTCTTGCTCAGTGGGGAGCCTGCTTCTCCCTTGCCCTCTGCCCGCTGCTCCTCCTGTTTGTGCTCTTTCTCTGTGTCAAATAAATAAATAAAATCTTTTTTTTTAAAGGTTTTTCACAGTGCTTTTTCTAGACTATTCTGTATCTTCTTCACTTTTACACACGCTCACCATTGTTTTATATAAGTTAATACTTGATTGACACTAATTTCTTTTGCAGTAGTGCTTAATCTTTCCTTGTTGATTAAGCTGATTTTTTTCATCCTGTATTTTTTTAATGGCTCTGAAGTACATTAAAAGTATTTACTAACCATTAAAACTCTACAGCTATGTAATTTCCAGGACTTGAATTGAAAATCAAGTTGAGATTTTGTTTTATGAAAATTTTAAATATTGAAAGCTTAATCAGGATATCAACACATTAGCACATCCTGGAGTTTTAGAAAATTTATATTGGTCATCGTTTCTCTAGTTTCTGGGTCATTTGTTTTTAGTTTTAAGTAGACTTTTTCTTTGGTTCCATTATTTTCCTTTTCCCTTTGCACACTGTTTTTCTGTGCAGTTATTCAGAAAGGGAAATTGTCACTTTTCACTTCTCTTTCTTCCTTCACCAGACATAAGTTTCAGGTGTATGTGCGTGTGCACACAAATAGTGACCATGGAGGTACTCGGTGGATGAAAGAATACTTCCCAGAGTATCAGAAGGTTGCTACTGTAGGATAGTAACCTGCTTTTCCATTGCATCTTCACTTAGCAAGAATACGTACCAAAAATTCTTTGTCAAACCCAACATTTCTGTGAGATGATTCTTGTTCCTACAGTTATCATTTTTTTTACTGTTAGAGACTTGTACAATTTAAATTAACTTTATATTCTCACCTAGATCATTTAAAATAGCTTTCTTTGCTCGTAGAAACTACTCACTTCTCAGAACAGTTAGCTGAGATGTGAGCTTTTCTCATTGATTCTGTCAGTAATGTCACTTTGAGGTATGAAAATGCATCTTTTCTGGACATGAACGTTAATCTCTACTATATTTTGGCAGTCATCCTGGTGTCTTCAATGCAGAACTTTCAATCTGATTCATTTCATCTAAAAGAAACGTACAGAGATGTTTTAAAAATTATCCAGTGTAATTAAAGTCCAATATAGTGCTGCATTTTTAACTGCCACAATTGTGCAGTAAAGATTATATTTCTAGTAGTTGATCCCATTTCTCAGATAATATGACAAACGCTTCTAAGATAGTGCATTCAGCCAAACTCTTTTATGAAGAATGCTTAATCTTTTCCTACGCTAAGTAAATATTCTTAGTTGGAGCTTTCTTGAGCTCTTTCCACTTACCAACCTAATGTAATTTTTCCTTTCTTTGAATCCCTGTTAATATGTTCTTGTAGCCCTTACATTTTTTTGTCCTTTGATAATGGATATTTAAATAGTTGTTTTATGTCCACTACCAGATGATAAGGTGTTTGTGGGCAGACTGTGTCTTGCTTGTTTTTGTGCCTTTTGCACTGCCCTCACAGTAACTTGCTCAATAAATACAGAGCTAATGACTTGAATGAAATAATGGCAATTGCACATTTTGGATTATGTGAAATTTGCCTCAGCTACTGAGGCTAATAATGTAGGATGTTGTCTTATTAATAACCACCTAGGTTGGCCTTCTTCCTCCAAAAAGCACAAAATACTTTCACCTTTTGTTTTTCTGAAATAAACTCTTAAAGCCAGAAAAAACTTAGAAATAAATACCACCTGTACCCTGCATCTCCCAGAGTTCAGTCTCAGGATAAAACTTTTACTGGTCCCATAGCAGGCTAGAGCTAGAAAGAGAACCTAAGTTGTCTGTGTCTACTCGTGTAATAAAACAGTAATACTTGTTACTACTGTTTGTAATGGCTTTAAATTCATTAATTGGCACTGAGGATCCTAAGAAGCCTAAAACATACTTCCTACCTTTAGATTTGCAGTCTCCTGGGCAATTGACAGGTATACATTAAAATTATTTCTTAAGTCAGGTACGATAGTAGTGGTACAGAATGTTAATTCTACAGGAATTTAAAGGAAGAGATCAAGATTGATAATGATTTTACATAACTTTTACAGATGAGGTATACCTTAAGAAGGGCTGGGCTGAAGAATAGTGTACAAATACCTTTTCATGTTAAGACATAGAGAAACAGAGGGCGTTCCAAGATGGCGGAGGAGCAGGAGACCTAAAGTTCATCTGGTCCCAGGAATTCTGCTAGAGAGCTACCAAACCATTCTGAATACCTATGAATGCAACTGGAGAATGAGGAAAAGAGTAGCAGAAACTCTATGAACAGAAAAAGTGACCACTTTCTGCAAGGAGGAGAAAAGATGGCAGAGGAGTAGGGGACCCCTTTTTCAGCTGGTCCCTGAGTCGAGCTGGATATGTACCAGACCATCCTGAAAACCCATGGAATCAGCCTGAGATGCAGGAAGATACATCTGGATCTCTACAAACAAACATCTCCAGTGCTCAATATTGAGATACGAAGTGGAGAGCCATGAATCCGCGCACAGATATCAGAAGATAAACGGAAGGAGGAGGGAGCTGATGCGCTCAGGCACTGGGAAGCAGTAGCCACCTGCACTGGGGAGTGGGCCGGACTTGCGGACTGGCACCCGCGAGAGACCAGACTGAGACTGTAGGCTCGGGAACGCTTGCGCGACCAGACTGAAAACCGGAGTTCCGGAGTGCTCACTGGAACCGGACTGATACCGGGAGCTTGGGAGTGCGTGCGTGCGTGACCAGACTGAAAACCGGCGCTCCAGAGCATGTGCGAACCACACTGAAACAGGGAGCTCGGGAGCGTGCATGGGAACCAGGGGCAGCTGGTGGTGTTGGACCCACAAAGGACAGAGACGTGGCGACCCTGGAAGTGAGGGCTGGGACACCGGCTGTGGGGTGCACATCCCGGGACGCTGCAGGGTTTTTGGCAGCACCGACAGAAATAGAGTTAAAGTGTCCAGGAGAGCTCAGTGGAGAGCGGACTGTGATCTTTCTGTTCTGAGACAGAGGCTAGGATTCGGCCACTGCTGCTCTGACTCTCAGAAGAGGCACAGAAAACCGCCAGGAAAGCCGCCAGAGAACAAAAGCCCGGAAATACCGGCTCACATTGTGCCCATGCCATCCCTCCTCGCAGGGGACGGGGCAACTCTACCTAAGCAGGGTTGCCTGAATATCAGCGTGGCAGTCCCCTCCCCCCAGAAGGCAGGCTGAAAAATCAAGACCCACATCCCTAAGGTCCCTATAAAGTAAGTGCACGCTGCCTGGGTCCTGGTCAATAATTTGGGCTCTGGGCATCCCCACAACCTCTCCTCATCAGAATGAGGAGGAGGAGAAACCCCCCCAGCAAAGAAAAGATAATGAGTCTGTGGCCTCTGTCACAGAACTGATAGATATGGATATAACCAAATTGTCAGAAATGGAGTTCAGAGTAACAATGGTCAAGATGATGTGTAGGCTTTAAAAAACTATTAACGAAAATATTAATGAGAATGTAGAATCTCTAAGGGCAGAAATGAGAGCGAGTCTGGCAGAAATTGAAAATGCTATGAATCAAATGCAGTCTAAACTAGATGCTCTGACGGCCAGGGTAAATGAGGCAGAAGAACGAATTAGTGAATTGGAGGATGGGATGGTAGAAGAGAAAGTAAAAACAGAAACTTGGCTCAAAAAAATCCAATCTCAAGAATGTAGATTATGGGAGATTACTGACTCAATGAAACGTTCCAATGTCAGAATTACCGGTATCCCCGAGGGGGTGGAGAAAGAGAGAGGTCTAGAAGAGATATTTGAACAAATTGTAGCTGAGAACTTCCCTAATCTGGCAAAGGAAATAAGCATTCATGTCCAAGAAGCAGAGAGGGCCCTTCCCAAGGTCAATGAGAACAGACCTACACCACGTCACGTCATACTGCAATTCGCAAATATTAGATCTAAGGATACAGTATCAAAAGCGGCCAGGGGGAAGAAAATCCTTATGTACAGAGGGAAAAATATCAGAATAACGTCAGACCTGTCTACAGAGACCTGGCAGGCTAGGAAGGGTTGGCAGGTTATTTTCAAACCTCTATCTGAGAAGAACGTGCAGCCAAGGATCCTTTATCCAGCAAGGCTGTCATTCAGAATTGATGGAGAGATAAGGACCTTCCAGGATTGGCAGAAACTGAAGGAATTCGTAACCACGAAACCAGCCCTACAGGAGATATTAAGGGGGGTTCTATAAAAGTAAAAAGGCCCCAAGAGTGATACAGAACAGAAATTTACAATCTATACAAACAGAGACTTCACAGGCAACATGACATCATTAAAATCATATCTCTCAATAATCACTCTCAATGTGAATGGCCTAAATGCTCCCATAAAACACCACAGGGTTGCAGATTGGATAAAAAGACATGACCCATCCATTTGCTGTCTACAAGAGACTCATTTTGAACCTAAAGATACATTCAGACTGAAAGTGAAGGGATGGAAAACCATCTTTCACGCCAGTGGACCTCAAAAAAAAGCTGGGGTAGCAATTCTCATATCAAACAGATTGGATTTTAAACTAAAGACTATAGTTAGAGATACAGAAGGGCACTATATTATTCTTAAAGGATGTATCCAACAAGTGGATATGACAATTAAAAATATATATGCCCCCAACAGGGGAGCAGCAAGATACACAAGCCGCCTCTTAACCAGAATAAAGAGACATATAGATAATAATATGTTAATAGTAGGGGACCTCAGCACTCCACTCTCAGCAATAGACAGATCACCTAAGCAGAAAATCAACAAAGAAACAAGAGCTTTGAATGACATACTGGACCAGGTGGACCTCATAGATATATATAGAACACTACACCCCAGAACAACAGAATACTCATTCTTTTCGAATGCACATGGAACTTTCTCCAGAATAGACCATATACTGGGTCACAAAACAGGTCTCAACCAATACCAAAAGACTGAGATTATTCCCTGCATATTCTCAGACCACAATGCTTTGAAACTGGAACTCAATCACAAGGAAAAATTTGAAAGAAACTCAAATACTTGGAAACTAAGAATGATCCTCTCAAGAATGATTGGGTAAACCAGGAAATTAAAAATCAGTTTAAACAATTTCTGGAGACCAATGAGAATGAAAACACGTCGGTCTAAACCTATGGGGCATTGCAAAGGCGGTCCTAAGGGGAAAATACGTAGCCATCCAAGCCTCACTCAAAAGAATAGAAAAATCTAAAATGCAGTTTTTATATTCTCACCTCAAGAAGCTGGAGCTGGAACAGAAGAACAGGCCTAACCCACACACGAGAAGGCAGGTGATCAAGATTAGAGCAGAGATCAATGAATTAGAAACCAGGAGCACAGTAGAGCAAATCGACAGAACTAGAAGCTGGTTCTTTGAAAGAATAAATAAGTCGATAAGCCACTGACCAGACTTATTCAAAAGAATAGAGAAAGGACCCAAATTAATAAAATTATGAATGCAAGGGGAGAGATCACAACCAACACCAATGAAATAGGAAGGATCATTAGAAACTTTTATCAACAGCTTTATGCCAATAAATTAAACAACCTGGAAGAAATGGATGCCTTCCTGGAAACCTATAAACTACCAAGACTGAAACAGGAAGAAATTGATTATTTAAACAGACCGATTAATTATGAAGAGATTGAAGCAGTGATCAAAAACCTCCCCCAAAACAAGAGTCCAGGGCCTGACGGATTCCCTGGGGAATTCTACCAAACATTCAAAGAAGAAATAATACCTATTCTCCTGAAGCTGTTTCAAAAAATAGAAACAGAAGGAAAACTACCAAACTCGTTCTGTGAGGCCAGTATTACCTTGATCCCCAAACCAGGCAAATATCCCATCAAAAAGGAGAATTACGGACTGATTTCCCTGATGAATATGGACACCAAAATTCTCAACAAGATCCTAGCTAATAGGATCCACCAGTACATTAAAAGGATTATCCATCAAGACTAAGTGGGATTCATCCCTGGGATGCAACAGTGGTGCAACATTCGCAAATCGATCAGTGTGATGGATCATATCAACAAGAAAAGAGTCAAGAACCATATGATCCTCTCAATTGATGCAGAAAAAGCATTTGACAAAACACAGCATCCTTTCCTGATTAAAAACCCTTCAGAGTGTAGGGATAGAGGGTACATTCCTCAATTTCATAAAAACCATCTATGAAAAGCCTACAGCAAATATCATTTTCAATGGGGAAAAGCTGAGAGCCTTTCCCTTAAGATCAAGAACACGACAAGGATGCCCACTCTCGCCACTATTATTCAACATAGTACTAGAAGTCCTTGCAACAGCAGTCAGACAACAAAAAGGGATAAAAGGTATTCAAATTGGCAAAGAAGAAGTCAAACTGTCTCTCTTCACAGATGACATGATACTCTATATGGAAAACCCAAAAGAATCCACTCCCAAACTATTAGAAGTTATAGAGCAATTCAGTAATGTGGCGGGATACAAAATCAATGCTCAAAATTCAGTTGCATTTCTATACACGAACAATGAGACTGAAGAAAGAGAAGTTAGGGAATCCATCCCATTTACAATAGCACTGAAAATCATACGTTATCTCAGAATTAACTTAACCAGAGACGTAAAGGACCTATATTCTAGAAACTACAAATCACTCTTGAAAGACATTGAAGAAGACACAAAAGTATGGAAAAATATTCCATGCTCATGGATCGGAAGAATAAACATAGTTAAAATGTCTGTGCTACCCAGAGCAATCTACACTTTCAATGCCATCCCAATCAAAATATCAATGACATTTTTCAAAGAGCTGGAACAAACAGCCCTTAAATTTGTGTGGAACCAGAAAAGGGCCCAAATCGCCAAGGAATTCTTGAAAAGGAAAAACAAAGCTGGGGGCATCACATTGCCAGATTTCAAGCTGTGCTACAAAGCTGTGATCACAAGCAGAGCATGGTCTGGCACAAAAACAGACACATAGACCAATGGAACGGAATAGAGAACCCAGAAATGGACTTTTGGCTCTTTGGGCAACTAATCTTTGATAAAGCAGGAAAAAACATCCGGTGGAAAAAAGAAAGTCTCTTCAATAAGTGGTGCTGGGAAAATTGGACAGCTACATGCAAAAGAATGAAACTTGACCACTCTCTCACACCATACGCAAAGATAAACTCCAAATGGTTGAAAAACCTCGATGTGAGACAGGATCCATCAAAATCCTAGAGGAGAACATAGGCTGTAACCTCTTTGACATCGGCCACAGCAACTTTTTTCATGACACATCTCCAAAGTCAGGAGAAACAAAAGAAGAAATGAACTTGTGGGACTTCATCAAGATAAAAAGCTTCTGCACAGCCAAGGAAACAGTCAAAAAAACTAAGAGGCAGCCCACGGAATGGGAGAAGATATTTGCAAATGACACCAGAGATAAAAGATTAGTATCCAGGGGCGCCTGGGTGGCACAGCGGTTAAGCGTCTGCCTTCAGCTCAGGGCGTGATCCCGGTGTTATGGGATCGAGCCCCACATCAGGCTCTTCCGCTATGAGCCTGCTTCTTCCTCTCCCACTCCCCCTGCTTGTGTTCCCTCTCTCGCTGGCTGTCTCTATCTCTGTCGAATAAATAAAATCTTTAAAAAAAAAAAAAAAGATTAGTATCCAAGAGCTACAAAGAACTTCTCAAGCTCAATACATGTGAAACAAATAATCAAATCAAAAAATGGGCAGGAGATATGAACAGACACTTTTCCAATGAAGACATACAAATGGCTAACGGACACATGAAAAAATGTTCAAAATCATTAGCCATCAGGGAAATTCAAATCAAAACCACCTTGAGATACCACCTTATGCCAGTTAGAATGGCAAAAATTGACAAGGCAGGAAACAACAAATGTTGGAGAGCACGTGGAGAAAGGGGATCCCTCTTACACTGTTGTTGGGAATGTAAGTTGGTACAGCCACTTTGGAAAACAGTGTGGAGATCCCTTAAAAAGTTACAAATTGAGCTACCCTATGATCCAGCAATTGCACTACTGGGTATTTACCCCAAAGATACAGACGTAGTGAAGAAAAGAGCCATATGCACCCCAATGTTCATAGCAGCATTGTCCACAATAGCTAAATCGTGGAAGGAGCCGAGATGCCCTTCAGCAGATGACTGGATTAAGAAGATGTGGTCCATATATACAATGGAATATTAGCCATCAGAAAGAACGATTACACAACATTTGTAGCAACATGGACGGGACTGGAGAAGATTATGCTAAGTGAAATAAGTCAAGCAGAGAAAGACAGTTATCATATGGTTTCACTCATTTATGGAACATAAGAAATAGGAAGATTGGTAGAAGGAAGGGAAGAATAGGGGCAGTGAACAGAAGGGGGAATGAACCATGAGAGACTGTGGACTCTGGGAAACAAACTGAGGGCTTCAGAGGGGAGGGGGTTGGGGGATTGGGATAGGCCGGTGATGGGTATTAAGGAGGGCACATATTGCATGGTGCACTGGGTGTTCTATGCAAATAATGGATCATGGAACATTGCATCAAAAACTGGGGATGTACTGTATGGTGACTAATATAACAAAATAAATATTATAAAAAAAAAAGACATATAGAAACGATATATCCAAGCCAGAAACTTGACTCTTCTCATTTCTAGTTTAATATACTATTATATAGTCATCATATTTATAATTATTTATCATTAGTGAACTTATATTTCTGTTTAAATCAATAAATATTTATTTTTTAAAATGTTTTTATTTATTTATTTGACAGAGAGGCAGCGAGAGAGTGAACACAGTAGGGGGAGTGGGAGAGGCAGAAGCAGGCCTTGGGCTGAGCAGGGAGCCCAATGCGGGGCTCAGTACCAGGATCCTGGGATAATTACCGGAGCCAAAATCAAGAGTCAGATGCTTAATGGACTGAGCCAGCCAGGTGCCCCTACGATGACATTTTTGATAATAAAAATGTATTTCTATCTTACTTGTAAACAAAAATGCAAGTAGTCTTGCTTGTTCTATCCAAAAATCTGTATCCTGTCCAGCAAATCAGTATTTCCATAATTTTCCTTTTATTGCCTTCCCCTAACTTCATTACACAGGGGAAAAGGAAGGTGAGAGTGGTTCTCTAGGTTCAGTGACTCTGGCCATACAAAACTTTTGGGAAATTCTCACTGGGATCTGTTCCAGTGTGGAAATTTGAATGAAATGTCAAGGTAGAGGGTCAAGATGTCCCCACGGTACCAGGTCTGCTGGCTCTTGAACCTTGAGAGTCACCAGGTTGTAACTTATGTCTTGGAATTGGTCAGATTCAGAAAAGCTTTTCTAGGCAAACTAGTATCATAGTAGGTTAAACCAGATTGCCAGTTTATTAATTTACCATGAGAAATACAGCTGGCATGAGAAATAGGATCCTCTAATCTTCTGATCATCATGTTCTCTCTTCGAAGGCAATCTAAAGAGGAAGCTGAATTAGAATCATAACATACTTAGCATGGAAATAGAATAAAGGAGAGTGAAATATATAATTTAGATACTTAATGGTTGAGGCTCTGATGGCCTTCAGTTCCAGGGCTAATATATAACTGTCCCTGAGATGAGTAGTGTGAATCCTTGTGGGCACCCCCAATAGTGCTGATTTTACAACGTAGTTCTCAATCATATTTCTGTTTCACAGAATGCACTGAACCATCACATACATATATCACGTATTCCAGATGTTATATTAGATCGTGGAAACACAGAAAGGACACACGGTTCTTATTTCCTCAAGTTCTTGGTTCATGTAAACTAAACACTTTGGAACCTTGAAGTTTTATTTAACTGAGGTCTAAATTTTGTTGGTAGCCATATTTGGGTAGATCTCGAAAATTTATCTTGGCCTCAGAATTACAGATCTTCCTTCCTTCCTTCCTTCCTTCCTTCCTTCCTTCCTTCCTTCCTTCCTTCCTTCCTTCCTTTTCAAGATTTTATTTATTTACTTGAGAGTGAGAGAGCACAAGCAAGGGAAGGGGCAGAGGGAGAGGAGAAACAGACTCCCTGCTGAGCAGGGAGCACGACATGGGGCTCGATCCCAGTACTTGAGATCATGTCCTGAGCTGAAGGCAGCTGCTTAGCTGACTGAGCTACCCAGGCACCCTGCAGATGTTGCTTTTAATAGTAGTGCTGGGTAACAGTTGGTAATAGTATATACCAGAGGTTTATTTAGGCCAGTGTCAGGGTTGGAAGAACCAAGCAGTTCTTTAGATGTGCAGTTGTCAGAGATCAGAAACTGAAGGCAATTAATCATGTAGAAAAGCGCAAGCAGATATTTTAAGTCAGGATCAGGATAAGGTATGGAATTCTAGTAGTTGAGTAAGTTGAATCAGGATGTGCCGATAATCAGAGTATTAGGATATGAATTTGATTTCGGTAAAACTTATCTTACTAGGGAAACTTACCATGATATGGGTTGATTGCTAAGACATTATTGGGCCTGTGCCCACTGTTTGGGATGGTAATGATCGTCCCTAGCTGAGGAGATTGAAACAGTCTCCTGGACCTGCCTTTATTTTTTATATGTAAAGCATAAAGGGAATCTTCCCCAGAAGAGCATTAAATTTTATTTGCATTATTTCATTTTTTTATAATTAAAAAACATTTATTTTACATTTAGTTGGCATGTACATATTCTGCCTTTAAAAAAAAGTTTATGAGAGGGCGTCTGGGTGGCTCAGTTGGTGAAGCGTCAGCCTTCGGCTCAGGTCATGACCCCAGGAGCCCCACTACTCAGTGGGGAGCCTGCTTCTCCCTCTCCTCCCAGCTTGTGCTCTCTCTTTCTCTATTTCTGTTGCTTTCTCTGTCTCAAATAAATCTTAAAAAAAAATGTTTGTAAGAAATACTATATATTCGTTTACATGGATAAATACATAAGTATAGTTTAGTTTTAAAAATGAAGTAGTATAGGGACGCTTGAGTGGCTCAGTTGGTTGAGCATATGCCTCTTGGTTCCCACTCAGGTCGTGATCTCAGGGTCGTGAGATTGAGCCCCACATTGGGCTCTGTACTGTCTCCCTTTGCCCCTCCCCTGCTTGCATTTTTTCTCTCTCTTTCAAATACATAAATCTTTTAAAAAATGTTTAAAAATGAAGTAGTGTATTGTAAATCTCCTTGTCAAGAGACACAGAATAACTTTATTGTATGTCCTTCCAGAGTTACTTAATAGGAATATGCAAATATACATTCTTATTTGTCTTCATTTTACATAAAAGGGTAACATATGCTATTCCACAGCTTGGTTTTTTTAAAATAACACTATCTCATGAAACTCTTCAAATCCATACATAGTTTTTACATTCCCTGTTTATTGCTACACGGTATTGCCTTGTATGTTTTTATCGTGGTTTAGCCAGTCCTCTCCTGGTGAACACTGAGGTGGATTTAATCTGTTGCTGTTACCAACCATGATGTGCTGAATAACTCTCTGTGTGTGTGTGTGTGTGTGTGTGTGTGTGTGTAATTTCACAGGTGTACAAGTATATCATTAGGATATTTTATCAGAGGTGCAATTGCTTGGTCACTGGATGCAGTTTTATATGGGTGATTTTAGTGAATATTGCCAAATTGCCCTCCATAGATTGTACCATTTTCTTTTTCTTTTAGGAAGTACATTGTACCAGCTTAACACATCCCTTAGCAGTGCCATTTCTACAGTATTGCCAAGAAGTGTGCAATACTTTTGCAAGCTTGCAATCTTTTGCAAGCTTGATAAGTGAAAAGCAGTATCTTAGTATAGTTTTAATATACATTCTCTTGTTATTAATGAGATTAAGTATCTTTTCATAGTTCTCAGAGCCATTTTTACTTCTTTTTCCAACTTTTTAAATTTCCTTAGCCCGACTTTCTGTTGGTTTGTGAAATAATTTAATATTTTATGATTAGCATATTTAATATTTATATTCCTTTGTATTATGTTATACTATTGTTTATCTTTAGTCGGCATTTGATCTCTTTTTGGAGTGTGGCTATAACATTTATTTTGCTGAAAACAGTTATTAAAAAGTTTTTTCCCCTTTAGGTTATTTACTTGGGAATCAAGTATTCTAGGATTTATTGTAGGTTTTTGTACTAATTAGCTGTAAGTAATCCACATGACTTATCTCGATCTGTTTTCTTTATCTGTAAAATAAAGATGTTGAATTAAATGATTTCTTGATCCTGTGACCCTTTGAAAGTTATCAAAAGCAATATATTAAACTTAATAGTCTTAAAATAATACAGAAACGCAGCAATGTTACGTTGTTACAGGTTTTAAAAATCTTGTTCTGTTTCTTGTTGGATAGATAATGCTTTCCTTTGGTAACAAAATTATGTTTCACTTGCCTCCCTTGACATTTCTTGGTTGGAAATACCTCTTCATCTTTTTTTCAATTCATATGAAAGCTACTTTTTAGAGGCATGCCTTTTGGGGGGGGTACTGTTAAGGAAGAAAAGGTGCACTCCTTCTGGTTTAATTTAATCCTTCTCATAAACATGCTTCATTACTGCATAACTGCTGCCAGTTGGCCTATTCAATTTTCCAGACTCAATTGGAAAGCTGATCTCTGCCAGTTGGCCTATTCAATTTTCCAGACTCAATTGGAAAGCTGATCTCCGTAAATCTGTTTACATGGTCTCTCATCAAAAATTAATACAGTCAACTAGTTACACTCTTTCTTCACTACTAATTTAGGAGTTAAATTATAATAGAGTCTTTCCTCAGGGGTTTGTTTTTTTTTTTTTTTTCTTTGTTTACTTGGCAACTTTGAAAATTGCACTGGAGAAGATCAGTAGATACATCTTTTTTTTTTTTTTTAAGATTTTTAAAATTTGTGAGTAATCTCTACACCGAATGTGGGGCTTGAGCTCATAACCCCGAGATCATGCTCCACCAACTGAGCCAGCCAGGTGCCCCTGGATATATCTTTTTTTTTTTTTTTTTTTTTTTTTTTTTTTTTTTTTTTTTAGAGATTTTATTGATTTGACAGAGACAGCCAGCGAGAGAGGGAACACAAGCAGGGGGAGTGGGAGAGGAAGAAGCAGGCTCATAGCGGAGGAGCCTGATGTGGGGCTCAATCCCATAACGCCGAGATCACGCCCTGAGCTGAAGGCAGATGCTTAACGGCTGCGCCACCCAGGCGCCCCCCCCCCATATATCTTTTGATGCATACTTTGGGGAATGAGATTAAAACCCGGGGCGAAATGAGATGTAGACATTAACATTTGAATTGGAATATCAAAATGTAAGTCAACTGTTAGTGAAACTCAGACTTTCAAAAATTTAAAATCTTCTAGCACCAGAGCATATGGACATGGATTCTGAACACTAATAAATCTTAATTCTATGATATGGTCTTACTCTCCCTCAACCTCAAATGAAATAGATTAAATTTTGCCATATAGTTTTCATCAAGATTAGAGAGCATTAAGAAATAAAAGGAACCCTAAAGCCCAATTAGGCAGTTCTCTCATTTTATCAAATTCTTCCTGAAGGAAGAATAAGCTTCCTTTGTGCACAGCTGTTCGGTACTAGAATTGAGACTAGGTCATTGGTCATTGGATTCCTATTCCATTTCACTTTCTACCATCTGCTGCTTAGTGTTATTGTTTTAATCTCTTTCTCCTTTCTGTCTTCCATATCTCCTTCACACTTACATATTAATATGTTTTGGACAATGATATCTGATGGTTTTGTCTCTCTTTGGACATTTAATTTTATTTTATTTTTGGTTTCTGTACTTATCATCTAAGCACTTATCACCCATACTTAGGTTATTAATTGCCTTCTGGCTGTACTCACTACTCGCATTAGTTCTCTCTGCCTTTGTTGTTTGCGGTTTATTCTATTTACTACTGGTAAATAGCTGTTCTTTAAGAAAATACTTTCATTGGGTTATTTTCCAATTTAAGGTATCTGCTAGTTTCCTGTTGTATATATGATCAGAATTCTCAGTCCAGAATTCAGATGACCTTCTCAAGTGATTCTGGCTTACCTATTTGATCATATGTGTATTTATTTTTTTTTTTTTTACTGAAAAATGGGTTTATTACATTGGTGAACTTATTTCTGAGATGTCTGTTATTTGGACATATGTCTATTTATGGAGAATATCTGGTTAATTATGAATTTATCTTCCCATTTTACACACTCTTTGCCTTTTCATACTTTTGAAATGGTTATGTTATTTGCCTTTCACATTGAAAATTTCTGAGTGCTCTTTTCTTTCTGTTGTCAGTGATGAATAATGTTTTCTCCAGTTATATGTTTTAGTTGTGCTCATTTTTATTATAAGGAGAAAGATCTATTTGATCTGAAGAGAAATCAGAGTATTCATTTTTATTATAGACAAAAGCAATGCTGTGTATCTGAATGCACTGTGGGCTTGGGAAATGTTATTTTAAAAGTGAATCAGTTGTTGACAGGCAGGAAGAAAATATAATGGACAGTCTCCTTGGTGCTATATTTTGCTAGAATATGTGCAGTAAAATGAGATGATTTCTGGGGTTGGGGAAGGGTATAAGAATTGTGTTGCTGGGGCGCCTGGGTGGCACAGCGGTTAAGCGTCTGCCTTCGGCTCAGGGCGTGATCCCGGCGTTATGGGATCGAGCCCCACATCAGGCTCCTCCGCTATGAGCCTGCTTCTTCCTCTCCCATTCCCCCTGCTTGTGTTCCCTCTCTCGCTGGCTGTCTCTATCTTTGTCAAATAAATAAATAAATCTTAAAAAAAAAAAAAAAGAATTGTGTTGCTGCAGCTTAGGTCATAAGAAATAGAAGAGAAAAATAATTCTTTTCCCACTTTGTCCATAAGAGCAGGATTTAGCTCCAACTTTGAAATTGGGCCTAGGTTGAATGAAGAAGGCTAGGGGAAAGGTTTACTTAAGAGATGATAGGTATAGGTCCCAGAGAAGAGTTAGTAACTGGCTCTGTGATCTTAAGAGACAGCTAAGTAGTCTAACTTGATATGAACCCAAATGGTAAAAGACATACTTTTCTTAGTATATTGGGGCTTAGAAGTATACTTAAGTGTTAGGAGCCAGTACCTGTGTGATTTGTACCTTCACCGTTATGTGAAAGTACATTACATAGTTAAATATTTTAAACATCTGTGTAACAGGCCCCGTACTAGACGGTATGTTTATGATGAGGAAAAAAATAAATTTTTTTTAAAGGAGGGTAAAATCCAAATGGGGAAGGCAAACTTACATATGAACAAATGTATTAATTGCCATAGGAAGATATGTATAAAGTACAAGATAATTTAAATTAGAAAGCAGTGAACTGTGTGCTTTGGGACAATCAAAGGAGAGGAGAATGAATACTTTATGTGATTTGAATGAATTGCCACTATAAAAAGTCATATAACCAGGAAGAAATGCCCCTTTCTCTTTCAGTCTGCCTGGTCAAATAAAAGAATGAAGACTATACTCTGGCCTCAAGATACTGTCTAGAGGAAAAAAATCATTTTCTATCAATTCTCTGTATAGAGGTGCCAGAAATGGTCCTGTTGTTTGGGGTGTCCATGAAATTTCTATGACTTGATCAAAATTGTATATTTTTTATTTTGAATCTCAGAACTAAACAAAAGCCTTGCTGACTAACCTAGTCTTACCCTGATATTTAAAATTTTTTTTTAATTCTTTAATATCTATACCCTAATATTTTTATACTTCAGGATACCAGTTTAGAAACATATCATTTAAAAATGTTTCATGTATATCTTGCCTAATTAGAATGTAAAATTCTTTTTGGCTTTTTAGGTCTTACACAGGGCTGGTGAACTTAAAACATTTTTGTTGAATGAGAACTTCCCAATAATTCTCTATATGCTGAATTAGTTAGCTTTTGCTGTGGCAGTAAACAACCCCCAATTTTAGTGGCTTATAATCATAAACATTTATTTCTCACTAGCATTCTGTAGGTCGGTTATGCTCAGCTGGCTCAGCTGGTCTTCATAGTGCCTGGCTCAGGCTGAGATATGTTCATTATGGAACCCAGGTTGAAGGATCATGTCTACTTGGGGCATGATCTTCTCTTCATAGAGTGCAGGAGCATAAGAAGGCTAACAGCAATACTACTTAAAAGTGCTTTGTGGAACTGGCCCACATTCTGTTGGCCAGAGCAAGTTCAATGGCAGGATACATAGCCAAAATGAGGAGTGTAGAAAAGAGTATTTGCCTATGGGATGGGGGATGGGAGAGTGAATGTTTTTTGAACAATAATATGACCTAATACAGATATTTCTGAGGTAAACGATGAAAGGAACAGGTGAAGTTGTAAGTATGAAATTAAAGAGTTTGGTGGGTAGAAGTCCTTACAAGGACCTGGGAGCGAAAAGGATTTAATGAAAATTTAAATTACTTTAACAAAAACAGTATCAACATTACAAGGTAGGGGGGCAGCAAAGTGTTCTAGTTAAAAACCTGGGTTCTGGTGTTAGTCCATTTATTTTAGATTCTGGACCTACTTCCTAGATGCATACTCTAGAACAAGTCACTGTATCTCAGTTTCCGTATCTGTAAAATGGTTGTGCCACTTACAGATCTGTTGCTTTGCAATTCTAAATCTATCTTTCATTGTCCTTTTTGTAATACTGGAAATTTCTCTCTTGCCAGCTTTTGTTAGGGTTTGTCAGTAGAAGGGGTAGAGGGAGACTAGAGAAGGAAGAAGTTTTTCTTCCTGATTCTTGTGTGCGCTGTAGCACGCAGTGGCCAGCAGCATGTGGGACATCCTGGGTCTTGCAACCCGTAGGTAGTTTTAGCAGCAGTACTCCCAAATGCAGTTTCCCAGTGAGTTCCCTCCTCTGACATCTTCCCATGGGTACTTTCCCGATTTCCATTGACATGTTGAGTTCTCCTACTAGATGACTTTATAGTGACTTCTGTTGGCCTGGCACTTTAGTAAATTTCTCAGACATCCATGGCCATGACCTCACCGCAGGTCTGTATCTCAGCCCTCTTGAGAGTGGCCCCTTTACAGATTTATTCCTCTCTTGTTGTTCTGCATCAGCCCTCAAAATAGTAGCTGCTCCCAATATCTGTTATCTTTTTAACCCTTAGTATTTTAACCCTGTTATAATTAATAATGCTTTACGTTAAACTTTTCCTGTTCAAATTATCATGTGTTTTTGTCTTATAATTGTAGTTTGACTGATATATCAGGTTTATAAGTAGTATTTTTCTCATGCAATTGTTCTGAGGAGTAAATGGGGTACTATATGGTATTGCAAAGTGTTTGCCATTGTAAGTCCGTAATGTGTTGGCGATGTTGATACTGTCATCTTCATCATTTCGTCATCACTGTTGCTACCACTAGTTAGGAATAACATTTCTACTTTTTATCCACAGAATGTTTCGTCTTCATTCCCTTTCTGCTTTGGCAGAACTGGCTGTGGGCTCTCGATGTTACCACGGAGGATCACAGCCCACCCAGATGAAGCGACGACTAATGATGGTGGCTTTCCTGGGAGCATCTGCAGTCACTGCAAGTACTGGTCTCCTGTGGAAGAGGTGAGTGTTAACCGAGGATCCTTGTCCTGCACGTGCTTTTGTTTTTCTAGTTGTCTCTGTTATCTCAAAGGATTACACTGATTTCTGGCTTAGCTTTGTACCAAAATTTCTTGCCCAAATCATTTGACATTGATAATATTTGTCTATGAGATAAGATGTTTCAAAGAATTCAGCTATTGTGTCAAAGCAACAAATAGGAAATAATCTGCTTCAAGGTTGGCCTGTCTCTGCTGAACTATTTAAATAATTAACCAGTTTAATAATTTCAATAATTTTTAAACAAATAACATATAATAAACGAATAAATTTAATGATTTATGAATTTAGCATGTACAATTCCCTGGTTTTTAGTATATTTACAAAGTTGTGCAGCCATTGCCACTATCTGATTCCAAAAATTTCCAGCACTCCATAAAGAAACTCTATGCCATTTGGCAGTTACTTCCCACTTCTCCATCCCTCCCAACCCTAGGCAACCACTGATCTACTTTCTGTCAATAGACAGTAAAATGGGAATAATGCTAACACCTATCACAAAGGGTTATGAAGATTAAATGAGTTATGATTTGAGTTTTTTTGTTTTTATTCACTTATTTATTTTTAAAGATTTTATTTATTTATTTGACAGAGAGGACAAGAGAACACAAGCAGGGGGAGCAGTAGAAGGAGAGGGAGAAATAGGCTCCCTGCCGCCGAGCAGGGAGCCCAATGCGGGGCTTGATTCCAGGACCCTGGGATCATGATCTCAGCCTAAGGCAGAGAGTTAACCATCTGAGCCACCTGGGCGCCACAGGGGATTTTTAAAATACCATTTTATTTTATTTAATTTTAAAGTTGGCTCTTGGGGCGCCTGGGTGGCACAGCGGTTGGGCGTCTGCCTTCGGCTCAGGGCGTGATCCTGGCGTTATGGGATCGAGCCCCACATCGGGCTCCTCCGCTATGAGCCTGCTTCTTCCTCTCCCACTCCCCCTGCTTGTGTTCCCTCTCTTGCTGGCTGTCTCTATCTCTGTCGAATAAATAAATAAAATCTTTAAAAAAATAAATAAATAAATAAAGTTGGCTCTTCACCCAATGTAGGGCTCCATCTTCAATCCTGAGGTCCAGTTGCACGCTCTACCACCTGAGCCAGCCAGGTGCCCTGAGTTATTATTTGTTAAGTGCTTTAAAAAGTGCCTGGCACATAACTTTGTAAATAAAAAACATTTATGGAGAAAGTACTTGGCACATAGTAAGCTTATCAATAAATGTTAACTATTATTATTGGGTATAATATCAAGGTGAGACATGAAGAAAGGAGTACTAGCAGAAAAGACTGGGTTTCCAGAATAAGTTGGAGTTGTGATATAAAAGATCCTATAAACCATGCCAGGAGGTTGCGATTTTAATCTCTAGGCAATGATGAGTTAAGAGGTTTTGAAGCAAGAGACTGATCACAGACAAGTTTGAAGAGAGATTAATACAGTGACAACAGGGTAGTAAACTGGAGTGGGAAGAAGCTACTGACAGACACTAATACTAGTTTGAGATGGTGATGGGGGTACTGGAATCTTAGAAAGGAGTGTGTGAGTTTAGAAAAATTTCCAGGTAAAATGGACAGTAAGAGAGAGAGAGAAAGAAAGATCTAGACTGTGGGATAGACAGAAGGAGGAAGAGAGGGAGGCAAAAGAAGGAAAGGAGGAATAGGAAATGCACCTTTTGTCCTTTCACTGTAATAAATAGTAAATGCTTAGTAATTTCTTCAAGGATGCTTTCCTACAACAGAATTAGAGGACCCCATGCACGTGCATTTAGCGTTGCCTTTGCTTAGTCTAACACAAAGATGACAACAGCTGTACCTGAAGAAACTGAGAAGTTGTTTGACGATTTGAATGTTTAAAGAAGTTACTACTCTTTTTCTTTCTCCGAGTCACTTTGTTTATACTATTCAGGTTAAATGCTGATGAACAAATTTAGGTTATTTTACTTTTATTAATTTACGATGTTTTGTGTAATATTACTCCCAGAAGAAGAATAAGAAGATAATTTGGAGTGTTATGTAAAGGAAACATTCCTATTTTTGTTGTAATTTTTAAACCCCAAAACATCCAGAAGCAGAAAATCTACATATTGACAGTGTGTCCCCAATACGAGGCTTCTGTAATGCGTATGCTTTTATCACAGATTCTAATTTCATGAATGTTTCAAAATCATAAATATACCAAGTGCCAAGATTTTAGTGCTCGAAAATTGTTAGTTTTGTGCCTTTGCTGTGCCATGTAAGAAGTTATGAGATGAACTATAATTATTCTCAAGTTTTGAAATAAAAAATAATTAAAACTTGCTGAGATTTTCATGCTTAGACTGAGCTCAAGATCAATAGCAAAAAAAAATCTCTAAAATAATTGTGAGTTATCTTGTCAGAGAATGCAGGCATAGGGTTTGCCACTTAATTTTATATCTTTTTTCCATCCTCTTTTAAAAAATTGTGAAATGAGCAGAAATTAAATGTTTTCCTAAGAAGTGAGATTTAAAGTTCTTTTTGAAAGAGGGCAGGATATAATTTTAAACTTTAAAAAAATTTTAAATTTATGACCTTTAAATTTTAAAACTTTAAAATTCATAGACTTAAATTACAGAGAACAGTATGATCTAAAAAAGTCTAATACGAAGTAAAAAAATCTTTTTTTCCATCCCCATCCCTGTTCCTGAACAAAAAATAGTTAATAACAATACAATATAATACAATACAATACAGTAATACAGTTTTGAATCATCTAGGTAAATAACAAAGAATACAATTTGGAATGTTTGCCTTCAAACCAAAGTTGAGTATGTTCTGGGATATATAATTAGGTATGTGTAAAGACCAGATATACTACCTAAATCCACTAACTTAATTTAAATCCACTTAATTAACTTAATTAACTTAAATCCACTAACTTAATTTAAAGTATGATCCTTAGAAACCATATTACAGTACTGTCAGAGAAGGAACTGTTGTCATTTTACTTTTTTTTTTTTTTTTTTTTTACTTTCTCAGTCTCAGAAAAGATACTGAGATATAGTGGTAAGGATTCAAGGTTTGAAGTCTGAGTATGTGGGTTTAAACTGGCTATATAATGTGTCTAATATTCTTTTACAGTCTAAAGTACTTCCTTTACTAGGAGTTCTTACCTGCTGGAGATAGATTCTGTCAGCTTTTGTCTGGAAATGTCTTTATTTTGCCTTCACTTTTGAAAGATATTTTCACTGTAAGGTACACATAGCATCAGATTTACCATTTTAACCATTTTTAAGTTCATTAACATTAACTACATTTACTGTGTTGTGCGACCATCACCATCATTCACCTCTAGAATTTTTTTTATCATCTCAAACTGAAACTCTGGACCCATTAAACAGTAATTCCCCATTCACCTCTCCCCCCATCCATGGGTATTCTGCTTTCTTACTTTATGAATTTGACTATTCTAGTACCTATAACCAACTGAGCCACCGGTGCCCTCTTGATCTTAGGGTTGTGAGTTTGAGCCCCACATTGGGTGTAGAGATTACTTAAAAAAAAAATAATAATCTGATGCTATGTGTACCTTACCATGATTAAAAAAAAAAAAAAAAAGAATGCTAGAATATAATGAGCATACCGTACTGAAAAAAAAAATCAAAACTAAAGACAATAGAATGACAGCCTTAAAGTGCTAGAAAGAAAAAAGTCAACCTAGAATTCTATGTACAGTGAAACTGTAGGAAGTGCTCTCCACAACAGTGAAAATAAGGACCACACCAAGATGGGTAGGAGAAGGAGAGACACAGTCCTACAAAAAACCCCACCCCCAGAGTGGCAACATTTAATAGAGAGGGAATTTCACCACGCAGTGCTTTTTCTAGAGGAGTGAGGGGTTGGTGCCCCATGTTGGGCACCCTGGCACTTGGGATCTGCACTGGAGAGAAAACCTGAGAATATTTGACTTGCAGAACCAATGGGTTTGATATCCAGGGGTCCCAAAATTATATAGGAAACTGAGATTCCCTTCTTAGAGAGCTGATATCAGTGTCACCTGCCCTGAGACTCAGAAAAAAACCCAGCAGTTTGAGAAGGACTTTTCAGTGACTCACAAACAGAAGGCATGTAACAGGTGTGGAGGTCCTTCCTGAGGAAAAAAAGGATTCAAGCCCTGCATTGGGCACTCCCCGTATCACCCCTGCACTGGAAAGACAAGCCCCCATTTTGTCTGGCTTTGAAAATCAGCAGGACTTAACTCTAGGAGAGGTGGAGGGCCATAGGAAACCAAAACTCTGCTCTTAAATGGCCCATCGACAATCTCACTTGCTCTGAGACCCAGCATATTGGAAGCAGTTTCAAAAGCACCTGGGCCATATATGAGGGTTTATTTACTAATTGTAGGGCTTGTGCCAGAAGGGCAGGGTTCTGTAGGAACTTTCTCCAGGAGTGGAACTGCTAGCAGCCATCATTTATTTTGCCTTCGTTCAGCCTAGCTGGCCCAATGAAGATGCCAGTTCTGACTCTCCATCTGTGTTGCTAGCACTGCTTGCCCTGCTGTGACATTTCCCTGTGGACCAACCTGTCATGGCAGGTACTCCTTCAAAGCAACTCCTACCCTCTTTTAAACATAGTATTGGAAGTCCTAACCAGAGTACTTAGGCAAAAGAAAGAAAAAAAATCATCAAAATCAGAAAGGAAGTGGTAAAACTTTTTATTTGCACATGACATATATAGAAAGCCTAAACACTCCACCAAAGAAACTATTAAAACTAATAAATTCACTAAAGTTATAAACAGATTTTGTATTAACTTTATTTATGAATATAGTTATAATTATAAATTATAACTATGCTTATTTATAAACAAAATTTACTATTATTAAAATGTCCATTCTACTCAAAGCAATTTATAGGTTTATTGCAATCCCTATCAGAATTCCAGTGCATTTTCTACAGAAAAAGGGTAAAAGTCCTAAAATATATATAGAACACAAAAGACCATGAATAGCCAAAGCAATCCTGAGAAAGAAGAGCAAAGCTGGAGTGAGCAAATCCCACTTCCTGATTTCAGACTATACCTCAGAGCTATATTAATGAAAACAGTATGATACTGGCATAAAAACACACACCGACCAATCAAATAGACTAGAGATCCCAGAAATAAACTCCTGCATATGTGGTCAATTAATATTTGACAGGGAGCCATGATACTCAATGGGAAAATGACAGTCTCTTCAATAAATAGTATTGGGAAAACTGGATAACCACTGCAGAAGAAGGAAATTGGACCCCTATCTTACCCCATTAACAAAAAATAATTCAGATCGATTAAATACTTTAACATAAGACCCCAAACTGCAAACTCCTGGAAGAAAACTTAGGGGAAAAGCTCCTTGACATTGGTCTTGAAACTGTTTTTTGGATAACAAAAGGACAAGCAACAAAAGCAAAATCAACATGTGGGACGACATTAAGTTAAAAAGCTTGTGGGCAGCAAAGGAAACAGTGAACAAAACAAAAGGGCAACTTACGGAATGGGAGAAAATATTTGTACACCATATGTCAGTTAAGAGGTTAATATCCAAAATGTATAAGTAATTCATACATCTGAAAAGTTGTATGAATGCCATTGGTTTTGGAACTATTTTTTGGGTAACAAGAGGACAAGCAACAAAAGCAAAATGAGGAAGTGGGAGTACATTAAGATATATGTAAAAAAAAAACAGATGATCTGATTAAAAAATGGATAGAGGACCTGAATAGACATTTTTCCAAAGAAGACATCCACATGGCCAACAGGTACATGAAAAGGTGCTCAACATCACTAATCATCAGGGAAATGCAAATCAAAACCACAGAGATATCACTTCATACCTATTAGAATGGTTATTCTTAAAATGATATGGTCGAACAATTTTGGTATAGATGTGGAGAAATAGGAATCCTTGTGCACTATTGATGGAAATGTGAACTGATGCAACCACTATGGAAAACAACATGGAGGTTTTTCAGGAAATTAAAAATAGAATACCATATAATCCACCATTCCTACTTCTTGAATACATATCCCAAGGAAAGGAGAATAGGATCTTGAAGGGATATTTGCACTCCCGTGTTTAATTCAGCATTATTCACAATAGCCAAGATATGGAGATGACATAAGTGTCCTTCAACAGGTGAATGCATAAAGAAGATATGCTATACGCACACACACACAACTCACAAATATTATTCAGCTGTGGAAAGAAGGAAATCCTGCCATTTGCATCTACACTGATGGACCTTGAGAGCATTCTGCTGCTGAGATTAATCAAGCACAGAAAGATATATACTGTCTGGTGTCACTTACATATGAAATCTCAAAAACCTGAACTCATAGAAACAGGCATTAAAATGGTGATTACCAGAGGCTGGTGGTTGGGGAATTGGGGAGTCTTTGGTCAGAGTACAAACTGCAGTCAGAATATAAATATGTCCTGGGGTCTAATGCACATCATTGTGATTATAGTTAATAATACAGTAGTGTATACTTGAAAATTGCTAAGAGACTAGATGGATTTTAAATGTTCTCACTCAAAAAAAGTGGTAATTATATCATGTAACGGAGGTTTTAGCTAATGCAATGGTGGCAATGATACATAAGTGTATCAAATTAACACATTGTACACCTTAAACTTATAAAATGTTATCGTCAATTATATCTCAGTAGAAAACTGCTTTGAAAATATACTTTTATGTAAAATATACTTTCAGGTAAGACCTTACTAATTTGCTGACTACTGTAGTTGATGGCCAGTATAAAAAGTAAGGATTAACAAAATGTGTGTTGGGTTTTTTTTTTTTAAGATTTTGAGAGAGAGAGAAAGAGAGCGTGAGCAGAGTGAGCATAAGCAAGGGGGAAGGGCAGAGGGCAAGGGAGAAGCAGACTCCCCGCTGAGCAGGGAGCCTGATGTGGGGCTCAGTGCCAGGACCCCAGGGTCATGACCTGTGCTGAAGGCAGACGCTTACCTGACTGAGCCACCCAGGTGCCCCCCAAATGTGTTATTTTTAAAAAGTACAAAACAGGGACACCTGGATGGCTCAGTCGTTGGGCGTCTGCCTTCGGCTCCGAGCGTGATCCCGCCGTTCTGGGATCGAGCCCCGCATCAGGCTCCTCTGCTGGGAGCCTGCTTCTTCCTCTCCCACTCCCCCTGCTTGTGTTCCCTCTCTCGCTGGCTGTCTATCTGTCAAATAAATAAATAAAAATCTTAAAAGAAAAAAAAGTACAGAACAAGTTAACGTCAATCGCATACAAATACTCTGTACTTTTATTCCTTCCTTTTTCACTCTTTACGGTACTGATGTCACAAGTGACACCTTTTATATTATGTATCCATTAATATGTTTTTTAGTTAAGGTTTTTTTTTAATATTTGATCTTTGAACTTCTGTTAACAGAATTTAAAGAGATTTACACATCATCATTATAGGACAAAAGTATTCTGTATTTGTCTATATGTTTGCCTTCACCAGTGAGCTTTATACTTTATATGCCTTCATGTTGCAAGTATAGTTTATTTCAACTTGAAGGACTCCCTTTAGCTTTTTTTGTTGTTTTTGTTTTTGTTTTTGTTTTGGTGATGCAGATTTAGTGGTTTGAACTTCCTCAGCATTTTTTATCTGGGAGTGTCTTTCTTTCTCCTTCATTTCTAAAGGACAGTTTTACCAAATGTAGTATCTTTGGTTGGCAATTTTTTCTTTCAGCCCTTTCCATTTTTCATCCTATTTCTTTATGGCCTACAAGGTCTTATAGTTTTATGGGGTCCCCTTGTACATGATGAATCACTTTCTCCTGCTGCTTTAAAAATTCTTCCTTAGTCTTTGACTTTTGGCAATTTGATTATAATGTGTCTTAGTGTGGATTTCTTTGGGTTCCTCCTCATGGAAATCGGTTGAACTTCTTCAGTCTGGATGTCCATTAACTTCCCCAAATTTGAGTTTTCAAATTTTTTGTCATATTTTCTTTAAATAAATTTTTTTACCCCTTTATTTCTCTTCCTTCTCCTTCATGCATGTATTGGTTTCCTGTAAGTCCCTTAGACTCTTTTGTGTTTTGTTCCTCTGACTGGATAATGTTAAATGTCTGTCTTTGAGTTTACCTTTGAATTTATCTTCTGCTTCATCAAGTCTGCTTTTGAGCCACCCTAGTGAATTTTTCAGGTCTGTAATTGCACTCGTCAGCTCCAGAATTTGCTTTAAAAAAAAAATGTCTCTTGATAGTAATTTTTTTAATGCAGTGTTTTCTTGAGCTTACAGAGCATCTTTATGATGGGTATTTTTAATTCTTTTTCAAGTAATAAATATTTCTATTTCTTTAGGATCAGTTTCTGGAGATTTATTTTGTTCCTCCATTTGAGCCACATTTCTGTTTCTTCATGTATCTTACAACTTTATGTTAAGATTCACATTTTTGAAGAATCAACCACGTATCCCAGTCTTTATAGACTGGCTTCACACAGAGGAAGACCCTCAGCAGTCAGCCCAGTTATAGATTTGGGTGCCCCTGAAGCTCTTTTGGGAGAGGATACGGCTTCTCTGGGTCTGTGTGGGCAGTTTCTCAATTGCAGAAGCTTGCCTGTTTCTTTTCCAAGAGCTTTTCCTCTCTTGTTCCCTCTGGTGTTTATCTCGAGCACTGCAAGTTCTCTGCGCATATGCAAGCCACCTCCTGTCTCTGCTCATCAGCTGCCAGGCGGGCAAAGTATGCCAGCTCCCCATTACCACCCCACATCAGGGGAGGCGCATACCAGTCTTTCAGGCAGCCTTCTGAAAAACTAGAACACCAGCCACACCTTCCCCTTCTTTCCCTCCCTCCGGAGGGAGAAGACTTGTTTTGCCGTCTTTTCCTAATTGTGCCTAGCTGTGCCAACTCCACAAACCATCTCCCACTTTTCGTTTTTCTTATTCACCCTCAAGAATGCAGACTGTGCCACCTTCCGTCAAGCACTCCAAGTGAGGTGAACAGAAACCAGCCCCTTGAGCAGCCCTCCAAATAGTTAGAATGTTGAACACCCTTCAGTTCTCATTCCTCCCTGTAGGAGATGCTGAGCTGTGCCTGCCTGGGAGGAGGGACTGACATGAGTAAAGTGAAATTGCTCCTCTTATCCATTTCATTGTGTCTGTTTTTGGCATTGTGTTTTTCCTGGTGTACTGCAACTACTTAACTGGCTTTGGGGAATTTCATAAAGGTGTTTTGATCTGTACATTGTTGTTAAATCAGTGTTTCTGTGGTGGACAAAGCCTAGGACTTCCTATTCTGCCATCTTGCTGACATCTAATAATTATTAGATATTTTTCATTGTGTATGTTTCATTGTGTATGTGTGTTTATGTTTTCACTGTGTATTTTTGAGTGTCTGGATTTTTTTGTTTTCCTTTAAAAGTATATTGATTTTTATATTGGCAGGCAGTTAATTTATTGAAAAATCTGATCATCTGGAGCTTGTTTTAAAGGTGTTTTTTGTTTGTTTGTTGTTGTTGTTGCTGTTCTTTTGTCAGCATGGTTTAGATAGAGTATCCTTTGCTGTAGGGCTAATTTAGCCCTACAAATAAGACATGGCCCGTCTGTTGCATTTACTAAATGCCTTGAGTGTTCAGTGATTTATTACAGCTTGAACATATCGTGCCTGTGAGTTCCAGAAATTATTTGGCCTGTAGCTCTTCGGTAATTGTTCTTTGCTCCATATAGAATACTTTAATCCTAAGAATGCACTACTTAATATTAACTTAAGGGAGACCCCATTAGGTTCGTGGAACTTTGTCTTTGTGTAACTTCCTCCTCTCTGGTCCTCTTCCCCACCAATTCCTGCCACCTCAGCCTCTCCAAACTGTGATCTCTGTCCTTTCAACTTAGCGTGGTCACTCTATATTGCTTGGGATCCTGCTCCTGATCTAGAAAGTGTCTCCACATAGAACTTCAGGACAATTATAGGCCTAATTTTTTTCAGAGAGTTGCTGTCTGTTGTTCATTATCTGAAAATGTTTTGTATATTTTGTTAAATTGTAATTTTCCTTACTCTGGAAAGGCAGGTCTAGTGTAGTTACTCCATTGTAGTTGAAAGCAGAAGTCTTCTTTCTGTGCATCATTGTATGTCACCAGTTCTATAATGTTTAAATCATGGTATTGTTATATCATTACCACTCTTGGAAGTGTGCAACTCCTAAGGTGGTCAAAGTTACAGGGATGTACTAGCGTGTAACCTGTCTGCTACACATGAGCAGCATTCACATTATCAGGGATATCAGCCTGTGAGTTTTTCAGAAGAAATTATGAATGCTCTTTAATTAACTGAACTGAATAAAGCAGTGTGTTCAGGAGGGTTTCTGTTATACCAGATGATATTGAATGTCTATAGATTTTCTTTTCTAGAACATTAGGTTTTTGAGAAATCAGGTTATGAGTCACTCTTTCCAGGAAGCTTTTCCTGACCCTATTCTCTGTCCTTATATGTTCTTTATCATTTCACTTACTGTTTCCCTATTTACTGTGACTCTCTTGAGGACAGAGACAGTCTTATTTATATTTATCTTAGCAACTAGTGTAGCTCCTACAGCATTTGAATGAAGAAATGAATGAATGCTGTCTTTTTTCTTTGTGAGTAGATACCTGAGGTCTCCACTTCACCACCCCATCATCATTTGGTTCCACAAACTCTTCAGAGGGAAATAAAACAGGGAAATGATGCAACCTTGATGAGTTGGGGGTCAAGGTTGAAAGGAAAGTTGAGCTATGGTCAAAAGATTGCTTTTGAACCAGGTGGGGAAACCTATAGTGAGTGAGTTCTTGTTGCTTTTTAAAAATTTGTTTATTTTTAGAACTTAACCTTTAAAAGAAAAACAGTTGTTTTTCTTGCTTACAATTCAAATACTTCTTTGCCTTTGTTAATGTGCATAAAATATTATTTGCAAGTAAATGAAATAACTATTGGTTTATATCTTCTTTAAATAGCCATGTGAAAGGAATGCATTAAGAATTTTCTCATATTGCAGTATTTTAATCCTAGTGTGCATTTTTCCAGTCCCTCTTCTCATCACTATATATGAGGAATTTGATTTTTGTTCCTTAATCAGCCATAGACATATTGCATACTTTAAAAGTATGGCACTGGGTTGGGAACTCTGGATGATTAAAAGAACAGTGTCCAGTTGCTCTCTCTGTCTCTTCTTTTTTAGTTTTAATTATTATTCCAGTATAATTTACATATAGTGTTATATTATTTTCATGTATATAATATAGCCATTCAACAATTCCATATGTTAGTCAGTGCTCATCATGGTAAGTGGACTCTTAATCCCCTTCACCTATTTTACTCATCCCCCTTCTCCCTTCCCCTCTAGCAACCACCAGTTTGTTCTCTTAAATATAAAGTCTGTTTTTTTGTTTTGTCTCTATTTTCCTTTGTCTATTTGTTTTGTTTCTTAAATTCCACATATAAGTGAAATCATTTGGCATTTGTCTTTCTCTGACTGATTTATTTCACTTAGCATTATACCCTTTATACCCTCTAGATCGATCCATATTGTTGCAGATGGCAAGATTTCATTCTTTCGTATTGCTGAGGAATATTCCATTGTGTGTGTGTGTGTGTGTGTGTGTGTGTGTGTGTATCACATCTTCCTTATTAATTCATCTAGTGATGGGCATTTGGGTTTCTTCCATATTTTGGCTATTGCAAATGATGCTGCAATAAACATAGGGGTGCATCTATCATTTTAATTAGTATTTTCATATTCTTTGTGTAAATACCCAGTAATGGGTTTACTGGATCATATGCTAATGCTAGTTTTAACTTTTTGAGCAAAGGCATGCTCTTTTCCACAGTGACTGCACCAGTCTGCATTCCCAGCAGTGCATGAGGGTTCTTTTTTTCCACATCCTTACCAACATGAGTTGTTTTTTTGTGTTTTTGATTTTAGCCATTCTGAGAGGTGTGAGGTGATACCTCATTGTGCTTTTGATTTTCATTTACCTGATGATTAGTGATGTTGAGCATCTTTTCATATGACTCTTGGTTATCTGGATGTCTTCTTTGGAGAAATGTCTGATCATGTCTTCTGCCAATTTTTTTTTTCGGCAATAGGATTTGTTTTTTATCAGTGTTGTCAAATATATATGTTATGTGTTAAATAAATTACAACATATAATACATAACTTATCTATCATCTCTCTTTGCAGATTGATTCCATCTTTTTTTTTTAATGATTTTTTTATTATATTATGTTAGTCACCATACAGTACATATCCCCGGTTTCCGATGTAAGGCTCGATGATTCATTAGTTGTGTATAACACCCGGTGCACCATGCAATACGTGCCCTCCTTACTACCCATCACCAGCCTATCCCATTCCCCCACCCCCCTCCCCTCTGAGGCCCTCAGTTTGTTTCTCATAGTCCATAGTCTCTCATGCTTCATTCCCCCTTCTGATTACCCCCCCTTTCTTTATCCCTTTCTTCCCCTACCGATCATCCTAGTTCTTATGTTCCATAGATGAGAGAAATCATATGATAGTTGTCTTTCTCTGCTTGACTTATTTCACTTAGCATTATCTCCTCCAGCGCCGTCCATGTTGTAGCAAATGTTGAGAACTCGTTCTTTCTGATAGCTGAGTAATATTCCATTGTATATATGGACCACAACTTCTTAATCCAGTCATCTGTTGAAGGGCATCTCGGCTCCTTCCACGATTTAGCTATTGTGGACATTGCTGCTATGAACATTGGGGTGCATATGGCCCTTCTCTTCACTACGTCTGTATCTTTGGGGTAAACACCCAGTAGTGCAATGGCTGGATCATAGGGTAGCTCAATTTGTAACTTTTTAAGGGACCTCCACACTGTTTTCCAGAGTGGCTGTACCAACTTGCATTCCCACCAACAATGTAGGAGGGATCCCCTTTCTCCACATCCTCTCCAACAATTGTTGTTTCTTGCCTTGTCTATTTTTGCCATTCTAACTGGCGTAAGGTGGTATCTCAGTGTGGTTTTGATTTGAATTTCCCTGATGGCTAATGATTTTGAACATTTTTTCATGTGTCTGTTAGCCATTTGTATGTCATCATTGGAAAAGTGTCTGTTCATATCTTCTGCCCATTTTATGATTTGTGTATTTGTTTCTCATGTATTGAGTTTGAGAAGTTCTTTGTAGACCTTGGATACCAGTCTTTTACCTGTAGTGTCATTTGCAAATATATTCTCCCATTGCGTGGGCTGCCTCTTAGTTTTTCTGACTGTGGGACTCGATCCCGGAATGCCGGGATCACGCCCTGAGCCAAAGGCAGACGCTTAACGACTGCGCTACCCAGGCGCCCCGCCTTTTCATTTTCTGGATTGTTTCTTTCGCTGTGCTGAAGCTTTTTAGTTTCATGTAATCCTGCTTGTCTCTTTTTTCTTTTGTTGCCTGTGCTTTTAGTATCATATCATTTATTTTTAAGGCTGAATATTATTCTGTTGTATGTATATACCACATTATCTTTAACCACTCATCTATCAATGGACGTCTCAGTTGCTTCAAACATTTTAGCTATTGTGAATAATGTTGCTATTAACATGAATGTGCAAAAATCTCTTCATGACTCTACTTTCAATTCTTTTGGATTTATAAGCAGAAGTGGGATTGCTGGATCATACAATAGTTCTATTTTTAACGTTCTGAGGAACCTCTTCATGTAGAAGTTTTCATAAATTTCATTGCTGTTGCTTCTGCTAAACTATCTGAAAATCTTTATTTCTTGATTAATGTAGATTTTTTTTCTTTTTCTTTTTCTTTTCTTTTTTCTTTTTTTTGCATATCCAGGGCACTTGCAGAATCTCCACCATCTGTAAACAACCCAAAGAGTGAACCTGGTGATAAAGGGAAGAATAAAGATGAAGGGGAAGTTTGTAACCATGAAAAAAAGGCTGCAGATGTTTGTCTTGAGCCTCATCCAGAAGAGAAAAAGAAGAAACGTTCTGGATTCAGAGACAGAAAAGTATGGAGCAGTCTTATAAATTAGTCAGAACTGTTAATTCTAAATTAGAATAATGCAGTTGAGTCTCTTTTATCATTTGTTTTGGATGGTTCGTATTCTCCTTGCAGTGATATTCACCTCACTGCTATTTTCTGTCCTGTTCTAAGGCAAATGTACTCTTGGAATGTGAAGTTAATGGGGCTAGTGGAAAGATCTAGGATTGGTGATCAGGATTTGCATATATTTTCTTCCCTCTTTTAATGCAGCTACCTTAGCCGATTCTTGCTTTCCAGATCTTTCTGATGCTAAATGTTCTTGGATATGTTGAGTCTTTGATGCCAAGTTGTAAAGGCAGAAAAACATCTCTTTGGAAATATACAAATATTTCCAAAAATTCAATTAATTTTGATGATAGTATGAACGTTGAATGACTTCAACATTTTATATCTTTAACACAACCTGCTGTTATATAGCTCTACCTCAGAAAAATTTCAATTCCAGTATGGGAATGCCTATGATACTGAGCATTTGAATTCAGCAGACATGAGTGCTGAAAAGTCAAAAGGTTGAATTTCTTAGACATTTGCATGTTATTGTTCAAATTCAGGGAATTGCCTTCACTTGCTAAAATGTAGCTAATAAGTGCAACACGGTAATTTGAGTTCCTTCCGTGGTGTGTGTGTGTGTGTGTGTGGTATATACTTGCAAGAAGAATTCCTTTGAGAAACTTGGATTGTTTATTTGGATGAAGTTATTAACTATGTCTTTTCATTTTTCAGATCCATTTCTGATTGAAGTGAATTTGAACAAAAATGATTATAAGTTAACTGTCAACTATCCCAGTGTTTCCACAATGATATAGTTATTTAATCTTTTGCCCTGAGTGAATTTGAGTAAATTTCCAATTTATCTTGTGCCAGCAGTTTCATTTATAGTTTTACATTTTATAAAATAGAGTTAAAATTACCCAAATAAGCATTTATTTTTGAACTTTCCATTTTCTGCTCAGCAATGACCATAGATCATACTTCCCAGAGAAATTTTTACTCTGTTCACATTATCTTTTTTTATGTTATGTTAGTCATCATTAGTTTTTGATGTAGTTTTCAGTGATTCATTATTTGCATACAACACCCAGTGCTCATAACAACACGTGCCCTCCTTAATACCCATCACCAGGTTACCCCATCCACTCACCTTCCTCCCCTCTGAAACCCTCAGATTGTTTCCTGGAGTCCATAGTCTCTCATGGTTCTTCTCCCCCTCTGATTTCCACCCCCCTTCAGTTTTCCCTTCCTTCCCCTAATGTCCTGGTGAGGATGTTGAGAAAGGGGAACCCTCTTACACTGTTGGTGGGAATGCAAGCTGGTACAGCCACTTTGGAAAACAGTATGGAGGTTCCTCAAATAGTTAAAAATAGAGCTACTCTATGACCCAGCAATTGCACTACTGTGTATTTACCCCAAAGATACAGATGTAGTGAAACGAAGGGGCATATGCACCCCAATGTTTATAGGAGCAATGTCCACAATAGACATTATTTTTTGATGTACAAAATTTTAAAAATTTCACGAAGTCTACTTTGTCTTTTTTTTCTTTTTCCTTTGTTGCTTATGCCTCTGGTGTCATAGCCAAGAAATCATTGCCAAATCTAATGTTGTGAAGCTTTCGACCTATGTTTTATTCCATAATTAATATAGTTTTAGGTCTTTCATTTTGGTCTTTGATCCATTTCAAGTTAAATTTTTTTTAAGATTTATTTATTTATTTTAGAGAGCACGAGAGCCCGGGGTGAGGTGGGGAGGGGTAGAGTGGAAGGGAGAGGGACAAGCAGATTCCATGCTGAGCTCAGAGCCTTGGTGCAGGGCTAAGTCCTACAACCCATGAGATCATGACCTGAGCCAAAATCACGAGTTGGGTGCTTAAGCAACCAAGCCACCCAGGCACCCCTTAAGTTAATTTCTTAATTTGGAGTTAGATAAGGGTGCAACTTCATTTTTTTGCATGTCGGTACCAGTTTTCCCAGCACCATTTGTTGAAAAGACTATCCTTTTTCCAGTAAATGGTTGTGGCTCCCTCGTCACAAATCATTTGACCATATATGTGAGGCTTTATTTTTGGCTCTGTATTCTATTCCAGTGGTCTATATGTCTGTCTTTTTGCCAGGTCCACATTCTTTTATGAGCGTAGTTTTATAATAAGTTTTAAAATCAGGATGTAGTGGTCCCCCAACTTTGTTCTTCTTTTTCAAAATTTGTTTTGGCTCTGCAGAGTCCTGAGAGTTTCCATGACACATATTAATTGTTTCCATATCTTGGCTATTGTGAATAATGCTGCATTGAACATGGGAGTACAGATATCTCTTCAAGATACTGATTTCTTTTCCTTTGGTTATGTATTCAAAGTGAAACTTCTGGATGATGTGGTAGTTTTATTTTTAATGTCTTGAGGAACCTCCATACTATTTTCCATAGAACCTAAACCAATTTACATTCCCACCAACAGTGCAAAAAGGTTCCCATTTCTCCATATCCTCACCTATACTTGTTATCTTTTCTTTCTCTCTTTTTTGTTAAATATTTTATTTCTTTATTTGAGAGAGAGAGTGTGGGAAAGAGCATGGGGGGAGCAGAAAGAGGGGAGGAGAAGGAGGCTGACACGGGGCTCAGTACCAGGACCCCAGGATCATGACCTGAGCTGAAGGCAGACCCTTAACTGACTGAGCCACCCAGTGCCCCCCTCTCTCTCTCGCTCTTTTTTAACATTTTTTTAAAAATTTATTTATTTGAGAGAGAGCGAGAGCGCGCGCGAGTGCACAGGTGCATGGGGGAGGGGCAGAGGGAGTAAATCTTCAGGCCCACTCCCTGCTGGGCATGGAGCCTGATGCAGAGTTCAGTCTCATGACCCTGAGATCATGACCTGAGCTGAAACTAAGAGTCAGATGCCCAACCATCTGAGCCACCGAGGCTCCCCATCTTTTCTCTTTTTGATGATAATCATCTAATAGGTGTGAGGTGATATCTCCTTATGGTTTTGATTTGCGTTTTCCTGATGATTAGTGATGTTGAGCACCTTTTCATGTACCCGTTGGCCATGTGGATGTCTTCCTTGGAAAAATACCTATTTAGGTCATTCTGCCCATGTAATTGAATTGGTTTCTGTAGGTTTTTTGTTTTCGTTTTTGCTTTTTTTTTTTGGCTTTTAAAGTTTTTATTTTAATTCCAGTTAGTTACCATACAATGTTATATTGATTTCAGGTATACAATATAGTGATTCAACAGTTCCATACATCATCTAGTGCTCATCATGACACTTGCACTCCTTAATAATCCTGTGACTTGTTTAACCCATCTCCCCACCCCCACTCCTCTCTGCTAATGATCAGTTCTCTATATTTAAGAGTCTGGGTTTTTTTGTTTGATTAGTTCTTTTTAAGTAGACTCCTCACCCAATGTGGAGCCCAATGTCGGGCTTAAACTCACGAACCTGAGTTTGAGTTGAGATCAAGAGTCAGACATTTACCCAACTGAGCCACCCAGGTGCCCTCAGAGTCTGGTTTTTTGTCTTTTTTTTCCTTTGCTCATTTGTTTAATTTCATAAATTCCACATATGAGTGAAATTATATGGTGTTTGTCTTTCTCTAACTGACTTATTTTCATTTAGCATTTTACCCTCTATATCCATCGATATTAATGCAAATGACAAAAAGTCATTCTTTTTTATGGCTGAGTGGTATTCCATCGTGTGTGTGTGTGTGTGTGTGTGTGTGTACACACATACTACCTCTTCTTCATCCATTCATCTATTGATGGACACCTGGGTTGCTTCCATATTTTGGCTTTTGCAAATAATGTTGCAATGTTAAACGGGGGTGTATATCTCCTCAAATTAGTGTTTTTATATTCTTTGGGTAAATACCCAGTAGTGATGTGACTGGATCATATGGTAATTCTGTTATTAATATTTTGTGGAACCTCCATATCGTGTTCCATAGTGGCTGCACCAGTTTGCATTCCCACCAACAGTGCATGAAGGTTCCTTTTTCTCCACATCCTCACCAACACTTGTTGTTTCTTCTGTTGTAGATTTTAGCTATTCTGACAGGAGTGAGGTGATACCTCATTCTGGTTTTGATTTGCATTTTCCTGTTAGTGATGTTGAGCACCTTTTCTTGTACCTGTTGGTCATCTCTGTGTCTTCTTGGGAAAAATATCTATTCAGATCTTCTGCCCATTTTTAAATCAGATTTTTTTTATTGTATGAATTCTTTGAATTTGACAAAATACAACATCTTTTTGTGATAAAAGACCTCAACAAATTGGGTAGAGAAGGAACATACTTTAACTTAAGAAAGACAGTATATGACAAACCCACAGCTAACATCATACTGAACACTGAAAGGTTGAAATCTTTTCCTTTGTAATGAGGAAGAGGGCCCACAGAGGTGCCCACTCTAAACAGGCTTTTGCTACATAGTACCGGGAGTTCCACCTAGAGCAATTAGGAAAGACAATGAAATGTAAGGCATCCAAATAGGAAAGAAAAAAGGAAAAGTGTTATTATCTGGAGATCATATGATCTTATATGATAATTCTAAAGACTCAATCAAAAAGCTATTGGAACTGATGAACAAATTCAGCAAAGTTGCAGGATATAAAATCAACATGCAGAATTGATTGTTTCCATACACTAACAGTGAATTATCTGAAAAGGAAATAAAGATAATTATCCCATTCACAATAGCATCAAAAACAATAAAATACATAGGAATAAATTTAACCAAGGTAATGAAAGATCTGTACAGTGAAAACTACAAATCTTTGATGAAAGAAATATAAGAAGACACACACAAATGAAAAGATATCCTGTGTTCATGGATCAGAACAATAAACATCATTTAAATGTTTATACTACCCAAAGCTGTCTGTACGTTTGATGCACTACCTATAAAAATTCCATTCACATTTTGCACAGAAAAAGAAATCCTAAATTTGTATGGAACTGCAAAAGTATCTGAGAAAAAAGAGCTAAGCTAAAAGTAAGCTGAAGTATCCCTCTTCCTGATATCGAACTACATAGTTATATTAAAACAGTGTATTCTGTCATAAAAATAGAACATATAGGTCAATGGCACAGAATGGAGATCCCAGAAATAAACCTCCACCTGTACGGTCAATTAATATTTGACAAAGGAGCCAGAAATACTCTATGGGCAAATGATAGTCTCTTCAATAAATGATGCTGGAAAACTTTATAACCACAACCAGAAAATGAAATCGAACCCTTATTTAAAGCGTTCACCAGAATTAACTCAACGATATTAAATACTTTAACATAAGACCTAAAACAATGAAACTTGTAGAAGGAAAACAATAAAACTTGTAGAAGTTTCCTTAGAAGGAAACTCATAGAAGGGAACTTAAGAGGAAGAGCTCCTTATCTTTCGTCTTGTAATGATTTTTTTTGGTTATGACACCAAAAATACAAGCAACTAGGAAAAATCAACAAATGGGACTATATCAAATTAAAAAGCTTCTGCACAACAAAGGAGCCCATCAACAAAATGAAAAGACAACCTATGAAAAAGTATTTGAAAACCATATATTCAATAAGGGGTTAATATCCCTTTTCTTTCTTGATGAGTCTAGCTAAACATCTATTTTATCTCTTAAAAAACTAGCTCTTATTATTACTGATCTTTTCTATTGTCTTTTTATTCCCTATTTCATTTTCTAACACTCTCATCTTTGTTAACCTGCCTTTTACTGTGGGCTTAGTTTGTTCTTTTTCTACTTCCTTGGAGTGTTAGGTAAGTTGTTTATTTGAGATCTTTTTTTTTTAAATATAGGTGTTTACTGCTGTGAATTTCTCTCAGAAATGTTTTTTGCTACATTCTGTAAGGTTTGATATGTTGTGTTTCCATTTTTTTTTGTTTCAAGATATTTTTAAATTTTTCTTCTCATTTCTTTGTTGAACAATTGGTTTTCAGGAACATGTTGTTTAATCTCCATGCATTTTTGAATTTTCTAGTGTTCTTCTTGTAATTGATTTGTTAGTTGCATAGCATTATGGTCAGAAAATAGGCTCGTTATGAAGTCTCCTTAAATTTATTTTGACTTGTGGCCTAATGCACTCTCTCCTGGAGAATGTTCTGTGTGTGCTTGAGAATAATATGTATTCTGCTGCAATATTCTGTAAATGTCTTTTAAAATTCATTTTGTCTAAGTCCAAAATTCATTTTGTTTAAGTCCAGTGTTTCCTCATTTATTTTCTGTCTGGATGGTCTGTCTATTGTTCAAAGTGGGGTATTCAAATCCCCTACTGTTACTGTATTGCTGTGTATTTTTCCCTTCAGTTATGTTCACATTTGCTTTGTATATTTAGGTTCTCCATGTTAGGCGCATAACTAGTCAGAAATGTTATATTCTCCTTATGAATTGACCTTGTATCATTATATTATTCTCTTCTTTGTCTCGTTACAGTTTTTGGCTTAAAGTGTATTTTGTTTGGTAGCCTAGTTATTCCTGCTTTCTTAGGCTTCCACTTTCATGGGATATCTTTTCCCATCAACTTTGCTTCAGCCTGTGTGTGTCCCAAAACCTGAGGTGAGCTTCTGTTTCCTTGATTGCAGGATTTAATCCATTACATTTAAAGTAATTATTGACAGATAGGGCTTTACTGTTGCCATTTTAATTGTTTTCTGTGTGTTTTGTAACTCCTTTATCCTTTTCTCTCTCTCGTACTCTTCCTTTGTTATTTGATCATTTTCTATAGCGGTGTGCTTAGATTTTTTTCTTTTTACCTTTTGTGTATCTGGTATAGATTTTTGCTTTGTAATTGCAGTGGGGCTTACTTAAAACATAACAGTGTATTTTAAGCTGCTAACAGTTTAACTTCTAATGTATATAAAAGCTCTACATTTATTTGCCCCCAATATTTTGTTTTTAATATCACAATTTATATCTTTTTACATTGTTTATCCATTTCCAGATTATTGTAGTTCTTTTAATACTTTTTAAAAATCTTCATGTGAGAGTTAGAAGTGATTTATCCACCACCATTACAAAATTAGAGCATTCTTTTTTTTTTTTAAGATTTATTTATTTATTTGCCAGAGAGAGCAAGCAAGACCGAGAGAGTGTGCACAAACAGGTGGAACAGTAGGCAGAGGGAGAAGCAGGCTCCCCGCTGAGCAAGGAGCCACACGTGGGACTTGATCCCAGGACCCTGGGATCATGACCTGAGCCAAAGGCAGACGCTTAACTGACTGAGCCACCCAGGTGTCCCACAAAATTAGAGATTCTGAAATTACACGTTTACCTTCACCAGTCAGTTTTATATTTTTATTTGTTTTTCTGATACTGGTGTCTTTTGGTTTTAGGTTCAGGAATTACCTTTTTTTTTTTTTTTAATAAGTTTATTTAAGTAATCTCTATACCACAATGGGGCTCAAACTCATGACACCAAAATCAAGAGCCACATGCTCTACTGACTGAGCCAGCCAGGCACTTCAGGTTCAGGAATTACCTTTACTATTTCTTGTAAGATTGATCTAGTGTTAATGAACTCCTTCAGCTTTTGTTTTCCTGGAGAACTCTGCATTGTCTCTCAGTGTGTGCTGCTTTGGATTCATCTTGTTTAGAACTCTTCGGGCTTCCTGGATCTGCATGTCTGTTTCTTTCCCCAGGTTGGGAATGTTTTCAGTCATCTTTTCCTTGAATAAATTTTCTGCCTCTTCTCTCTCATTCTTTCTCCTTCTGGGACCCCAGTGGTGCCCATTTTGGTCCATTTGATGATGTACTTTATAAGTCCCTTCATTCTTTTTCATTCTCTTTTTGTTCCTTTAATTAGGCAGTTTCCTTAATTTTGCTGCCAAAAAATAATTGGCTTTTTATTCAATGAGACTGGTGTCATTGAGCTTGGAATTGCATAGAATTTTAAGATGATGATTGTTATTATGGATGGCCTGTAATTCACTAGATTGAAAAGAGAGGGTGTCCCTAACATAGAGGACAGCTGTTGGGGTACAGATTGGGTATCATAAATCACCTCTTGAGAGAAAGTATGCCAGATACTAATTTATTTACAAGATCTTTCTGCCTGCTACCTTTTTCAGGTTCTGGCTACAGTCTGCATTCAAAGCCTATGTATGATTTCTAACATCAGGGCCCAAACGGATTCACTGTCACTTGCATTCACTTGGCCTCAAGATATTATAGCCTTGATTTTCCTTAGGCATTCTACAAAAATTAAACCCTAGAACTAGTTTCAGGACCAGCAGTTTTATTGAAGAGAACTGTCTTAACATCATGAAGTTCAAGAATGTTTTAAGTAAATGATTGAATGTTTATTATAATTCTCTTAGTAAATCTTTTCCCCAGCCAGGCTAACCATTTCAAAATCCTACAGTTTTCTATATATCTTAGCTTCTAAGTGTTTGTTATCTCAGATGCTGTATTCCAAACCCTCTATAAAATAGTTTGTTAGCATTTCTTTGATATAACCACTTAAAAGGAGGCAGCTTTATATCATTTAATATGGTGTGATCCCCAATATACATTGCTAAATGAAAAAAAATGAAATATGTACTGCTCAGTATGTCTATATTAAACTTTAACAATACTGGGAATGCAAGAAGTCTATTACCTTCCTTGGCCTATTGTTTTAAACTAAAGTAATATTCAGCAACATAATTTAGGGACTTGTAACAACCCAGGAATCTGGTGAGTCTGAAAATTATTGACTTTTAAGGTATTGTCTTTCTATATTTATCCTGTATAGGATTGACTTAACTTTTTAGTTCACAAAAACATCTTTTGCGGTAGCTAAAGCTTATATCCTAAACGTTGCAAACTGAATTTTTTTATTGTTGTTGAGGAGAACAAGAATACAGATGTCCTAAAGAAAGCTATTTCTTCTGTAGTCAGTATTATCCAGCAGGTAGTTGTAATATAATATAAAACGCCTTTGAGTTAAGACTTGTAGAGAAGTTTTAAGGCCACTAAGGGTGTGAAAACTCCTTAGTGTGTTTGCCATGTGCCAAATATTTTGATAAAATCTCTGAAGTCAGGACTCAGATTTTAATGCAAATTAGCATTGGAAGATTCCTGTCATGTATAGTTACAAATTAGCAGTCCTTTCATAGTTACTGAATGTACAACTGGTAGTGGAATTAAGACCACCACAATGGCTGTTGTCAGTGACCTCAAAGTGACCATTTAGCAAGGACTGGCAGTTACAGTGTTAGCTCTGTGTTAATATGGCAAATTAAAAACAATAATAAAGTTTTTCTTAATATTTGCAAATGACTTTTAGACATTGAACTATTAGAATTTTCAATTGTATTGCCTTGACACATTTCCTACCAGTTTACTTACGTATAAGATACTATTTATTTTTGGCTGCCTCAACATCTAAAATTCAGGTCTAGTCAGTAAAATAACTGTCTAGTCAGTATTCTGGTAAAAAAGATTTCTCTCATTCCTACATTTATAAAAGAATGTTATGTAGAATGTACAGTGTTTTGTATGTTCCATACACAGAATCACAGCTTGGATACCAGATTTAAAAATGGGCATCTTAATATTATACTCTTTTAATAAAATGTATGCCATATTTGATTTTGTTACTGTTCAAATATTGTGTTCTTTCAGTTCTGTTTTTTTCCTAAATATGGTGTTTGTAAAATATTTCCAGTAGTTTCCTTAATCTAATAGTGAAAAGTAAAAGTCTTAGGCTTGTTAATAGATTCCATGATATGTAATTGTATTTTTAATGCTATTATTTAATGTACTTCGTGTTTGAAAGACTATTAGCTATTTAAACCTATGAATTCCCAATTCTGTTTGCTTTGGGATTCAAGAAATTGCATCAAAGTAAAAAAGGTAAAAATCAATCCCTTTTTAAAAATTTGGTATTTAAAATTCTATAGGCTACCACATATGTGTCATTATACCCTGTTACTGAAACCTTTTGAATTCTTGTATGACAGTTTTCAGTTTTGTAGTTTTCAATGATTTAAGAAATTAGGAAATTATTTGCAAAAAATTCTAAACAAAAGTTACACAAGCATTGCCTCAACTGGAGTATGAATAGTATTTTGGAGGGGAAAGGTTCATAAGTTTTTGAAATTCAAGTTTATGTCTAATATTAAAAAATTCAGTTATAGAAAAAATATAATAAAATATCTTCAAAAACAAGATAGAAAATAAATGAAAATGAGACTTGCTTAATATAGTAACACTCTGAATTTCTAATTTTAGGTGATGGAGTATGAGAATAGGATTCGAGCATATTCTACACCAGACAAAATCTTCCGATATTTTGCCACCTTGAAAGTAATCAATGAACCTGGTGAATCTGAAGTGTTTATGACTCCACAAGATTTTGTGCGATCCATAACACCCAATGAAAAACAACCAGAACGTAAGTGCTAAAGTGAAAAATGAGATTGATATTAATTTTGTTATATGCTTCCTTGTTTCTTTCTTTGTATTACCTAACCATTATAATTATATGCCATAATTGTATTTATTGTGTAGTGACTGAATGTTAGGCATTATTCCAGTCTTTAGGAGTACAAAAGAGGATCCAACAGTCTAATGAGTCTATCATCAACCAGGATATTGGGTTTAGGAGGTTGTACCCAGGTGTTACCTACCAGGAAAATTTAAAGACATATACTTGTTGCCACTGGGCCAAGGGAGCTCAGATGGAACAAGCATCAGACAGACCAAAAAACCTGGAAAGGAGGAGACTGAGAAGGAAGGCATTTCAGGGAATAGGAGCTTTGAAGGACCACCTACACCTGGAAATCCAGAGTGCAACGTGTATGCCCAGGGCCAGCCATGTTTGGAAAATACTTGAGTGGGCTTGGACCCCTTTCTGATCTTTATGCCCAATGTGAGGAGGTAGTGAAAGTTAAAGCAGAGTTGTCAGAGGTCTAGCCAAAAATCAGGGGAGGTCCCCAGCTCAGAGCCAATCTGCAAATGTTAGGAGAGTTAGGGTGTTTTTTGTTTTTTATTCTTTTTGCCTCCAGCATTTAAAGAAGTCTATGTCATGTCACTTGCTGACTGTTTAGGTAATAGAACAGAAATGTCAATAGTGGGGCACCTGGGTGGCGCAGTCATTAAGCGTCTGCCTTCAGCTCAGGGCGTGATCCCAGCGTTCTGGGATCGAGCCCCACATCAGGCTCCTCTGCTAAGAGCCTGCTTCTTCCTATCCCACTCCCCCTGCTTGTGTTCCCTCTCTTGCTGGCTGTCTCTGTCAAATAAATAAATAAATAATCTTAAAAAAAAAAAAAAGTCAGTAGTGACACATGACAGAGAACACAATCTTTGCAAAAATATTTTGGAAAAAAGTTACTAAACATTGATGGCTGTAGTCCTCAACAAGGTATATAACATGAAACACTGGGAAATAGGGAGAATCTGTTTTAATTACTACATTATAATATTCAAAATGTCCAATTTTAATAAATTGTATGGCATACCAATAATCAGAAATAAATGACTCATCAACAGAAAAAAAAAGAAATTGGCAGAAACCATCCCTGAGGAAGCCCAAGCTTGCACTTACTAGGCAAAGACTTAAAATCAACTCTCTTAAATATGCTCAAAGAGCTAGATGAAACCATTGACAAAGAAGTGTAGGAAACAAGGTGAACGATGTGTTAATAAAGGAATAGAAATCATAAAAAAGGAACCAAATAATAATTCTTGAGCTTGAAAATTGCAGTAGCTGAAATAAAAAAATGCACTAGAATCATTCAACAGTAGATTTTGAGCAGGGAAATAGAAGAATCACAGAACTTTGGGGCGCCTGGGTGGCACAGCGGTTAAGTGTCTGCCTTCGGCTCAGGGTGTGATCCCGGCGTTCTGGGATCGAGCCCCACATCAGGCTCTTCTGCTGGGAGCCTGCTTCTTCCTCTCCCACTCCCCTGCTTGTGTTCCCTCTCTCGCTGGCTGTCTCTATCTCTGTCGAATAAAAAAATAAAATCTTTAAAAAAAAAAAAAAAAGAAGAATCACAGAACTTAGATTAATTGTTACTGTCTAGTCAGAGGAGCAGAATGCAAAAAGAATGAATAAAAATGAACATAGCCTAAGATACATAAGAGACACCATCAAGATACCAACATATGTATAATGGGAATCTAAGAAAGTGAAATTAAGACATTTCCAGATTATCAAATGCTGAGGAAGTTTGTTGCTTGTGGTTCTTCCCTACAAGAAATGTTAAATGGAGTTCTTTAGGCTGAAATAAAAGGATGCCAGACAGTAAATTGATGCCATACAAAGAAATTAAAAAATAATAAAGACCAGTAAAGGTAACTACACAGGGAAATATAAAAGCTAGTATTGCTTTATTTTTTGTTTGTAACTCCTTTTTGCTTCCTTTATGATTTAAAACATAAATCATAAAACAATAATAATAAATATGTTAATGTTGAATCAAGCTACATTATTTTCAATTTAAGATGTTAATTATAATCCCCAGGTTAACCACTAAGAAAATAACTTTAAAATACACAGAAAAGGAAATGAGGAGAAAATAGAAATGGTACACTAGAAAAAATTAAACACAAGAGGGCAAGATTGGAGGATTCAAGAGACAAAAAATATGTAAGACATATAGACAACAATCTACAAGATGGCAAAAGCAGAACCTTTCTTATCAGCAGTCACTTCCAATGTAACTGAATTAAACTCACCAGTTAAAAGAGAGTAAGAGAAAAAATATGATCTAACTTTATATTGTCTACAAGAGACTTGCTTTAGATCCAAAGACACAAGTAGGTTGAAAATGAAAGTGTACAAATAGTAACCAAAAGAGAGCTGAGGTGATTTTACTAATATCAGGAAAAAATAGATTTTTGTGAGAAATTGCTACACAAGACAAAGACATTATGTAATGATAAAAGGGTCAGTTCATCAAGGAGATGTAACCATGACAAATACATACATACCAAATGACAGGCCCCAAAATATATGAAGGAAACATTGACAGAATTGAAATGAGAAATAGTTCTTCAGTAATAGTTGGGAGACAGGGTGCCTGGGTGGCCCAGTCGGTTAAGTGTCCAACTCTTGCTTTTGGCTTAGGTCATGATCTCATGGGTGGTGAGATCAAACCCTGCGTCGGGCTCTGTGCTCAGCAGGGAGTCTGCTTGAGATTCTCTCCTCTTCCTTTGCCTTTCCCCCTGCTATCTCTCTGAAATAAATACATCATTTTTTAAAATGCTAAAAATGGTTAAATTGAAAAAATTATAATAGTTGGGAGACATCAGTACTGCCATTTCAATAATGGATAGAAGGTTAGTGAAGAAAGAGGACTTAATGGTATAAACCAATTAGACCAAAGATATTTATAAAACATTCCACTCAAGAGCAGCAGAATACATAGTCTTCTCAAGTAAAAATCAAATATTCTCCAGAACAGACCAGATAGACCATATGTTAGGTAATAAAATGAATCTTAATAAATTTTAAAAGATTAAAATCATACCAACTATCTTTTCTGATTACCATAGAATGAAATTATCCATCAATAACAGAAGGAAAACTAGAAAATTCATAAATATCTGGAAAGTAAATAGCATGCTCTTTAACAACCAATGGATCAGAGAAGAAATCACAAGAGAAGTTAGTAAATACTTTGAGATAAACGAAAGAGAAAACAATTTACCAAAACATATGCAGTGCTGCAAAAGCAGTGCTGAGAGGGAAACTTATAGCTATTTAAACAGAAGAAAGACCTCAAACGAGTTTCCTAAAAACCGGTGTTGGAACTAAAAAGAAAAGCAAACAAAACCCAAAAATAGTAAAATAAGGAAATAATAAAAGTTAATGTGTAATAAATGAAATGGAGAATAGGAAAATGAGAGAGAATCAATAAAACAAAAAGTTGGTTCTTCGAAAAGATCAACAAAAATGAGAAACCTTTAGCTAGACCAGGAGAAGAAGAAAGAAGCAAAATAACTAAAATCAGAAATGCAAGTGGGGAACATTACTACCTACAAATAGAAATAAAAAGGATTATAAAAGAATACTATGAAAAATTGTATACCAACAAATTGGATTATACCTAGATAAATATGGACAGAGTCCTAGAAACATACAAACTACCAGAACTCTTTTTTTTTTTCCAAAAGATTTTATTTATTTGAGAGGAGAGAGAGAGAGAGCACGCACACATGTTCTCTCACAAGCGGGGGGGGGGGGGGGGGGGGAGGGAGAGGTAGAAGCAGACTCCCTGTTCAGCAGGAGTCTAATGCAAGACTCAATCCCAGGAAACTGTGATCATGACCAGATCCAAAGGCAGATGCTTAACCGACTGAGCCACCAGGCACCGCAAACTACCAGAACCCTTACAGTTCAACAAAAGGACAACTCAATTAACAAATGGGCAAAGGACTTGAATAAACATCTCTCCAGATAAATATACACATGACCAATAAGCACATGAGAACATGCCTAACTTATTAATCATGAGGGAAATACAAATCAAAACCATGATATACCACCTCACACCCACCAGATTGGCTATAATTTAAAAACAAACAAATGTTGGTGAATATGTGTAGAAATTGACTTGTTGCTGGTGAGAATGCAAAATGGTATAAACACTGGAAAGCAATTTGGACATTTCTCAGAAACTTAAACAGAATTAACCATACGACCCAGCAATTTCACTACTAGCATAAGCCCAAATGAATTGAAAACAGGTGCTCAAATGAGTACTCCAAAAACTCTATTCACAGTACTCAAAAACACAGTATTCACAGTGCTCATCACCCCAAATGTTGTTTAAGAGCTGAATGGATAAACAGATTATAGTATATACATACAATGGAGTATTTTTCCGGTATGGATGACCCTTGACAACATTATGCTAAGTGAAGTAAGCTAAACACAAAATGCCACATATCATATGATTTTATTTATGTGAAATATCTAATGCAGGTAAATCCATAGAGATAGAAAGTGGGTTGTTAGTTGCCAGCAGCTGGGTTGGGGGAATGAGAACTGATGATTGCTTAATTGCCGTGAGGGTTTCTTTTTTGGAGTGGTGAAAATGTTTTGGAACTAGATAGAGGTGGTAGTTATACAACATATGGATGTACTAAATGCCACTGAACTACACACTTTGAAATGGTTATTTTATTTTAATTGAATTTCACCTCAATTTTTAAAAGGGGAAAAAGGAGAATGTGCAGTCCGTCCTCATTTGCAGATTTTGTGTTTGCAAGTTGGTATACTCACTAACCTGAACTCGTGACCCCATAGTCAGTACTTGCCCTGCTTTTGCAGTCATCTGCAGATATGTGCTGAACAGCAAAAAATTGAGTCACCCCTTACGTAGGTTGGCCAGCTGAAGTCAAGCAATCTAAAGCTCTGCCTTTTTGTTTCAGCTTTCATTCTTTAAACAAATGTCCTTGGAGGGAGGGCGGGAGAGAAGAGGGAGAGAGAATACAATGTCTTTAAACAGAAACACACATAAAACAAGATTTTATGTGTTGATAGGTTAACAAAAATGTTGTGACCAGATGTTGAGGAACCTAACACCATATTTCCCCTAGGAGAAATTGGTCAGTATTTAGCAATGCATTTTTCATGGCAATTTTATAGAACATAAGTACCACAGTTAGCAAGAATTAGTTGTATATGGTACAGGAGTAGGATATAAAAATGAAACTGTTCTTTTAGAGGATATGTTTAAGGAAGGCATCATAAGGATGGCATTTGAGTTGGATTTTGAAAAATGAATAATAATTCATCACGTATTTGAGAGGGAAAGGGCATCACTCAGAGTGAATAAATTATATGATCAAAATACAAACATGTGTAATAGCAGTGTGAGCTTGGAGAACCAGAAAGAGTTACGACGTTTTCCAACCAGGGAGTTTATGTTTTGCCAATATTTATTAATATAAATACATCTCTAGGACAAATGAAAACTCTAGTAGGACTATCACCCCTCAAAGGTGCAGGAAATCTATATATTTACACTTTATGTTATGGAAATTTTCAAATATAAAAATACAGAAAATAATATAATCAACCTATATATGTGCATCACTTAACTTCAACAATTGTCAACACATGGCCAATCCTATTTCATTTATAACCTTCTTACTTCTCCTCCTCACTCTAGACTGTTTTAAAACCGATCATCATGTCATTTAATCTGTAAATACCTATATGTGTGTTTAAAAGATAAGTACTAAAAAAGTCAATAACAACAATAATTTTTAAATATTACATTTCTTAAAAATAGCATTCATTTCTTAATAGCAGATATCCAGGCACTGTTCAAATTTCCCTATTTAGAAAACAATATACATAGTTGGTTTGTTAAAACGAACCTCCAGAGAAAGTCACACACTGTATTTGTTACCTCTAACGTCTTTACCTACAGGTTTTTTTCCTTTTTTCTCACCTTTATACGATGAGTTATAAGCCTTGTTTCATATCTCTCACCTCACCTTTCACCTTTTTGCTCAGATTGGTGCTGCAGCGGTTAGCAGTATAGAGATTTAGCCTGACAAGAAGAAACGCCCGCTATGCTACGTATCTCTTGCTTTCTGCTTTAGAGCATCTCTGCTGCTGTAGCATGGGACCTCTGCAGGAGCACACTCAACTGTGTTGACATATGTACTCATGTGGAGGTACTCCAGTGGAGTTTACTCTTTGTTGAGATTTGGTGAATCAAATACTCTCTTCCCCATTGTCTTGGGTGCTCAGTTCTGAGACACAAACTACATGGTTTCTCACATGGGCCAAGGAGAAGTGAGCCCTAGTTGTCTAAAGCAGTAAATCGGCTCAGTAACACACCCTTGAATTGGCTTTCCCTCCTTTCCTGTTTCACTTTTCCTGATCCTCTTGTACTGGTTCCCTACTTTTCAGGAAACCCAATCTAGACATCATTTATTTGTGAGAGAATGTGAGTCATTTATATTATAAAATTTCCCACACTTTGGATTTTACTGATTATGTCCCTATGGTATTATTTAATATGTTCTTCTATACTTTGTATTTCACCCATGTAGAAAATATATAGAAAGCAACTGAAAGAGAATATACCAAATGTATTCTCTAAATGCTGAAGTTATAAGGAATTATTTTATTCTTCTTTATATGTTCCTTTATTTTCTAATAGACTTCATACACATTTATCCAACACATATTGATTGAACTCTGCTGTGAGTTAGACCCTATTCTACATGGAAGGGATGCAGTAATGAATCAAATAGACAAAAATTCCTGCCTTTACAGGGTATACCGTCTTTTATAATCAAAAAGAAGGTATATAAAACTTTCTACTAATTGCATTGAATTTTAGATTAAGAACCTTTTAAATTAGTTTTAGCTCCTTGTTTTGTGAGATGTGGAAGGAGAGATTAAAGAAGGTGTCAGTGTAAGATGGAGGAAAAAGGATTGTGAAGTATTTTCCTGGTTTTTATGATAGTAAAATATTTTTGTACCTGTCACATCATTTATGAATCTAATTTATATCAGTAGCTTTAAGAATGTGCTTTGCTTCCAGTGTGACAGTGAAAATGAAGCAATACTCTAGGCAGGTCACTAAAGATTACTTGGTCATTTGAGGAAGATTTTTTCCACCTTTTGGAAATCATATATTTTAATTGCTTCTACACATTTTGATATTTAACTTTGTAATCTTTTGTTTTTTAATTATGAAAAACCTGTTACATGAACTGAATAGTTACTAAATGTCTAATATGCCGTGCACATTCCTGGTTTTCATAAAAACCCAGAATAATGAATAATTGCTTTTCTTTTAAGTTGATGATCATGAGGGAAAATTATAATATATTAAAATGAGATTCATTTGGAAAATTTGGCTTCATTTTTGTTTGCTCATGAACAAGAATTTCCACAAATGTTAATGCAGTAGAATTAAAATATATATTATTTCTATATGGGTTGAGATAAAGAAAAGAATAAGGCTTTTTTTTATATAGTTTGAATTTCTGTCATCAGATGGCTGGACTCTAGCCAGTAGTTCATATTTCAACTTTGTTGTGTCATATCTTTCACACATACCATATCCCAGTATACCTAGCAGATCTAAATTTATAAGTTTTAGTTTTAGAACAGTTTAAAAATAATCAAAAAGCATACAAAATCCTAAAAATAAGCAGTTTTTTAAAAAGATTTTAGAGAGAGAAAGAGAATGCAGGCAAGTGGTAGGGAGGGGACAGAGGGAGAGAAAGAAAATCTCAAGCAAACTCCCCACTGAGCGGGGAGCCCGACACAGGGCTTAATCCCAGGACCCCGAGATCATGACCTGAGCTGAAATCAAGAGTCTTGACGCTCAAACTGAGCCACCCAGGTGCCCCTAAGCAGTTTTTAAATGAGTGGAGAGCTAAGGATGCCTGGGTGGCTCAGTTGGTTAAGCATATGCCTTTAGCTCAGGTCATGATCCTGGGTTCCTGGGTTTGAGCCCTGCATTGGGCTCCCTGCTCCGTGGGAACCTGCTTCTCCCTCTCCTTCTGCCTGCTTCTCCCTCTGCTTGTGCTCTCTCTCTCTGTGTCAAAAAAATAAAATCTTAAAAGAAAAAAAAAGTGGAGAGCTGATGAATTTCCGTAAAAAGCTGATTAAGAATATTTCTGCACTGGGGCGCCTGGGTGGCTCAGTCGTTAAGCGTCTGCCTTCTTGGCGGGAAGCCTGCTTCTCCCTCTCCCATTCCCCCTGCTTGTGTTCCCTTGCTCGCTGTCTCTCTCTGTCAAATAAATAAAATCTTAAAAAAATAAATATTTCTGCACTGAATACCAAGAAAATTTAGAGTAGCCATATTTAAGTAGGAAAGACATTAAATGGAAAAAAAGTACAGTATATACTTGAATATGTCTCATCTCCCTTTCTGTGTAATCTTCATGTCAGCACCATCCCCAGGTATAGTGGATAACGCAGTTGCTTCAGGTTCTGGGCTTTGAGTGACTTTTGCTACTGTAATAACCATTATTACATAGCCCCAGTCAATGATTGGGGAAGCAGCAGCAAAGGGAGAATTTTTAAAGATCTATATAGAAAAACTAGCTTTAGTCAGAGCAAAGAGGATCCCTATTTCCTTTCCATCATATCCCACTGGCTGACTGTATTTATATTGACCTGATTTTGTCTCCGTGGAACATGAAAAGAGTATAAAAAGGTAAAAATAGATCATACTATGATTTACTTGTCCTGGACTTCATATTCCCTCTGCGATGACCATTCATGTGTTTAATAATCTTACCTTTACTTTGAGACACATAATTTTATACTTGATCACATACAGTGGGTTCTAGATCAAGATGGTGACGTAGGAGGATTCTGAACCTCCTCCCACAGACACACCAAATCTGTAGCTAGATACAAAACAGTTTCCTCTGAAAGAAACCCAAAAACTAGATGAGCGACTCCTACACATTGGGCAAATGAGAAAAAAACCCACATTGAAATAGGTAGGAGATGCTGAGACACATTCTTGCCATAAACCCCATCCTTGGCAGAACAACCAGTAGTCGGGAGGGAATTCACAACCCTGAGCTTCTAATGGAGGAGTGGGGACACTGAAGCCCACAGCTGGCACCCCAGTTTTTGAGACCTGCACCTGAGAGATGAGCCTCCTGAGCATCTAGCTTTAAAGCTAAAAGGCATTATGTCTACAACATCCAAAGGGCCCATGCAGAGGCAGCTGCCTGAAAAGCATCCAGTCTTCGTGAAAGAGGCCTATGTTACTTATCTTAAAGCTTCAGCTGGAAAGGCAGGCATATAATTTAACACACATCTAGGGGCCTACGGAAACACTTTCCAAAGACAGAGACTGGTGGGCTCCATCTTTGTGCTTTCTCTCTGAATTGCTCCAGGTGGCCAGTATCTCCTAGAAAGAAGATGTGCTCGTGTCTAGTGCTCTGGTTGTGTCACTGCCACCCAGGACACACCCCTTGATCACCTGGCTATCCTGGCCATTGGGACTTAAATTTGCAGGTGCCATAGGACCATAACAAATAGAGAAACGGTTCTTAATTGGCTACTCCCCAGGGCACAGTGCAGCAACCAGAGACTGAAAAACACCCTGAGTTTTTCTGTGCTAGAGGCTTATTGGCTTATCTTATAGCTGTTGCCTGAGAACAGGCTTCTAATTAATCCAATATCTGGGGGCCAGCTATAATCCTCTCCAGAGGCTGGGGAGACTGATGGCTGTCATCTTGGTCCTCTCTCTGTCCTGCCCCAGGTGGTAGGTGTCTGAGAGAGGAGCTTATATACGTATTTGGCTTCCCCGCTTTAGTGGCTTCCACCCAGAGGACACATCTTTTAATAATTTAGCTCTGGTAGCAGTGGGGCTTGTGTTTACAGATTCAGTGGATAGTAAGAAACAAACAAAAACCAATTTTTAACTGGCTATCATTCCAGGGCTCAGTGCAGAAGTAGCAAACAGAAACACCCATCTCCCGGTCTTCCCCTGAAAGAGGTATATTTGCATACTTTAAAAAGCTGCTACCTGGGGTACCTGGGGGACTCAGTCAGTTAAGTGTCCAACTCTTGGTTTCAGCTCAAATCATGATCTCATGGGTTGTGGGATCAAGCCCTGCATTGGGCTGCATGCTGGGCATGGAGTCTATTTAGGATTCTCTGTCTTCCTCTTCTTCTACCCACCTCCCCTCCCCAAAAAAAGCTGCTACCTGAGAATCTGGCTTCCAATTAGTCTGAATCTAGGTGCTGACTGAGCTGCTTCTCTTTGAGATACTGAGAGGCCTTGGCATGTCCTCAACTACTAGGAGTCTCTAAGAGTAAAGTAGGCTGCTTCAACAAAGGTTTGAGAGACAACCAAGAACTAGAGCACGGTTGAACGTAAGGTTCAATTTCTACATGAAGTCGTTCCTTCAGGATTGAAAGAGGTGGCTGTTTTGTCGAATGCATAAAAACCCAACACAGAGAGTCAAAGAAAATGAAGAAATAGAAGAATATATTCCAAAAGAAAAAAGATAAAACCTCAGAAAAAGACCTTAATGAAATGGAGATATGTGATTTACTTGATAAAAGAGTTCAAAATAACAAAGATGCTTACCAAACTCAGCAGAATAATGTGTGAATAAAGTGAGAATTTCAACAAAGAGAAAATACAAGTATCAAGTAGAAGTCACAGAGCTGAAGAATATAATAACTGAACTGAAAAGTACAATAGAGGGGTTCAATGGCAGGGTAGTTGTGGCAGAAGAAAGGATCAGTGATCTTGAAGACAGGGCAATGGAACCTATTGAATCAGTGTAGCAAAAAAAGAAAAGAATGAGAAAGAGTGAAAATGGCTTAAGGAACTTATGGGACAACATCAGTGGACCAACATCCACACTGTAGGAGGCCTAGAAGGAGAAAAGAGAAAGGGGCAGAAATCTTACTTGAACAAATAATGTCTGAAAATTTCCCTGACCCAGGAAGGAAGCAGACATCCAGCTCCAGGAGCTCTGAGTTCTAAATAACGATGAATCCAAGGAGACCCACCAAGACACATTATAATTAAGCATCCAAAGATGAAGGCAAGGAGGGAATCTTAAAAGCAACAAGAGAAAAACAACTTGTTATGTATAAGGGAACCTCCGTAAGACTATAAGCAGACTTTTCAGCAGAAACTTTGCAGGTTGGAAGAAAATGGCACCATTTACGGAAAGTGCTCAAAGCACCAAACTACTAACCAAGAATACTCTACCCAGCAAAGCTGTCCTTTAGGATTGATGGAGAGATAGAGTTTCCAGACAAGCAAACACTAGAGTTCATCACCACTGGACTAGCTTTATAAGAAATGTTAAAAGGAGTTCTTCAAGCTAAAACAAAAGGGCACTCATTAGTAACAGAAAAACATAAGAAGTACAGACAATGAATATATTTTTTACTGTTTTCTTCCCAACAAGGTAAGTTACTTCAGTTGAAGAACCTTGTCTTCTACTCTACTTTTAGCTCCTTGCAGTGCTGCTGAGTGTAGAGCAGGTGTTGGTCAGCTGCAGTGAACTGCCTGTTTCTATATGGCCTGTGAGCTGAGAAAGGTTTTTACTTTTTTTTTTAATATACTCATTTAAAAAAGAATATTTTGTGACACCTGAAAATTACATGAAACTCAAATTTTGGTGTCCATAAAAAGTTTTATTGGAGTATATCCATACTCATTCATTAAGTATTGTTTATGACAGCTTTATGCAATAACAGAGTTAAATAGTTGTAACAGAGATGATATGTGGCCCACAAAGCCTAAAATATTTTCTGTCTGACCTTTAATGGAAAAAATTTATGACCCCTTCCAAAATAATAAGAAACATATGTATTGTTCTCTGTCTTTGGTTCCTGACACAGAGCTCCTAAAGCACTTGTAATTAGGATGCTGGGAGCTACCCATAATCTGTTCTTATATGGATGGCAGAGTTATAAGAAATCAAGCCAACCTCAAAAGTTCATTCCAGGGGTGCCTAGGTGGCTCAGTCAGTTAAGCGTCTGCCTTTGGCTCAGGTCATGACCTTGGCGTCCTGGGATTGAGCCCCGCATCCAGCTCCCTGTTCAGTGGGGAGTCTGCTTTTCCCTCTCTGTCTGCCTTACCCCCCACCCTGCCTGCTTGTGCTAGCTCTCTCTCTCAAATAAATGGATGAAATCTTAAAAAAAAAAAAAAAAAAAAAAAAGTCCATTCCATTCCCCTCCCCTTACCTTATCTTTCCCTCTCTCTTTTATATTCTATTCCTTAGATAGAACCAATTTTTTTTTTTTAGTGACCGTGATTATATTCTCCCCCAGCATTGACGTTGGGCTTAGCCATGTGATTTCCTCTGACCAATGATATACATTTATGTCAAGCAAAATCTTTTAAGTGTCAATTTGTGATTTGCTATGTTCTCTTTTACCTCTGCCATGTTCCACAGAGAGGCTGCTATTCGTCAGCCTGGATCCCAGATTCAGTGCTCTGTGGAGTAAAGCTGTACCCAATAAGTGATAGATATGTAGTAAAACCATATATAAGCCTTCCTTATTGTAAGCCACTGAGATTTTAAGATTATTACTGTAGCATAACCTAGCCTATTCTGGCTGCTACATTCCTCTGTTTTTTAATATGTTAAGTATATATTTATATGTGTATGTTTGTATATTTGTTGATCCAGGTAGCCATTGTTCTCTTATTTTCACTGCTGTATAATTGTGTTTATTATTTGCATAAATATGTCATTATTTAATTTATCCATGTTCATGTAGATGGAACTTATTTCCAATTTTATTAGTCATCTGTTGCTGTGTAACAAACAACCACATAAAGGGCATAAAGCAATGAGCCCTTATCTAGTTTATGCATCTGCAGGTCACGTGAGGTATACTCTGCTGATCTCAGCTGGCCTTGCTTTGTAGTTAGACTCAGGTTTGTCTAATCCAGGCAAGGGCAGCTCGGCTTCATGGTTTTTCAGCGGATTTGTCAAGCTGCTCTATATGGTTCTCATCTCTTTTAGACCACTGGGCTACCCGGAATATATTCTTCTCATAGTATTGGCAGAGGTGCAAGAAAGCAAGCCAACCTCAGAAGTCCATTTAAGGATCTGTTATGTCATACTGCTAATATTCCATTGGCCAGTGCAAGTCATGTGGCTGAGCCCAAACTCAATGGGATTTTCCATAGAGGTCAAGGGAAAGAAAGTGAATATTTGAAAACTATAATATGCCAGTGTTTTTACTATTACAAACTGTACTGTGGTGAACCTTCTTCCATTATTGCCCTGGTGCATATTTGCAAGAAATTATTTTCAACATATATCTGGAAGTAGGCTTGCTAGCCTGTAGGCCATTCCTCTTCAGATTTGCTAAACACTACCAACCTGGTTTCCAGAATAGATGTAATAATTTATATATTCTCCAAGAATGTTTGAGTTTTCTCTTCTGCGTTCATGTTAACACTTGGTATTGTCAGACTTAATTTTTTAGCAAACCGATTGGAATGAATTATTGTATCTTTGTGGTGTTATTTTGCATTTCACTAGCAACTAGTGAGGCTTATCATCTCTGAATGTTTATTGGCTACTCACCTTGCCATTTCTATGAATTCTCTATCTTCTCTGCTCACTTTTCTATTTGTTTTTTTGGGGAGGAGGTTAGTAAAAGTCCTTTATGTATTCTCTGTTGAAAGCTATCATATATATATTGCAAATATCTTCTCCTAGTGTGTGGCCTTTTTATTTTGTTTATGGTAATTTTTAGTATACAGAAATTGCCAATATTTTCAGTTATAGCCATCATTTCCTTGATGGTTTGGACTATCTCTTTTTAACTACTTTATTGAGATGTAATTAACATAGAATATATAGCACATATTTCAAGTGTTTGATGAGTTTTGACATACTAGTCACATGTATGTACTAGTGAAACCATCCATCATCAGCACAATCAATATAATGAACATACTCATTACCCCCAAAAGTTTCTTCATACCCATTTGTGATTCTTCCTTCCTGTTTTTTTCCTATCTCCTAGGTCCCAGGCAACCAGTGATATGCTTAGAATCTTATATTTTCTACTGATTATCTATTTTTCTGTCCGTTATTGAGAGAAGGGTGTTGATCGACTTTAATTATGGGTTTGACTATCATCCTTTCAGTTCTATCAATTTTTGCTTCAAATATTTTAAAACTCCTATTAGGTGCATACATGTTTAAAATGTATTATTCTGTCGTCTTCATAAATTGACCCTCTTATCATTATGTAACTGACCTTTATGCTAATATTTTTTTGCTGTGAAGTCTATCTACTCTCATATTTATATAGCCACTCTTTATTTTGATTTGTTTTTCATGATATATCTTTTTCCATCCTATCACCTTATTTATTTGTCTGTTTGTTTATTTTGGGTGGGGAGGGCCAAAGGGAGAGATTGATTGATTGATTGATTGATTGATTGATTTAGGGTGAGAGAAGAGAGAATCTTATGCAGGCTCCACATCCAGTGCAAGCCCAACACAGGGCTCAATCATATCCCTGAGATCATGACCTGAGCTGAAATCAAAAGTTGGATGCTTAACTGACTCAGCCACCCAGGCATCCCTCCATCCTGTTACTTTTAATCTACCTAAATATAGCAGTATCTTTTAAATGGGTTTCTGTGGACAACATAGGTTGGATCTTATTTTTTATCCAATAATCCATTTTATTACTTGTTTTCTCTTTTTTACATTCTTCTTTTACCCCTTGCCACCTTTTCAGATTATTCAAAGACTTTTTAATATTTTCTACTTTTCAGTTTTTGACTGTTATTTCTCTGTATATCTTAAATTTAGTGGTTAGTATACCTAATTAGGGGCACCTGGGTGGCTCAGCCGTTAAGCGTCTGCCTTCGGCTCAGATCATGATCTCAGGGTTCTGGGATTGAGCCCCGCATCGGGCTCCCTGCTCGGCTGGAAGCCTGCTTCTCCCTCTCACACTCGCCTTGCTTGTGTTCCCTCTCTTCGCTGTCTGTCTCTATCAAATAAATAAAATCTTTAAAAATATATATACCTAATTAACTTTTCACAGTTTACTAAGAATTTATATTTTACTGCTTCAAGTAGAATATAGACATCTTACCACTATATAGTTTCTTCCCCAATTTATGGTATAATGTCATATGTGTAACAACTATACATTGAAAATGCCACCAGACATTGTTTTCATTTCAAGTTTCATTTCAATCATACATAAAGAACTTAAGAGGAGAAAATAGTCTATTATACGTATCTAAATGTTAACCATTTCTGTTGTTCTTTCCTTATTTCTTAAATTCCAAATTTCCCATTGGTATCATTTCCTTACCCCTTGAAGGGTAGAATGTTTTAAAGCAGGTCTGCTGGTGGTGAATTCTCAGTTTACCTTCATCTAAGAGCATTATTATTTTGTCCTCATTCTTGAAGAATATTTTCACTAAAGAATTCTGGGTTGAGATTCTTTCAGCACTTTTAAACTGGCTGTTACAGAGATTTTTTTTCTTTGCCTTTGGTTTTCAGCAGTTTGATTTTTTTTTTTTTTCTGTAACTTGTTTTGGGTTTACTAGGCACCTTTATTCTGTAATGAAATTGCTGAAGACAAACAACATTAAAGTGAGAAGAGATGGTGTCTAAGGAGGAAATTCTTAAAAGTACATATATTTAGGGGACAGGCAGAATAGCTAACAAAGGAATTTAAGAAGGAGTTAACAAGAATGAATGAAGATGATTAGAAGAAAGAAATGTAGATATGTGATCTTAGGCAAATTATTTAATATCTCTAAATCTTAATATTCTCATTTGTAAAATTGAGATAATAGCAACTAATTTGTAGGGTTATGAAAATTAAGTGATATGGAAAGCATGTAGTATAATACCTATTAAAATGCTCAATAAATAGGAACTTACTACAATGATTATGAAGACAGAGGATAAAACCAAGTGACTACAGTACAGTATGTCACATCTGATGAATTAGAGCTATACTTTCTTTTCCTGTCATACATATTAGCTTGTATTACTGAAAAATATAATCATTTAAATAAATTTTTAGGGTAATTTCAAGTATTAAAAAATGAATCTTTGAATTTTGGAGAGATAGCTGAGACTTCTTAACTATAATTATTCAGAGTTTCCATTTACTAAGCTTTGATTTATTGAGCTTGAAATGATCTATTTGATTCAGTTTCAGTTTTGTCTTTTGACAAAAGGAGTTGTTATCTTCTTAAAAACAAGTCTTTTACCATCTATAGATGAATGGATAAAGATGTGGTATATATATATATATATATATATATATATATATATATATATATATATATATATATATATATATATATAGTAGAATACTACTCAGGGGTGCCTGGGTGGCTCAGTTGGTTTAGTATCTGCCTTTGGCTCAGGTCATGATCCCAGAGTCCTGGGATCGAGCCCTGAGTCAGGCTCCCTGTTCTGTGGGGAGCCTGGTTCTCCCTCTCCCTCTGCCAGCTGCACCCCCTGCTGGTGTTCTTTCTCTCTCTCTGTCAAGTAAATAAATTTAAAAAATCTTTTTAAAAAATGGAATACTACTCAGCCATCAAAAAAATGAAATCTTACCATTTGCAATGACATGGATGGACTGGAGGTATTATGCTAAGTGAAATAAGTCAATCAGAGAAAGAATTATCATATGATTTCACTCATGTGGAATTTAAGAAACAAAACAGGATCATAGGAGAAGAGAGAAAAAAATAAAACGAAATCAGAGAGGGAGACAAACCATAAGAGATCTTAACCATAGGAAACAAACTGAGGGTCACTGGAGGGGAGGGAGTGGGGGATGGGGTAACTGGGTGATGGACATTAAGGAGGGCAGCTGGGTATTATAAAAGACTGATGAATCACTGACCCCTACCTCTGAAAGTAATAATATGTTATATGTTAATTAGTTGAATTTAAATTAAAAACATTAAAATAATAAGTCATTTAAAGTTTCGTTCTGAAGCTTAAACTGAGAGTATGCTTTTATTTGTTTGTTTGTTTGTTTGTTTGTTTGTTTGTTTATGGGGGGAGCAAGGACAAGCCGGGGGAGGGACAGAGGGAGAACAGACTTGCCGCCAAGCAGGGAGCCCAACGCAGGGCTCCATCCCAGGACCCTGGGATCATGACCTGATCTTAAGGCAGATACTTAACCGACTGAGTCACCCAGGTGCTCTACTCAGAGTATTTTTATAGTATTTCTGAATATTTATGTTATTTTTGGTGTGGACTCAAGAAGAGAGGCAACTACCACAATTAAAACATTTTTAGACAAAATCAGAAAACATTCATTTAATCTTTCTGAGCTTCAGCTTTCTCATTAATAACAACAGTAGGATAGTGTTTACACCACACTAGGAGCGTTTAATGATTTTGAGATTTCTTTGAATGAGAGTTTAAGAGTCACAGGAAGCACCTTAAGGAAAACAGCATAGTGTCCAGTGTTTCTAAGCTAGGACCCAAAGAGCGAAAGTGAAGAAATGGAAGGGAACCATGTTATAGGGAAGTCCCTGGAGTATCATTTTCATGCTACACACACTGTGTTTTCCCCTTCCTTCTCCATACTCTCCCTCCTCCTAGTAATTGGACCTAATAGAATCTCTAGAGGAGTAGTGAGTACGAATAGCTTGAATTATTTCATCCATCCACATTTCCCATACTCCATCTACCCGAATCATGTTAAGAACTGAGCTAATCTGACCATCTGTTTCGAGAGGTAAAGAAGTGTAAATATAATAAGATGAAATAATCTTTTTTTCCATCTTAAAAGTATTAATCTCTTGGCCTACTTTATGTCTGTATTTGCTTATAAATGACAGGAATTCTCAGTGTGTGCCAAGCTGTCCTTACATGCCCCTCCTGTTTTTTGCAAATGTACATGGTAAAATATTTTCCAAACTATAACAAAGAGCATTCAGTGAAAACACAAATCTGTTCCATCTTCTGCACCATCCGATTCCATGTCACATAAGCAATCACTTTTTAAGTTAGTTCTTTTAGGTATTACTCTAATAATTTGAAATGTGGCTACTTTGAATTGAGATGTGCAATAATTCTAAAATACACACCAGATTTTGAAAACTTAGTATTAAAAAGGTAAAATATCACAATAATTTTTATATTGGTTACATATTGAAATGATGCCATTTTGAATATATTTTGTTAAATAAAATATATTGAAATTAACTTACTGGTTTCTTTTGATTATTTTAAGAATAATTAAGATTATTAACTGTTAAAAAATTTTAAATTATACATGTGGCTCACATTTGTTTCTCACATTATATTTCTTTTGAACAGTGCTACTCTATTAGTAAGCATCTATTTCCCTTACTTGATGTACCAAGTTTACTCATGAGATACCTGAGTATAGTCTGATTCTCATTCTTTAAAAAGGACCAAGTTTTTTTCTGGAAAGTTTTAGGATTTTCTTATTCTTGGTATTCTGAAATTTCATAAGCATATACTGAATTGTATATAGTTTTTGTTCATTTTGCTTATTAGAACACATGATAAGCCCTAGCTTGTGTTACTCTTCAGCTCTGAGAAATTTTCTACTAATACTTTTTGGATTATATCCTCCCTACTTTTTTTTCTTTTTAAAAACATTTCCTTCCTATTTCTGAATGAGAAAAGGTCTTGTGTGGTATTAGACCTCTAGTATTAAGTCTCTGTTTTTCTATAATTCTCTCTCATATTTTCTATTTTCCATTCTGTTGTCTTTTTGGCAGTGGTCCTGAGAAGAAACCTTACCCTAACCTTTTGACAGTTTATTAAAACATAGAATGTGCATTTCTATACACCAACAATGAGACAGAAGAAAGAGAAATTAAGAAGTCAATCCCATTTACAATTGCACCAAAACCCATAAGATACCTAGGAATAAATCTAACCAAAGAGGCAAAAGATCTGTACTCAGAAAACTATAGAGTACTCATGAGCAAGAAACTGAGGAAGACACAAAGAAATGGAAAAACGTTCCATGCTCATGGATTGGAAGAACAAATATTGTGAAAATGTCTATGCTATGCTACCTAAAGCAATATACACGTTCAATGCAATCCCTATCAAAATACCATCAACTTTTTTCATAGAAATGGAAGAAAAAATCCTAAAATTTGTATGGAACCAGAAAAGACCCTGAATAGCCAGAGGAATGTTCAAAAAGAAAACCTAAGCTGGTGGCATCACAATTCCGGACTCCAAGCTCCATTACAAACCGTAATCATCAAGACAGTATGCTGCTGGCACAAAAACAGACACATGGATCAATGGAACAGAATACAGAACTCAGAAATGGTCTCTCAACTCTGTAGTCAACTAATCTTCAACAAAGCAGGAAAGAATATCCAATGGAAAAAAGTCTCTTAAAGGGTGTTGGGAAAAGTTTGGACAGCCACATGCAGAAGAATGAAACTGGACCATTTCCTCCACCATACACAAAAATAGACTCAAAATGGATGAAAGACCTAAATGTGCAAAAGGAATCCATCAAAATCCTTGAGGAGAACACAGGCAGCAACCTCTTTGACCTCAACTGCAGCACCTTCTTCTTAGACACATCACCAAAGGCAAGGGAAGCAAGGGCAAAAATGAACTATTGGGACTTCATAAAGATAAAAAGTTTTTGCACAGCAAAGGAAACAACAAAACCAAAAGACAACTGACAGAATGGGAGAAGATATTTGCAAATGACAGTTCAGATAAAGGGCTAATATCCAAAATCTGTAAAGAACTTACCAAACTCAACACCCAAGGAATTAATAATCCAATCAAGAAATGGACAGAAGACATGAACAGACATTTCTGCAAAGAAGACATCCAGATGGCCAACAGACACATGAAAAAGTGCTCAATATCACTCGGCATCGGGGAAATACAAATCAAAACCACAGTGAGGTACCACCTCACCAGTCAGAGTGGCTAAAATCAACAGGTCAGGAAACAACAGATGTTGGCAAGGATGCAGAGAAAGAGGAGCCCTCCTACACTGTTGGTGGGAATGCAAGCTGGTGCAGCCACTCTGAAAAACAGTATGGAGGTTCCTCAAAATTTGAAAATAGAGCTACCCTACAACCCAGAAATTGCACTACTAGGTATTTACCCAAAAGATACAAATGTAGTGATCTGAAGGGGCACCTGCACGCCGGTGTTCATAGCAATGTCCACAATAGCCAAACTGGAAAGAGCCCAGATGTCCTTCGACAGATGAATGGATTAAGAAGATGTGGTGTGTGTATACACACACACACACACACACACACACACACACACACACACCGGAATATTATGCATCCATCAAAAATTGAAATCTTGCCATTTGCAATGGCATGAATGGAACTAGAGGGTATTATGCTAAGTGAAATAAGTCAATCAGAGAAAGACAATCACCATATGATCTCACAGATATGTGGAATTTGAGAAACAAGACAGAGGAATGTAGGGGAAGAGAGGAAGAAATGAAACAAGAAGAAAGAGACTCTTAATGTGAGGAAACAAACAGGGTTGCTGGAGTGGAGGGGTGTGAGAGGGATGGGGGGGTGCTGAGTGATGAACATTGGGGAGGGTATGCGTTGTGTTGAGCGCTGTGTATTGTGTAAGACTGATGAATCACAGAGCTGTACCCCTGAAACAAATAATACATTATATGTTATAATAATAATAATAAAACCATGCCAGAAAAAAAAAATAGGATTAGATAGGGATGCCTGGCAGGCTCAGTCAAAGGAGCATGTGACTCTTGATTTAGGGTCGTGCGTTCGAGCCCCACATTGGATGTAGGGATTACTTAAATAAATAAAGCTTAAAAAAATAGGAGGTGATAAGCAAACATAGTCTTAGTTGTCTACAATTCTTTCTTGTTCTCTGTTCTTTTATCATAGAAGTGTGTTCTGCCTTTATGACTGTGCTGTCTTCTTGAATATACATGAGGTTTCAAATTAGATTTGTTTTTTGTTTTTTAATTTCCTTCTGTTTCCTGACTTACCTCTTTGTTTTGTCAGTGGTTTATTTTGTTCAGGGAAGGCTTTTAGAAGTGAAGCACATTTTAGATAAAATATGTAACCAAATGTGTAGAAGCAGAAATGCAAAAAGCTTCCTCTGGGAGCAGTGATAATCTGATCATTATAATACTGTGGATATAATGAGATAAGAGCCTGAACTAGCATGAATACAGTGAGAACCAAAAGAAAAGAACTGAGTAATTACGCAAGAAAAGTAAGTGTGATTATTAACTGATTTCTCCACTCTAAAAACTCCCACAGCACCCCTTTATTGAACTAGTTATATGTTCCCTTATAGTGTTAATTATTATATTCATATGTTTTTCTAACGAAATTTTGACTCTTCAGGGCAGGGATTATATCTTACTCATTAACTTTTTTAAAAGTGTTTGTTGATCAAGCACTATGCCAAGGGCTGGGAGAAAGCAGTAGTCAAAGACAAATAATCCCTGCCCTCAAGGATACATAATTGCTTACATCCTTCACAGTGTTTAGAATTAGATGGTAGATATTCCCAGAGAAAATATTTGTTAATCCTACTTTAAAAGGTAATATTAAGATGGCCTATTTGTATCTGTTTAGGTGTGTTGCAAAATTTATTTGATATTAAACTATTCTCTCTTTAACTCGATGCCAAAAAAATTATGTATTCAGATTAAACTAATATCCTTCACCTTATTTAAAGGTAACATAGCACATTGATATAATGAAAACAGCCCACCCCTGAAACAGTCCAGAGTTCTAGTTTAGCTCTACTATTGAACAGGTTTTTCACATGAATTTTTATCCTCTTATCTTCTCAGAGCCTCACTTTCTCGTATGTAAAATAAAGGTTAGATCTTTTAGCACTGACACTTTGAATCCAAAAGTGGAAAAATTTTTCATTCCCATAGCCTTTGAATGTTGTGGCTAAACCATCTAGTATATTTAATTGAATGACTGGAAATGACAGAAAGCTGTCATTTCATGTTTTATTTGAGTTATGACCATTGACTAAATACGTTTTTTTTTTTTTCTCTTTTACAGACTTGGGTCTGGATCAATATACAATAAAACGCTTTGATGGAAAGGTGAGCGAGCTATGACACTTAATGTATATATCCTGTTGTTTACTAAGAAGATTTTAAAGTTTCTCTAGAGTTATTTGTGAGAAATTTCTGAATGCCTGTTTATCTAATCAAAAGAGCATGTTTATTAGTTTGGAAGGCATAGAAGTGCCTTCAGATGCTTCTACAGAAAAAATCAAGCAGAAGGTTTTTCTACATTTTTCCATATAAGGTAACACGCATGGGTAGCCTGGTGTTAGTTAAGGGCTAATTCACTGTATGTTGACATTTGCATTTTAATTCAATTGCCATCATAAACTTTAACAAGCCCCCCAATTTTACATTTGCATTTCTCATAAAAACACTTTCTTGATTTGACCTTCCTCAGACTTTGACACTATATAGCAGTAATCCTAACTAGAAAATTATGGAAGTCTTTACTGATGCTTTTATAATAATTATGAAGGCCACCCCAAGTTTGCGTATACATTTGCATTATACTTACTTTCAATTCTTTATTTTATGCAAAAATAAATCACATAATAAATTGTTCTTAAGTACAGAAAATGAAACTTTCAATTTTATTATCTCAAAGCAATCAGTTAAACATGTTTTTCCCTTTCAGGCTGAGCTCTACAAAAAGAAAAAGAGAATATTACACAGGGTCAGAAAGAAAAGTAAAAGGTCAATTTTAAAGAGGAGGAAGAAAGCACATCAGAAAGAAGAGAGAGCCCGGAATGGCTCTACAAAGCTTAAAGAGAAGGAAATCAGAAGGAAAATCATGCAGTGGCTGGAAAAGGCAGGATCACTAAAAACGGTCTAAATGGGTGGAGGTCAGGGTTAGTAGAAACTGATCTTGCAGGAATATGTCGATCCTGCATCATTGCATAAAACTCTATGTACTTGTAAGGTGAAGATATAAATGCTAAAATCTTTTGCACAGGTGGAAAGAGTGAATGGCCACCTTAAGAGATGAGAGATCTCGATCAAGGCTTCTGGCCTAACAATTGCCTTTCCCATTCAGATGGCCCATTGCCTCCATCTGGGTATCCTCTTTTTTAGAGTCACATATTCTAAAAGAAAAAAAATGATCAAAAAGAGCATTGAACTAGAATGGTAGGAGACAGGTTCAGAGCTGGCTTTGCTTTGGGGCAGCCACATCTTTGATCCTTGGTGTCTCTGCCTCATGTATAATCAAGTACCAGATCCATGTGAAGGGTTACTGCAGGCACTGATGTCAGGGTCTGATTTCAGAATCTCTGGCAAATCAGGCCCTGTTTTATCTGTCTTTGTGTCACGCATATGTCTGTCATACGGGAGGGGACCAATAAACATTTGAAGATTTGGAAAAAATCAACTAATCAATCACATATTCTTTGGAGATATGACTCATTAAGTCAGTAATACGTTATAGCAAAATTAGTCTAATGAATCACAATTTTTGGTCACTGAAGAAATTCAGAGTAGCATGAGATTTCTGTCCTCTAGTGTGTGTGTGTGTGTGTGTGTGCGCGCGTGCGCGCGCACGCGCGCGTGTGTGTGTATACACATGTAAACCTGAAAATGCATAAAGAAGTTGGATATGTGCAGGTTGAACAGCAAATTTACATGGTATAGGGGAATTTCTATTCGTGGAGTTTTCGCAAATATAAAATACCTAGTGGTCAGTCCTGTTTCATAAATGCTCTTTAATTTTTTGATTTCAGCATATAACTGTCCACTTGACACTAAAAATCTAGCTTTGGGCATGACCAGTGAGCTCCAACTTTGTTTCAATCATATTCAATTTATGAGCCCTATATTTCCTACCATTAGTGTCATTTGCATTTTTCTGATTTCCATTTATTTTTATAAATTAACAAAAGTAAACTGCAATAAAACATAAGTATTTGAGTGCTGCCTTGCTGTAGAGACAAAAATGGCAGTACTTCTTTGGAAGGCAGACTTTGTGACAGATTGTAGTGCAAATGTTTGGGCTCTGAAGTATAAAATTCTGAAATGGGAGTAGGAAAGCAGGATTTAGGGATCTCAACATATAATGTTCGAAAGTATGACTTGTATGAAATTCAGGCATATGAAAGTTGACTTTATGGTACCAGGGGAACAGGTTCTGCAAGATAATAGAGGAATGGCAGACTCACATAGGGATAGTGGAGAACTGAGCCAGCCAGCTTGTCCCTTAGTAAAGAGTGCACGGATTTTCCTTTCATCCACGTTATGATATGTGTATTTAATCCCTTTGCAGGTACTTCATTAAATACTCTCTTAATTTCCATCAAATATATCCTGAAGTTTATGCTTCTTAAATAGGATCTTTAAACTGAGTTCATCTCTAGTTTATGTCTTCATGAATAGTCTTTTTTTCATATGAAGTTTAAGAAAGTATTTCTGTGCTGTTTTTAAACCATATATAATGAGGAATACAACATTCATTCTGGGTTTAATCAGTTTAGAAGTTTTTCCAGGGATTTTTGCCATGTATTTGTGATATTTGTGATAAGGATCAATGCTTATTCAACTGTCGATCTTATTATTTTCCTTTAGATCTTCATGTCTCTCATTCTCTCAGTCAGAATATCTTAATTCTTAAGTAGCAGCTTCCAGAGTATATAAATCCCAAGACAATTTCCTCTTGAAAAGACAGATTTGTGTAGTAATTATAGTAAATTTTGTGCGAGATGGCCAGAAATTTAGTCCAAAGCTAATACCCTGGAGGAATTTCCTTTTAAACTTGCTTTGATTTTTAAAGGGGTCATTTTCTCTCTCTTGTTTTAACTTGAAAGATAAACTAGTTATGAACTACTCAGAGAAAGATTTACTCCCATCTTCTTATCCACCCCCCATTGTTATAGCTTTTAACACACCATTTAATAAAGTGCATCATTTGACCAGTAAGTAACACTGCCTTATTTTATTGTCTTTTAATTGAATTGCACTTTAGCCTTTTTGTCATTGAAAACAAGAACAAATGGAGAGATTTGGGGGAGTTTTCTCATTTGTGTTTGAATTTCATACAACCTCTAAATGCAAAGTAGAAAAGAAGGCCCAGCTGATATTGAGAAATAATTGGACAGTCCGAAATTTCTTGTTTTGGTGCCTATCATCTTTTCCCTTCTTTTGTTTGACTAGAAAATGCCCGTAAGTAAATGAAACATTCCTGTTTCAACTGAGAGTGAAACTGAATTTGATTAAGCAGCTTTTGAATTTGGGGGAGGATCTTTTGCCAGAGCCCATCACTACCTAATGTTAATGTACACTAATCCTTTACTCTTAGTAGCAATTTCCTTTGTAGAAAACTCATGAAATACATTATTATTGGCACTTGCATCATTTATGCATTTCAGAATTATCTCCTAACACAGGCCTTGTATAAAGAAGCAGTAGTGTCCCTTCGCTTTAAGAAACTGCTTTGTAGATAGGTGATACTTTAAAAGACGTTCAGACTAGGTTTTAAAAGTTCAAAAACTTCAAAGCTCGCAAGTTCAGATTTTCTCTTAAAGGATGTTTGAATATCAGTATAGTGTACTGGCACTATTATACAGATGGTAATACAAAATATAGTCTGGCTTTTGTTTTAGTGTGGTATATCATAGATTTTTTTAAAAAAATGCACTCTCCCCCTGCAATGTCCAGGCATTCTGCTTATGACTTGTTGATGCAATTACTTCATGAAGTTTAGGTTATTTCTTTAATGAAAACTTTATTTTTTCTGGGTTTAATTTTTTAATTACATAATAACTGGTCTATAAAATAAATGATCATTTATAAATGGAGCCTTCATATTACATAATCATCAAATATTTCTTTCATTTAATGATTTAATTGCTGTTTTTTATTGGTGTGGCTTTTCTCAAGTGGTTATACCCTTTATTTTCCTGTTTCTCTTAGCCCTCCCTTTTTTCCGTCAGCATATCAAAGATAGAAGTTGTTTTGGATTTTCTGCTCCTGTTGTAATAGACAACACTCTCTGGACCAGACACCACCATTTTTTTTTTTTAAGTTACAGTAGAAAACTGCATGGTCTAGGTAAAATCGTTTCTAAAGCAAAGAATACCCATATTCCAGAGTTTTGACATAATTTCCTCTTCTCTCTTACAAAAACTTTATAAAGCTCATACTCTTTGTCAAGTAACAATGAATTGCCCATTGAAACTAAATTGTTCGTTGTTATCATTTTACCATGTATTTCTTTTTCAGAAGATAGATTTTTAAATTCTTCCTTCCCTGTCAAATTCCCTTTCCCCCATTCACTCCCTGAACACTTCCTGAATTTTTCATTATTTGTATTTACAGTACCCTTAGAATCTCTTCAGTTTGGAAGAAAGAGTTAATGTGTGTTTTATTCCTCTCTTTATGATACCTGCAAGAATATTTGTACACATGGAACAGAAAAAATATTTTACATCAAATTAGAATGACATTGTCAAAAAAAAAATGACATTTCCACATTTAGGTGAAAGAGATAAAAGTATGGTCAAAGCCTAGAAGGGGAAGTACTGATTACAGTGTTTAAAACAGAAAAAGTTATCAGAAAAAACGATGGGTGCCATAGTTAAAAATAAAAGCTTTAATATAACCAAATGCTTTTAATTGCTTACTAGGTGAAAGTTCTTTTAAAAATATTGATAAATGAACTTTAAAATGATATTCCCCTGAGGGGAAAGTCTTGGTTCCTCAAGGGGAATGTAAGCACATTTTCCCCTATAACATAATACTCTTAATGCTTTACTTACGTTGTTTATTAACTTCATATCATAGATAAGATCTTAGTGTGGAATTAGGGCAAGTATAATATTACTTCTTGACATGCATAGTAATGTGAAATGTATTGTAGATCAAGGAAATGTAAATTAGGAGAGGGGACGGACTGAAATCTCCATGGGACAAGAGTTTGATGAATCTTCACACTTATTTGAACAGTTTTAATTCTGTTCATATTTATATAGCAGGTCATGATGTTATGAATTCTGCATTGTTCACTAGCACATCTCTCTCTTGGTTTCCAAAGATGAAACTTGTCAAGTCTAAATTCGTGGTGAATTGACAGGTTTTTCTATTAATAAACACAAATATATAGACATAATTGTATTATTTTTTCACCATGTTTTTATTTGCCCTATCAATCCCATCTTTACAATAGAGTGTATCAGTGTGTTGTCTTTCTTTTATAATAGGGAAATACTTGATTTAAAAAAAAGCATGGCAGATTCCAAGAGAATGCACAGATCTCCCCCCTGTCTAAAAGTAGAGCATTCCTATGGAAGCTTTCATTAAGCTGAAACAGCATAAAGCAAAGAAACTATTACCATTTTCATAAAAGCAAAAATCCTCTGGATTTTTTTCCGTTAGCAAAAACAGGTACCAGCATCGGTCTTTCTCATAAAAGAGAAGTGGTATAAAGCAAACTTTCAGATAGCAGAGATTCTGTAATTCCTGGAAGCATGAAGTTCTCCACAAATATTTCATATTCACATATTTATTTTAGGGCTGAAGATTTAGCCCATTTTAAAAACCACATTAACGTATTCACTTATTGGTTGTCAGTGGTTCATTTTTGCAATTTAAAGTAAACTCTCTAAATGAGAAATACTTGACTCTATTTGTCTCTCGCAGGAATTATTACTAATAACAACTATAGGAAAAAGAAGAATAATTAAAGGAATGTTTATTACGTGCTACACTCTATTTTTGGTTTTGGTTCCACATGCAATGTGGGGCTTGAACTCAACGACCCCAAGATCAAGAGTCGCATGCACTACGGACTGAGTCAGCCAGGCACCCCTCCACACTGTTTTAAGTGCTTACATATAACTCATTTAATCCACACGGCCACTCTCAGATAGCTTACTACTTTTAGCTTCATTTTACAAATAAGAAACTACATAATAATTAAGTAGCTTAATTTTTTTTTTGACTTAAGATCATATACGCTAGTAAGTAGTAGAGGCATGATTCCATATTTGTAGTCTGGCTTCTGAGTTAACAGTCTTAAGCACTGTGGTATATCTAAGCGGTGTGTCTATATGATCTGTTGATCTATTTGTAAATAGAAATTTCTCTTTGTCAAGTAGTTATTTTAATACCTTAATGCCATTTGTACAAAAAAAAAAAAAAAAACCTTGATATTTCGGTTTCTTTTTGCTAAGCGTGTTGAAGTTAATTTTTACTGCTTTGATAAAGTACAACTAGAAACTCCTATTAACCTGAGAAACCACATAGTGTTTTTGAAGAAAGAAAATATAAGGAGTATATAAATTTTAATACTGAAATTTAGAAATCAGAATTTCAACTTCATTTTTATTTGCTCCATTATTTTCTCATATGCCACGAACACCATTGGGCATTTTAAAAAATGCTGTGTCTTTTCTTTTTACTGAAACAGTCTCTTAAAATGTGCACTGTCATCTATATTTGAAAAATTGGATCTTGGCTCATTGTCATCAAGATATTAAAGAAAATAATGTTTCTGTTACAAACTCAACTTACTCTCAAATATTGATTGGTTGTGTGTTAAATGTAGCATCATTGAATAGGGCCACTTATTATAGTCAGTCTTTGAACAAGCAAAAGTTTAGAATGTAATTGCATTACCAAGGAATTCAACACTCTGATTCAGCATTTCAAGAAATCCTTTGACACCTGTTGCAGTTTTCTGTTTTACTTTTAGTCCATTTGTTCATCTTTCTTCTTTCGCATCCATAGTTCTCTAAATTATTTTTAAGCCATTTTCTCCATTTTCTCTCTTCTTACAAATTAGCAGATTTAGTTCTTTTGTAAAACACCACAGCCCTAAGAAAATCTGGCTTTGGTATCTGAAATATTTTCCAAGGGATTTCCATTTTGACATTTTAAGTATTTGACAGCTATGTGTAAATAATTAGTAGATGTTGTAAGTATGCTGAACTTGAGTATGAAAAATACAACATTATGAATTGCTGTACTTCTTAGTATGTAATAGCACAGGATGAAAAGAATGTGACCTTGGATATGACGAGTCTATATTCTTAAATGGGCTCTGCCGCATACTTGATAGATAACCTTGGGCAAGAGACCATTTAATCTCTCTGAGTATCAGTTACCTTCTCAGTAAAATCAGAACAATGTGGTAAAGTATCTGGCTCTACAAATTATAGCTACTTTCTGTGACTTTGAACCCTTTATTCAGTTTATGTATGCTGTCATATATATTATCCTCTTGGTTTGTGTGAAATGCTACAGAATAGCATCTCCTCTGCCTAATTGCTCTCTCCATGCCAGTTAAATCAGCTGTAAAAATCCCCGTGGGCTCTCTATAAGGAGCAATTGGCTGGGATTAAATAGCTGGTCCATGAGCTGAAGAGAGACCTCTGGTTTGTTTTCTCATATCTGAGCTGTCCTTTGTTCACAGTGATTCATCTCACCCCTGTGTTGTAAAACCCTCTGGGTCTCTGTCACATCAATCCCAAGCCTTAGGTTTGTAAATTGCTTATAGCATGTATTTCTCAGTTAAGAACTTTTATCACTCTGCTAAATTGTTTTGAGAAGTATGGTAAGTTTGGGTTGAATTTTATTTCACAGTGAAGTTCATTTGTTGAAAAAATATCTTTAAACCCATTTGATATATGAAGATATTTTGGAGTGGTGTACCCAGCTAAATCAGCTAACCTCCACGATGGCTGGCTTTTTATCACTAATGTGAGTAGTAATTCATTTAGTGCAACATAATTTTACAGGAGACCTGTTTCTAAGCAGTCATTCTGAACTCTTTGAGTAGTTACTAATCCTTTAAACTCATCTGAGTTTGGTCGCCTGTATTTTATTATGGATGGTAAAGCAACAAATTTGCCATGAAGTTTAAAAATATTATATCCATGAGACATCCTAATAGGAAACCGTAATTAGAGAAATGCTTTGACTTCCCATGACAAAAAATGAAATGTTTGCTTTCCCATTTCTTTAAGAAACAGATTATTGTTCATGTGTTTTCTTTTTATAGTATTAAGTTTTTTTACAATTGTGTATTTCATTTGGGGGAGGTTAGGAATTGAGGTGTTGCGGTTTTTGTTTTATTGTACCTACCAGATAATATATAAAACATTTCTGTGTATTCCTCATTTCCTGTTTCTGGGTGTTCAGTGATTTTATTACAGATCTAAATTCGTCCTTATATGTTATAATATTTTGTGATACGTATGTTTGATTTTGGATTTTTTGTTCATGTAATCAAACAATGTCCATTTTTTTTCTTTTTCTCATCTTCTGATCAGGATTTCTGGCAGGTACTGACTCAGCAGCATGTGCTTTAATTAATTAATGTTCCAAAATCCATAATAATGCTTCAGAGACAAAGGTTCAGTGCATGCTCATGTCCTTTCCCTGCTTCTTTCAGAATGATTCAGTTCCTGTCACTTTAAATTAACATATTTTATCTTTAGTATGAGAATTCCAACACTGCACTGGTCCTTGAGAATATAATACCTAGCATGATTTAAAAGGAGGTTTTAACATTATGTGTCACACAAAAGGTCAAGAAACTTACCACTATTTTGTATAAGGGATACTCAGTTAATTGGGCCATTTAATTAGTCTTAGCAGGTCATGTTCCTAGTTACACTGTAACAGGAATGGTGAGACAACAGTTATTTCAAGTGAAAATCTTTTTTTTTCCTTTGAAATTTCTGAAATGATAAATACAGATAAGTTTAGTTGCACTTTGTTCAGTAAAATGGCTTAACAGGAAACAAATGGAACATTTAGAAAGACTGCCTTATTTTATTTTTTTGAGCTAATCAACAACTTTAACTTGGAAAAGCAAGCAAATACATGAAGAAAATCATGAAAGAGAATATGTAGGTTGTAATCTGGCAAAGGAGACTTTCAAGGACTAGCCTAAGAAGTACTTTTTAAATTGATCTTTGAAGACTTAGACTTTTTAATTATAATTTATAAATTATTAAAATTTATTCATTTTTTAAAAGACATTACTCTTGTATTGCTTAATAGAAATAGAAACTCAACTAAATTAGCATACTTTTGTTTTAAAATAATGAGATAATTAATGAGATCACAGTGTGCTCTTTATTTTTATGTAACATTTTTCCTGTGCTTCCTTTTTTTTTAAATGGGATATGTTTTTAGTAGTCTACTTACTAAACCCCAAACCAATTATCCTGTTACTGATGCAGTTGATTATCTTACTTCTGCCTTTACCTGCATTTTGAAACAAACCAACAAATACTTGAGTGATTATGTCAAAATAATTTATTGACAATCCCAGTATCAATGTTTCTAAGCCTGGACGTTCTGTTTTAGAATAGCTATGGCACAACTAGTATGCACAGTGCTAAGGAGAGTAAATCAGATAACACCTATGATTGAGGAAACCTGCTGCTACTTCTATAATTGTGGCAGGACAGTTTGTAGGAGGCCTCTAAAAACTCTTCCTTTCCTTTGATAGTTGTATGGTTTAAGACTTCAAAAATTTAAAATGATTTGCCTCACATAGGTATTCCTGTTAGAGAATGAGAAGAGAAAAGAGGTAGGAATTGGTGAAGTGCTTGGAAGTCTCTTGAATCTGCAGCATTGGGTTATCAGCCACCATAGTTGACAAAAGAGCTCCGGTCTTCTTTAAACTTCGACTCTCGAAGGTGGTATCCTTTGTTGAGTAAGGATTCAAAATCCAGTTTTACTTTATTATTAAGGATATCTTGTTAATATGCTTTTTGTATTGAAAATAATAAACTTTTTTTTCATAGACTAGGTAGTGGGGGATTGTTTCTATCACTACAAATATCACTCATTTTGGTGACACTGGTATAAATCCTTTAAGCTTCCAAAGGTCAATGAGCAGTTACTTATAGAAGAGGGCTTTCTTGCTTGCTTCCTTAACAGGGATTTGTCCTTTGCATGCTAAGTTCCTATTGCCTGTGGAAAGGCTGGAATCATTTTGTTTTTCTGGTAGCATAGAGCTGTTCTTCAGATGCAGCTTATGAATGGTGTGAAATAATTATATTGCTGTGAGGAGTATTCATAATGTCTCTTTCCAGTCTCTGAGTTCCACCACTACTAAAGTATGTTGACTTCAATTCATGTGTTTGATTATTCAGGTTGAAAAAAGAAATGATAATATAATCATTAAGTGCTCCCAAGGAGGGTGTGGTTCACCTGGTTGCCCCAAATATTCAAATATCTGTTAATATGTTTTTAGATACATTTTTATTTTAGAATCTATTTTGTTTGAACTTGGGGTCAACAACCCATTTCATTTATCACTGTTGATTTGAAAGCATAAACATGACTAAACATTACATTTCTAACACCTTCATGTTTCACTTTTCCATCATGAAACAAGATTTGAAATTCACTTTGACATGAGAGGACTTGGTTCCAGATAACTTCCTTTTTCTTATTATTTTAGCACAAATACTGTAACGTGTTTTGAGGTTACACAAAGTGAAAGATATTCAGAACATTTTATTTCTCCTGTTCCAGTAAAATTGGGTTCTCAACTCAGCCTAAACATCTATTGATGATCTTTAGTTGCAGAGAATGTGTGAGGATAGCTTTTGATTTGCATATTTGTCTTTGCTGTGATAGATTTTTTTTTAAGTTCCAAACTTAAAAAGCTTCTCCAATTACAAATTAGTCTAACATCTATTAATTAAGAAGACATAAAGAACCATTACATTCTTGAAGTGATACTCATTTTCAAAATGATTAAAATATGTATTTGAACAAGCCAAGGCATAAAAATAGATTGTGCACTTACATTGTTAACTAGACTTTCCTCTTCAAGATAACTGAGCTGATAACAAGCTAAGCTCCAGGATTAATATCTTGTAATACTGAACTCTTGTTTTGCTCTGAAAATATTCAGTCCCCATTAACAATTTCAGAAGTCGGAAATAGTTTCTCTGCATTTGATACGATATAATACATAATGGTTCTGTCAAACCATGACCTGTCCTGCCATTTTATAGCATCATCACCTTGGGCTACTTATTTAATTTCTCTGAACTTCAGTTTTCTCCTCTGTAATGTGCAGATAGTAGTATTACCTATCTCATAGGATTGCAGTGAGGACTTAAAGAGGAGTGTGTAATTCAAGTGCTTAGCACAGTGCCCAGAGTGAAATACACAAACTAATTTTTAAATTCTTGATATATCTTTAATGGTCAGTGGTGTTCAAAGGATACATATAAGTGTTAAGAGTTCAAAATGCTTTAAAAATTCTTCATCTAAAGGGCTTCCTGAGAGAACAGTGTAGAATGATTGGTGATCCTCAAGAGTGAAACTCTCAGTTTTTATGATGTGATTTTTTTTTCTTGTAATAATGTTTTCCATATGGGAGACAGTGAGATGCTATATTGACTGAGTTTTAAGAGTTCGTATGTGAGGTGGTTTTGCCATGAAGTAATAGGGAAGCATTTTATAACCCATATGACCGAAACCAAGACTACTGCTGAGCCCATGATGCTTCTTTTCAGTACCGATTTATTTGAATGACCAAAGTTCAAAATTAAATTCTTAGATTTAGTTAGCAAATAATAATAGTAAAACATAGATTCCCCCACCCACAGCTGCTTCGAAGCAAGTCTGCAGGCATAATGTGGTAGAAATAATAGAGTTGACAATTTTCCCCTTCTAGGGTTTTGATAATACCTCATGAGATACTGAAGAATGAAGTACATCCCTATAATAATGTTGTATCATTTCCTTGAAGTGAATGTTATTCCAGGATACTTTTACATTTTTATCATTGCTTTAATCAAATCTTCTGCCACCCTTTTTTTAAGCATCTTCATTTGTATCCATTTTTTCTATAGCCATCTAGTTAAGGAGCTAGGAAAACATTTGCATGATAGGTATTTGGAGTTGTTCTCAGAGCTGAAGTGGTTAGAATTGGGACTGAAAAGAGAATGGCTTTCTGGCAGCCTGAAGTTTACAGTATCTTAAGCATTCACCTTCCACAGTTTGTTGCACAGTCATTTCTGTTTGGCGCTTCAGATGCTCTATTACCTTTGAAAAGGTTGCAAACTCTGAGTCAGGAGAAGTCCTACTCTAAATTAGAAACTTCTTAATTTAATTTTATCTGACATATCCTCAGCTCCTGCCTTTCCGTAAGCTCAGGTATGGGGCGGGGAAAGAAGATGTTTTTCAACTGTGCAACATTTTCTGTTCAATTGGGAATAGTGTGATTGTTTAAGATGGATATCTTACCAAGGCTTTGGCATCTATGCACCAACTAAATAACGAAGTATGAGCATTAATTGCATGGGAAAACTGCCTAATTTTCTCTAATACTCTTCCCCTCCCTGCCCCAACCCCAACCTTATGTAGAAATACTGTTCGTCGTTTGGAAATGATAGGTCAAAATTGCATTTTCTGGAAGAAGCATTTTATTATCATTACTTTGCCTTTGAAGTACAACCTCAAATATTTCTTAAGGTTATCTAGGGAAATGTTAATATTAAAACAATCCAATTATCTCAGTCTTATAAAGGATGACATCTTCAATAGTAAAGCTGTGTTCTTTATCAGATTTTTCTATAAACCAGAGATGATTTGAGGTTCTAGCTGGTATATTAGCATCTATTTTGCTGGCATAATCCATCAACTACTATTTGGTAGGAAGTTTATTTTGAACTGAAATTGAAATTTCATCAAAATTGAAAAGTGGGTTTAAACTAGAATAAATAATGAAATTAAACTCCTAGATATGAGTTTTCTCTTTGGCTTCATCCACTTGAGTCTTAAAAGGCAAAATTATTGGCCCTACTTTGATCAACGCTGTTAAAGTTAGGATTCACTGAGCACAGTGAGTATTAATAAATCTGAATCATGATTGGAATTCTCAGTCCCAAGGCTCCTGATGGCACCTGCAACTTTGGCAGTGTTATATAAGTCTATGTGATTGGTCAGAAACCAGAGCGTGGATGCTTTAGCACAAAACGATCTTGGTAAAACAGTTCAGGTTTTTTGTTTGGTGTTTTTTTTTTTAAGGATTTATTTATTTATTTTACAGAGAGAGTACGTGCATGCATGAGCAGGGGGAGGGGCAGAGAGAGAAAGGGGAAACAGACTGCCACTGAGCGGGGAGCCCAATAAGGGGCTCGATCTCAGGACCCCGAGATCATGACCTGAGCCAAACCAAGAGGTGGGTGCTTAAGCGACTGTGCCACCCAGGTCCCCCAAAGAGTTAAGTTTTAGACTCCTAGAGAGGTGTATCGATTATACATGTATAGGGTATGCTTTGCTTTAAGTTTCTAATTAAGTGTTCCTGCTTCCCTAAAAAATAAAAAGATGCAGGATATGCAGTTGAGGTTAGTACCAAGACCCTTATGAGGTTATTTATTTATTTGTTTTTACTTGAATTTTAATTTGAATGTTTTATGGTAGTCTGTAGTTGTAGTTTAAATTTCAAAACAAGATCTTAGGCTAGGTCATATAAATGAATAGTAAATCGTTGAATTTCCCTTATTTGAGTCAGTGAGGACATTGCTTTGCAATATTTTGCATAATTTTGTTCTTTAGGTAGAAATGCTGTTCTGATCAGTTGACCTGCATTTCTGCATTTCAGCCTTAATTTCAGAGATTCAAGTGATTTGACTAGATTTTGACATGTAACTTTTAAGATGCACTAAATATGTTATATAGAACTATTGAATCACCGTGTTGTACACCTGGAAGTAATATAACACTGTATGTCAACTATATTTTAATTTAAAAATAACAATAAGAAAATAGCATAATGCTCTGGGAGGTATCTGCAATTAGTCTCTTTTTTTAAAATATCCAATGCTCTTACATTTCAGCATATATACTGAAGAATTGGTAGAATTGTATCTCAGTAACTTTAAGATGAAAACAAGTTTCTCTTAGACCCTTACTATAAATTTTTTGGCTAAACTTATCTGTTATTATATCAATCTCACATTATATGGCCTTACAATAGATTTGGAATATGTTTTACTTCTTTTGACTTTTATATACAGAAATTTCTTCCTTTTGGCTTGTCTAATGTTTATTATTTACATTGAATTTATTATATTGAATTAAATACAAATCTTTATGATAGATTTTCCTAGTAAAAATACATTACATATGTTCATTAGTATAATATTAATGTTCATTAGTAACAAAAGATACAAATAAGGACCTCTGAGATAGAGAAAGTGAACATTATTACCAATTTGGTAAGGAAGATTATGTTTTCCTTGGACTATGCCCCCATTTCATCCCTAAAGCATATAAATGATATTTGCTTAGGGGAAAAAAATGACTTAAAATTTAGTCAAAGATTAAACATTATTCAAAAGATCAATTGAAGAAACATTTTACTTGACATTCTCAGTTGCAGAATTAAACGATAAGACTTTGGAGTAAGAAAAGCTAACTGAAAGCCTTCCTTCTTTCCTTCCTTGACTCTAGATTTTCCATTTTCACCATACTTTGGGAATTTTAAGATTTTATTCAATGTCAAACTCAAATATCTGTATTTTCACAGATTCCCTATGTATTGTGGCTAGTTGGTTTGAGGATATTATTTATGGTAGAATCAGATTTATAAAGACCAGCTAAGAAGCAGTCATAAAAAAACAAATAGTCTAAGAATTGGTTTCGTGGTAACTCTCATTTCCTCCCAAATTTTAATGTACTTATTTGATTTTTCTCCTAGCTTTATGTAATTTGAGAGATCGAATTTGATAGTTTTATGGCAGTTTTGGTGTTTTTGAGTAATGTCATGAATTTTTTTAAAGAATCGGCTTTGGAATTGTGGATACTAAACCCACTTACAAATACACTGAGTTAATTAATAGGTGTACAATCTTAAATGCACCTGAACCACTTTTTGACAAGTGGGTGCCTTGAAAAACATACATGTAACTTCCTTCCCTCTCTCCTTCTACCCCTACTCCAGAAGCATGGAAGAATAATGTAGATGTTTAAGAAAGAATTAGAAGATACATTGCACAGGGCACACTGAAAAGCATGGCTAATTTAAAAATCCTCTTTAAACATCTTTCTTATTTTTAAGGAGGTATTGCAAGACATGCACAGTCTCTGTTCTTTCTCTTAAACACATGCACACATATGTGCACACATGCTTTCCCTTTTCCTCTGTTTTTCCCGACTTTGATATGTCCCTTCCCCTCTTTTTTCTTCACCTTTCTATGGTCCTTCCTCCTTCTATATCTTGTCTTTCAGATGTTTTCAACTTTTTCTCATATGAAGCACTTTGGCCTTCTTTTGGCCTCTTCTTCCTTTCACTCTACTCAGTTCAGTGGAGATCTCATATACAGCCGCACAAACAAATATTTTCTCCTTTAGAGGACTGAGGGTTGCAAACACGGACATATTCTGTGTAAGGTAGTAGAGGCAGGGATACCTTCCTGGAGAAAATCACACTAACTAAAGTAGCACTGTAAGGTGTTTTTACTTAGCCCCTATGGAGATATGTTCCAGTAGTAATTCCCAGTCAATATATAATTGAATGTATGTTCAGCATCATCTTTATTATCTCTGCACACTTTATAACTGTCTAATAGTGGAGGTAGCTAAGCCTAAACCATGATCCCAAATGCATCTCATGCAGGGTTTTAAGCTACCTTTTTAACCATTCAGATAATTTCATGTTTATTTATACTTTGGAAAATAGTCATACACTTTGTTGGTAATCAGAAGACCTTCAAAAGAAAATGGGCTACTCAAATCAGAAAATATTATAGAAAAAGTAGCCACATTTATATGGTAAATTAATCTTTAACAAAAGTGCCAAAATAATTAAATGGAAAAAGGAAGGTGTTTTCAACAAATGATTTAGAAGTAACTATATATCCATATTTTGAAAAATAAACCCTACCCCTTCCCTCATTATACACAGAATTTACTTGGAATAGATTGTAGACCTAAATGTAAAATCTATGACTATAAGACTTCTAAAAGAAAATATGAGACTATTTTAATGGACTAAGGAGAGGCAAAAATTTATTAGCATATAAAAAGCAATAACTATAAAGGAAAAAAACCAATTAGACTTCATGAAAATTTAAAACTTTTCATTGTTAAGATAAAATAGAAATTATAAGCCACAAACTAGCAGAAAATATTTTTAATACAAGTATTTGACTATATTTGTTATCTGTTGCTGAGTAATAAATCCAAAACTTAGTGGCTTAAAACAATAATATTTCTTGTCACTTATGCTTTCTCTGAATAAGGAATTTGGGAGCAATTTGTCTAGATTGTTCTGACTCAGGGTTTTTCATGAGGTTGCAGTCAGAGGTTGGCTAAAGCCTTAGCCATCTAAGTATGGAAGATTCATTTCTAATGTGGCTCACTAAAATATCTGGTACTGAATGTTGTTGGGAGGCCTCAGATCCTCTTCCTGTAGGCTCTCCACAGTCCTGCCTGAGTGTTCTTTTCAAATGACAGCTGGCTTCCCTCCAACAGAGCAGTGTGCCTTTTATGCCTTTTATGACCTAGCCTCAGAAGTCACACATTATGACTTAAGCTGTCTTCTGTTGGTCATACAGACCAACCCTGATTCATTGTGGAAAGGAACTAGGTCTACATAAGAACGTGAATAATAGCAGGCAAGAATCACTAGGTTACCCAGGTCAGACTCCATTAAAAAAGTCTCATATCCAGGACATATGATGATCAGTGATAAAAAACAAAACAAAACAAACCCAATTAAAAATGGGCAAAAGACTTGGATTTTGCAAATACATAATTTTCTAATAAATACCGAATGCTCAACAACATTGGCCAGCAAGGAAATGCACAATAAAGCCACAATGAGATACTACTACCTACCCATTCAAATGGCTAAAATGAAAAAGACTGGCAACGTTAGTAAGGATGTGGAGTGACTGGAACTCTCATACATTGATGGTATGAGTAAAAAAGGTACAGCAACTTTGAGGAAAGTCAAAATAGACAACAGCTGAAAAGAGCCTGTGTTTATCCATAAAGCAATGAATATGGATTATGATTATAGACAAGTTAGAATAAATTATTTCACTTTTATTGATGACTAATAGACTTCTCTACAATAAAAATGAATGAACTACTGAAAAATACAGTATGAATGATTCTCCCCAGCATGACGCTGAGCTAAAGAAACTATACACCAAAGAGTATATACTGGTGATACCATTTATAGAAACTTCCAGAAGAGGCAAAACCAGTCAATGGTATAAAAATATGTTGGGAATTAACTGTGGAGGAGCATAAAAGAAACACTGGAAATGTTTCCAGTGGAAATGTTTGATATCTTGATGGGGATGTGGGTTACTCAGATATACATATTTATAAAACTCATTGTTTTGTATCATTAGATTTGTGCATTTTACTGAAAGTAGATTTTATTTAAAACAAAACAGATACTGAAGTCTAGCTGATATGTTTGCTTTTTTGCAGACATGATTAACAATTGTGAAACTACTCTCTCTATATACTAAGCTTAAGCAAATTAGTAAGTATATTGAAGATAATATGACCAGGTTTCTCCCTGTTGAGAAGGGAATAACAAGTATGTATGGGGTAAGACTACGTTGTACCCCATAGTATTAGAATGAAATTAGAGATACCAATATGAATTCATAGTTTATACTAGACAGATATGAATGTAATCATGACGAAACATCAGCCTAATTTAAATTGAGGGATAATCTTCAGTATAATTCACTTTTCAAGTCTTTCAAGGTCAAAAAGTACAAAGAGATTTTAAAAAATGGCAGTAGATAACTCCAAAACTACATCTCTCCACTAAGACAGTTGGTAAGCTGGCAAAAGCTATCAATCAACTTTTTCAGATCTCTGGAATCTAACTAGCAAAGGCTTTAAACAACCAGTGGAATGCTTAAAGAAGAAAGAAGATGCTGAAATTTGGTAAGATAAAGTTGTGGTGTTACTTACCTGATGACCATTTCCCCACGCACCAGCACAAATGGCAGCCATAAACCATTCCTGGTACAACTTGCACGTGCCAGAGTGAGCAGTGCAGACCTTCTTCTTGGAGAATATGGATGTGGGCATTGACCTGTCTGGTCAGTGAAGAATCCACTTGCAGGCTTGCTTTTGTTTTGCCTGTGTTGGAACTTCCTTAGAGCTGGGGTGGCCTCCCAAGTAGCATTTGTCAAAAGCATTTAGAATTAAATATACTAGGCACAGCAGCCTGAGACAAGCAGCAAACAAACCAAAAAGCCTGGGAATGAAGAGGCTGCAGCTGGAGATAGTGAGATAACAAGAACTTTGAAGTGCTTTACCATATACTGAGGAATCTGGAAGGCCTTGCATGTCCAGAGCTGAATGAATACTGAGAAGAAACCTTAGCAGTCCCTAAGCTTTCACCTCTGGCTGCCTTTTAGCTTCTATGCAAGCAAAAACTGAAGGCAAAGGCAGTTTTTAAACAGTGGCTAAGCTTTGAAAGAATGCCTAACACAGAGCCAACCTGCAAAGACCTGGGGAGTATTCCATACACACATCTTTGGCTCCAGAAGTCTCTGTCAAATCACTAGCTGACAACTAAGGTAATGGAACAGAGACTTGAGTGACTATGCTTGACAGAGCATACAGTATTTACAAAAAGAATTTAGAAAAGTCACTAAAGAAATAACTACAGCTCACACAAGCAGCAGCAACAAATCCTGAGGAGAGGGAGAATCTGATTTCCAGAATTACCACATTATAATATACAAAATGTCCAGTTTTCAGCAACACATTTTGCTTTCAAAGAATAATGTATGGTCCATTTCACAGGAAAAAAAAGAAATAGGAAAGCTCTGACATTACACTTACTACAGACTTTAAATCAATTGTCTTAAATATACTCAATGACCTAAAAGGAACCATAGGCAAATAAAGGAAACAAGGAGAATGATGTATGAACTAATAGAGAATATCAGCAACGAGAGATTTCAAGAAGTTATCAAGTAGAAATTCTGAAACTGGAAATAAAATAGCCAAAAGAAGAATTTCACCAGAGATATAACAGCAGATTTGAACAGTCAGTAAAAAAAGAATCCATGAACTTGAAGATAGATTAATTAATATTATCACAATGTGAGAAACAGAGAAAAAAGAATAAAGAGAAGTGAACAGAGTTGAAGATACCTTTGTGACATCATTAAGTGTACCAACATATGTATGATAGGAATTGCAGAAGGCAAGGAGAAAAGAGAGCAATATTTGAAGAAACAATGGCTGAGAACTTTATAAATTAATGAAATATGTGAATCTACACTAGGGTAAATTCACAATACCTGCCCTGAGACATATTATAATCAAACTGTCAAAAACTAAGAAAAAGAATCATGAAAGTAAGTGTTGTTAGTAGACATACCCTATTTAAAAAAAAATGCTAACGGGAGCCCTGGGATGCCTGGATGGCTCAGTGAGTTACGCATCTGCCTTCAGCTCAAGTCATGATCCTGGGTTCCTGGGATCGAGTTCTGCATTGGGTTCTTGCTTAGCAGGGAGGCTGCTTCTCCCTTGCCTGCTCTGCCTGCCGCTCCACCCTGCTTGTGCTCTCTTTCTCTCTCTGACAAATAAATTAAAAAATTTTTCTTAAGTGGGGGGCGGTCCTCAAGGCTGAAATGAAAGGACACTAGGTAATAACTTGAAGCTATATGAACAAATGACACCAGTAAACATAACAACGGGGGTAAATAAAAGCCAATGTGATTGTATTTTGGGTTTCTAACTCATTTTTTTCCCCTGTGTGATTTAGAAGACAAATGTGTAAAATAGTAATTATAAATCTGTGCTAATGGGAACACTGTATAAAGATGTAATTTATGAAAGTATTTAAAGAGATAGGGCCCTAGAGGAGCACAGTTTGTTTTAGTATTATGGAAGCTAAGTTGGTATTAATTCAAACTAGATTGTTGTAAATTTAAGATGTAAATTGTAATCTGCAGAGTAGCCTACTAAGAAAATAACTGGTTGGTTCCATTTATATGAAATATCTAAGTGACTCCATAGAGACAGGAAGTAGATTAGGGGCCAGAAGAAAGGGGCAGTGGGGTGTGACTGTTTAACAGGGAAGGGGTTTCCAAATGGGGAAAGTTCTGGAACTAGATAGTGGTGGTAGTCACATAACATTGTGAATGTACCTACTGTCATTGAGTTGTACACTTTTAAAAATTTTATGAATTTATTATAAAATTTATAATTTTAAAATTTATGAAAACATAAACAGTATGATGTTGGCATAAAATAGACAAATCAATGGAATGAGATTGAGAGCCCAGAAATAAACCCACATATTTATAGTCAATTGATTTTCAACAAGGTGTGAAGACCATTCTGTGGTCAAAGAATAGTCTCTTCCACAAATAGTGTGGGGTCAATTGGATATTCACATGCAAAAGAATGAAGTTGGTTCCTTAATTCACATTACATACAAAAATTAACTCAAAATGGATCAATAACGTAAATGTAACAGCTAAAACTACCAAAGTGTTAGAAGAAACATAGGAGTAAACCTTCATAACCTTGGATTTGGTGGTGGAGTCTTAGATATGACATCAAAAGCACAAGCAAATTGAACTTCATCAATATTTAAACCTTTCATGCATCAAAGGATATTATCAAGGTAGTAGAAAGGCGATGCACAGAATGGAGAAAACATTTGCAAATCAATCCTGATAACAGGTTTTGTATCCAGAACACATAAAGAACTAAAAACAAACAAACAAACAAACAAACAACTTCTACAACTCAATAACAAAAGAACTAATAACACAATTCAAAAAATAGGCAAAGGATTTGAATAGACATTTCTCCAAAGAAGATATACAAATGGCCAACAAATACATGAAACGTGCTCAACATCATTAGGCACTAGGGAAATGTAAATCAAACCACAATGAAATACCACTTCACATGCACTAGAATGGCTACCGTTTTGGGTTTGTTTTTTTTTTTAATTTATTTATTTGACAGAGATAGAGACAGCCAGAGAGAGAGGGAACACAAGCAGGGGAAGTGGGAGAGGAAGAAGCAGGCTCACAGCAGAGGAGCCCGATGTGGGGCTCGATCCCAGAACACCGGGATCACGCCCTGAGCTGAAAGGCAGACGCTTAACCGCTGTGCCACCCAGGCACCCCGTTTTTTTGGTTTTTTAGAAGATCTTTATGTAATAGCATGAGCAGGGCGAGGGAGAGGGAGAAGCAGACTCCCCGCTGAGCAGGGAGCCCAACGCAGAGCTGATCCCAGGACCCTGAGATCATGACCTGAGCCAAAGGCAGCCTCTTAATGGACTGAACCACCCAGGAGCCCCAGCTATAATTTTTTTTAAAAAGGAAGATAGTGTTGATGACAGTGTAGAGAAATTGGGACCTTTGTACATTGGTAGTAGTAATGTAAAATGGTGCAGCCACTGTGAGAAACACTTTGGCCATTCCTCAAAAACTTCAACATAGAGTTATGGTATGACCCAGCAGTTCTACTCCTAGGCACATACCCAAAAGAACTGAAAGCAGACAGTGAAATAAATACTTGCACATGAATGTTCACAGTAGCTCTGTTCTCAATAGCCAAAGCTCAAAACAACCCAAGTAGCCTTTAATGGATGAATGGATAAACACAAATTGTGGTATGTATACAATGGAATATTATTTGGTGATTAAAAGGAATGAAGTACTAATTGATGCTCAACATGGGTGATCCTAGAAAACATGTTACGTGAAAGAAGCAAAACCTAAAGGACCACATATTGTATGGTTAAAATGGTGAATTTATGTTACATAGATTTTACTACGATCAAAAATAATAATAAACCTCCAAAGGAAAAAATAAAGAAGGGCCAAAAAAGCCGTTTTGGGATTACAGAGATTGAAGAGACGTGACAACTAATGCCGCTTATGATTGTGGATTTCATCTTGGGCTGGGGTGAAAATAGTTAAAAAGGAAATTACTGGATTTAAATTTAAATTTAGTTAACTAAATTTAAAAGACTGGATTAGATAATAGTATGTATCAGTATTAAATATCCTGGTTTTATTAAATTTATGCTATGGTATTTAAAAGAATGTCTTTGTTCATAGGAAGTATATAGTGAAATATTTAAATGTGAAGGGACATGTGTATTAAACTTTCAGAGGTATAAAAGAATATGTATATAAAATGATAAAGCAACTAAGGTAGTATGTAAACTATTGGTGAATGTGGGTAAAAAGTATATGAGGAAAGGTATATGATGATTTCTATATTGATCTTTCTGCTTTTCTGAGTTTGAAATTATATCAGAATTAAAAGTTACCAACAGAATTAATCTTTTTTTCATCTTTGGAACAGCAGCATAGTCCAGATGATTGTTAGAAAAAAATACTGTTAGATATGCTTCTTTGTCTTAGCTGCCACTTTTCACTCTGTCTCTAAGACGTGTGTGTTTCTCAACTTCTGGATCCCTGGATCCAGGGATTCTGGAAGCTGGCTTATAGCAATCTCTCTGTACAATCATTACATAATTAATGCAAAGTACTCAGCTTTTATACATATTTATTGTTCTAGCTAGTAATGTTATGCCTTGGGGAGCCTATTCTCATTTTATGTATTTTTTTTATTTACATACTTTATTTTTGCGGTATCTTGTATAATGTAAAAAATGTAAACATTTGTTTCCCTTTTTTGAGAAACTAAAATGTTAACTTCCCAGCGAAAGGCTTTGCTGCTCTAGTTCTCTTCCAGTAGTTTTTGTTTGTTTGTTTGTTTGTTTGTTTTTGGTCTGAAATTTGTGTTCAGTATCTCGGTAGAAGATCAAGTGTGATACGAGATCTAACCTAAATTTGAACACATTGGACTATGTGCTCATTTTTGTTGTCAGTTCAAAGAAGTAATCTCTAAATGCTGTCAAACAGGACCATGCTTTCTGTCCACCACAGATGAGTCCTTTCCTAACTAGAACATGCCATCAGAACCTCACTGCTTTGTTAGCATTGAACTGTGGACTTTTTACCTGTCTATGCTGACCATTTCATATGAATAAGCAAATACCCAATAGAGGCTATTTTGGATAGGTTTATTAAGAAGACCGTGATGATTCATTTGGTACTTGTATTTTCAATTGGTTAACTAGTTTTCTTTCTTTTGTGATGTATGATGGGATCCTCACTAGACAGAGGTAACCTATTGGATAGCTGTATACTTGGATGCTGGTGTGGTGGTGCTTGTTGGTTTAGTTTTCATGATACTCCTCCTGAGGTTATGCTTGCAATGCTGCTGCTTATTTTATGCTTGCATGACATTATTACTTTGATTGCTCTTTGTTGGTTTGGGTTTTTAAAACCTCCTGTTTCTATTTTTGGTACCCAGAATAATTTCTTAACTATCTTTAGTTGGTCCAGAACTTATGGAAATTAGTTCCAAGTCTAACTCTTTGGTGGATCCTTTTCAGTTTTTGAAAATATCTTCAATGTCAAACACTAAGTTTATCATTTGGCTAGAAATTCAGAAAACAGGGTAGCTTTGCTTAAACATGCAGGAGAAGACCACTTGCCAGACAGGCCATTACTAAGGCTAAGCATTAACTCTTTGTGAGTTTTACAGATTAAAGAAAATTAATATACACTTAGAATAAAATCTAAGTTTTAGAGGAGTTTCATCAAATAGCTGAAACTTAGGAGCCTCCAGCAAAATGTCAATAAATACAACTAAATTAAATCATGCCTCAATCTTAGCATGCATGTCTGATTTGCTATTATCTCTCAGAGGTGCTGTTTGCTCTGCAAACTGTCCTACATTCCAAACCTAAGATTCTTGGGGATCAAAAGGTAAAAATTAAAATTAGTATTTCAGAAATTAGTTTTCTGAGCATTTGTGTGGTCCTTGAAAATAGTTGCTTACCTCTTCATTTCTGATCACTAGTAGTATAGTTTTTCTTGGGCAATTAGCTGACTTCGTTTGGGCAAATTGTACCGATCTCATTTTTTTTGTTTTTGGTTTTGGTTTTTCTACTTTATGTGTCTCTATAGAAAAAGGTGGATTGTTTTTATTTTTATTTTTTTGAAGTTTTTATTTTAATTCCAGTATAGTTAACATACTGTGTTATATTAGTTTCAGGTATAAAAGATAGTCATTCAACAATTCAGGTGGATTTTTTGTTTTGTTTTTTAATAATATTTTTTATTATATTAGTCACCATACAGTACATCCCTAGTTTTTGATGTAAAGTTCCATGATTCATTAGTTGCGTATAACACCCAGTGCACCATGCAATATGTGACCTCCTTACTACCCATCACCAGCCTATCCCATTCAGGTGGATTGTTTTTAAACCCGAGAAACAAAACCAGTCCTGAAGTGGGCCAGTATATGTCAAATAGCAGGAGTTCATAAAACTGAAATTATTTTCTAGTGTTCATATTAAGCCAGTGTTGAGTGTTCATATTAAGCCAGTGTTGAAACAAACAAACAAAATCATCTTTTGTCTTATAATTTTAATCATCTTGAAAACTGTAAAGGATCCATTAATTTGGAATGGCCATCAGAGAATTGCTTATGATAAATAACATAAAACTGTCACATAAATGGTAATTCATCTCTAACTTTCTATGTTCTCATTCTGCTATGTCTTCTTTTTATCTTTTGGTGGGACCCATTTATAATAGAAAATAGCCCAGGAACGAGAAAAATTTGCTGATGAAGGCAGTATATTTTATACCCTTGGAGAATGTGGACTCATATCCTTTTCGGACTACATTTTCCTCACAACTGTTCTTTCTAGTAAGTATAAACTTTTCTTTTTATTCGTTTATAGGGAGCATACAGGACTATTTAAAAAGTTGATTAGAGGGGGAAACAGGACATGTTTGTAAAGTTAATGAATTATAAGTTTCATATAATTTCATTTGTTTGAATTCTGTGTAACTTGTGTATAGAAGCACCTGAGAAAGAGGAAGAAAAATAAAGTATCAAGGTAAAGTTAAGAAAAAAACGACTGTGAGGGGCGCTTGGGTGGCAGAGCGGTTGAGCATCTGCCTTCGGCTCAGGGCGTGATCCCAGCAATCTGGGATCAAGTCCCACATCAGGCTCTTCCGCTATGAGCCTGCTTCTTCCTCTCCCACTCCTCCCGCTTGTGTTCCCTCTCTTGCTCTCTGTCTCTATCTTTGTCAAATAAATAAATAAAATCTTAAAAAAAAAAAAAAAGAAAGAAAAAAACGACTGTGAAGTTAAATCTGCCTAAGTGTTTGAAGCCCTGTATTCTGTGAAAATAGATTATACGTTGCCTGGTCCTATAGCCTTTATTAATGTTTCTACTTCCCCATTAAAAAATTTATTGATTTATCATCTTTTCACTAAAGAAGAAAATTGGCTCAGTTTTTCTAATTGTGTTGCATATTCACGTTTGAGTCTTAGAGCATTACTCCTTAAAACACAAAATTCTAGCTTGACTCATTTAAAGCACTGATGAATTGATGAGTTTTTTAAGCTAAACAATTTGGTTGATAAGTATGCTACTCGACATGTTTTTTTTTTTCTAACCATTCAGAAAAAACAAACCAAAAGATTGTATGTTTCTAGCTTTCTGTTTATAGGTTATTAAAATCTACCTAACTTAGGGCCTTAGTTAAGTGTCTGCCTGCTGTTTGGGTTAGGTTCTGGGATGGAGCCCTGCAATCGGCTCCTTGCTCTGCGGGGAGCCTGCTTCTCTCTCTCCCTCTGCCGGCTGCTTCCCTTGCTTGTACACATGCTCTCTCTCTCTCCAATAAATAAATAAAATCATTTCAAAAATCTACCAAAATTGAACCAAAGAGATCTGATTTGTAAGTTTGAAAGAGGTGATCTGAAATTTTTTTCATGTGTGACATATCAAACAAAAATAACTATTCTTCCTTCCCTTCTCTAGGCTAGTCATCTAGAAAGATAAAACTTTAAGGTAGTTTTTAATAAATGACATACAGGATACACAGTTCCTGCTGTAGCTCTGACCACTCTTACCCTTCTTCCCTCCATTGACAGAAAAATGAAGAAATATAGGCTAATATGCTTTACCACAACTGTCTTTGGGATACCAAAGTGTCTGAATAAATTTATATGGTGGACCAGTGCTCTAACAATGTAGATATATATCGATTTGTTATGACGATCCAAAATAGTGAACTAAATAAAAGAACATTTATGTTCTTGAGTATTGTTAAAGTTAAGTTGTTATTTTGGTTTTCCAAAATAGGTAGGGCATGGTTTTCCAAAATAGACTTCAGTTCAAATCCTGGCCCCACCACTTCTTGGCTTTGTGATTAGGGGCAAGTTAGTGAACTTATTCATCTGATTTGTTTATAAAATGAAGGTGGCAATAATACCAAACCCAAATTATTTATTTGGGTTATGAGATCATGAATATAAAGTACTTAGTTCAGTGCCTAGTATTTAGTAGGTGTACAGTCTGCCTGGGTTTTTATTCTTGATATCCTGTCACAGAATGCCATTTCATATCTGATTTTAAAGATCCATAAATCTTGTGTTAAAAAAAAAACACCAGCAGAATTGGTAGGAGGTTTTAAGCCTTTTTTGTGACTTTGAATAGAATTTGCATTCAATAGGCATGATGTGGCAGAAAGAGTACTGCATTAAATGAAGAGACCAACTTAGAGAACTGTACTGATATATATACCATATATAATGGCAGTAGTCCCTGTAAATGTTTGTTGAGCTGAAATGAGATTTTAATTGTATCCACTACTCAGTCCTGTTACCTTCATATCTTTCAAAGTATCAGAAGTACCATAGAGCAGAACCTTCAGATTACCGGGGACACTGTAACCGCTTTAATGCAACCATTTTAGAGTAGGTAAAAAGCACACTGACCCTTAAATTCTGGAAACCACTCTAAGTAGCTTTACTGGTCTAGACACCTTTACCTCTTGATGGTCAGCTCCTAGCTTAAACATGGTAGGTGATTTACAGAAAGTGCTTAGTATTACAATGTCACATACAGGTGACCCTTGAATAACTCTGAGGTCAAGAGTGCTGACACTCCCTCTTCACCCCCACAGTTGAAAATCTGTATATAACTATTGATTCCCCCGAAACTAACTACTAATAGCCTACTGTTGACTGGAAACCTTACCGATAACATAAATTCAATTAGCACGTATTTTGTATATGTATTATATACCGTATTCTTACAATAAAGTAAGCTAGAAAAGAAAATGTTATTAATATAATCATAAGGAAGAGAAAATACATTTATAGTACTGTACCATATAAAAAAAATTTCACATATAAGTGGACCCCCCCAGTTCAAGTCTGTGTTGTTCAAGGGTCACCTGTACTTTCTATATGGTCAGGAATGAAAAAAATATAATAGGATATGAGTTTGAGATTTTCTCTTTGTATCAGTGGTTTTAAGCATTTTGCTTAAAATATGCCTCTCGTGTTTCTTAACCTTAGCACTATTGACGTTGGAGGCAGGTTAATATTTTGCTGTGGGGGCTGTCCTGTGCGTTTTAAGAGGTTTAGCAACATTACAGGTTTCTACCCACTAGATTCCAGTAGCACACCCATTCCCCTCTCTCAGCTGTGACAATCAAAAATGTTTTCAGGATTGCAAAATACCCCCTGGGGATTAAGAATGGGAAGGAATCATCCCTGGTTGAGAGCCATTACCCTAGTTTGGGGGCAGAGTTTTTTGTTTCATTTGTGTTATTATGAGCCTTGATGTAGTGTTCATGTTTCCCATCTTGGAGTTCTTTAACTTTCTGGATCTGTGGGTTTATAGTTTTCATCCAATTTGGAAAAAATTCTGGCATTATTTCTTGAGATACTTTTTTTTCTCTTTCTTCTCCTTTGGGGACTTCAGTTACACATATATTTTCCTCACATCAACCTTACAATGTTTGTACTATTACTATCTTCATTTTACAGGTGAGGAAATTGAGGCATACAGAGGGTTACATACAAAACGTTTGCTCCAAGTCCCAGAGTAAGTAGATGATTTAGGGTTTGAACCCAGGCCGACTGCAGCATCTAGGCTCCTGTTGATTGGCTTTACATCTGTGGTCACATGTTTAGCAATGATAAGCCATTAACTTACATAGGGCCTCTTCTCTCTCTCAGGCTGGCTGTGGGAAGGTTGATCATAAACTCTCCTGTAGATAACTGGCAGTTCAAGCATTCTTGTAATCTGACTGTTGCACATTGTATTGTCCACTTATCCAGCAAACCATGGGGGAAATGTGTCACAGGAATTACACTGAGATCATTTCTTTCCCATGTCCTAGCTTGCTGCTAGGATGATAGGAAATGAGGCTCTCAGTGGATCATCTTCCTTGTGGTTAACAAGATTTCATTACAATGTAGATATATTAAGTGGTTCCCAAATCGTCCTGCAGGAGAGAAAGCAATTCTTTAAACACTAGAAGATTTGCCAAGGAGTGGTTTGGGACGAGGAGATGTGCATTAACAGATTCATTAATCTAGTACTCTGGTGGACAACAGGCACTGTCCTGATGATTTCCAACAGAAAACCAGCAGAGCAATGTAAAACAGCATTACCCAGGGGCGCCTGGGTGGCTCAGTCATTAAGCGTCTGCCTTCATCTCAGGGCGTGATCCCAGAGTTCTGGGATCGAGCCCAACATCAGACTCCTCCGCTGGAAGCCTGCTTCTCCCTCTCCCACTCCCCCTGCTTGTGTTCCCTCTCTCACTGGCTGTCTCTATCTCTGTCAAATGAATAAATAAAATCTTAAAAAAAAACAAAACAAAACAGCATTACCCAGACAATGCAAGACTGTCATTAAGTAGCTTGGGTTTTTTTTCCAAAATTGATGGACTCAGTAGTGTTCAAGAAATTGCCATCATTTTAAAGAATATGAACTCTCTGCCCAAATGGATTGACATTTGGGACCTCCACATACTTTAAAAGCTCTACCATGTTGTCTGTAATAAAATTTGACAGCTATATATAGCAAATCATTCATTTCCTTTCTCAATTTATAATTACTCCTCCTAAAAATAAAAGCATGAAAGCTGCTCTTCTGAGGTGCTTGACTGGCTTAGCCAGTGAGGCATGTAGCTGTTCATCTTGGGGTCATGATTTCGAGCCCCACACTGGACATAGAACTTAATTTAAAAGAAAAAAAAAAAGTAGGCAATGATGTAAAATAAAACTGGTTACTCTTATTTAAAAAAAAAGAAAGAAAGCGGCTTTTCTTTAAAAAGCATGTTATATAAATATTTAAAAGGCATGTTGTTGTAATTTCACCCATTAAATAGAGTCAGTTCTTCTTATTTAAACTTTTTAGAAGTTTGATTTTTAGCTAAACAGGAGTATCTTGGATATACACCAAGAATAACAACCAATTTGACAGCAATATCTTGTGCTTATAATCAGCAGTGACATGAATTTCACAGTCTTCTCTGTATGTGCTTTGGATAATGGGGGCCCGTTTTGGCCAATCTGAAATTTTTTAAACACCTTTAAAAGTTTTAAACACTGTCACACACACACACACACGCACTTAAACATACATACCTCCTAAACCCCTTTCCTGCTTTATTTTTTCTCCTTGGTACTTACCAGTATTTATCATTCTATATAATTGGTTTCTTTTTCTTATGATTACCTAGAATACAAGTTGCATGACAATGATCACAGGTTTATAATGATATTCGCTACAAATTTGTAATGGTATTCAGTATAGATATATCTATTCTATATAAAGCATTGAGGTAGAGTAACAAAAGAATATAAGATTTTTTTCAATTTTCTCCAAAAGGAAGTTTAGCGAATGTAAGACTCGGCTTTGCTGTTTATACCCTAAATTGAAAACATTTCTTGTACCTGTTGTCTTTAGTCTGCAGCCAGTACCAATGGAATGAGGAAAACATGTTTTTAAATTAATCAATTTCCACACAAGCGTGGCTTCTTATAATTTAGAATTCAGGTATTTGTATCCCTCCTTTATTCCTAATTCATACATTCTGTTGCTTTATGACATATCTCTGTGATCAGGTTTGATGAGTTAACTTGAAGAATTTTCTACATGAGCCTTAGCATCTGCATTAAGTAGAATATTAAGCATTTAATAAATAGCTACTTATTAATAAAATAAATCCAGATTTATTCTAAGCAAGATAAAGAAATTGTTAATAATTACTATTATTAAATAATTTCCAAAAAGCCTCTGATCCTTAAAGTAGGTTAATAAGAATTAAATGGGAATGTTGAAGCATGATTATTAATGGCTTAATTCTCTGTACTTACCAACTGCAACATTAGCTGATGGTCTTAAATCTTACAATAGAAGTCAGAGATTTTTCTCATAACTAGGTACAGAGAAAGGTCATCCAGATTTATCTAGAATGCTACACAGCATTTATTGATTTGTATCTTTCTTGCTAATGCTGAGATTCATTAGGTAATGATGGTATGACTTAGGATCTGGATCTTAGCCACTGACAATTATGAAATATTTATTTTTGTGCTCTTTGTCTCCATATGTGTTCTAACTGAAGTTGTTAGCCCTGTGGCCTAATAACATGAAAACAATTCTAGATAACTTAAGGAAGGAATAATAAAACAATCATAAAAGTTGACTATTAAGGATCTTCCTTCCTACCTACTATTAATCTTTGAAAAGCCGTCAGAAAAATCAAAAGCAAAAAATGCTACGACATGTTCAGTACCTAGGAACAGACCTAATCAAAGTCAGGCATAATTCAGTGTATTCTGATTTTGATTCCCTCTTTCAATTTTGAGGAATCAGTGGAGAAATTGAATTAAGTGATTTTCACTATAGCAGGATTTGACATACTGACAGTTAAACCACATTCTCATTGTGATGCTTATTTCTCACAAACCTTTTAGAAATTGCAACAGCATTCAAGTGAAAGTTTATATTTTATTTCTCTTGCACATGACTTGGAAATAGTGGTGCTGGTCAATACCATTCCATCTAATAAAAATGTTACAGAAGTTATAGATGAAAATGTTTTTCAGCCTGAGTGATCTGTTGAAAAATTCAGGCAAGGCAGCATACTGAGATATAGCAACAGGTTTAAGGCAGTTACAAATCTTTTTATTAGGACATTGGAGTTGGGGAAGTTACAGAAAAAATTTGGTTTAGCTAGTAATCTGCGTAAGTTTTTTATGCCTAGGATTATCTACCATTGCTAAATTGACATTATGAGGAGTAAGACAAAGCAGATAAAAGGCTGATCTTATTCTATGTTATTTCTCTGTAAGGGATGCTTCGAATTTTAGAAATACCATTTGCATGTTCTAAAGCCAAAAGTATTTCATTGTGCTTATTACCAGTAACTTCTTTCTCTGGCATTACCTGTTCTTAAGGTTAATTTGTTGATTTTATAATCAGCTTTATCAAAACAATAAAATAATGCTTTTAAATGTATCAAATATTTATGATGCTAAATTCATTTTGAGCCAGTTGTATCTGAGAACACAATGCCATTTCAGTAACCCCGCTGTTAGAGAAAGTTGAAGCATTTTCTTTTTTTTTTTTAAGATTTTATTTATTTATTTTGACAGAGAGAGAAAGAGAGCACACTCTGGCACAAGCAGGGGGAGGGGCAGAGGCAGAGGGAAAAGCAGGCTCCCTGCTGAGCAAAGAGGGCAATGCGGGACTCGACCTCAGGACCCTGGGATCATGACCTGAGCCAAAGGCAGATGCTTAACTGACTGAGCCACCCAGGAGTCCCAAAAGTTGAAGCATTTTCATCTTTGTATCAACAATCACATAAGAATTTTAGCTCAGATGAGCAAGAAATAAATGGTGTTTGTGTTTAACTCTCTTAGATCTGCTTATGACTATATGAGAAGATTAAAATGTTTTTCTTTAACTGCAAAAGGAAGTTAATATTTTGGGAACAATTGCTTGAGATTTCTTCTGAGGGGTCACAAGGATAAGAGGAGAACAGAGACTGAAGAAGCAAGTGTGGCTTATAACAAAAATAAGATTGAAACGTATTTTGACTGTATCTTGAGGATTTCATAATTTTACACTTTAAGGGAACTTATTTGCCTTTTCATACTTGTGTTTTATTTGAATTGATCCATTTTCATTTTTTGAAAATTCTAATAAAATTCTAATATTGATTTAAAATGTACAGAAATCTGTTTAAGGGCACGTGATGTCTGTAGCTCTCTTCTTTCCGGAAAAATAGTCAAGCTAGGGCTGTGTTCTAAAGTAGAGGGTATAAATCAGGTAGTCTGGAGTGTTTTATGTATGCTCACCGGGCTGATGCTGCCACCACAGTTATGTCTGCATACACTTTGTCCTCTCTTGAATGGCCACAGCTGCTTTTCCAGGGAGTCAGTTCTCTATGATACCTGAGATTCAGGTAGCAACTCCAGAAGAGAGAAGAGAGGAGGTCTCTCCTGGTTCTACTTCTCTGCTCCTTAGGCCCTTAGGGAGGAAAGCCTAATAGGGAAAGCATTTGGTAAACCCAAAGGCTTCCCTCTTTCTTAGGCTGCATTTGTCAATGGGATAAAATTCATGGCGCAAGAAAAATAAAACACAAAAAATAGGCTGAATTCTCTGCTTTCAAGAAGATGCCCTCACCTATAAAATTATTTCTTTTTCTCCCTTCCTTCTTCAGATCAAAACTACCTTTCTCTTAGCATACCTCTATTAGGATTTTGTGTTTTTTAAAAACAAACATTAGAATTAAAAAAAAATTACATTGAATTGTGAATTGTTACAGCTCCAGAGATATTTGCAGGAAAATGCTTATTATTCAAAAGAATATCTAATTAATGAAAGTTTAGACAATGGAAATGGTATCACTAAATAATATCTTGAAGTAGGAGCTATGGCTGATGGTTTTGTGTCCCCAAAGTACCTAACCCTGTATCCTAATACTGTTCATTCTAAAAATATTTGAATGAAAGGATATTTGGGATGTGGCTTCTCTGAGTCCCTTTAAGTGGAAAGCAGACCCAGCCACCCATCCAGCTCCATACCCTTGATTACAGTTTGAGATTGACCTCAGTGTACCTTTTTACTACAGTCTTTCTTTTTTCCCTAGAACAGATCATAGAAACTTTTCCAGATTTCAGCCTCTTATAATTCTTCCATCCTGTCTTCCTCAAGCTCCATCCTGTCCTGTTTTTGTTCTGTTGATAGTTGGGATGGCTCTATAAGAATTCAGTCCTTAATAATTGATGATGTTTAAAGATCTTTATTTATGGTCCATGAGCCCCACTTTTTTGCATTGTTTGTCTCTTAGAAGTTGGACTGTAATCAAAGGTATCTGTCCACCTGTATAGCTGACCTTTCCCTAAAACCACAACTTAATGGTGTTTGGTTATGCTTAGGCTTCATTCTGTGTTACAGTTTTACAAAATGCTTATTTGTTGTGCTCGGGAATTTGAGGGTACACAAGGGAAATCAAGGCAAGAATATTGGTTGTCATGGAATAGTTTGCTTAATCACTACCCCCCCCTTTTTTTAAGATTTTGTTTATTTAACAGAGAGTGCAAGCAGGGGGAAGGGCAGAGGGAGAGAGAGAAGCAGGCTCCCCGCTGAGCAGGCAGGTGGATGTGGGGCTCCATCCCAGGACCCTGGGATTATGACCTGAGTTGAAGGCAGATGCTTAGCCAACTGAGCCACCCAGGCATCCCAATCACTACCCCTTCTGAAGAAGATACTCAACACAGTATCTGGCACATAATAGGTGGCACATATTTGTTGGCTAAATAAGTATCTAAGAATTTTTCTGAATATTTTGTATACATACTAAAATTTTATATTGCTGCAAGTACTGTTAGCAATCCTCCCTAGTATTTAAAACTGTTTGAAAATAATAACTGTTCTCTATGAATATAAACATGATGAAATCTAGAAAATGAATTAGAATAGCTAAAATTTTCTATTTGGACACTAAACTGAAAAAACAAATAACTTTTGGGTGAATGCCAAACCAAGTCACGTGTAAAGAGGCTCCTTCAAATTAACGTGAATTAAATATCAAATATCCAATTTCTTTATTAAAGCGGCTAATTCTAAGCATCTATGTATTAAGTTGTATCTTGGCATAAGCTGTCACTTTGGCTATTATTGAGCATATAGAGTGGACTAAAGCCACATAGAATGAAATGAAAGTCAAGCAGGTAATTTTTTAAAAGTTTTTATTTTTAAGTAATGTCTACACCCAGCGTGGGGCTTGAACTTACAACCCCGAGATTAAGAGTCGCATGCTTGGGGCGCCTGGGCGGCGCAGTTGTTGGGCGTCTGCCTCCAGCTCAGGGCGTGATCCTGGCATTCTGGGATCGAGCCCCGCATCAGGCTCCTCTGCTAGGAGCCTGCTTCTTCCTCTCTCACTCCCCCTGCTTGTGTTCCCTCTCTTGCTGGCTGTCTCTATCTCAAATAAATAAATAAAATCTTTAAAAAAAAAAAAAAAAAGAGTCTCATGCTTTACCAACTGAGCCAGCCAGGCACCCTCGTAGATGATTATTTTTAAAGATATTTCAAGACAGGAGTGGGGATCTATCACATAGCATATATAATTTGGGCATAAAAATAGTAATATGCATTTGAAGAAAATATATTCCTAAAGTAAAGCATGACCTTAATCAAGGGTAAAGCACTGGCATGCCTTTCAGAATCTTGCTACCAGGAACTCTTGGGGAATCCAAGCTTTTTGACATCTCTGGCATTGAATACTCTCTTGTAACACAACTGTCAAGTAACAGTGTAAGGAAGAGCAATTTAAATGAAAGACTGTTTCTGGCAGCTCTCAGAAGGTCATCCAGTAACAGGCTGAGATATCACTCGAAGACAGGTTATGTACTATGAACTAGAAACATAGCTATTTCTTCTCTTCACATGTGAAATTATAAATCTTCTTTTTTGAGAATCAGGCCTGAAATGTATTTTCTAGAAAAATGTAAATGGTGGAAAAGCAATAATTAGAAGGAATAAGTCTGTACAGCTGAAGTCTTGCTAAAGGAATTCAGATAATTTTCACAATCTTACGAATTTTTTAAATGCGGGGTCTTGACATGTAGTGTTCCGTATTCTTAAAAAAAAAAAAATCTTGCCAGTTGACATTAAATAACTAAATCACACTGAGATGCAATAAAGAACAAAGTGTTCTCTTTATAGCCATTGTAGAGTCTGTATATAATGATGGTAAACTCATGTAGTTTCCTTCATTGTTTTAGGATTTCCAAATAAAAACCAGACAAAGTAAATGTGAATTTAAGTCTGTTTAAGAATATACATTACATTTCTAAGGGGCGCCTGCGTAGCACAGTCGTTAGGCGGCTGCCTTCAGCTCAGGGCGTGATCCTGGTGTTCCAGGATCAAGTCCCACATCGGGCTTCTCCGCTGGGAGCCTGCTTCTTCCTCTCCCACTCCCCCTGCTTGTGTTCCCTCTCTCGCTGGCTGTCTCTCTCTGTCAATATAAATAAATAAAATCTTAAAAAAAAAAAAAATAGAAAGGGGCACCTGGGTAGCGCAGTCGTTAAAGCGTCTGCCTTCGGCTCAGGGCGTGATCCCGGCGTTCTTGGATCGAGCCCCACATCAGGCTCCTCTGCTATGAGCCTGCTTCTTCCTCTCCCACTCCCCCTGCTTGTGTTCCCTCTCTCGCTGGCTGTCTCTCTCTCTGTATCAAATAAATAAATAAAATCTTTAAAAAATATATATATATACATTACATTTCTAAATGTTTTTTCATTATGGTCAGAATTTATTGGGCACCTGGGTGGCTCAGTCAGTTAAGTGTTCAAACTCTTGATCTCAGCTCAGGTCTTTTTTTTTTTTTTTTTTAATTTTTTTTTTATTATAGTATGTTAGTCACCATACAGTACATCCCTGTCAGCTCAGGTCTTGATCTCAGTATCATGAGTTCAAGCCCCATGTTTGGGCTCCATGCTGGGTATGGAGCGTACTTTAAAAAAAAATTTTTTTTTTATAAGAGTAAAAACATGGGTCTTCTAATCAGATCCTTCGAGTAAGTGCTGCCAGGAATAGCAACTTAACTCCTGCCCCCTACCCCCTGTAGTCATGGTGTCCTGGCTATACTGTGACTGACTGTAGACCAGTAAATCACAGACACTATGAGTTTGTCTAGGAGCTATACAAGGTATAGGCATCATGGCTGTACCTTGCATCTTGGGCAGCTTTATCCTCCATCTGCCCTACAATTAGACTAGCTTAGACTTGAGCTTAGTCCTCAAAACTACTTGAGGTGAATGAATTTTTCCTGAACTGAGATCACTCTCAAAGGTGAAGCCCTTTAGACCTCTGAGAAACTGGGGTAAAGATTAGGGTTGATAACTCTTTTGAAGGGGCAATTAGTTGTTCCTCCTCTCATTTGACTACCAAATTCATAGTGTACCCAAAACCATTTGTGCATCAGAATTAACTACTGGAATGACACTTAAATTTAATTGACTATATAGTATTGGTGAATGCATAAATTATTGGCATACCTTTTTAGAATCTTAACAGTGTTTATCAAACACTTTCAAAAGTGCTAACCCTTTAGCTTAGCAATTTCATTTGTGCAAGTTTAGGCTAATAAAATGATCATATGTATAATGATGTTGATGGTCAAAAAATATATTGGAAAGAACTCAAATATCAGATGGCTGAACAGATTACAATACATCTGTACAGTGATTTTCAATACAGCACTTAATATTATGTATGTATTGCAGAGATTTATTAGCATAGAAAAATCTTTACAAGGTATTGATAAATCAAAATATACATGTTGCATGATTCTGTTTTGGGAAAGGAGAGAGAGTGTGTGTGTGTGTGTGTGTGTGTGTGTGTGTGTGTGTGTTTGAATATGGATTTTAAAAATAGTCTGAATGTTTGTATTTCTGATCTGTGGCAAATCCTGTCAGCTCTACCTTGAAATAATCCAGAATCCCACTATTTTTCACAGTCCTCTCATGTTTCTTGGATTATGTTAGTACCTTTCTAATTGGTCATTCTTTTTTCACACTTGCTTCTCTACAATCCATTCTCAATACAGGAGCCAGAATGATTTTGTTAATTCAACTTGTTTGAGCACCCAGAGATAAAAATAGTCAAAGGAGAGCATTGTTTTATCTTAACACCATTTTTCTCACATATAGGGTCATCTGTCTTCTTGTTTTCTGGAGAATTCATCAGGAAATCTTTCCCTGGCCTTTTGTAGGAGTAACCCTGTGCATAAATCTGTTTTGTGCATGGTTCTCTAGGCTTTCCAGTAGTGGGACATGATTAATTAGACACATAGGGCTTCCTTCTTTCCTGGGTTCTTTCCACAGATGGAAGGAAGCCCTTATATCTGTATCAAAACAAATTGAGGGGAAAAGACTGGTCTTCAGAGTCAAAGTAGACTAAATTCTCTGCCTTCTAGGAAATTCTTCATCCAAAAAGTTACTTTTCCCCTTTGTTGTACAAAAGGAACACACACACACACACACACACACACACACACACACCACTGGTACTATGTAGTCTGAATGTAATCTAAAATAGTGAAGCAGAGGCCCCTGGGTGGCTCAGTAGGTTAAGTGTCTGCCTTCTGCTTCAGCTCAGGTCATGATCTCTGGGTCCTGGTATCGAGCCCCACGTTGGGCTCCCTGCTTGGTGGGGAGCCTGCTTCTGCCTCTGCCCCGCATCCTCCCCCACTCATGCTCTCTCTCGCTCGCTCTCTTTCTCTCTCTCAAATAAAATCTTTAAAATAAAATAATGAAGCGGTTCATGGGGAGGAAAGCAGCAAAATTACCCAGTCCCTGTCTTTATACCATTTAGCAGAAAAAATGTGCCTAGTTGGATCAGACACAGCTGGAGTTCATCATGGAAAGGACTCTAGGAAAAAGACATTGCCCCCATAACTCTCTGTAATTACGGGGATGGGAGGCAGAGAACATCCAAGAGGCTATGTAGCAACGAGTGTATCCTGGTTGACAAAGTGGTCTTATTAGAAAGAGGGAGCTTCTACTCCATGGGTGGTTATCAGCCTCTTCTTTCATTGAGCTAATTCAAATCTACCAAGCCAGCTTTGTGCTAAGCTACCAGAGGGAAATCTGTATTTGTATCTGATCCTCACCCTTCATTCCAAAAGACAAAATTGCCTTTCTCACAATACAACAAATTTAGTTTTAAAAAATTAAATCTAAGGGGGCACCTGGGTGGCGCAGTCGTTAAGCATCTGCCTTCAGCTTAGGGCGTGATCCCAGAGTTCTGGGATCGAGCCCCACATCAGGCTCCTCCACTAGGAGCCTGCTTCTTCCTCTCCCACTCCCCCTGCTTGTGTTCCCTCTCTCGCTGGTTGTCTCTCTGTGTCAAATAAATAAATAAAATCTTAAAAAAAAAATCTAGGGCACCTGACTGGCTCGGTCAGAGGAGGCATGTGACTCTTGATCTCAGAGTCCTGGGTTCAAGCCCCACGTTGGGAATAGAGATTACTAGGAAAGATAATTAATTTTAAAAAAAGTAAATTCTCAGATTAAATGAATTCACACTAAGTCATAGATGACCTATAAATTCCCATAATCTAGAAATATTATCAAGAAGATGTTTGTAGGTCCCTAAGATTTCCTAAATGATGGGGTTCATACAGTGAGTGTAGTAGTAGCGTGATAAGATCTTCGAAGATAGGAATATGACCTGATGTTGCAGTCCCAGAAACCTCTCTAAAGAAGAACGGAGATGCAGAAATGGGTCCACCAGAGCGAGGGTCCCACTTAGTGATGTCGCAAAGACAAGGAAACAGGAGAACCCAGCCTCCACCCCTCCCGATAAAGATCAACAATTAGATGGCTATCCACAAACAAAAGCAGCTCTAGGAGTGCTCTGGAGTCTACTTAAGAATCTTCAGCAGGGGGGCCTGGATGGCACAGCTGGTTAAGCGTCCATCTCTTGGTTTCAACTCAGGCAGTGATCTCAGGATCGTGAGATCGAGCCCCACCTTGGGCTCCCTGCTGAGGGTGGAGTCTGCTTGAGATTTTCTCTTTCTGTGTCTCTCTCCCTCTGCCCCTCCCACTCATGCTCTCTCTCTCACTCTTAAATAAATCTTTTTTTTTTGAAAGATTTTATTCATTTATTTGAGAGAGAGAGTGTGAGAGAGAGGGCATGAGTAAGGGAGAAGGGAGAGGGAGAAGCCGACTCCCCACTGAGCAGGGAGCCTGGCGTGGGGCTGAATCATGACCTGAGCCAAAGGCAGATGCTTAACTAACTGAGCCACCCAGATGCCCCTAAAATAAATAATTCTTTGAAAAGAAAAGAAACTTCAGCAACACAGAGAAACAAATAATTTGTGAATAACCACACAAAAAGGAAGGAAAAACAGCTCCATTTGCCTATGCCATCCCATCCCCCAAGTCAGCATTGCTCAGCACCAAGAAGGAACTGTGCATCTAGAAAGAATTCCCCTCACTGAAAACAGAAGAGTGAAGTGGCCAGCCAGTTTCCCCAGCCTTTCAGGGCACTGCACAAAGGACTTGCTTCAGTTTCACCCCACCCGGAGACCAACAACACTGAGACATACAGAGTTAGTTGGGAACAAGGAAGAAAGGCAGGGAGACCACTATCAGCCATAGTGTGGGAATGACGGGGATTCCCAGTGATCTGCTTTGTGGAAGACCCCAGCAGCTTTTGCCACTGAAGGTACCAGTGGCCAGCACAGCTACCACATCCTTCCTGCAGATTACACTGGTTTTCTCCCCAAAAATACTCGTATTCACTGATGCCAGCCACCCTCCCTACCCCATTCTCCACTGGAGCCTGGGACCTGCACCAACAGCCAGCCCAAACCTCTGAGGCTGCACAAATGGAAGACTCCAGCCTAGACCCCTACAGCTGATCCCCACCACTGTGCATGCACTCAGGGCTAGACCCTCCAGCTGTGCTCTCGCACACTGCTGATCTCATGCCCTTCACTGGCCTCCATTGTGGTGTTTGCACCTGTGGCAAGATCCTATCACAATGGAAGTACATGCCAGTAGCCAAGGTCCCCACAGCTGTTTGTGGGCCCAGATCTGGCCCTGTCTCCTGTTACTGGCCTGTACCACTGGGCTCACCTGCAACTAATCCCTCCACGTGTGTACCTGTATGCCCATGGGCTGACTCAGGACATTCAGTTCCACTGCTCTTCACCTGTGACAAGATCCAGCAGCCACATAGTGCAGGCTAAGAGCCAGGGCCACCACAGCTGCCAATGTGCCCACAGTCGACCCTGGCCTTTGTACCTTGTCCCAGCCCCACCACTATGTGTGTGTTTGCAGCTGGCCCTTACAGCTGAGCATGTGCACTGTACTGGCTCCAGCTACTACGACTGTCTGCCCTGGTTCCTACATGCTAGACCTGGAGGTTCTGCCCAAGGATGCCAGCTGCCAGTGTAGCCTCTGCAGATCCCTTGTAGTTCTTGCAAAGGACTGCACACTCATCAGTACTATAGGCCCCAGCATCCTGAGTTGATGAGTCACCACCACATCTGGACCCAGAGCCACCACCCACCCCTGCACTTGGCACCCTTCGCCACCAGACCCGGGGGTTACAGCACATGTCAGTGTGCCCCACCCCAGTAAAGGCCTTCCTTCACATAAGTTTGTCCATGAAGTGGAAAAGATAACCACTTCTTCAAATGCACAGACACTTACACAAAGCAACAGGGATTGTGAGGAAGCGTGGAATCATGACTTCAAAGAAAAATTCCAGTCACAGACCACAAAGAAATGAAGATACAGGAATTATCTGATAAAGAATTCAAAATAATTGATGTTCTAAATATACTCAGAGAGCCATAAGAGAACACAGATAAATAACAATATCAGAAAAACAAGAGAAGAACAAAATGAGTTCAGATATAAAACATAAAGAACCAAACAAATTTTGGAGCTTACGACTATAATGACTGAATTGAAGAATTTGATAGAGAGCTCCAGCAGACTGGACCAAGCAGAAGAATCAGTGAGCTTGAAGACCTCATTTGAAAGTATCCAGCGGAGGAAGAAAAAGAAAAAAGAATGAAAAGAAATGAAGAAAACCTACTGGACTTAGAGGACATTATTAAGAGAAATAGTTTACACATCATTGGAGTCCCAAAGAGAAGAGAGGGAGAAAGGGGTAGAAAGCTTAAAGAAATAATGACTGCGACCTTCCCAAACCTGGGGAGAGATTTAGACATTCAAGTTCATGAAGCTAATAGGTCACCACAGAATTTCAATCCAAAATGATTATAATGAAACAGACTAAAATCAAAGACAAAAACAAAAATTTAAAGTAGCAAGAGAATACAAATTTCTCATATAAATTTACCACTAAGGCTATCAGATGAAATCTCAGCAGAAACCTTGCAGGCCAGGAGAGGATGGAGTAATATATTCAGATTGCTGAAAGAAAAAAACCTGCCAACCAAGGATACTTTACCTCACAAATTTGTCCTCGCAAAATGAGGAGATAAATATGTTCCCCAACAAAAGTTGAGAGACTTCATTACCACTAGACCTGCCTTTAAAAAGATGTTGAAGGTTCTTCACACTTAAGGGAAATGACACTAACTAGTAACATGAAAATACAGAAAACACTGGTTAGGTAAGTACGGAGTTAGATCCAGAATACTCTAATACTGTAATGCGGTGGTGTGTTAACCACTTAACTCTAGTATAGAAGTTAAAGGACATAAGTATTAAAAGTAGCTATAACTACATTAATAATGCATACACAATATAAAAAGATGTATATTGTGACATCAGAAACAAAATGTTGGGCGGGAGGGGTAGAAATTTTGTACACAATCAAAATTATTTTAAAATAGACATATCTGGAAGATGTTTCAAGTAAGCCTCATGGTAACCACAAAATAAAAAGAGACACACAAGATAAAGAAAAGGAAACTAAAGTGCACCCCTTAGCAAATCATAAATTCACAAAGAAATACAGCAAGAGAAGAAAAAAGAACAAAGGAACTACAAAGAAATCCAGAAAACAAGATAGCAACTCTAAGTCCTTACCCATCAATAATTACTTTAAATGAAGTGGATTAAGTTCTCCAAACAAAGGGCAGACAGTTAGTGAATTCATAGAAAACAAAACCCAACTATATACTGCCTGCAAGGGCCTCACTTTAGGTAAAGGGAACACATAGGTTCAAAGTGCAGGTTTTCAGAAAGATTTGACACAAATGGAAACCAAAAGGGAGCAGGGATAGCTATACTTGTATCAGATAAAATGAACTTTAAGTCAAAAACAAACAAGAGACCAAGTCATCATATAATGATAAATGGATTAATTCATCAAGAGGATATAACCGTTAAATATACGTGCATCCAACATTGGAACACCTAAGTATATTAAGCAAATACAGATCTGAAGGGAGTAAGTGACAATACATTAATATTAGGGGACTTCAGTACTCCATTTTCAACAATTTTTTATCTTTATTATTTTTGATATATGTCTTATAAATAACATGGTTTGATCTAATCTGAGAGCATTTTAGTAGAGGAATTTTGTTCATTTAACTTCATTGTGATTTATTTGCTCTTTCACCTCACGTTTCTATGCTTTCTTGCTATTTTTTTTCTTTTAAACTTTGGTTCTAGGCATTGCAGTTTTCTTGGAGCTTTGGTAGCCATTTGTATTTTAGAAGTACTCTTTCTCCTTTTTCTTCGAGTCTCAGGCAGTGTTTTGGTTACCCCCTGAGATATTTACGTTTCAAAGACATGGTAAGATTTACATCTTCAAGGGACCTAGAAAGAAACTCTTAGGAGTATTAGTGCCTTTTGGATGGTTTTGGCAGTCCCAATTAAAATGTGATTAGAGGAAGCACCCTAAAAATAATTCTCTGGGACTCAGGGTCAAATGGGGCCTCTTTAAGGGTTGGAAATGAAGGAGGGGGTAATTTGGGTCACTGTAGTTATGGAAATGATAAACCCGTTGGACCATGCCAATTTTGCACAGCAGGACATGGGCTTTATCTTAATGTTATCTATTCACTGTGAGCCTTAGCAGTGATCACTGTGATGGAAGGATGGGCACGGAGAGCCAGGCAATAAATAGGTGAGAAGAGGGAGGGCCCTGGTATGATTACCGGTGTTTCTAGGGGACTTCTCCTTCCCCTTTCCTTCTTCCTCCCCACTAGAGGGCTCAGTCACCCAGTCAGCTATTCCACTGGTGGCAGGGATGCCTCCTGAGGTGTGTTTCTCGATTCTGCCCTGTTGAGGGTAAAACTTATGGGGCTCAGGACCTGTAGCATCTCAGAGGAAACAAGCACGTAGCCTAGATAGATCTTCAAGAAAGTTATGGATTTTAGGGTCTTTAGATAATACCGTCCAGTTGACACATTTTGACAGCTGTGACTAACAATTCACAGCCCTTTCAAACAAATAAGAAAACCTGCAGTAGCCAATTAGTTCCCCTCTCTGTTTCCTGCTACATAAAATCTTAATGGTTTGAATTTCAGTTAAGGTATAGTTTTCTATCTCAGTTTTTACTTCTTGATTTTTCTTTTTCTGTTACCTTAATCTCATGTGTTACTGCCAGAAAATTTTGGATGACATCACTGTGAGCCCTCTTCATAGGTGGCTGCTTTTTTTTTTTCAGGGTGTCCCAAGAGACCTCTCCATGATTGAGGTCTCCCTCCACTCAGGTGATATGCACAGGGTCTTTGGGAAAAGCCCCTGGGCCTCTGAAGTGTGATACCAGAGTCTTGGCATGTTGGTATACATGACATTGGATAACATCCAAGAAGCGTCCATGGGGTTTAAAGAGCTGGTGTACCTTCTCGGGGTTCTTAGGAGACTCTGGCTGGCACCAGATGTTCAGGACATTTATATTTATCCGTTCATTTTTTTTTTTTTTTTAGCAACATCACACCAGGCATCAGACCCATAATATCTCATTGGGTCAGTGAATGAAGAGCAACAGCAGTAAGTGAAGTAGTGATGCAAAGACCGTAGGCCCGTTGTATTTTTCCTCTGGTTGTGCCACTGGTTTCCATTTGCAAGGCTATTTCGCTCTTCTGGGAAAGGACATATAGTCCCGGTATGGCCCACCGGCTCCATGGCTAAAGGTGGAGGTCTCCCATCCTCACTAATGGCAATCTTTGCCTTGTGCCTTTAGCCTAGAGCCTCTCCTCGGGCAGTGACCAAAAACCTTGCAATCCAATCAACTCCTTAACTCGCCTTGGCCTTGAGGCTCAGAGTACCCTGATGCGCACTGATAGTCAATTAAGGCCCTTGTAATTAGTAGGCTAATAGTCTTGTTAGACCAGATGGCTTTGATCACGCTGCTCTAGGGACATAGTTGGATTATTACAGCAGCCCTGAAGTTTTTGAGTTGGCTACCCCAGGCAACACAGGACTGAAGGCAATAGGAAAAAGCACATGGTAGCACGTGACAGACACCCCCCCCCCCCCGCCCCTTCCCCAGCAAGCAGTACTCATTTCTCAGATGGTGTTACCTACTGAGGTAGGTAGGTAGTAAGCAAGTTGCAGGTAAAGGGCATTCTGCTCAGTTAACTGCACAGACAGTTGTGCATTTCTGCTGCCTATTGTTTTGCTCAGGCCTTAGCTTCGGCATTGTAGAAAGTAACTCAGTTACCTAGAAATGCCGTGGGGGCACTCCTCCGGGCCCGGTGAGCTTCCCACAGGCATCTCCTCTTTCCAAAACAATGTTATGACTAGACCAACCCTGTGGTTCTTATAATAATTGCAAGATGCCCTTCAGCAACAACCATCAGGAAACTTTGAAAAAATAAAGATTTATTACTTAAAAGACCTGGAAATTACACAGCACACCTAGGCCCACACAGTGAGCGAGGTTACAGGTAGAGAGTGCCAGAAGGTACACTCGCCTGGGGTTCTGCTTTTATTGGACTTGAATGTGGGGGCCTAGGGTTTCACAGGCTTACTATTCATTGGTGAATTTAAAGCATAAGAGCCAGGGGGCGCCTGGGTGGTTGGTTCAGTGGGTTAAGCATCTGCCTCTGGCTAGGGTCATGATCTCGGGGTCCTGGGATTGAGCCCCATGTTGGTTTCCCTGTTCGGTGGGGAGCCTGCTTCTCCCTCTGCCCCTCTACTGTGTCCTGCTTGTGCTCACTCACTCTCTCTCTCTCATAAATAAATAAAATCTTTAAAAATTTTTTTAATCGAAAAGCAATCAGTCAATAAATAAATAAGAGCCAGAATTTTAAAGTGTGGGGAAAAGACAAGTGGTCCAAATGGTTAGTATCAAAATCACCCACAATCTCTAAAACAAAGGAGCCTCAGGGCAGAGAAGTGGCCCACCTCTGTCTAGTCGTGTAGCTGGCAATATAGCTGTTTGAGATAGCCCTCTTTGAAGTGCATGCCTTGGCCACCAAAGCTTAACACACTTGCATTACAAAAAAGAAAACTGTCAGAGCTTATAATACAGATACCATTTGAATTAAATTATAAGTGTGTGTATCTCCGGGAGTGGGGGCAACATGACCTTTATCCAGGATGAAGTCATCCATTTCTTTTGATGTTTTCTATTAGAAGTTGAGAAATTTAGCTTCCTTTCACTTTCTTCTCTCTACTCATTTTTTACAATTTTAATAATCTGGCATTTTTTAATTCCATGTTATTTCTTTAAATGACTTTACATATTTTCTCTTTCAGGGATATTTCTTACACTTCATTATTACGTATTTTACATTTGGGCAGAATAGCCAAGAGTGCGTGCACTAGTGCCCTGCCTGGTTTTGAATTCTGGCTCTGTGACCCTAGACACACTGTACCTTAGTTTACTCTTCATTAACAAGGGATGGGTATAATAGTACAATGTCACAGAGCACTTGGGAGGATTAAATAATTCATATAAAGTGCCTATACATAATAAATGACATTTAATAAATGTCATGCCAGTTGCCATGGTTATTATTGTATTAATAACCGTTATTTAAGCTTAACTCTGTTACACTGATTTTATTACTCAATTTATTGCTCACTTCTTAATTGATTTCATCTTCCCTGTCTTCATTTCTTTGATTGATTTTTGTTGTTGGCTAAAGAATTTCCTCAACTGGGAATTGCAGACTTTTTCTTAAAGGGCATGATAGATATTTTAGGCTTGCTGGCCATGACAACTACTACTACTAAACTACTAAGGTCTCCGTTACTACTCTTCAGCTCTGCCCTTGTAGCTCAAAAGAAGCCATAGACAGTGCATAAACCAATGCTAGCCAGGAGGGCATAGTTTACCAGCACTTGCTCAAGACTTTTGTTTCTATTTTTTGTGTAATCTTATTAAGGTATGTGGATTATACAATTTCAAAGCCCTTGCATGTCTGAGAATATCTTCGGTCACTAATGTAGGTAAATATGACTTCACGTGTATATAACTCTTAGATGACAACGGTTTTCTGTCACGATTTTATGGAACTTGCTCTGTAGTGTTCAAATGTTGCAGACAATTACAATACAACCTAATACTTCTTTTTTATGATAACTAATGTTTTTTCTTCCTGGATGGCTGAGGATTTCTGTTTTCTTTATCCTTGGCATTTGTCATTTCACCAGGGGAACTACTTTTCTATTCTGTGTTAAAACAACAAGGCTAAGGAGAACTAGATTGATAGACCATGAACTTTGGCTACTTCAGATTGCCTTGTTGTCTGTTTTCATCCACTAAGGACGTTTTCTGTATATATAGTATTCCAAAAGTTAGCAATGAAAATTTTTTATTTTATCATTTTGAATTGCATATGATGTGATATGGTATTTTAAGTGGCAGAATGTTTACTATTTTGTATTATATACTTCAGTTCCTGTTTAATGGAAGCATACAGCTGCATAACCACAGAAAACATATTCAGGAGGGGCAGCTGGGTGGCTCAGTCAGTTAAGCGTCTGCCTCTTGGTTTTGGCTCAGGTCATGATCCGCAGGGTCATGAGATTGAGGCCCACATCCAGCTCTGTGCTCAGCAGAGAGTCTACTTGAGATTCCCTCTCACTCTCCCACTCCCTCCCCCCCACCCTGCCCTCTCTCGCTTTCAAATAAATAAATAAATAAAATATTTTTTTAAAAAAGAAAACATTCGGGAAACAGCCTAATTAAATTAATCTTGTTTGAGCATATTAAATTATGAAATGAGGGGCGCCTGGGTGGCACAGCGGTTAAGCGCCTGCCTTCGGCTCAGGGCGTGATCCCGGCGTTCCGGGATCGAGTCCCACATCAGGCTCCTCCGCTATGAGCCTGCTTCTTCCTCTCCCACTCCCCCTGCTTGTGTTCCCTCTCTCGCTGGCTGTCTCTCTCTCTGTCAAATAAATAAATAAAATCTTAAAAAAAATAAATAAATAAATAAATAAATTATGAAATGATAAGGAACTAAAATTTATAGTAGAGTCAAAGTCATACGGTTTTTTAAATTATAATTCTAGCACAACCCACAGAAAAACCCTTGATTTTAACTTTCATAACACAGTATCTGTTATTTCACAGTAACTGGTTATGAACCAGTTATATTAAATATTAATATTTATATATTAATATTAAAATATTAAATTTGCCATTCCATATCTTGTATTTCAAGAATAATTGTTTGCCCGATTTCAGAGCAGAATGTAGTTATTATCATCAACTCCATTGACTTCAGATGGCAAGATTTATAGTGGATATTTTGGTCAGCAGATAATTCTATAAGACAAAGATGAGGGGAAGTCTGATGGTGGGACTTCTGAGTTGAAGCAGAAAGTATAATAGTTAAATTTTTGAGCCACTGATATTCTCATTATGCCCTGCTTCATAAATATGCCTTTATACTCAGTTAACTGTGTATAAAAATTAAATGTAAAATACATAACTTTATAAAAAGTTTTTCTTGACTTTATACTTATCTCTTGTCATTCTTCAAGTCTTTTATATTTTTCAAATATTTGCAGCCTTTTTTATTAGCTATCATGTTAACATGACACTTGTCATGAAACTTAGAAAATGCTGAAAAAGCTAACATTATCGTATTTACTTCCTGTAAAATACTTACTAAGAGAAATGAAATCAGACAAGGCAACTTACTGATGAAAAAAAAATCAATCTGCTGCTGCTTAAGTGTGTTTAAAATAATTCTTAGGATATTTTCATTTTGTATAGCACCCTTATTCTAAAGTTAAGTCATCCCAAGGAAATCCTACAGTATATTGTGCTATGGGAACTTTTCCCCACTTCTCTGTATAAAAGAAAGATTTCTTTCAGACTGCATATAACCATCATACCTAGAAGAATTCAGGGAGGGGGTACTGTTTTGAAATCCAGTCTTACAGATTTTTCTCCCCTCTTTCCCCAAGCCTAATATTATATAGAAAGCAAGACACTAAGCCTTCATATAAAAGGAATGCTAGTACGTTAATCAGCAAAGAAGCAATCCTGTTGTTTCTAGAAAGGATACGTCATTCCAGAATTAACTACAGTTAGGATATTCTGCATTCATATGAGACATTGACTGTACCCCAGGGGAGGGCTGTTGAGTGCTGAATTCTGGAAGCAAGTTCTGAAAAACCCTAATAGAGACATGATAATATGTTTTTATGTTTTCAGAAGGCCATGATTGAGACGAGGAAGCAGATTTATGTTTTTATCTTTGTAGAAAATTAAGCCAGGACAGTTTGTAGGAGCTACACAAAATTAGATTTGTATTCTGTATGAGAAGAAAAGCTCAATACAGCCAACAATGGTTAGACTTCAAAAGTGGTGACCTCTGTCTCTCAGAAATAATCAGAGGCTATGTGATCATCCTTACAAATTCAGTAGGCAAGTTCCTCATTAAATAGAGGTTCACCATAATCTAAAGTTTTTTTTTCTAACTCAGAGTTCTCTGATATTGCATATTAATTACCTAATTTATCCTGTAACATCATTTTTAAAACAAGAATAGTGCAGGTAGGAATTCTGTGGTAGGAGAATCAAACCAACAGGAAATAAGAAGCTAACCTATTCATGTTTTTGTTTATTCCATCAGTACTACCAAAAAAAGTTTTAAGGCATAATGACTCATGTTGGAAGAGCCAGAATTAGAGCCCTAGTCTTGTGCCTTCTCTATTAAAAAACGGTAAAGTGAAACAGTCATGAAAGTCTTGAGACAGCTGGTGTCATTGCTGTCTGATTATTTGACTTACTACACATAGACAAAGATGCTTTTTTTCTTATTACTAAAATGAAGCAGAAAAATCTGTTGTGCTTCCAGGAACAATCTAGAGTCGTTATTGTTATCAGTATTGTTAGTGATAGAATAATATAAACACAGATTCTTAACTAGAACAGACCTAATGCATCTCCATTTTCTAATAGCAAAGATTGTCATGGAATTCTGAGCAAAAGATGTAAAGTAATGAATTTTGTATAGAATCTTACTGTTTTAATCAGTTCCAACATATGCTATCATTTTGGAAATCATTGTACAGGAGGTAGATAATGTTGTTAACACAGTGGGGGAAAACTTCACTCTTCACTCTGTAAGTAGCCTTGGATTCAAAAGAATTCCTCTGTCAGTTCTTTTCTGTTTAAATAGGTTGTGAGTTAGCAGAAATCCTGGACACCTTAAAGCTTTCCAACAGCTAGATTTAAAAATTACACTGAGGGACATCTGGGTGGCTCAGCTGGTTGAGCATCCAACTCTTGATTCTGTGTTTTCTTTTAGGAGTTTTATGGCTTTAGGTCTTACATTTAGGTCTTTAATCCATTTTGAGTTGATTTTGTTTATGGTGTAAGAAAGTGGTCCAGTTTCAAGGCAACTGGGTAGCTCAGATGGTTAAGCGTCTGCCTTTGGCTCAGGAAATGATCTCCAAGTCCTGGGATCGAGCCCCACCTCAGGCTCCATGCTCACCAGAGAGTCTGCTTTAGGATTCTCTCCATCTGGTCCTCCCCCTGCTCTCTCCCTCTCTCTCAAATAAATAAATAAATCTTTGAAGAAAAAAAAAATATATATATATATATATATATTACTCTGAAGCCTACATTTAAAGGGAGACAGGGAAGAACAAGAGAACATGATCAGCAGATGAAGACTGAATAGGCTGAGAGAACTACTCCTGGAAGGACCTTTCCTGCTAGACTGGTGAGACCTACCTGAGAGCGTGCAAGGCTGCTGCCCTCACTTGCCTTATCGTGACCTGCGTGCATAGAAGCTCAGCCTCTAGAGTAGTGTCAGTGCATATACTTTAAAGAACACTCTGCGTAGCTCCATATAGAGCAAATACTGTGTTTGAAAGTAAGCCGGGATCAAGAGATACAGAAAGCTCAAAAAGTACAGGATGTGCTTTGTTTGGTAAAATGAATTTAACCTTAGTTGTAGGAGGACATACAAACTACGATTTGCTAAAATAACTCAGTCATTTAAATGAAGACTGTGTCTTCACAAAACTCACAGGACAGTAAGAATAAAATATGATGATAAAGCTAAAATTTTAAGCACTCTGCACCCTCTGTAATCAGGAGAGATAGGGAATGGGAATGCTGCTTTAATTCTCGAGCTTTAATTCGACATACTGACTGGCTCTTGCCAAATTTATCCCTGTTTCTGTTCATTAGGACTGTATTCCTCCTGATACCATCTCCTCTGCCACTGCTTCCTTTCTCCTTCCTTTTACTTTAAATACTGGCTTCCAGCTGCCCTCTACCCTTTCCTCCACCTTCTCCTCAACCCTCACTTCTCTCTGGGCACCCTCACTTCAGGCTCTGTGTGCCAGCAACTGCCAGCTTTCACCTCTCACCTTTCTTGTCTAACCTATAGACCTATGTTTCCCACTGTCTTAGCGTTTTCATCTGAATAGGCTGTGGACCCTTTGAATTCAGCAGGTCTTTTATTTCTCAACCCTTTTACATCTGTTTTAGCTCTCGGTTAATGCCATTCAAGCTATCCAGTAGCCTAAGGCAGTCATGCTGTCAGCCTTTTTTACTCTCTTCACAACTAATTAATCATTAAGTTGCATAATGCCGCCTCCTTATTTCAAATTTGTTTCTTCCTCTCCATTACAACTGCCATCACCTCATTCACATTTTCAACCTTTAGAAGAGCTTCCGTGATCTTCTCTGAAGCTGGTTCTTCTTTTCCAACTCATTCTTCAATTCACGCTGTAGCCAGAGAAATCATTTAAAAATGCCAGTTTGATGGTGTTACTCCCCCACTGAAAACTTTGAGCAGCTCCATATTTTCTGCCGTTGTTACGATCTCAGGTATCTACAAGGAATAGACAAGTAATGTATTTGAATGAAGTGGGCCAAGTGCAAGACAATAGGGGAGAATAGGAGAATGCATTCCTGCCTAAAGCAATGCATATTCAAAATTTTTAAAAAGCAGGTGACAAACCTGAGAATCTTATGTTGTGTATGGGTTTCCAGTTAGTGCAGCCAAGTCTAACGTAGGAACATGGCATATGCAATGTTTCTCTTATGTCAAGTATGTCCTTGAAATGAACAGCTTGGAACTCAGCTATTGCAGAGACTGATGTAATCAGTGAGTCATGTTTTGTTTTTTGCTTTTTGTTTTTCTAGGTTAAAACATACCAGAATAGAGTATGTGTTTATTATTGTTCAGAACAACTGTCTTCCTATTGGATGCCTTGGAGCATAATGAAAAAGTTTATTGCCTTTGGAGTCAGCATTGACCTAGGTTCACTTACCATTTCTGCCACATATTAGCTCTGCAATTTTGAGCTAGTCATTTATGGCTTTGAACCCCAATTTCCTACTCTGTTTAAAAAATAGAGAAATGAAATCTCTCAGGGTTAAACATACAAAATCAGATAATTATCAAGCTTTAAATTATTGAGCTCAATGCTTGGCATAGTAACTCTTCAGTAAAAGCACCCAGACAAGTAGGAAAAATTTAAGAAGTGACAGTAAGTATACAAAAATCGAATTCCCTAGCTGTATCCTTTGCAACAATTGTACTTGTGACCTAGAGAATCGCAAGCTTGTTGGAAGCCATTATCAAGTGAGGCAGGGAATTGGAAGCTGACAAGGACATGATTCACCCAGGCAACTAAAAACCAGGAGCTCAGCAAGCTAGCTAGCTAGCTGAAAATGGAATTTAACGCTACAAGATATTACTACTGACAAATTCATGAGCAAGATGAGAATATGGATTCTCTATAACTGTGCATAATGTACTAAGCCCTTTTTAATTTTTTTGTCTACATATAATCTTTAAATTTTTTAATAAAAGTTATGTTAACGGAAAATTTAATTCAATAGTATTAGCATATATAGGATATTTTATTTTGGTTTATTCTCCACATCTATATAAACTTGAAGTACCAAAGGAAGGAAGTAAATAACTTTGTTTTCTTTACCAGAACATTTAGTATGGTAAGGAAGAAAGGACATTACATTTTATTCTACTGTACAAGTATAGTAATTATATTTGTATTTTACTGATTGATCTAGGAACTCTAAAACATCTTAAAGAGTTTTTACCATTGAGTTAAGGGAAAGAAAATATATACACCCATCGTCTCAAGCTTTGCATTTTTCACTTTATTTTTAAAGTCAGCTTTATTTTGGCATTTACATATACTTTGCTCAGTAATTTGTGTACCCAGCTGACATGGTTGAAATAGGGAGCTGGGTAGAGCTACCTGTATGCTTTTCTGCCTATAGATCGTAACCTGATGGCTGAATGACATCTGCTGAACTCCTGATTGCACTTAAAATGGAGAGACTAGAAAGACCAAAGTAGAAATCTAGCTGGGTTTTTTTTTTTTTTTAAGATTTATTTCTTTATATTAGAAAGAGGGAGCGTGCACACGTGTGGGATGTGTGTGTGTGTGTGTGTGAGAGAGAGAGAGAGAGAGAGAGAGAGTGGAGGAAGAGGCAGAAGGAGAGGGAGAGAAGCAGACTCCGTGCTGAGCCTGGAGCCCCATGCAGGCCAATCCCCCAACCCAGAAATCACAATCTGAGCCGAAACCCAAGAGCCAGGCGCTCAACCAACTGAGCCATCAAGGTGTCCCCAAATCTAGCTGGTTTAAAAAGGCGAGACAAAGACTTAGAGTTTCAGCCTCTTTGCAGCAGTGTGTCTCACCCCAAGCAGACTTTCATGCCCAGATAAATAATGCTGTATTTAAGTAACAGAGAAATATTAATATGATACAGTTAAGAGGATGATTTCTAACAAAGCAAAGCTGAAGTATTTAGGAGATTAGTGTTGAAACTCAAGAGACAAGTGCTATCTTTACTGGCCATGGTCAAGTTTCTCTTTTGATGTTAAGGAGTTTTGCTACAAGTTGATCTAGATAAATATGGTGGCATTCTGTGACTTGATAATACTTTGTTTAACCATCTGTTTTTCTTAAAGGAATGATTTTTTATTTTTTGTCAATGCCTTCTAAATACTTTTCTTTCTCCCTCCTCTTCTCCTCCTTCCCTCCTATCCTTCCTTTCTACTTGCAGCTCCTCAGAGAAATTTTGAAATTGCCTTCAAGATGTTTGACTTGAATGGAGATGGAGAAGTAGACATGGAGGAGTTTGAACAGGCAAGTTGTCCTGGAAAGTTCCTATAAGTACATTAATATTTAATACATTTTCATGTGCCTTGGAATTATTTTGGTCCTAGTCAGCATACTCAGATGCTACCTAATTTTTGAAGTGCCTAATGTGTCATTTTAAAAAAATCATCCTCGGGGCGCCTGGGTGGCACAGCGGTTAGGCGTCTGCCTTCGGCTCAGGGCGTGATCCCGGCGTTCTGGGATCGAGCCCCACATCAGGCTCCTCCGCTGTGAGCCTGCTTCTTCCTCTCCCACTCCCCCTGCTTGTGTTCCCTCTCTCGCTGGCTGTCTCTATCTCTGTCGAATAAATGGATAAAATCTTTAAAAAATAAATAAATAAATAAATAAATAAATAAATAAATTTAAAAAAAATAAAAAATAAAATAAAAAAATCATCCTCACTTAACAAGTGGGTTTTGTTTGTTTGTTTTTACTCTAAGTGTAAGGAATTATTTGAGCATATGATTAAGGTCAAAGTTCTTCTGATTCCCCAACATGGATTAGACTATGATGCTGAGAGGAAAAATTACAGCTGTTCAATCATGTGTTTAGTTGATGTTTGTTAAACAGCTCCTTTGTGCCAGGTAGTTCCAGAATATAAGGATGTTCTGAAAGGATTTCTATAAGAGAAGGAAAAAATATACCATGCCTTTGACTGTAGCAGGTCCAAGCCATAGCTGTATACAGTTTCTGATGAATCCTAGGAAGAGATTACATTTCCGTAAAACTTCTAGCGTTGGTGGGCCATGATACTCCTTTAGATACAATGATTATGATTGTCAGAATGGCTTCAAAACAAAACAAAAAATACATATATATGGGTATGTGGGAGAAGGCATTTTGTATTTAAAGTAAGGAATGTGGCAAAAAGGAGATGGGAGAAAGTATGAGGTACAGTATATCTTTAAATAAGAAATTCACAGAGATAAATATTTTTAAATACCTGGAGACATTTATTCAAATCTGCACCTTGTGTCCATCTAATACTTTCACTTTTCCGTAATCCTGCACTTTACTGGTATTGCCAGGTGGCCTCAAATGATTATACATAGAACTAACTTATTTTGTATTTTTAAAATTTTATTTTATTTGGGGGAAATCAGGATAATTTTATTTTCATTTGTACTTTAGTTGAGAAACACTGAATCTCCTCCCCCCTGCCCCCCGTTTTTCTTTTCTTTTTTTAAGTTTTTATTTTAATTCCAGTTAACATACAATGTGATTTAATCTCGGTGTACAGTATAGTGAGTCAACACTTCATATGTCACCCTGTGTTCATCACAAGTGCATCTTTAATCCCCATCACATATTCAACCCATCCCTGGGTTTTATTTTATATAAAATTAATTTTATTTTTATTAAGATATTATTGACATAACATTGTGTTAGTTTTAGGTGTACAATATAATGATTTGATCTGTGTATATGTTGCAAAGTGATTACCACAATAAGTTTAATTAACATCCATCACCACACAGTTACTTTTTTTTCTTGTGATTAGAATTTTTAAGATCTACTCTCTTAACTTTCAAATTTACAATACAATACAGTGAACTGTAATCACTATGCTGTACATTACATCCCCGGGACTTATTTATCTTATTTATCATATAACTAGAAGTTTTTACCTTTAGACCACCTTCACCCATGGGGACCCCCTACCTCTGTCAACCAACAATCTCTTCTCTGTATCTATGAATTTGGCCTTTTTAAAAAAATTCCACATATAAGTGAAATTATACAGTATTTGTCTTTCTCTGTCTGATTTATTTCATGTAGCATAATGCCCTCAAGCTCCATCCATGTTATCACAAATGGCAGAATTGTCTTCTTTTTTAAGGCTGAATAATACTCCATTATATATCTATAGATATTCCATTATATCTCTAGATAGATAGATAGATAAATATCACATTTTCTTTATCCATCTATCCATTGGTGGACACGGACGTTGTTCCCATGTGTTGGCTATTGTAAATAATGTTGCAGTGAACATGGATGGGTGCAGGTATCTCTTTGAGATAGTGATTTTGTTTCCTTCTTATAAATACCCAGAAATGAAATTGCTGGATCATATGGTAGCTCTATTTTTAATTTTAAGGGGAAGCTCCGTACTGTTTTCCATAGTGGTTGCATCAATTTACATTCCCAACAATAGTGCACAAGGGTTCCCTTTTCTCCACATCCTAGACAACACTTGTTATTTTTTTGTCCTTTTGATAATAGCCATTCTAACAGGTGTGAGGTATTATCTCATTATAGTTTTGATTTCCATTTTCCTGATGATGAGTGATACTGAGCACTTTCCATGTACCTGCTGGCCATTCTGTATGTCTTCTTTGGAAAAATGTCTATTCAGATCCTCTGCCCATTTTTTAATGAGATTGTTTGGATTTTGTTATTGAGTTATATGAGTTCTTTAATATTTTGAATATTATCCCTTTATCAGTTATATGATTTGCAAATATTTTCTCTAATTTGGTGGGTTGCCTTTTCATTTTGTGGATAATTTCCTTTGCCATTCAGAAGCTTTTTAGTTCGTCATCCCACTTGTTTATATTTGCATTTGCTTTTGTGTCAAATCCAAAAAGTCATCACCAAGACTAATGTCAGGGAGTTTACCACCTAGGTTTTCTTCCAGGAATTTTATGGTTTCAAGTCTTAGATTCAAGTCTTTAACCCACATTGAATTAACTTGTATAGGGTATGAGATAGTGGTCCAGTTTCATTCTTTGCATGTGGCTATCCAGTTTTCTCAACATCATTTATTGACGAGACTGGCTGTTCTCCATTGTATATTCTTGGCTCTTTTGTCATAAACTAATTGGCCATATATGTGTGGGTTTATTTCTTGGATCTTCATTCAATTCCACTGATCAGTGTGTCTATTTTTATACCAATACCATATGGTTTTAACTATTATAGTCTTGTAGTATAAGACTATATTTGAAATCAGGCAGTGTAACGCCTTTAGTTCTTCTTTCTCAAAATTTCTTTGGCTGTTCAGGGTCTAGGTCTTTTTTATATTTTCAAAAACCAACTTTTGGCTTTATTAGTTTTCTCATGGTTTGTGTGTTTTCTAGTTAATTGATTTCTACTCTCATTTCTTTCCTTCTACTCATTTTAGGTTTCTTTTGCTCTTTTATAAGTCTCTTTTTTTTTTTTAAGATTTTTTATTTATTTATTAGACAGAGATAGAGACAGCCAGTGAGAGAGGGAACACAAGCAGGGGGAGTGGGAGAGGAAGAAGCAGGCTCATAGCGGAGGAGCCTGACGTGGGGCTCGATCCCATAACGCCGGGATCACGCCCTGAGCCTAAGGCAGACGCTTAACCACTGTGCCACCCAGGCGCCCCAACTCTTTTATAAGTCTCTTAAGATAGCATGGTTGATCATTGTTTTTAGAATTTTCTTCTTTTCTAATATAAGCACTTAATGCTACATTTCCCTCTAAGTACTGCTATAGAAGCATCCTATAAAATTTGATATGTTGTATTTTCATTATCTTTAAGTTTGAAATATTGTCTACTTCACATGTGACTTCCTTTTTGACCTATGAATTGCTTAGAAGAGTGTTGTTTATTTTCCAAGTTGTCAGGCTTTGTTTCTTTAGTTATGTTACTGCTACTGATATCTAATTTAATTACATTGTGCTCAGAAAACATACTCTGCATGATTTAATCCTTTTAAATGTATTGAGTCTGGTTTTACAGAACTGCATCTGATCTATCTTGGTAAGCATCAATGTGTATTAAACAATGTGTATTCTGTGGTTTTTAAGCGTAGTGTTTTTATAATTATGAAATGTCACTGTTTATCTTTGGTAATACTCTATCTTAAAGTCTACTTTATGTGATTTTAACATAGCAATTCCGGCTATGCTAACTATTTGCATGGTCTGTCCTTTTTTTTCATCCATTTACTTTAAGTATATCTGTGTCTTTGTATTTAAAGTGCATCTTTTATAGACAGCATTAGTTGGGTCTTGTTTTTTTATCCATTCTGACAGTCTTTGCCTTTTAGTTGCAGTATACATAATCTACTTAGAATTAATATTCACATGAAATGTAGAAACACTGCTGGGGCACCTGGGTGGTGCAGTTGGTTAAGCATCCATCTTTTGCTTTCAGTTCAGTGATCTCAAGGTCGTGAGATCAGTCTCCGCATTGGGCTCTGCACCCAGCGTGGAGTCTGCTGAAGATTCTCTCTCCCTCTCCCTTTGCCCCTCATGCTCATGCTCTCTCTCTCTCTTTCTCAAATAAAGAAATAAATCTTTTAAAAAACGTAGAAACTTGCAACCATAAGGTTTTATTTACCTCTTTTCCATCCTTTATGCTATAGTTGTTTTGTGTATCACATCTACACACATTATAAACCTTGTAATAATTTTTGTAATTTTTGCCTTAAAAGTCATATATTTTTGGGTGGGGGAATGGGATAGGCCGGTGATGGGTAGTAAGGAGGGCACGTATTGCATGGTGCACTGGGTGTTATACACAACTAATGAATCATCGAGCCTTACATCAGAAACCGGGGATATACTGTATGGTGACTAACATAATAAAATGAAAAATCATTATAAAAAAAAAGTCATATATTTTTTAAAGAAAATAAGACAAAAATTGTTTGTTATATTTACTCACATATTTACCATTTCTGCTGCCCTTCGTTCCTTCCTGAAGATCCTAGTTTCCATATGGTATTATTTCCTTTCAATTGGAAAAACTTTTTTTATTCAAGGTTTATTCATTTATTCTAGAAAGGGGAGAGAGGGGCAGAGAGAAAGAGAGAGAGAGTCTTAAGCAGATTCCATGCTGAACGTGGAGCCTGATGCAGGGCTTGATCTCATGACCCTGAGATCACAACCTGAGCCAAAACCAAGAGTCCAATGCTTAACTGACTATACCACTCAGGTGGCCCATAAAAACTTTCTTTAGCATTTCTTGTAGTGCACATTGGTTAGTGATGAATTAATTTATATCATCATTATTTTGGGAAGGAAGTTCTAGATCTAGAGTTCTAGATGTAGATGTAAAATTCTCAGTTGTTGTTTCACTACTTCTGATTCCTTTTTTATTTTATTTATTTATTTGAGAGAGAGAGAGGGAGAGAGAGCAGAAGCAGGGGGAGCGGCAGTCAGAGGGAAAAACTGGCTCCCCACTGAGCAAGGAGCCTGATGTGGGACTCTATATTCGATCCCAGGACCCTGAGCCAAAGGCAGATGCTTAACTGACTGAGCCACCCAGGCATCCCCTTCTGATTCCTTCTGATTAAAAGTCTGGCTGTTTAAATCATTGTTGCTCTGTTTATAATATGTTGTTTTCTCTCTCTGCTTTCCAGATTTTCTCTTTAGAATTCATTTCTAGAAATTTGATTACAATGTTCCTCAATGTGATTTTCTTTGTATTTATCCTTCTTGGTATTTGATGAGCTTTTGTATATATAATTTTATGGTTTTTATCAAATTTGAGAAGTTTTTGGTCATTATGTCTTAAATTTTTTTTGGCCCCATTTTCTCTTACCTCTCTCTGACACTCCAATAACACAAATGTTAAGACCGTATGTGATATTGCATCACAAATCTCTAAAGCTCTATTATTTTTTTTCAATCTCTTTTGCTCTCTGCTGTTCAAGCTGTAGTTTTTGTTGATTTATCTTCATACTCACTGACTTTTTCTTCTGTCAATTCTTCTATTAAGCTAATCCAGTAAATTTTTTATTTCAGATACTACATTTTTCAGTTCTAGAACTTCCATTTCATTTTTTTAGTTTTCTTTCTCACCTGAAATATCCTGTCTTTTCCTTATTCACAAGTATATATTACACTCTTGAAATTATTTATTTTAAATTCTTGTCTACTAATTTCCAATATCTGGGTCATCTTGGGATTGATCTCCTTTAATTGCCTTTTTCTCTTGAGGATGAGCCAAGTTTTCCCATTTTCTTCATATGTTAAGTAATTTTGGATTTTTGTCTAGATATTATGAAGGACATGTTATTGACCTTAGATTTTGTTATATTCATCTGAAGAGTATTAGTGTTTTATTTTAGCAGGCAAATAGCTCAACTGGATTTGGCTAGAATTTATATATGGAATGTGGGGCTCCCCCTCTTTGGCTTTCTCCTTTTCAGGATTTCCCCCTCACTTTCCAGTGGTTGTAATTGCTCCAAATTCTGTCCTTATGCTTTTTAAGCCAGAGAAACTGAGAGCACTGATCCTCGTCATAGACTGGGGACTTCCTTCACCTCTCAGAAGCAAAATAGCCATACTCGTAGTACAGATACTAAACACTAGACTTGAATTTAGAGCAGATGGGTCTTGGGGGCTCCTGAGTGGCTCAGTTGGTTAAGCATCTGACTTCGGCTCAGGTCATGATCTTGGAGTCCTGAGATTGAGCCCCGTGTCAGTCTCCCTGCTCGGCAGGGAGACTGCTTGCCCTTGCCCCCTGCCCCCCTGCTTGCACATGCTCTCTCTAAAGTGAATAGAGCAGATGAGTCTTATTTCTGTCCCCATTTCTGCCCCAAGTCATTGGTGCTGACATGCAAAATGACTTGGGGCAGTCGCTTCACCATTCCATTCGCTTGTTAGAGAAGGGAGTGCTGTTTCATCTAATGTGATCCCTTGATAACTGGCCTTCTTAAACTGATAAAACTTCTAATATTGATCACAAGGAATCTTGGTGTAAAAACTCTCTTAGACCAAAATCTAAAATATAAGGTAGCTTATGAGCAAATGGCTCTCTTTAGAAGTTTCTCTTCTTCATCTTTATACATTTACATTCTTGGGAAATAAAAGAATTTATTAAGTTGAAAGTGCTGTAGGCTTCCAAACATTCAAACTTTGTGCTGACTTCCCAGGTATACAGGTATTTTCTTGACAGTGTATTTGTCAAGCTCATAAAAAAAGTTAAACAGAAGCAGGAAGAGGACCTCACATATTTCAAAGTCAGTGTTGCGTGAAGCAAACTAATAACTAATATTACTCTTTGATTCATCTTTTTCTAAAATCACTTTGATCGTGCATAAACACATATTACTAAAAGGCATTAATCTACAGTTAATACTCTGTGTGAGTTTTCTCCGACCTTTCTATCACACAGATCCTTTCTCTAACCCATTTCATAGCAGATGAAAGCAAAAGATCATAGCAAAAGATAGTTACAAAAAAACCACAAAACCCTCATAACTGTTTGGGCTCTGTTCACCCAATGCCATGACAGAAATGGTTTTTTTAGTATGAAAGTATGAGAAGTAGTAACTCATTTGTGAGACAGAAGAGGGATGAAATTTTAGTCCAGAGATCTTTTGATTTTCTCCACAGCATACAGCATATAGTAAGCATTCACATGACTAGTTGCATTGATGTTTGGATTGATTCTCATGTTACACCCTTAACAAATTATCATATAAAAATATTTTAAGAAAATATTGGGGTGCCTGGGTAGCTTGTCGGTTAAGTGTCTGCCTTTGGCTCAGGTCGTGATCCCAGGTCTCAGGATCGAGACTGCTTCTCCCTCACCCTCTGCCTCCTCCCCACACATGCTCACATGCTCTCACTCTCTCTCTCTCTCTCTCTCTCAAATAAATAAATAAAATGTTTCCCAACTGAGAAATTCTGAGAAAACATTCTCTGATACATACACGTACACAAGATCTAGTGATACGTGCTTCTTTAAAAGTTTTTAAAGAGCACTTATTATAAACAGTAGTTTATATATATAATGGGGTAGTATTTAGACTATGCTATTATTAATCACTAATGAAAACAATACGGCATTAGTTAATTTTCTCTAAACTCCTTTTTCCAAGTCACTTACACACACACACATTCCCAGCACCACACTCTTGAAGGTAACACACAGTTTCCACCATAGGAAGGATATAAGCTGCAATATTTATAGCTATAGGTGAAATTTAAACCATGGCAGATTCTCAGTACTGGTTCACTGCTATTAGAAATTCTTCAGTACTCACAATTAGGCAGGTAAATGAATTGTGTATTGCCTTCAAAACAACAACAAAAAATGTTCTGATTATCCTGTATTCAATTTAAAGTCTAAAAATCTTCGACCTAAAGAATTAAAAAATCCATTGTATACCTGTCTTTCAAATCTCTATGTGCATAAGAAACAAATGTCGACTAGTCTTATTACTGTGACAAAACATGAACCCCAAAGAAATCATATCAAAACTACGTGTGATACTAACTTAGAGTTACAAGGAGCCTTAAAGATAATATAATCTGTGACTTTTCTAGTGAGACAAGTAAGGCCCAAAGAGTTTCAATGACCTGCATAAATTCTGCTCTCATAAAATCTCTCTCAGAACAACAGAATCAGACCCCATGTCTCCTGACTCCTTGTCTCATGTCTTTCTATTATATACTACTCCACTGTTTATACAGCCATAGACTTGACTTAAATCTTCTTTACGGTCACAGAGAAGAAATAAAATACATGAAACATTTAACTAAGGTAAATCTGTAGTTACAGCTCTTACATTTTTTAAGTGTTTACTGTTTTCTAATTGGCAGTTTAAAAATCATTACTCACAAAGCTATCTGTATTGTTTATATAACACACCTTTATTATTACATATCCCAATTTTACATATCCCATATTATTACATATCCCCCTCTTTACATATCCCAATTTTAATTATTCTGAATAGTTGCTTTTTAGCTTGTAAAGTAGAAAAAACTGCAGGAACTAGTAAAGAAAAAAGCTGTAACAATCATAGACTTACTTCAAAAAGCTCATTTATATAGTTAGGCCATAGTTCCTGGATCCAAAACTTACCCTTTCTCAAAAAGCTCATTTAAAACTTCTCAAACTTCTCTTCTGTTAAGAGTCTGATTCTTTGTTTTGGCTCGGGTCATGATCTCATGGGTCATGGGACCAAGCCCAGTATGGGGCTCCATGCTCAGGGGAGAGTCACCTTGAGATTCTCTCTCTCTGCTTCTCACCCAACTCACACGCGTGCTCACTCACTCACTCTTTGTCTTTCAAATAAATAAATCTTTTTTAAAAATAATGAAATAAAACTTCCAAGGATTAAACTAATTTCCCAACTTTTCTTGAGGATTTATTTCATAGCAACTTTGTATTTAGTGTATCATTCTAATAAATGTGTTATCTCCCTTAGATGTCAGTATTTACCTATAGCTATGCTGCCTCTTGTCATAACTAGAGAGTCAGTAGTTAGAAGCACAAAGTTTTTAAAAGTCTCCTGAGATATGGAATGTATTACTTTGAGGTTGATGATTATTTTAGTGTTTTGTGAGAGGTTTTGAGCCTCAAAAACAAATTCATGCTCTTTTCTGAAGAGAGATTTTTAAGAGCCTTTCAATTACAAAGGTGTCAGTCGTCTGTGTTAAAATCCTGGTTCTGCTACTTGCTAGCTACTTGACCTTGAACAAGTTATTAAACACTATGTGCCTCAAATTCCTTATCTATAAAATGAGGACAATCCTAAGACTTAATAGGATTGTGAGCATTAAAAGAGAATTGTAGCACAGGATAGGCAAATAATAAATAATCAATAGTCAGTTATTGTTCTTACTTTTTTATATACATTTGTACTTTGTAATGTTTTTCTGGATCGGGGTTTACTTCTCTTTTAGGTTCAGAGCATCATTCGCTCCCAAACCAGTATGGGTATGCGTCACAGAGATCGTCCTACTACTGGTAACACCCTCAAGTCTGGCTTGTGTTCAGCCCTCACAACCTACTTCTTTGGAGCTGATCTTAAGGGGAAGCTGACGATCAAAAACTTCCTTGAATTTCAGCGTAAACTTCAGCATGATGTTCTGAAACTAGAGGTAGGTATTCCTTGGACTTCAGGGGAACAGGGCACTGCCCATCACATAAGCACATAGAGCCACTGGGCGGGGAGGGCCTACAGTATAGACATTCTTTCAATCTGTCTCCAGCTGTGAGAACTGATTGGTTTGAACCTGACATCAGGTAGGAAATACTATCTTCTTTGAAGATGTTTGGAGTAAAGTGGTTCTGGGACTGAAAACCAAAAAAGCCTAAATTCAAAATCTTAGTTGTCTTGGGATACTCAGCTTGAGGAAAAAGAAATTCAGGGGTCAGAGCTGTTCTCAACCTGAGCATGTATCCCCAGTTTGATGTTTATTTTGTAGAAGGCATGATGAGGTAGAGATGAGGGGGGATAATAAGTAGATCTTTCTTTGAAAGTTTACAAAGGTAAAAACAACTGGCAACACAAAAATGTCAGAATAAAAATATAAATGCTCAGAGTTGCAAAAATGTCATACTGTGTTTGGAGATTTCTTTTTCCACTTACAGTTTAGACCATCATGCTATTCACTTCCTGGACACAACTCTTTAAGAAAATTACCTTTCTCTGTATGTATATTTAGTGAATTAAGTGTGTTTTGGGTTAATTGGCTACTAAGTCTATTCAATTCAAAACATTAATTAAATGCCTCCTAATACTGGGTGTTATACGCAACTAATTAATCATCGAACTTTACATCAAAAGCCAGGGATGTACTGTATAGTGACTAACATAATATAATTAAAAAAATGTACTAAAAAAATAAATAAATGCCTCCTAATGCACTTTTTTCCTGGAAAAAATGAAATCTGATCTTCAGATTTTTAAAAATTCCCTTACATTGGTGTTTCTCGACATCTTTTTTTTAAAAACATATTTAATATTATTTGAAATTTGAAAACATTAAATTACTATGATTAAAACACATTAAAGTATTGGAGAAAAGCACTGCTTTGTTTTTAAACTATGAATATTCCTTCTTTATCTGCTCTTCCATTTTTCTCCAAGATTCTGATAAGCTACTCCCACCACTTCCACCCACTTAACTCAATTGAGACAGTTTGAAAAATCACAACTGAATTCTCATTATTGATAAGAACACCATTGAATGTTCATACTCTAGGAAAGAAGTATGGATAATACTAAAAATCAGATCAAACTTTGAAATGTGCTTTGTGCCTGTTTTCTGAAAATGGTGTAATTGAGACTCAAAGAATTTACCTCCAAAAAAACAAATTAATGGATCTCCACAATTCAGCCTTCTTGAGGGCAGTTCTTGGCCCCTATAATAAATGTAAGTGGTATGTATATGTGTGTGTATGTATATGCATATGTGTGTGTCTACACACACATATAGCATGGAAAGCAAAACTTAACCCTCCTAGAGTCTCTGGCAGGGGCTGGGAATCAAACTGACATTAAGACAGATTAACAGGAGAAAAGCGTGTCGATTTTTACACATACGTGGGAATCCCCATAGGAAAATGAAAACCCAAAGAAGTGGCTAGGCTTAACAGAGTTTATATACTAAGTTGAACAAAGGCAGGCAGCTTACCTTTATGAAGTTTGCATTATTATCACCAGAGAAGGGGAGTCAAAATTGAGAGTAATCTATACAAACAGACCAGGGTTGAATAATTCTTATCTTCCTTTAGTCTCTCCATATATTTTAGTTACTTTTCCACAACTGCCTGTCTTCGTTTCTTTCCTGCTGGTATAGGAAGGACATCTTTCACATCAGACTTTTATTTCCTGCTTTCAGGAGTCTAATAACTTTTGTGTAAGAGTTGGTATGTGGGATTCTAGACATATGCCTTGGTCCCCAGTATGCATAACTGGAATGGTCTTTGGAAACTTTGTAACATAATCTGGGAATGTAAATTACTTAGCGTATGAATTATATAATTAAAATTTAACACAGAGTCTAGATCCATAAAATGCAGTTGAAGAACAAAGGAAATGGTATTTTTAACAAACTTTAAACAACAATATGCAGTCATCCAGAGCATGGAGCAGGTGCCTGCCTGACCACAATCTAGCCTGACACTCATTCCTGGACACACAAATGGGAGTCTCAAAAGACACAGCATGGGACTTTCTTGTCTTTCACTCTGCAGTGCTCTAGAGCAGAAAGCCCCCATCATTGCCAATGAGGTAGATTGTCAATGAGGTAGAATATTACAAAGCAGATTAGGGATTTCATACATGTGTACCTGCACATAGCCTACACCCAAATGCAGGGAAAAAAAGATCTAAAAGACAGTTGTATCTAAGATATTTACTGTGGAAAGCTCTCTTGTATTTTGACATCGACTTAGGATCATCTCTGGGTCCGAGACTACCAAGACTATTCCTGTCTGCATTCAGCAATTCCTCATGTAAGGGACTCAGTAGACTCTTTCGTGAAAGAGCCCAGTCTAACATGTAATAAATATTCTATAAATGTTTATTAATCCTGAATCCACTCTTCCCATGTAATGGTACAAGTCCAGTGAATAAGTGCCTCATTATCAGTAACCCCCATAGTTAAAGTTTCATGAATCAGTACTTTGTCTTTCCAATTAGATTTGTAATTCTTTGAGGAGGTGTGAATAGAAGAAAGAACATACTTTGGTGCTCTCATAATGAGACTTGAGTTAAAATTTTGTTTCCACCAGAACTTACTGGTGGAAACAATGTCACCACTATGTGATATTTATTTGAGTGATTTACCCTCTTAAAGCCTAGCTCCTCATTTGTAAAACAGGGCAGTGGTTACGTGAGATCATGCTTCCTATAGGCTGGATTGTGTTCCCCCAGAATTCTTATTTTGAAGCGCTTATCCCAAGTACCTCAGTATCTGACCGTATTTGGAAATAGAGTCCTTAAAGAGGTGATTAAGTTAAAATGAGGCCATTAGAGTGGACCCTAATCCAGTTCTACTGGTGTCTTTGTAAAAAAAAGAAATTTAGACACACAGAGTCCAGGGGTGCCAATGCACAACCATGTGAAGAGACAGCAAGAGGGTAGCCACTGTAAGGCAAGGAGAGAAGACTCAGAGGAAACCTGCTCTGCCTTTACTTTGATCTTAGACTTGCAGCCTCCAGAGCTGTGAAAAAAATAGATTTCTGTTGTTTGTCACGCAGCTGGTGGTATTTTGTTATGGCAGCCCTAGCAAACTAATACACCATATGCCTGACGCCACACGACCTGTACTATACCTTTGTTAAGTGTTCTTTTTGTCTTCTCTGTATATCTCTGCCACTTAGTATGGCAGTTGGCATATATTACGCACTTAAACAGGTCATCTCGAATGACTGAAAGGCCCTTTTTTGAAATACTTTTTTGATAAAACCTCTGGAAAATGGAAGCAGATTTTTGTTTTTATGAAACACTTTGGATTTCACTTTTCAAAGCTTGGGTAATTTCTCCCTTCACTGAATATGAAACATAATCTCATAATCATAGCCAAGAGGAAAATGGAAATGATTAATAGTATCTTAACTTTCATATTGGTTTTTATAATTCCATTGTTCTATTTACCTCTTACTAGTTCTATTTCATAACTTACTTTAAAATTTCGGATCAAGAAGATTTATTCCATTTAGTTATTCCTTTTTTTTTTTTTTTTTGTAAGATTTATTTATTTATTTTAGGGGGGCAGGGGCAGAGGGAGAGGGAGAGAGAGTCTTAAGCAGACTCCATGCTGAGCACAGAGCCTGACACAGGACCTGATCCCCCAACCTGAGCTGAAACCAAGAGCTGGGTGCTCAATGGACTAGGCCACCCACTGCCCCTCCATTTAGTTATTTCTATGTTTTCTCACTACAATAGCTTTAAGAGTGAAGAGAACACTATTTATCTGTCAAATTTAATTTTCAGAAGGATCAGGGAAGAGGGGAAAAGAAAGTCCATAAACATTTATTGAGTGCCTACTATGAGTCAAGCAACTTACAAATATTATATGCCTTTTTTTTTTAATCTTGCCAACCCTATTATGTTTAGGGGTATTATACCTGTGTTTGAGACGTAGAAACTGAGACTCAAAAAAGTAAAAGTCACAGAGCTGTCAAATGGTAAGAGCGAGAATTCCAACTCAGTCTTTCAGACTAAACTATCTTCTGTTCTTTATCTGATTATTATTAGTTTTAGCCTAAGATGAGGTTTCTTTGCCTGACTTACTTGGAACTGTAAAGAAAAAGAAAATGTTCTGAATTTTAGGAACAGAAAAAGACCAAATTTCTTGAATATCTATAGTCTACCTGCTTTAGCACCATCTTTTCCTAGTTCTTTTGCCCCACAAATTGAGTCATATGACTGAGAAGAAATACACTGTTCTTTTATGTTTATAAGATATTACCTAAACTAGTCGTTTAATATCTTCATATTACAATCATTAGCTTGTCAGGTTTTTATAAATGTCTTAATGCTTTTAATTCTGGTCATTTTATTCTACCCTTATTTCTCTATCTGGAAACTCAAAGAAAACATGGGTTTGAAGGAATGACTTAAGAATACACAGTTGGTTTTTTTAAAAAATCTCTTTTGAATTAAAAATTCCATCTAAGGCTACGAAGAACTATTGAGTTGAATTCCTTAGAGACAGGTGCCAAGTCTAATTTCAATTAATATATTCATTGATTTCTTGAGGACTACAGTAAGTAGGATGTCAGTCAAAAATGAAAGGTAATAGAAAACTCTTTGAAAGAGTATAATTAATTTTAATTTGGGGGGAGGGGTAAAAGGAGCTGTCATGCCGTCAAAGAAAAGCAAAAAACTAATTTATAAAAGAAGGAAGAGGCCGACTCCAGAATATACAAGAAAACTGAAAGAGCATCATCTAATAAAATTCCAGTCTGTAGCATGATCTTTTTTTAAAAAGTTTTGGGTTTCACATGCTTATTGCATAACCAATCAGATTACTGCATTTTAAGAAGGCATGACTATCAATTATCTGAAGGCAAATTGGGTGTAGTTCAAAGGGTAACAGTGAGGGGCGCCTGTGTAGCTCAGTTAGTTGTGTTGGACTCTTGGTTTCAGCTCAAGTCATGATCTCATGGGTCCTGAGATTGAGTCCTGCATCCAACTCCGAGCTTAGTGGGGAGTCTGCTTGAGACTCTCTGCCTCTGCCCCACCCCCCACTCACATGCGCATGTATATGTGCTCATGCGATGTCTCTCTCTAAAAAATATTTCTTAAAAAAATTTTAAAAGGATAACAGTGACTGTCTTATAGTCCTAGTCTTCAAGAAAAAAAAATTTTAAAGTTAACAAATCTGTTCAGTCAGGAAGAAAGATAAAAGGGAGACATAAAGAACAATGCTAAATTATTTTCATTTGTCAATAAAAGAGCAAAATGAAAAAAGGTTAATTTAAGTTAAATATTGAGGAACTTTTTAAAAAAATGATACCTATAACTGCATGATTAAAAGTGCCTAAGGAAATTCCAGATCTCCTACCCTTTATATCATCAAGCTGACATCTTTATACTCATCTCTCTAAAGTGCTGAAGTAGAATTAAATCTGCCTTGCTCCAATGTGGGGGACCATATTAAGAGACAAACCTCAGCTCTTTTGCTGGCCAAAAGATTTGGAGTAGGAGACCAGAAGGCAAGAAGGCTTTCAATCAAACACTCCTGGAACTAGAACACTCTTGGCAAAGCAGATTGCTTTTTATCCTAATACCAGCTTTGTTTCGTGTTTTCTTCTGGGAAACGGATTCTTAAGTAAACTCAAAGATGAGAATTGACTCTTGATTTAATTAAATCTAAGAAACTAAATGAGATGTGTTCAATGAGGTTTCTTTTAGTTTTATTCTTCAACTTTTGCCAATAGAAAGCAGAATGTGAATAATAATAAATCTGTAGTTTCTTATTTCATCCTTAGATGCTTTCAGCTTGAATTTTCCAAAAATCATTAAATAGGTTATTAAACAGTACTTGTCTCTTCTAGGTATTTATAACTTTAAGGAGCCAAGTATATGTTTAAAGGTAAAAAGTAAAAAACCTATTAAGGTAACAACAATCTCCACTATAGAAAAATTGTAACTTTGCTATTTGGTTGTAATAATAAAATTATTTTACTAGTTCATTTTTTCCAAAAAATTTAAAGTACTTAGCCAACATGAACTACTTCACCTTGTAAAATTCTCGAGGAGAAAAAGCCATAGCAAGCATTATTTTCCCAGATGTTTTAAAAAAAGGAATCTATTACTTTAGCCATATAAAATATTTTTATTTCTTCTTTCAAGTTATTTATTTTGATCCCTTTTCTTATTTCTTAAATCCAGGCATCTGTTTCTTTTATAAAAGTAACAAGTTGGGGTGCCTGGGTGACTCATTTGGTTAAGTGTCTGACTCTTGATTTCCACTCAGTTCATGATCTCAGGTTCATGGGATGGAGCCCTGCATGAGGCCCCATGCTCAGCAGTGAGTCTTCTTGTCCCTCTCCCTCCCTCCGCCCCTTCCCTCAGACAAGTACGTTCTCTCTCTCTCTCTCTAATAAATAAATAAATAAATAAATAAATAAATAAATAAAATTTTTTAAAGATTTTATTTATTTGTCAGAGAGAGAGCACAAGCGGGGGGAGCAGCAGGCAGAGGGAGAAGCAGGTTCCCCGCTGAGCAAGGAGCCCTACGCGGGACTTCATCCCAGCAACCTGGGATCATGACCTGAGCCAAAGGCAGACGCTTAAAAACTGAGCCACCAGGTATCCCTAAATAAAATATTTTAAAATTGTATTAGTACCATGATCCATCCAACCTACTAGTCTTTCTTTGCCTGGGACACCAAGGGATATTTTAGGAAGTAATCATTAATTTAAAAAAATAGAAATATATAAAAATAATAGAGTAAAAATTTAATTGCCCTCAACAGTTATTTATAAGTCATTCACCCGTGACTTGATGTCAAAACTTTTTAAAGCTAATTATATTTTCTCTCTGTACCGCACATCGTGAAGTAGGTCCTGTATTTTGCTGTGATGAGAACAAGTTAGCTCTCAGGATGAATTAGTTTAACAAGAAGATATACAAAACCCAAAGCCAAACTCTGATTTAATTTCTTGCAATTCCCTTAACGCCCTGTAACTCAAGTTTGCTATCATTTGTGGCTTATAGGTTCTTCAGCTGTAAAATTAGACTGAAAATACTAGATATGGTAGAATGTCCATGGTGATAGAAAGCTTCCTTGATGTTGTAAATGCAACTTTGATAATTATTCTGTAAAAAGCATACAAAACAGTGCTTTTTTGTTTCATATCTTTTGGAGAATGAAGGAAAAAGTTTTAAGAATGATACTTTGTTGCTTAAAATATTTCATTCTAGACATGACTTTTGGAGATTCTTTTTTTTTTTCAAGATTTTATTTATTTATTAATGAAAGAGAGAGAGGGAGAAGCAGGGTCCCCCCTGAACAGGGAGCACAATGCATGACTCAATCTCAGAACCCTGGGATCATGACCTGAGCCGAAGGCAGATGCTTAACCGACAGAGCCACCCAGGCACCCCTAGACGTGACTTTTAAAAGGCATTGATTGGCTCTTCTGAATCTGACCTTTTGGACTGAAGTGCAGAAAACTATTAGAGATTGATATTTTTCTTTGATTTGCAGATAGCTTTACGATTCCAAAGTCAATATGTTAATGATACCTTTGCAATACTGGGAAATCTCCGGGATTTTCCTATCATCAATATCTTTAACTTTACATTCTAAGTTAATTTTAAACTGGGTGCAGGACAAGAGGAGCTCAAATAAATCATGAAGATTTGATCTTTCTCCGGAAATTGTTCCTCAATATATCATTCATATAGTCTTAGCAGCTGTCTTTTAGTAGAAGGTGCTTCTCAATTTATGAATGAGCTGTGTACCAGTGTATCCACAAGTTTATAGGTCAGTTGTTTGGAATTCAGAATGCAGTAATACTTTTTTTCCATTTCATACACAACAGAATGCTTAAAATAGTGTTGAATGCAATAATAGTGAAATGAGAAGTAGTATGAAAGAAGATGATTGTATGAATTTATAGTTCAGTGTTTAATCTATACATACCCTTCTAGCCACAGCAGTCTTGGATATACACCTCTAGCAATATCAAGTATTTTAACCAAAGTTTGAGCACATACTACATAAAGTGAAAATACTAGCCAACATTTCTTGAGAGATTACCATTGAGCCAGGCACTATTCTAAGTGCCTTATGTACATTATTTCATTTAATTTTCATAAAGCTATAAGGTTGGTATTATGATTATCAATATTAAACAAACAAGGAAACTGAGGCACAAAGAGATTAAGTAAGTAGCCCAAGGAGGAGCTGAGGTTTTATTCCAGGCAGTCTGCCTTCAGAGTCTGCTCTTATAACTTACACTAGCTTTCCAGGAGTTATGGTAAATGCTCAAGGTATGAGATGAACAAAACATTGTTCCCCCAAGAAGCTTACAAAGGTGAGACAGATGAACCACAAATTCTTGTACAGTGTTATAAGTACAGTACCAGACATATTTTTATGGCGCAATGGGAGTGTAAAAGGGGACATGTAAATTAGTCTGTGAAGAGCACAAGAGACTGCTTAGGAAGCTTCCCCCAAGGAGGCAATATTTGAGTCAGGTCTAACCAAAATTCACTCTATACAAAGAATAGGGTGGTTAATTTTTATTCGCACTTTATTCTGGTTGTAGGATAGATGAGAAGAGGCAGGGGAGCCCTGAGTAACACTGGGACTGGAGCCAGGAGAGGGTGACAGAGAAAATGACCTTTCTTATCAAGTCTGTCCCAAACCAGGCTGAAATTAATGTGTCTCCAAGGCATTCTCATTTTGGTAAAGGGACCCTGTGCCCTCAAGTCTAGGTCTGTGGAGATCATCAAGAAACAGATGGAAAGCATGGTGCAGGATAAGAAAAGAGGCTTTCTCCAGATTTCTCTAAGAGTTAGCTGGGCCCATGGGTAGATCATATTTGGCCTCTGACCCAGACTTCAAATGAAGAAATCTGGACTAAATGATGGGTAGGGTGTCTGAGTAGGCCTTTTCATTCTTCTTCCTCTTAGAGCATTTCAGCTGCAAATGACTTTCAGAATTGCAGTCTTTGAAATTTTTGAACATTTAAAAATAAAGAATTAGGGCTTTAAAGAATGACAGTTGTACAAATGAGTGGAAAGAAGCTTTTTTGTCCTTTTTCTCCATCCTTCTTTTAACTAATTTGGCCTCAAATAACTCTAATAGATCTCTCTCTCTCTCTTTTTTTTTTTTTTCCTCCTGATTTTTTAAAAATAGCTTTAGCCTCTAGCCTACCATACAGCCTTACAGGAGTCTAGGGAGTCTAGACAATGTCTTAGGAACCAGAGCCAGCTTTGCAGTAATTTGTGGATAAATAATGCATTACAGCCTGTTGAATTCAGACTCCAAGCAAATGCCACTTTAGAGGGTCATATATATTACATCAAGTTATTATCCTCCGACTTCAGTTAGCATAGAAAAGGTTTTTCTCAAGTCTCCTTCATTTCTCCTTTTTCCTATTATAATAGAATGCCTTTTCTCCCTCCCCACCCACATTCTCCTCATTTGTTTTGTATCAAATCTACCACATTAGCATGAATGATTCTTCTTATTAAAGCTTCTCGGACTAATGAAGTACAAGCTACGTCAGTCATTTTTTTAGCATTAGAAAAAGCCTCTCCAAATAAAGTAGTGCCAAAACACCTTTTTTAGGATGCCCCTTTTCTTTACCAGTCTTTCCTTGAAATTTGGTAGCCTGTCTACCTAGCAGAAAAGTAAAGCCAAAAATGTAACACGGGTTTTTTTTTCCTAATAACAAATTAAAATTATCGAGTCTTTAGGTATGTGCCAGACATTGGCTTAGATACAAAGGTAGGTAGAGCCCAGTTCCTGAATTTAAGGAGTTAAATCAGATTAAAAGTTAGATAGTTATTACAGCACCAGAAGAAAAGTACAATGATGGAAGTGTGCACACAGTAGGTGCACAGTAAATATCTGTCAAAAGAGTAATCAGTGTACAGTTATGTCATTTGGATTTTTGAATTTCTTTGACCTTGGGAGCCTTAATTTCTTCAAATGTCATCATGGTAATATCTACCTCACAGAGTTGTCAGGAAGACTTCCTGAGATAAGAAAGCAGCCAGGGCTGTGCCTGACCCCCATCATGCGCTCTAGGAGGTCGGTTCATTTATCATTCCTTCATGACCGCCTGCTTCTTGCTCAGCCGCTTAGCGTCCAACTGCTCCGCAGAGCCCCTTCCCAGAGACTGTTGGTGTCTCCTGCACTTCTTCCATTATCAGCAGAGGAAGTAAGGGAAGACGGGTGACCTGCACTTCCTGACATCTCTGGCCAGTGGTCCATCTTGATATTTTCTGCAGCTTCATAGCCTTTAAAGTTTGAAAAGATTCCAGGAAATTGCCAACTTCACAGTCATTGTGTTGATAAGATTTGTAATCCCCAATCGGTGATTTACAGTATATCCAACTAGAAAAATAAGTGAGGTGTATTGAATTCATTGTGCTGGAAATATTGCTCAATCAGATGTTTGATAATATCTTTTATATTTCTATGTAGATACGTTTATGGAGCATGATGCTAGAAATTAAGGAAGAACTGAAGTAGTTTCCTTGAATAAGGATTGGTCATTTTCTCTTTATTGGACATCGTATACAGAGTTATTTATCTCTGTCATTGTTGTAAGAGTATTAATATACTATATTTTCCTTTCAGCATAGAAATAGTTCTCATGGGGACACCTGGGTGGCTCAGTTGGTTAAGCATCTACCTTCGGCTTAGGTCATGATCTCAGGGATCCAGCCCAGCATCGGGCTCCCTGCTCAGCAGGGAGTTTGCTTCTCCCTCCCCGCTGCTCCTCCCCCTATGTCGTGCACAGGTGCATGCTCTCTCTCTCTCTCCCAAATAAATAAAATCTTTAAAAAGAGAGATAAATAGTTCTCATGGATTTTCTGTACTATTATTTCACTATTGGCAAAGTGAAAACAAATTCTGGAAGCATCTGGAAGCATTTGCTGTAGTGGAATTACCTTCCCCATCTGGTAGCTTTTTTTGTTGTGGTAATTGTTTCTCTCTCTTTTTCTCTCTCTTTCTCTCCCTTCCTCCCCCCTCTCTCCCTCTCCCCTCTCTCTGTATAACAAAATGACGCTTGGGATGAATTAATGTTAATAGGGCTAATTTAACAGTTGCTCTTGTCTGAGGTATTGTGTCTGATTCTGCAACTCCAGCTCTGGTGTTGTCATCACTGCTACTATAGATTCCTGCTCAAGCTGCAGTGGTTTTGCAAAGTAAGAAGATAGTTTCTAACCCCTTCTCTCCAAAATTGGAGCATTACAGCTGTATTAGTTAGCTATTATTACATAAGAAATTACCCCCAAACCTAGCAGCTTAAAACAAATATTATATCATGCAGTTGCTAAGGGACAGGAATCCAGGAGCAGCTTAGCTGGGTGGTTCCAGCCATCTCTCATGAAGTGTAGTCAGACTGTCAGCCAGAGCTGCAGTGCTCTAAAGCCTGACTAAGCTAGAGGGTCCTCTGCCAAGCTCACTCACACGGCCGTGGGCAAAAGGCTTCCGTTCCTCACTCTGTGGATGTTTTCACAAGGCTCTCATGACATGGCAGCTGGCGATTTGCACAGTAAGTGATCCAAGAGAGAGAAAATGCAACCAAGATGTCTTTTATTACCTACTCTCAGGAGTGACATCACTTTTGCTGCATTCTTTTGGCCACAGAGACCCATCCTGGAACCATTATGGGAGGAGACTAACAAGAGTATGAATCTTAAGAGATGGGGAACATAGGGGGACATCTTTATACAGACTACCGCATGTATAAACTCACCACCTTCCCCAGAATACAAGACTGGCCTTTGGAGGGCTGTGTCAAGAACAGTTCCGGTGACATGCTGTCAACGGTAGTGCTGTCTCATGGACCCGGTGCCATTGCACCCTTTCCCAGCAGTTGGCTTATTGTATAGGCTGTCCCACCAGTTTATCTTTCAGCTCTGTGGAGATTTTATTTTCAGAGGCCTCACTGCCTTTCTGCACCACTTGGCACAGCTCAGGGTCACCCCAGTCCTTCCCATGTTTCATTAACTTTGAATCTAGTAAAAAGAGTGGCAGCCACATTCCTTTCCTTCCCACCAGACACTTGCTTCCTAGGAGTATTCAAGCACTGTATATTAATGGTTTCTCTGCTTCACTGGACACCCAGCCACATGCTCTTGCATTCCAGGCTATGCAAATGCTTGCTATCTTCCTATCCCAGGACCTTCCATCTCCAGAGAAATGCACCTTCAATGTAGTTTTTGAATTGATGAGGAAGGCTCCACTAAATCTTCAGGATTCAGTGTTTTTTTTCAAGGAGTGGGGTTTAGTCCCTTTTATACTGTGAACCATGGTTTATTGCTCCCATTAGTGACAGAAGTATTGAACATTTTAAATAAATCTCACTTTACGGCCAAAACATTAGGATGTGTTTAGTTTCCATGCTTGTAAATTTATTCCCCCAATTTAAGGAAAATGTCTATAAAGATCACTCTGTAATTCAGTATCTATTATGAGAGTAAATTTTTTTCCGTGATATTTTATAATCAACTTGGGAAATTCCCACTGACATAATGAAGTGTTAAAAACCTAACAAGTTACCTTTTTACTCAAGGTATAAGGAATTTTACTCTCGTGATACATAGAATATGATACATATAAAACACTTAATGTAGCACTTAGTGTTAGCCTTCTGGGTGTCTGAAAATGTTCATTTCTTAAGTGTGATGAGCTTTGAACTTTTATTTTTTATTCATTCATTTATTTATTTTGAGAGAGAGTTGGTGGGGGCAGAGGGCAGAGAGAGAGGGAAAGAGAATCTCAGGCAGGCTCCACACCTAGCACAGAGCCCAACTTAGTGCTCGATCTCACAACTCTGAGATCATGACCTCAGCTGAAATCAAGAGTCAGACACTTAAATGACTGAGCCAACCAGGCACCCCTGAACTTTGAACTTTTAAAGCAGGAAGTAGCTACTCTTTGGCTATCCTTTTACATAATTTCCAATTATTCACTTAGGTATAAACTCTCATCTTACCTATCTGTGATACTAATTAAAGAAATGGGAACAAACTCTCCTGTCCATCAGGAATTCCTCTATCGCCTTAAATTGAACTAGGGTTTTCAGAGAACTCCTAGCATTTCTTGGTGAGCAAATGTGTATCAGGTCGAATCTGATTGAGACTAGTTTTTAAATTTGGATCTAAAATAATGGCTGGGATTCTTGTAGTGCTCGGGAAATTACACCGGTTGGTTTACTGATTTTGTCTCAGTCTGGCTTCAGAGAGCCTGTGAGGGGATTTTATTTTTCCCTGTGGATTTGAATTAAGTTTTATAGTTCACTTTAAATATATATCTTTATGCTCTGACAGGGTTATGATAGCTGGGGGAGCAATCTCTTTGGTGTTCCTCACTTGTGAGTATGTATAACCTCAAGTGTGATGTTAATGTGGTTTTACATTCAATTTCTGCCCAAGAAAAATAATAAATTGTGGAGTTGGTTGATCCGGTGAGTATACTGAGTCCATTTATTTGAACGTGCAATCATTAACTCACCAAAGTTCATCAGATTTTAAACATACTTTGTCAACTGTGCCCGGGAGCCTACTCTCCTAGTGAAACATAATTAATTTCAAACCAGCATAACGGGGCATAGGTTTCCAGGCCCTTCTAAACCTGCTTTATAGAGGTCATCCAGAATGACTCACTGTCCCACTCAGGTTTTTCAGTAGTCACCACATCCATTTGCCAGAGGGCTCAATAGGGCAGATCCTCAGAGCAGAGTAAAAGTTACATCGTCTTGGTAAATGAATACTGCTAGGCTATAATTAGTATATGTGAATCCCTAGTTACTAGATAGCTTCACATAGTTGAAATATCTGCCTCTCTCTGCCAGTATTTGCTGGTAAATACATGACAGAACAATGTGCAGTTTTCCTCATGATGTTACCATGGTGGCATCATTTTAGTGTATTCCATTGGTTGGCTCTGATCTAAAATACCGATTAACTTCCTCTCTGCCTCCATACTAAAAACAGTGCAGTAATTTTGACCTCGTGTTGATGTGGCAGTCTTCGCTAGTACTGCAAAGCCATGGACAGCATGTGTCCTCCCTAGATGATTTGGGGCTTATTGTTGCCGCCCAGCTACATGACAGCCAGAGGCGAAGAGGTGGGTATTTGAATTGTAGTGAAGGGATAGAATCGAGAATGACCAGCTAATATTAGTATCTTTGTCTCCTGTGTTACATCTAGCACCTCAGCTTAAGTACCCTTGAAAGTAGGGGATCTCTGCTATCTTTGGGAGCTACAGGAGATTGTAAGAGCAACTTCTTTCATAGTTGCCGCTGCCCCTGTTACCTTGCATTGGCCATTCTCATTGATGTATCAGGTGTTTCAAATCTAATAGGACCCCACGAAGGAAAGATATTAAAATTAATTTAAAGATTTAAGGGAGTATAATTTCAAACATAAACATTCTGCCATCACCAGCAAGAGCAAGGCCTGCTGGACAGAAATGAGAAGTCATCTGACTTTCAGTAAAGGCTTAGGGTTAAGCAGTAAGAAAGCCAAGCAACCATAGGCTTTGCACATAGCTAGAGTCACACTCAGAAAAATGTGTGCGAAGCAGAAAAGAATCTAATTAGGCACAGATCTCTTTCTTAATCACACGCACTCCCACAATCACTGTCAGTAACATCATCTTGTCCGACCACTTCTGTCCATCTCCACCACCATTCCAGTCATCTTCTGCCTGGATTACTTCTGTTGCCTCTTTACTAGTCTTACTATAGCCACTCTTGCTTTCCCTGTCCTTCTTAGAATAAAGACTTAAACCCATGCCCATAGGCTCTGTATAATTTGAGCTCTACAGCTGCCTTCTCCAGATTCATCGCGTACCAGTGTTCCATCTCAGGGCCTTTGTACTACTGTTCATTTGCCCGGGACACTCTCGTCCTCCTTTCCCTTCCCCTAGTTACCTCTTTCCTATTCCTCAGAGCTCAGTTACACCTCACTCAATCAAGGAAGTCTTCCCTGCTTCACCATCTTCCAAACCCAAATTAGACCACATTTTTATATTAGATGTTTCCAAAGCGCCCCATACTTTCCTTCCTATCACTTATATAGTCATCTGATTGTTGAATATCTGTTTCCAAACGCTACTTAAATACTTACCTACTTCTGGGAGAGAATATTAGGCTCATCATTATTTGCTTAGTGCCTGGCGTAGTACCTGACACAAGCAAGATGCTCAGGAAATAGTGCTGAATTAGTAAATATATCATCACATGTGGGCAACAGCCTGAAAAAGGCACACACACATGCACATACCCTCCTTGTCTTGATGGCATCATATGGGTTAGTGTATCAGGGCCCTTTGGGGATATCTAGTCAACTTTCAACAGTTCCTTCTCTAGCATTTGTTCCATACTACTTCTCAAACACAGGTGTGGGCTCCTGGAAACCGTGCTTACACTTTGTGCCTCCCCCTTGTTTCCCCTCCTGTCACCCTCTCCACCCCCACCCTGGCCATAGCTCATTGGATCACAAGTGAATGTCCAGCCCAGGTTGGACCAATCAGAATTTCTCCAGAGGAAATTTGAAATTGGGACTAGGGACAGTTTATCTCTTCTGGTGGCTGAACTATAACGTGTTCTCCAGAACTCCAGGGTAATGGCCTCTGCCCACTGTGTAGACCCATGAAGCACTGAGAAGAAAGGCTAACAGAAAACCGAGACTGAAGCAGCTGCACAGAAATGAGGGCTTCTGTTCCTGGCTTTCAGTCCTTTCCCATCCATGAGCTGCTTTGGTCTCCTGGGGTACCTAAATTTCTTTTTTGCTGAAGCTAGCTTGCATTGGTTTCCATTATTTGAGCAAAAAGAAGCCTTAATACAACTAGAAAAACTAAAAATAATGACCCCAAAACATGCCCAGACTTTATGGAAGAAGACTCTGGGGTCACTGAGCTCATATAGAAAATGAATGAACTTCAGATGACTTTCAGGTGCCTTACAGGGTATCACGGTTAGTTTCAATTATTCTAATTAACTGCCATGTTGAAGAACCTTATGCTTAAGCAGGAAACAATCCTAAATAGCTCTTTTTAAAAACAAAGAGGCTACCACGTAATTGAAAAGTATCTTCTATGTCTCTGAAGTTGCTTTAAGAAAACAAAGCAAAATGAAAAACTAACATTTAAGAAAGACAATCTTAATTAGCTTGGTGACTTAAAAAATAAAAAAACTACTTCAGCACTGAGTGATTTGATACATAACCTCACTTGATGTTTTCTCTTTGGTACTCTAAAATGCATAATTTAGAAATAGGGTTTTCTGAGTGGCTCAGTTGGTTAAGTGAATGACTCTTGATTTCTGCTCATGTCACGATCTCAGGGTCATGGGCTCGAGCCCCAAAGTTGGGCTCCACACTCAGGGTCTGCTTGAGGTTCTGTACCTCTGCCCCTCCACCTACTCATGCGTTCTCTCTCCCTCTCTCTTAAATAAATACATAAATCTTTAAAAAAGAAAATAATAGAAGTAGAAAATAGACGTGTTCTTGCCTAGGAGATACTTGGCTTTCACCTGCCTGTGATTGGACCCGTTGTTTCTTCCGACTTCTGTATTAAAGCTTCAGTGAGCCACCTGTTTGTGAGCCTCTGTCTCCCTGTCTTTCTCGCATTTGTTTTCTTATGCTTGTCATTCAATTTAACCTGAATTCTAACTCCTGTGTATTGTATTCCACTCTCTGGCTCTCCATTTTCTGTTCTAAAAAAATGGCAGCTCCCAACATCAGTTTTAGTGTATTGAAAAATATTAACCAGTCCGTAGAACCTAATGAGCATGAGCTCATTGCATATACAGTGACTTTCTGAATGGTCAGGAGTAAAATGAGTGAAAAGATTAAGCCAGCCAAAAAGGGATCAGTGGCTTCAAGTAGATAAACTGAGATTTGAGGTCTAGAGACCAAAGAACAGAATGTGTTTCTAATTTTACAGGTAATGCCCTCAAACTATAGTTTTTTTGGTGTTTTCTGAATAAGGTAAAAAATTGAGAATATGCAACTTAATATTTAGCTCAGTTCATATGGATAAAAATAGATATAACCTTAACTATTTTGTTGTTTTAGTGTAATAGACCTGTGTTTCTCTCAGTTAAACTGTTTGGCTTGTGTAGAACATAGGGTCCTCATGATGGATTCCTTGATCACAGCCATTTTTCTAACTCAGCCACAATTGATTTTTTCATATCTTGTGTCTGTGGACATTGTTCTTATAAAAAACATCAACTAATAACTGTGTATGATGCTGTCTCCTCCTGAGTATAATCTGGCAGAGTAACTTATAATTACCTGTTTAGTTTTTTCAGATTTATTAGGAATATGTACACTTATGTGATCTTAAAATCAGCCTCTAGTCATGGGCTTTTTCAATCATTTTTTTGTATAAACAATATTATATAACTTTTTTTTTTTTTAAAGATTTTATTTATTTATTTGACAGAGATAGAGACAGCCAGCGAGAGAGGGAACACAAGCAGGGGGAGTGGGAGAGGAAGAAGCAGGCTCCTAGCGGAGGAGCCTGATGTGGGGCTCGATCCCATCACGCCGGGATCACGCCCTGAGCCGAAGGCAGACGCTTAACCGCTGTGCCACCCAGGCGCCCCATAATATTATATAACTTTATCATGGCTGTAATCATGCCAGTAATACACATCCATGTAGAGTTGTTTTATTTTATTTTATTTTATTTTATTTTATTTTATTTTATTGGGGGCGGGGGATGGAGGGAGAGGGAGAATCCCAAGCAGACTCCACACCCAGGGCACAGCACAATGCAGAGCTCTATCTCATGACCCTGAGATCATGACCTTAGCAGAAATCAAGAGTCAGATGCTTAACCAACTGAGCCATCCAGGTGCCCCTCCATGTAGAGTAATTTTAAAGTCTACCAGACTGTGTTGTAGTCTTGGCTTTGTCCCACTACTCTTCACATCTCAGGTTCCTCTTAATGTAAGTGGAAACTATGGCTATTATACCTATCTCAAGGGTAATTATGAGACTCAAATAAGGGAATGAATAGGAAACATTTTATACGGTATTATCCTGAGTCCATTTGTTGTGTCCATTATGTAGTAACTACAGGACTTACAATTTATTCTTACAGCCCCTGTTTCCATAAATTTTTGCGTAAGTCCAGTTTTTGTGGGAAAAGAAAGTTTATAATTTAATTTTCCATGCCCTAAACATAGTTCCACTCCTGCCTTTTTTCCTCCTCATAAACATGCAAAATGTGAATGTGAAGAGTGGAAAGGAGAGTTAAGAGAATTACTGAGCTGTTTTTCTTTCCTTTCTCAATTTCTTTTCTGTATTGTCTTTATAGAGAACAGAAAGTTTGTTCCTCTTTAAACAGAGCTGAAGTTAACAGAAGCAGTGTGGCCCCCAAATTATTATTTGTAGCTGACATTTATTGTTATTAATAATACTGTTATGAATAGCTCACATTTATTCTGCTCTTAGTATGTGCTAGGTGGGTGTGGTACTACCATATTTCATCTAATCTAAAACACAAACAGTGGAAAAAAGAAAACAGTGGGAAGATGGACTATTTTATGTGCCACTAAGAAAGAAAAAAATGCTGTCAAGTAAACCATAACAAAAATGCTCTCTTTACACCAAAAATATTTAATATCTATTAAAATGCTCCTGTAAGTAAAGATATATTAGGTGTCATTCTTCTACACACATAAAAGGGAATTATGAGCAAAATAAATTGATCTAAAACTTCATCACATTCACGTCCAACTCTTCTAAATTTCTACTTGACTACAAATCTGTGTTTTTCCACACAGTACTGTCCTTTGAGCCATCAGGAGCATTAGTAATGCAGCATTTCTTAAAGGAACACTGCACTGCTACCTGGGATTTTCTTCTGAGCCACGGATGCCCATTCTACACACACTGATGTACTCACACGGCCAGTGACAACATCACAGCTGCTGCCTAGCCAACATCAATTGTAAAAGCATACTGAATTTAGAGGTATTAAATGTAAAAAAATAAAATAAAATAAATAAGTAAACACATCTTCAAAAAGATAAATTAGGGTGATTATTTCTCAAGCATTATCTGACTTAACTCTCACGATAATCCCAAGAGAAAAGTACTTATTACACCCATCTTACAAATGAGGGAACCAAAGCTTGGAAAGGTTACATAAATTGCTCAGGAGGTCACAGTGGATACGTGACCAAGAAACACCAAACTCAAGTCAATCTGCACAGCCTAAATTCTTGCCACTGAAATATACTGGCTTCATGTGTATTCCCCATATAATTAAGAACTCTGGTGTGGATGCAGGAGGAATATCCTAATCCTACCAGAACAGGGAGTGGGATGCCTGGGTGGTGCCAATGGTTGAGCGTCCGGCTCTTGGTTTTGGCTCTGTTGTGATCTCAGGGTCATGAGATTGAGCCTTGCCTGGGGCTCCATGCTTGGTGTGGGGCCTGCTTAGAATTCTCTCTCCCCCTCTTCCTCTGCCCCTCCCCCCTTCATGTGCACATTCTCTCTCTCTTTCTCTCTCTCTAAAAGAAGTCTTAAAAACAACAACAACAACAGGGAGTATATAGTGCTGCATAAAGTATTTCTCAGAGGCTATCAAACTAGAAGTTTAGTGAATAAAGACTAAATGGGAAGATTCCTACAAATATCTTCAGCCAACTGTAGATACTGTGATCTAATCTTCTGATTCAGATTGGTGGGTCTGTGTGTTTTGGTAAAAATATTCTCATTTTCCTGATGGACTAAAGTGTGGCTATAATGATTTTTCAACATCTACCCTGGCTTCAGTCTTATACGAACTGATGATATGGTAATTTTCTAATATCAAGTGACAGAAGAAGGGAAACCTTATTGATGGGTTTTTGTGGTTTTCACTGGAGTGAATAAATGTACCTGCCATTCTCACCTAATTTATTATTCCAGAATAATTTCAAACTCTGAGTACAAATTGTTTTGGCCTGTGGAGTCTGGCATCACCTGTCTTGTCTGCATCCTCCTGTGTGCTTAATTTACCTATTTTTATTGTTTCTTTTAGTTTGTTAGATGCCAACTAAGTATTATTGAGAAATTGTATACAGTTGACCCTTGAACATGGAGGTTAGGAGCGGTGACCCCTCCCCCCATGAAGTCAAAAATCTGCATATAACTTTCAATTCCCCAAAAACTTAATTACTAACAGCCTACTGTTGACCAAAAGCCTCACCAGTAACAAAAGCAGTCAGTTAACACATATTTTATGTTATATGTATAATGTACTGTACTCTTACAACAAAGTAAGTTAGAGAAAAGAAATTGTTAGTAAGAAAATCATAGGGAAGAGGGGCACCAGGCTGGCTCAGTTGGTAAAGCGTGTGATTCTAGATCTCGGGGTCATGAGTTCAAGCCACTGTTGGGCATGGAGCCTACTTAGAAAAAGGAAAAGAAGAAGGAAATCATAAGGAAGAGAAAATACATTTACAGTCTTGTACTGTATTTATCAAAAAATTCTGGATATAAGTGGACCTATGCAGTTCAAACCCATATTGTTCAAGGGTCAAGAGTATATAACTGCTCTCAGTAAAGGAGCAAATGGAGCTTCGTAGCAGAGCCCGCATCTAATCATATCCTTGAAACTCTAAGGGCAACTTTAGGATTTTTCCCCCTACATTACCCTAAATAGAATAATTACCAATTCTATAGAAGTGGCACAGTCTCTCCTTAGGCATTCAAGAGTGTAGGCTGGAAAGCATGTCTTATGCTCCTACTAGATAATAAATATGGAATTGGTAGGTGATCTTATAAATGAGCACATGCTGTGTGCTCACAGCTCTGGGTATGACACAATAAAATATACAAGGTATACACTCCTTCAAAAAGTGTACAATGTTATGAGAGAGATATAGGCACATTAAAGGATAATATAATGCAAAGCATACTCTTCTATGAGATCTAAAGCTTACCTACTGCAGGAGCTCAGAAGACTCAGGAAGGTTGAGTATATTTTGGAATAATCAGCAGGGCAATGAACATTAAGTTCAACAGAGGACAGGGTTTGTGTTGCTAGATAAGAAGAGGGACAATATCCCAGGCAGGGAAAATAACATTTAAAAAAACCCTAATGCTGAGCATAAAACAGGTCTTTCTCTGGGGCTGTAAGGGAGTCCAAGTCCTTTCACAGCTGATGAAAGTTTCCTTTGGAATATAGAAGATCTGAAATTGATTAGATTCCCTTTGCTATAGAAAGGCTTTTGTGTTTATATTTTAGTGCTGTGAAAAAGCATTAGGCACATGAGCTTCACAGCTTGGGGAACATGTTGCATATTTTAGTGAGTTGATGGCGAATTTACACCATGCTGGGGCCCACTAAAAATTAATATCCTCCTTGCCTCTGTTATGCAACTTTTGATATCCTGATCATTTGCCAGTGATGACTGCCTACTGACTTAGAGAGTCTTCTCCCATTATAATAATGGGAGAAATTACCCATACTCTCCTATGAAAAGGTTAACATGAAGAAATTGGTGCCTCTCTCCCCAAGATTGCTATTAAAAGGTATTTGATTTGGTTTTATATTTTTTTCTTTTTTTTTTTCTTTTTGGATCATGCAATTTTTGTATCTTTATTCTATTGATACGATATATTACATTAATTGATTTTCAGGTGTTAAACTACCCTTTCATTTATGGGATGAATTCCACTTGGTCATAGAGTATAAGCTTTTTTTACGTGTTGCTTGGTTTGGTTTGCTGGTATTTTACTGAGACTCATTTTTCTTTATTCAGTCATTCACTATGATGAGGAAGTGATCAACTGTGAATACATCAAGGCCAAAGTAAATTGTTTATCTTAACTGTCATCATTATTTTTTAGAAGTCCAATGCGGTATCCATTGCGCGAAAGAGCCTGTCATCATTATTTTTTAACAGCTTTTCACACTGACTGCTGCCTTCCACAGTTTGCCACACCTTTAGGTAAAGTCAGCACATCAGGCCTTGTAGAGTGGTCAGTAGGTGTCAAGTAACGAACAAGCTAAATCTCCAACTCTCTTATGAGTGCTGACATGCTGTCAGCAATGCTAGGACAAAAACAGTATGGAAAAATGTTGTATTTTTCACCTTGACAGTAGATCCCAGAGAGCTATCTACAGAAATGATGAAGTCCGAGGAAAACACTGGCATGTAGTGAAAGGAAACAGCACTTTGCTTTCCTACAATTAGTCCTTGGTTCTTATCTCCTAAAATTGGAGCTTTTATATTTTTTTTCCCAACAGTCAGATTGTCTCCAAAACTCTTGTGATCTCATATGAAAAGAAGAATGTCCTTGAACTCTGAATAATGCTGAGTCTCAACTCTCAAAGGAATATATTAACACAAGACAGATTTCTTTTTCTGTTGCTGTGATTTAGAATAAAATGGTTATTTGAAGGCAGAAATTGGATATGATAAGATCTGCTTGCTGAAAGAGTTATCTTAAAGGAAAAAATAACTTGAGACTAATCCTATTTAACAATTCCATGTGGAAACACTAACTTCATAGATTGATTGGAATACTAAATAGCAGTTAATTTTGCCATAGTCCCTTGTTCATATTGATCAAAGTCTTATCTTAGGGAAAAATAGCCACATAAATTTTGTGTAATTCAAAATACCATGTGAGTTAATGTATGGGAAGCACTTAGAATAGGATCTGGCACATAGTAAGTGTTATATAAATGTTTGCTATTGTGAATGATAGAGTATGGATTATTCTTTAACAACCTAAGGAATTTTTTTCAAGTACGTGTACTAGCCCTTCTACGCCTTCTCTTCTTTGGAGCTGAACTATGATTTTTTTCCTGTTTTCTCCTTTACTCAATATTCAGTTATATACCTTTAAACAAAACAAAAGAAGTTAACTGGACTGAATTTACTTGAGATTATTAGGCTTAAACGACCCCATGTTAGTCTAAATTCCCAAACATTCAGACTAGTTTCAAAGTCAGCAGACTGGTGTACTTTTTAAAACAAACTTAGCTGATAATCTTTTTGTTTTGAGGATTTAAGCACTTTGGTTGGTATTGAGAGATATGTTTTAATATTTTGCTATTTTTTTTAAGATTGATTTATTTGAGAGAGAGAGAGAGAGAGTATAAGTGGGAGGAGCGGAGGGAAAGAGAATCTCAAGCAGACTCCAAGCTGAGCACAGAGCCCAACATGGGGCTCAATCTCATGACCCTGATCTCATCACCCTGAGATCAAGACCTAAGCTGAAACCAAGAGTCAACCGACTGTGCCATCCAGGCACCCCTGTTTTCTTTTTTTTAAATGAAGAAACCATAAGTCAATACTTAGCCTGGTACCTCACAAAGAAAGAGTTGCTAGATATAAACCAGCAAAACAATTCATAAAGAAAGAGATACATGCATTTCACTGCAATAAAGATTTAAAACTTCTATGTATTAAGAAAAATAATAAAAAAATAAAGCTTCTGTGCATAAAACAAGTTTAAACGAAACTACATTAATAAAGGGCAAATATTTTTAATCTTATAAATTGAGACAAATATGAGCATTTCTACTAAAAAAACTAGGCAAAGAACATATACAAACAATTCAAAGGAAGAAATAGAAATGGCCAATACACATGTTAGAAAAATGGTCAGCCTCTAGTAATCAAAGAAATATTCATTAAAATAAGTGACCATTTGGGGCGCCTGGGTGGCTCAGTCAGGTAAGTGAGTGCCTCCAGCTTGGGTCATGATCTCAGGGTCCTGGGATGGAGCCCTGCATTGGGCTCCCGGCTCAGTGGGGAGTCTGCTTCTCCCTCTGCCCTTTCCCCCACTCATGCTGTGTGTGTGTCTCTCTCTCTCAAATAAATAAAATATTTTTTAAAAAGTTACCATTTTTCCCCTAGCAATGATTTTTTTATTATCATACTTCATATTGTCAAGTGTACAGAAAAATAGGTATTCTTATATACTACTGGGACTGTAAATTGAAATATCTTCCTGGAAATTAATTTATAGTAGTATAAGTCAAGAGCATTGAAGAGTTTATACCTACCACTTTTTCAGCACACTAGATTGGCAAAAAATGAAAAGTCTGATAGTACCAAGTGCTGAAGATGAGAAGCAATGAGAACTCTTATACATAGCTGATAAAGTATTGGAGATTCTTTTGGTATTTTATAATAATAAATTTATAATAAGCAATAATATAGAAATATATTTTATAATATTATACATAATGCATGGAGACCAAAAATAATATGACCAAAATAATATAATATAATGTATAATAGTATATAAAATATAAAAATAATAAAAATAAATATTTTAAAAATAAATATTATAATAATTGGATATTCATAAGCCAGCAGTTCCATTTCTAGATCTATACCTAGACTAGGAACTCTTGTTCATGTTTCACAGACACTGATAGAAGAATGTTCATAATAGCATTGTTCATAATAGCAAAAAAGCTGATAATAACTCAGATATTCATTTGTAGGAAAACTGGTAGTAGTACTTTCAAACAATAGAAACCTATAACAGTAAAACTGAAAGAAGTACATGTAAATGTATCAACATTGATGAGTCTTAGAAACATAATACTGAAAAAATATATTGCACTGAAAAGAAACAGATTATGAAAGAATACACTCACTATGATACCATTTTATGAAGTGCAAAAGCAAGCAGAAATAATATATTGTTTAGGGACACAAACGTCTTTTAAACTAAAAAAAAGGAATAGAAAAAGAAATCCAGATGGTAGTTACCTCTTACAGGAGGGAGGGACATGAGCTTCCACCATTGTGCGAATTCTTCCTCTCTCAGGTTAAATGGGAGGTTCATGGTGTTGTTGTTATGATTATGATTGTGATTATTATTTTCATAACTTGTCTATTATGTATATTGTATATAGCAAATATTTCATAATAAATTTTAAAGAGCTTATAGAGTCTTATTTCATAATTCCATTTTTAGAGATGAATCCAAAAATAATAATGAAAAAATAAGTGCAAAAAAAGTTTACCCCAGTTGTGGTATTTATTGTGACCCCAAACTGAAACAATCTAGATCCTAACACCCTTATTTTACATCTTGCCTTGTTCCAGAAAGGATTTTTTTTAAGATTTTGTTTAAGTAATCTCGACATTCAGCATGGGGCTCAAACTCACAACCCTGAGATCAAGAGTATATGCTCTACCACCTGAGCCAGCCAGGCGCCCCAAGAAAGGACTTTAAAAGGCCTTAAAAATACATTAAGTGAGATAAAAGTTAATTAAACTTCCTGAGAAGTGAAAGTTAAAGGAAGAAGGTAAGAGAAAGCCAGGAGTGAGGTTATTATGAACAATATAAATTATAAAGTCTCCTGTTCTTATTAGAGGTAGGCCACAAATTTGACTCCAAGCTTCCAGTAACCAGGATAAAAAGGGAAAGATGATTCATAGTGTACTTAAGATAAGAGCAAATCAAGTGTTCTGATTGAGAACAGACAGAAATGTCTCCCCAGATTAACTGTGCGGGCAAGTTATGTACATTCTCTCTGCCTATGTTTCCTCTCCTATAAAATAGAATAATAACAGTACCTATTAATAGTGTTATGAGGATTACATAAGGTAAGTTCCCAGGACAGCACCTACCAGGTAGTAATCATTCAAATAGGTTACTGATTAGCCATAATGAATGACATTCTCAAGGGTGGCTCAGTCAGTTAGGTGTCTACCTTCTGCTATGTCATGATCTCAGGGTCCTGGGCTCCCTGCTCAGTGGGGAGTCTGCTTCTCCCTCTTCATCTGCTCCTTCCCCTGCTCATGCACTCACTCACTCTCTCTCTCTTTCTATCAAATAAATCAATCAATAAAAATCTTTAAAAAAAAGTGTTTACAGAAAACACTGTCATGGAAGTAGATACCATTATGGGAGAAATGGAAAGGTCACCCTCGTCTCAGATAGGAAATCCTCTCAATAGGACAGTGTTGTGAATTAATTTTCTGGTGTTCTGTCTGTGCTCACTTAATATGTATTTATCAGGCACATCCTTTATGCACATTTTCTATCTGGTAATAGATGACCAGGATATGGGATTTGTTAAGTGGTATTCTGCTTCAGCCAACTGTAAGTCATCTAATCTTGAAATCATACTAATGTGTTGAATAATAAATAAAATTTGTTGCATTTACTTTTTCTGCTTTCCAAATGTGAAAGTAATATTCTGCAACCAAAGACTGACCAAAAGCAATTATGAAAAGAACGGTGAGAAATAGTAATTGAACTTAGTTAACACCTGCTAAGAACAGAATAATTAATTGAGGCTTTTAGCTTCCTGGGAAGTGATATCATGGTGAATAAAATATTAATTGCTACATTTATTGAATGCTAACAATGTTCCAAACTCTGTGCTTATTTCTTTACATATATTACCTCATTTAATCCTTACAACACTTTGAGCTGGTGAATATTATCTCCATTTTTCTGGTGGGAAGATTTTGAAGCCTTGGTCTTCACAATAAATTTTATTATGGGAGTAAGCCATTTAGCTAAAGTCACAGCAGCAAGTATGGGTTCAACCCTGGCCTTGCTGATTCTAAAGCCCTTGTTCTTAGTCACTTTAATATATTACCTTTCATAGAATGAAATCAAAACTTAGCATACCTTGAAACCCCTTGGTCCAGATCTAAAATGTTTTTTCCCTGACGCCCTCAGTCAAGTATACCCTGGTTTTTACTATCCTATAATAAGTTTATGCGTCAAACTAATGAATCATCGAACTTTACATCGGAAACCGGGGATGTACTGTATGGTGACTAACATAATATAATAAAAAATCATTAAAAAAAAAACAAGTTTATGCGTGTCTTGTTATCTTCCTGGTTTTGACTATCAGACTGAAGAGTTAACCTTCTTCTTGTCTATGTGATTGATACTCATGCCATTTAGTCACTTCATTGAGTACCACCCTGGACTTAAAAATAATTTTTAAAATGTCCTTGGTTTTGAAGTAGAAAAGTTCAGCAGTTCAGTTTGGTGTGATATTAGTGTTGACAGTGAAGATGCATCTTATATTTAATGATCAAGAAAATTCAGGCTCCAGGCATTTTGATCTCGGGGCTCTCTGATGTCCCCTGCCCACTGTAGAAACAGATTTCCGTTCAAACTATGAAGTGTGTATGTCATGCTCACTGAGTGGATTTGCAGTAGAGAACATGGCCTGTCATTGTTTTTCCTTTTCATGGACATAACAGACAGTTGTCCTGAGACTTCTGGTAGGAGCAGCAGTGGCATGGTGTAGATCTCAAAAGACAAATACTGTCATGTTGAAAAACAGATGTATTCAGCTCAGTGGCTTAGGATTACTCTATATTCATTGCATTGTGCAGTTCAGAAACTAGAATAAGCCTAGTAAGAAAATTATCATTCTGAAATACTTGTATAAGGGCAGGTAGACAAAATCACCTGAAAGATAACTGTATGAAATGTAGCAAGGTTGAAGTTTACATTTGTTGAAATATGTTAACGTCAAATGTCTTTAATAAATTAAGATCCACTTGCAGATACTGATGTACTTTTCCTTTTACGATTTTTTAAATCTTTTTTGGGCCTTTGTTCATAATACAGATTTTCTTCTCTTTCTGGCTTCCCATGTTCCTTAAATCATGTCATCTAGATATATAGACCATCTGTCCTTCCAAAAGGCTATTCCTTCTCTCAACAAGGGGCAGGGGTGGAAATACGAGGCACGATACGGAAAGAAAGCCAGGAAAAATCTTGAGGACAGTTTTTTGGCCCCTCTTTGCAACCCCTGGGGAATGACAGGGAGCCAACAGCTTGTATCCATTTGAGAAAGTGGCAGTGGCTACAGAAGATAAAATGCTAGGCTGTTCTGCTCTCTTCCTAGACAGAAAAGCGATAGAAATGGCGGCTGGTGTGCTGGAATGCACGCATTCTGTGCCGCAGGACCAAATAGATAGGAATTTCTTATCATTGAAGTGGAACGTAAGCGGCTCGCTCTGTCAATGTTTGACTAAGTAAAATGCAAGCTAGTCATTTGAATTGCTTCCAAATATATAGTTGGAAGCTCTCTGCATTGTGATCATTTTGTAATAACCTGTCTCCCCAGAGACGGTCTCATGACCTGAGGGATTACACCGTGCTCCAGGAGTTGCACCCGCAGATTTTATAGGCTTAAGATACACACTTCATCCTGAGAGCCCATGATGTCTAGGTATAGCCTGTGAAAATGTAGCCCCAGTGAAGGTCCTTGAGAAACTGCCCTTGAAGCTCCCTAGCCTCAGCATTGGAGGTCTTCTGCTAATAAATGTTGAATGAATATAGCACATGAGTTCAGGCCAGTTTCCATTAGCAGTTTTGTATGTAAAGAGAAACCGCTCTCTCCCAGCTCCTCCAGCTAAGACCTCAGAAATAAGGCCGTCTTGCCTCCGAGGAGCCTAAAAACCTAAAAGGAGAGGTGCTGTCCAAAACCAAATTACAGAGGAGGTAGTAACTTTGAAGTGGGCCATACTTCATGGAGCTGAATTTTCTACTTTTTAGCCCCCTTCAGGATCCAATAGAACTCGTTGCCCAAAGTCAAGTCTGAGTTCTCAGAAGAACATTAATAAAAATACTAATTTGAGCATTAGAATTGTTACTCAGAAATTTCTCCTGAAAATTGTCTTTATTGTCTTTGAAAATCACAGAGGTGAGGCTTTAAGCCCCTGTGGAGAGCAAACGAATACAGGCCTTTCAGAAGCATGGAGCAAGCTGCTGCTGCTGCCAGCATTATAAACAAGCAGCTGAGTCTGCCATGTAGGATAAAACCTCAAACTCATCTAATTCGGATATATGGAATTTCTCCACAGTTGTCAGATCTCCCAGATGAAGGTAAAGTGAACGCCCTAGATGGTTCAAGCCTGCCTGGGGGAACAGGGACCACAGCTTTGTTTCTCTTGCCTCTCCAAGGCCCTCGATGACCTGTGCATCTCCCAAGTTCTGCCTGGATACCACCTTTCACTGAAGATCTGATGTAAACACTGCAGAAAGTATTCCCACTTGCAAAAATCTTATCAGTCCTCTGTTTTGTTCCAGGATGGTAAATTGAACCATAAATCAAACTTAAATTGAATCCTGAAAACCTTTGATATTGTCAAAAATTAATCAAAAAAATTAATCAGCTTTGTAGAAGTGATGGGGTAACAAAAATGAAACATTGAGTAGTTGAGTTAATAAAAAGAGGCCGTCACTTAATATTGATGATGTTGATTTCTTTTGAAATAGTTTTGAAGTTTTGCTTCAAGGACAGGTTCTCAATAGTTTTAAATATGACTAAGCCCCATGGCTGTGTTAGTTTATCTAAAACAGTGCAGTGCCATCCCATAGAATGAATATGTACCATTGCTTAGAAGGATGAAACTGTGATATTGAGATACAGTCTTTGGATCCAGACAGGGCTGAGTTTGAGGCCCAGCTCTGCCACATGGAACTTGCTGTTGACTCAGTTTTCTCATCTGTAGAATGGAGCTGATAATATCTACTCCATAGTGTTGTTAAGTGATTAAATGAAGGGATGTGTGAGCAAAGTTCCTGGTCCATAGTACATGCTCAGTAAATTGTTGGCTGTTGTTAAAATGTAGTTCTTGTGTCCTGCTCATTGATACAGTCTCACTAGGGAGAGTATGAGTGTATATCAACTTGCCATGCTGAGGAAATTAGAATTGAAAGAGCATTTCACTCTTGACTACATACTTCCTTATTTTGTGTCTCATATGTAAGCCTTATCTCCCTACTATGGTAGGGCCATAGCGTAGGGATGGTGAAGTTCCTGAGGAGAGAAATTGAAACTTCTCCTTCTTTCTGTACTCCACAATGACTAACACAGTGCTAGATAACTGGTAGACATTCCAGAAATGTTTGCTGACATGACCTTACTTAGCAATGTCTTGTGTCTTTCTATACCCCTCTCATGAGAATAGGATTATGCCCTGCCACATAAGAATCTTAAAATTTCCTGGTAACTGTTACTTTCCAATAACTGTGGGGATATTTTACCGTCTTCAAATTGTTTTTGCTTTCCAGTTGGTTTCTGAGCTCATCTTTAGCCATTTTGTTATTTATGCATTTATAAGTATCATTAACACTGCAGCTGGCACTGAAATAACTTTCCTGTCTCCATTTTTTTTAAGAGGTTAGGGAGGGGGAGAGGGAGCGGGAGAAGGAGAGAGAGAGAATTCCAAGCAGACTCCACGCCCAGCACGGAGCCTGAGATCCTGACCTGAGCCAACACCAAGAGTCGGACGCTTAACTGACTGAGCCACCCAGACTCCCCTTCCTGTCTCCATTTTTAAATGAAAAATCTTAGTTTTCTGATATTACTGGAATTAGCTAGAAGTCCTTTATACTTAACCTTTCCATCTGCATATTTAAATGTATTTTACGATTTTTCAGTAGTTTCATGGTAAATAAGTGTGTCTAATTAAAGCATCCTACACTGCATTTTTTTTTTCAAGCTCCATTGATGTTCTAGCATTCAATTGCCATTTTGGGGGAAACCTAAAAATGCATTGCTTTTCTTTATAATCCTTAAAGGTGTGAGTATATAACAATATAAGTACAGATTGAGGAACCGATAAGACTATACAGATGTACAGTTGATCAAATTTATAATTAGCTTTTTTTCAGAGTGTTTTTTAATGGTAATTGGCCTGTTCAGATTTTTACCTCTTGACTCAATGGGGGGGGGGGGGAATTAGTATTTTTCTTGAAAATCTTCCATACTTGGGGCGCCTGGGTAGCTTAGTCAGTTAAATGTCTGACTCTTGATTTTGGCTCAGGTCATGATCTCAGGGTTGTGAGATCAAGATCAAGCCCCATTGGGCTTTGCACTGGGCATGGAGCCTGCTTAAGATTCTCTCTTTCCCTCTCCCTCTGCCCCTCCCCACCCCAAATAGCTTCCATTTCTTGAGTTTTAGGATCATAGCATAAAATTATAAAGTGAATTCACCTTCAAGGTCTGTACTTTTTGGTATATACAATTTATCTTTTTTTTTAATATATAATTTATCATTTCTAATTTTGTATGTTAGGATTTTCTTTTCTTTTTTGATTAGGCAACCTGAAATTTTATGGGAACATTTTGGGCAGTTAGAAGGTATGGCTGAAGGTGATCTTCCAAGTTTTGATTTATCATGTTCCCTTTCCCATTCATTTCCCCTCCTTTGTCATTCCTTGTTGATCATAATAAGTACTGGCAGGGGACGATAATTAGCTTTTAAGTTATCTCTGAGTAGCAGGGACATGGATGATCCAGAGAGCACTTATTGCCAGTAGTTTTACTCATGAATTGGAATGGAGTTTTAACATTGTTTCTATCCCCACAAGGATGCTCCTGCTCTGTAAGGTATGAGGTGTTACAGCAGCTCTGTTTTATCCATGAGGATATTGAGGCCCAGCGTAGTTGGGTGACTTTTCTAAAGTCATAAATAGTGACAAAGCTGGAATAAGAACCCAGATCTTCTGTTTCTGATTAATTTTTTCAAATCTTAGTGAGAATTACAGTTCAGAAATACAGTCTTGGTGGCCATCAACTATTTTCTGCCATCCAGCACAGTCGATCATTCCACGTTCCATGTCAAAATGCTTTGCATTTGACCCCAAGAACACTCTGTTTCCCTCCCAGTTCGAACGCCATGACCCTGTGGATGGGAAAATCACTGAGAGGCAGTTCGGTGGCATGCTGCTGGCCTACAGTGGGGTGCAGTCCAAGAAGCTGACCGCCATGCAGAAGCAGCTCAAGAAGCACTTCAAAGAGGGAAAGGTAGGTATCTTTGTTTATAGGAAGAAAAGGAAGGTATGGTTGTATTGCAAAGGTGCTAATCTAATGAGAATGTCATGAAGCAAAGATTGAACTAATTCATTTCTGCTATATGAAAAAACATCAGTAAATGAGGAAGAAGGGAGAGCCCAGAATAAGCCCTTCGGTTTCTTGTTCAGAAAAAGGGTGGCACCATGAACTAAGACTGAGAAATTAAATGGGGTGCCTGGCTGGCTCAGTCGGTTGAGCATGCCTCTGTTGGTCTCAGAGTTGTGAGTTCAAGCCTCACACTGGACCTAGAACTTATTTAAAAAAAAAAAAATCAGGGGACGCCTGGGTGGCACAGTCGTTAAGCATCTGCCTTTGGCTCAGGGCGTGATCCCGGTGTTCTGGGATCGAGCCCCATATCAGGCTCCTCCACTAGGAGCCTGCTTCTTCCTCTCCCACTCCCCCTGCTTGTGTTCCCTCTCTCGCTGGCTGTCTCTGTCTAATAAAGAAATAAATAAATCTTTTTAAAAAATAAATAAATAAATAAATAAATAAATAAATAAATAAAAATAAAAAATAAATCAGAAAGTCTATCTGGAGAAAAATTAAAAAAGAGAGACTGGTTTACAGAGGAAGATAAAGAGTTTAGTTACAGATATCTTGATTTAAGATGCCTGTGGACCATCTGGTTAGAGATGATTAGCAGACACTTGGATATTCACATCTACTTCAGATGACTGAGATAGGTTTGGGAATCATCCACACATAATTCAAGTTAAAGCCATGAGAACCCATGAGATTGCCCCAGGAGCGTATTATACAGAAAAGAAATGTCCTTTTTTGGGCCAAAGGAAAAAATCAAGTGGAACATTAACATTCAGACAGTACAGGAAGGAAACGGTTAGAGAAAGTAGTTCAGTTGAAGCCAAGGAAGTAGAGGGTGCAGGCACAGAGGGGTCTGCAGTGTCACATGGGACAGAGAGGGTCCAGTAAAGTAAGATCATAAACATCCATTGGCTTTGGTAAAATGGTAATAATTGATGACCTTTGGGAGCTGTTAGAGTGGAGGACACATTAAAACGGGAAGTAAGGAAGTCGAGAAAGAGAAGAAAGGAAGAAAATGAGGAAAAGGGGAGAGGGGCTCCAGGAAGAAGGAAATAGAATATGTTCAAAACTCTGAGGCAGTGTATTAGTCTGCTTGGGCTGCTCCCACAAAACAGTACAGACTAGGGGGCTTCAACCCAAATTTATTTTCTCACAGCTCTGAAGGCCGGACATCTGTGATCAAGGTGCGGGGTAAATTAAATTTGTAATGAGGGCTCTCTTCCTGGCCTTTGGACAGCTGCCTTCTTTCTATAGCCTCACATGGCCTTTCCTTGGTTGTTTACATGGTAAGAAACAGAAAGAGGGAGAGTCAAAGAGCAAAAGCTGGAAAATTCACATGCACACTAGCTCTCTGATGTGTCTTCTTACAAGGATACTAATACTGTCAATTCAGGGCCCCACCCTTATGACCTCATTTAACCTTGTTTATTTGCTTAGAGTCCCCACCTCCTAATAGGCCACATTGAGGGTTAGGGCTTCAGCATATGTATAAGTTGGGGGGTGGGCCGGGGGGGACACACTGAGTCCATAACAGACAGAAAACACAAAGGTCTAGCACGTGTGAGGAACTGAGAGGGGACTGTTGTGGTTGGAGCATACTAGCAAGGAGGAGAATGGCCTGAGATGAGGTCTGAGAGGGAGATGGGGGCCAGCACGTGCATGGAACGAGTTTGGGTTATGTTCACAGTGCGATGGGAAGCTATTAAAGGGCCGTAAGCAATGAAATGCTTGTATATTTGTATGTGTGTTTAAATAAATGACACTGGCTCTTTTATGAAAAATGGTTTGGAAAGGAGCGAACATAGAAGCCGAAAGGCTGATACTAGGATTATTAGAGAATTCAGGAAGAGATGATGGAGCATTTTTTGAGCAGCACTGCGGTTGGAGACCATACCAATCAGCACTGCTCTCTGATAGCTTTGCACACCAGCTGCACCTGGGGCAGGAGGGGGCAGATGGTAGAACTGAGTCAGCATCTGGGGTTTTGCCAGGGTGTGGGACGGACATACTGAAGCAGAGATCAGTGAGGAGGCATACCTCAACGATCACACGCATACACACACACACCCCACAATGCTAGATCTTCTCATTCTCAGCCCAATACCCTTTCCACTGTACAGTGATTACCACTTGGCCATGACCAGAGAAACTGACCTGGCATTAAAAATGTTCTGTCCCTACACCAGGTGTTCCCTTGGTTATGGGGGAAGACTCACCATTAACAGAAAGTAACAGAGAACAATCCTTTCTCTTAGAGACAACTTTTACAGTGCTTAGTACCCAGCTCATATCTGTTAGAAATTGTAATTTCAGAAAATTAATGGTGAATGTTTAGGTGGATTTTTAGCCCCTATGCTGGAAGCACAGTGTTTGCATTGGGAAACAGTTGTCTTTTTACCAGACTAATTTTTAAATAAGTTTGATTCAGACGTTTATTTGATCTTAAAATAATTATCTATCATAATAGGCTAATTCATGTTTTATTTGAATTCATATTTAAAAGCAATAAATTGGGTGTTGGAGACATCTCCCTTGAAGGAATAGAGTAGCTTTGGCAAGAGTTACTTTAGGACCTGGAGACCTTGCAGAAGAGCTCTGAAGTAAAAGGACAGATTTTGTCAGATGATAAAAATCTGGGGTCTAAATTACTTCTGGCCCAGAATTTCTAGGCTGCGTTAGCAAGGAGATCGAGATTGATTGTCCTCTCATGTTGATTAAGTTTGTGAACATAGCAATTAACTAAAATGAGAGTTAATGAAGGGCCTTTGCTCCTGAGGTTGCCAGTCCATCTCTCTAGGACCATGTTTCATTAAAGGGGAATCACCATCTGCTTCCTAATTGTTTCTTTTATTCCGCTTTGGATTTGTTAACATAAATGTAAGTTTTGATTTGGCTCATATTAATCATTTTCTGTGTCGGATTCTGCACAAATTATCAGTCCAGACCTAAAGGACTGATGGTCTTAGTGGTGGTATTAAGTAAATATTTGCATATCTCTTAATGATGGTGCAATGTTTCACTGCCTTTCACATTGTTCTTTTTCTGTCTTTCCAACAGCCTTGTTAGATCTCATTTGCCTTTAAGAATCTAGAGACAGAAAGAAAGAGAAATGAATGACCCACCCAGAGTCTGGACTAAAATCTAAGGCTTTCTATTCCACATCTTGTCCTTTCTATCGCAGCGTTCTCCTTAACCGTACCCTTCCTCCAAAGCAGTGCTTCTCAAGCCCGGTCGCCCAGTATCACTTGGGGAATTTTTCAGAAATTTGATTGTTGGGGCGCTCTTTAAACCAGCTAAATCAGAACCTCAGTCGGTGGGTCCAGGCCTCAGTCTTTCTTAAAAGTCTCCGGAGGGGATTCTCATGTGCACTTTAGCTTGTGAGCCACTGCTCTGCAGGGGCTGTACTCTGTCAGCATCTCTAGATCTTTTGTCCCTAAGTAATAGCTGGAAGGATTGGGGAACCTGGCATGCTGGACCAATTACTCTATTCATGCTCAAGTAACTGCTATGTTTCTTATTTAATAGAGACAGTTTCCATTTCTTCCTTTTTTTTTTTTAATAGGTAACATGTTTTGGGGGGGCTTTATTTTAAGAATTAATCCCTATCCTCTACCAGATTTTCCCATTCTGCTCAATATCCTTTTTTCTTGTGAATGATTCTTTTAGACAAAATCTGACTCAGCTCTAAAATTTGCCTATTTTCCTTCCTCCATATTGTCTTCTTATTAAAAGAAAGACAATTTTCTGAAACTTTATAAATGTAATTCACAGGGATTGTTCTCTATGCTTAAGAGCAGCAGAAGCTGCAAACTTCAGTAATTTAGCAAATCCACTTAAGGCTGAATTGAAAATTATATTCAGTTCAATGTCGGCCATTGCTATGTGCAAGACACTAAGCCAGGTGCTGTGAGAAAGATAAAAGATAAAAACCATCACCTATCCCCAAGAAATATATAATCTGTAATAATTTAGTAAGAAAATATACATATATATATACACACAAAGAACTATGTAATTTCATATTCAGTATTTACTGAGCGTTCACTCTGTGCTAAGCACTCTTATAAATATTGGGAATACAGTAATGAGCAAATCCGAGTCTCTGCCTCATAGAACTTAACATTCCTAGTGCTGGGAGACAGGTAAAAAATAATTATACAAGGCAACTCACTCAACTTTGAGCCCCTTGAGAGCAGTGTCTTACTCATCTTTGTGTGTCCACAGCACAGTGAGTGTCCATAGGCAAATGTTTGTCAGATGCACTGGTGAATGTATTAAGTACCCTAATAAAGCCCTGGAGCCTTTTGGGAGCACCAATGAGAGAGATTAGAATGAACTGAAGAGACTAAGATTTCTTGGCGGAGATACAATTTGAACTTGGCCTTAAGCATAGAGGAGGATTTTGCAGGGTGTCAGCTTGTGCTTTGTCCTCAGCTTGCCTTCTGCTCCCTCATCATTTCCCCCCTGAACAATTTTGATCCTTAAATCTCTACAGTTGTTGAAGCCGGAAGGTCTCATCTACTGTAATTCCTTCCTGCTGAAGAGGGGCGTAGAGATGTCCCTATCTATGGGTCAATATTGGTCAGTTGGGGAATGTATAGGGGAGTAATAGGGGAGTTCCGAAAGGTGGAGGCAGCTAGAAGGAAAACAACCTTAGCTTGACGATAGCAAAGCCTCCAGTATCGTGAGAGTCTTCTTTAGCTTATGAAAGTCCTTTTGGGCACTTTCCTTTCTCCTTACCTCCCCCAACTCCCAAATATATAATTAGTCATTCCTCATAACCCCAGGGCAACAGCTCTTTCTACCCACAGGTCTCGTCCCCATGCTTTAATAAAATCACCTTTCTGCACCTCCCCCCAAAAAAGGCAGAGTAGAATTTTGACAAGCAAAAGTTATAAAGCAGTTTGCTTTTGCTTCGTGTTTCCTCTTAGATCCCTATCCCTGACAACCTTCTGTGGATATCGTGCTTATTAATACTGCTACCAGCTATGAAGCTGGGTTATAATAAACAGTTATAATAAGCAGTTATAATAACAAACAGTTATAATAAAACTATTAGATTATTAAGTTTGCATCTTATCTGTGGGTCATATTCATGTGGGCTCTCCTATTCACTTATTTTCACAGATATTTGAGAAGTGAGCCACATTGTAGTCATCATGGAATATCAGATTCTAGAAACATTGCTGCATAGCACTTGAAAAACTCTGATTCCAGTTATTAGGTGCCCATCAGAGTCACTATGTAGTAGAACACCTGAGGTATAGCCATTAAACTAAAAAGACTAGAACTCTACCTTATTGATTAGCTTTGTTTTACTGATTAGCTTTGAAACTTGTGCTTCCCCCGAAGAAGTACTAAGCTGTGAATTATTACTAAAAGAATTTATGGATTTTCCCCCATTATATTTCTGGTTTGCCCCTGCTATTAGTTTCACATACTTCAAAGGTCTGCCCCTGTTTTCTATCCCTCAAGCTCCTACACACACCAGAGAAGAGAATATATTTCAGAGCTTAATTGAATGAAGTCATTGCCATTGGTTCTGTAGTAATGGACCTGCCAGCTTACTAAGGATTCAACCTACTTCTTACTGAGTACTTGCCAAGTACTAGGCATTTTACCTAACTTTTCCCTAATTATCACATCTGGTTGGTGGATAGAATTTCTGCTTTTCAGATGAAAAATACTTTTCTGGGCCTTTGTTATTTGCCTGAGATCACACGGGTTCAAACCAGGACTATCTCATTCCACAGTCCATATCTTCCTACTAACGAGCCTATTCATTTGCCACTCCTTATTCTCCATGATTTGAATAGGCATAAGGGTTTGGGGGAAACAAGAAAACCAGTGTTGCTAGACCCTGGCCTATAGGGAGATGGCTAGAAAGGTAATTTATGGAAATATTTTATGAAGCATTTTGCCTTGAGTACTAGGCAAAAAGTTGGGTTTATCCAATTGACAGTGAGAAATCACTGGTATTTTGTGAGTCGGAGGAATGAACATATGAAGAAAGTGCTGTTTCAGGGTGATTAGATACTTGTAGAAGCATTAAGTAGTAGAAATGGTGTAATTTCCCTCCACTGTCAGGCAACAGTTGAAGAGAAGTCTAGGGTTTGCAATGAGAAGATGCCTTATTGGAGCAAGATCAGCATAGTTACACCTCTGAAAGGGTACCCAAGAAATTGGTGACATTAACCACAGGTAGGGAGGGAGACTGGAAGACAGGGGTAGAGGAAGAATCTGCTTTGTGCTGTTCATATATTACTGTTCATAATAGTCATATATTAAAATAATTAAATGTTTTTTAAAACTCTAAAAATAATTAGATGTTTTAAAAAACTAAGCAGAAGATTGAGCAAATGATAAGATTGGTGAAGGCATAGTGTATATAGGAGAAGAAAGAAGACTGTTTTATCTTTTCAGAGGGCCATAGAGGGAACTCAGGCAATGGGATTGATTCCCGGCAGGTGGATTTGCTATGACTGATTGAAAGACAAGGCAAGGGAATACGTGTTACAGTGTGTTGCCCTGTAATCATGTGTTACCCTCATCTGTGGCCTGTCAGCACTTGATACCTAGCATTAAGGGACAACTCCAGAGGAAGCCAAATTTTCCTTACCCCTCTTTCTACTCCAGCTGCTTTTTATTTCGTTAACAGCTTTATTGAGGTATAATTTAGACCATAAAAGTCACCCATTTTAAGTGAACAGATCAATGACTTTTCATAAATTTACAGAGTCATCACTGCCATCCAGTTTTAGAATATTTGCATCACCCCAAAAAGATCCCTCATGCTAGCTGGGTTTCCTCCCTTGCCCCCAGACAACCAGACATCTTTTTTCTGTCTCTACAGATCTGTGTCGTCTGGACATTTCATATGAATGCATTCATAAAATAATGTAGTCTTTTGTGTCTAGCTGCTTTTACTTATCATGTTTCGAGGTTTATCCATGGTGTTGCTTGTATTCGTAGCTTACTGTCTTTATTGCTGAATATACTAAACGGAATTCCATTGTATGGATATACTACATTTTGTGTATCCATTCACCACTTGAACATTTGAATTGTTTCCAGTGTTTGGCCATTGTAAATAATACTGCCATGAATATTTGTGTACAGGTCGTTATGTGAACCTATGTTTACATTCCTCTTGAGAAAACTGCTAGGAGTAGAATGGCTGGGTTTTATGGAAAAATTGAGTTTAACTTTTTTGTTTTTTATGAAAGCACCAAACTGTTTTCCAAAGTGGGTGTACAGGGGCGCCTGGGTGGCACAGCGGTTAAAGCGTCTGCCTTCGGCTCAGGGCGTGATCCCGGCGTTATGGGATCGAGCCCCACATCAGGCTCCTCTGCTATGAGCCTGCTTCTTCCTCTCCCACTCCCCTGCTGTGTTCCCTCTCTCGCTGGCTGTCTCTATCTCTGTCGAATAAATAAATAAAATCTTTAAAAAAAAAAAAAAAAGTGGGTGTACAATGTTACATTTCCACAGCAATGTATGAGAGTTCCAGTTTCTCCACATCTTTATTAAAACTCGTTATTGTCTGTCTTTTTGACTGCCGTCATTCTAATAGGTATATAGTGGTTTCTCATTGTGGTTTGAATTTGTGTTTCCCTAATGACTGATGATCCTGAGCATTGTTTCATGAACTTATTAGCCATTCATATATCTTGTTTGGTGAGACGTCTATTCAGATACTTTTTAAATTGTGTTATTTTTTTTCTCATTATTGAGTTGGAAGAGTTCTTTACATAGTTCTGGATACAACTCCTTTTTCAGATATATGATTTTTAAATATTTCTCCCAGTCTGTGTTTTGTCTGTTCTCTCAGTATTTTTTTTAAGATTGATTTATTTATTTTAGAGAGAGAGAGCAAGCAGGGGGAGAGAGAGAATCCTGAAGCAGACTCCCCGCTGAGCACGGAGCCCAATGTGGGGCTCGATCCCAGGACCCCGAGATCATGACCTAAGCCAAAATTAAGAGTCAGCAGCTTAACTGACTGAGCCACCCAGGTTTCCCTGTTCTCTCAGTATTTTGAAGCACAAAAGGTTTTAATTTTGACGAAGTCTAATTTATCAGTTTTTTTATTTTATGAATTGTGCTTTTGGTGTCGTATCTAAGAACTCTTTGTCTTACTCGAGATTATGAAGATTTTTTATGGTTTCTTCTAAACATTTTGTCAATTGCTTTTAGTTTTGAAAGACAATTCTAGGGGCACCTGGGTGGCTTAGTTGATTAAGCATCTACCTTGGCCCAAGTCATGATCCCAGAGTCTGGAATTGAGCCCCGCATCCAACATGCTCCCTGCTCAGTGGGGAGTCTACTTCTCCTTCCCGCTCTACCTCTGTCCCTCTCCCTGCTCATGCTCTCTCTCTCTCTCAAATAAATAAAATCTTTAAAAAAAAAAAATTCCCTTTGATGCCATGCTTAAGGGAAGATTATTTCCTTTTGACTACTGTTCTGCAGGTCAAGTCACCTGCCAATGGCTGTGCAGAGCTAATGCCTCCCAGTCTGAACACCTCGACTTGCAGAAAGCACATCCTCTCACTTTCCATCCACAAACCTCATGTTATAGTCTTATTATAGCTTTCTTGCTAGAGACCCCTCTGGATTTTTTACAAAGGTAGTTACAAAGGAATAAGAATTTTGTGACTGGCATCATCTTTTCTTTAAGGAGACCTATCTAAATTGTAAGCTGTATAAAATATCTAAGGCCCATGTCCAAAGTAATTTCATTTCTCTCACTGTTCTTAGCATAGTGCTAAGTTGTTAGTAAGTGCTCAATAAATATTTTTATTATATCTATATAGTAAAAGGTAAAACGTTACATATTTCAGTTTAATAATGGCATTAATATGATTTGTATCCCAGTTTTTCTAAGTCAACAGATGAATAGCCATTCAGTTCAGATTTTCTCTGTGTCCTTAAATAATTCTCAGCATGACTACTCTGGCCTATTGTATTTGATGTTTCACAGTAAATTTACTAGCAAACATTTGAGCTTGTTTGTCAGAGTGCGTAGCATTTCCTGTACCATGTGCTTTGTTTTAGGATTTTTATGTTAATCATTTTTAAGTGTATAGTTCAGTGGCAGTAAGCACATTCATTCATTCTGTGTACAACCGTCACCACCATCCATTTTCCCTAACTGAAACTCTGTACCCATTAAGCAATTCCTGGGGCACCTGGCTGGCTCAGTCCATAGAGCTTGCAACTCTGGATCTCAGGGGTCGTGAGTTCAAGCCCCATGTTGGGCATAGAACTTACTAAAAATAAAAAAATTTTAAAAAGAGCAAGTCCCCATCCTTCCCCCCAGCCCTGGCAACCACCATTTTACTTTCTGTCTCTGTAAACTTTAATAATCTAGGTACCTCATATAAGTGGAATCATAGAGTATTTGACCTTTTGTGACTGACTTGTTCCACTTGGCATAATGTCTTCAAGGTTCATCCATATTGTAGCTTCTGTCAGAATTTCCTTCCTTTTAAAGGGTGAATCATATTCCATTTTGTTTATACATTCATGCATCAGTGGACACTTGAGTTGTTTCGACCACTGCATGTCTTTTGATGGAGGGGAAGAGAAAATGGTATTAGTGTATCCAACCACAAGCAGGTGGTATTGTAGAAGCTATACTTCTGATCCAGTAGAATTCTCCTCTCTAAGGTTGATTCTAGCCTAGTGTTTACATTGGATAGCATACTAAGGCATTCATATAAGGAATACGTCCTATCTCTGGATGCTCTAAGTCAAGGCCAAGAGAACGGCCTCAAGTTAGGGAAAAAATATTTACTATAAGCCTCCCAGTTCACTGCCAAAAATTATGGAGCTCTGTACATAGTAGGTAGTCCATAAATATCTGAATGCATACTTAAATACAGATGTACCACTGTGCATAATTGCCAAAAACTGGAAACAGCCCAAATAGAATGGATAAAAAAATTGTGGCATATTCACACAACAGAATATTAACAGCAATAAAAATTAGTTAACTACAGAATGCAAAACATAGACAAATATTAAAGGGAAAAGCCATATATAATAGAACGCATACTGCATGATTCCATTTATAAAGTTCAAAACAAGCGTAATTGAACTGTTTCTCTTTGAGGATGCATAAATAAATACATAGTAACACCATTTTTAATTTTTTTTATTTTTTAAAGATTTTATTTAGTTATTTGATGGAGAGAGAGAGCACAAGCTGGAGAAGCAGCAAGCAGAGGGAGAGGGAGGCATGCTTCCCGCTGAGCAAGGAGCCCTCTGCAGGGCTCGATCCCAAAACCCTGGGATCATTACCTAAGCCGAAGGCGGATGCTTAACTAACTGAGCCACCCAGACAGGCCTCTATAGTAATGCAATTTTTTTAAAAAGGCAAGGAAGGAAATGAATCCACTAAAAGTCAGAATAGTGATTAACACTGGGTAAAGGAGCTTATGACTGAGACGGAGCATATTGAGGGGCGAGACAAAGGCTTCAGGGATGCTGATGATAGTCTGTTCCTTGACCTCAGTGGAGGTTCTGTGGGTGTTCGTTTTACAGCAGTTTGTTGTACATTTATGTTTTATGCAGCTTTCTGTATGGTCATCATATTCCACAATAAAAAGTTTTTTAACTTCTATTATTCTAAGGAAAATTAGAAAAGATTGTGTGAATAATCATACATACAGTATTTTAGCTCTTAGTTTGATGGATTAAATGAGAAAGATGCCACTGACCCAGTTTGGAGAGTACCAGGAAAGAACCATATATTATCAGTATTGAAGTTTCCTTATTACTAAATTCCCCGTGTGGATCCCAGGGCTCTCTAGTTTGGGGAAATGGAAATTGGAAGAGGGGCAGCCCTCAACAGAGGCCAGTCAGCATTGACAATGTTAAGGACCTGATATGCTTCATTAAAAGCATTCAGCTCAGCTTCTCAGCAGTGTTACTCACTTCTTAGAAACTGTATTCATTTCCATCACAGCGTGATGTGTGGGAAGTGGGAAATAGTCAAATAGGACAAATCCTCCACCCTGTAAGGAGACTCCCTTGCCCCTAGTTATACGACTACTCTCTCTCGAGCCATCAGAGGAAGTCAAATCAGAGATCAGCAAATCGCAGGAGCAACTTTTGAAAAGAGCTTCTTCATTCAGAGAATTTCATCCGATTAAAATTAAGTGGCAAATTGCTTCATTAGTAGCTTTTAGATTGACATAATGAACAGCTTCCCAAGTGCTTGGGTTCTGCTAAATTCTCAAACCATTCCCCTGTATATCACTGACTTTGGTGTTTTGTTTTTTTTTTAATTAGCTTAAGCCTCAAAAAGCTTAGCTGGCCTAAGGGTTGATTATTAAAATGGAAGTCCTGACTCTAGTCCAACTTGTTAAGATGTATAACATGTAACAGATCAAGGGGCTAAAGCTCATTTAGGAAATGTCATAATAGATACTGTGACTAATTGGAGGGCACAGTTAGAAATATTTTTATTAAAGATATCCAGCCATCACTGTAAACAGCTTCATGTCAGATTTTACATGGGAGCGGAAAGCAATGAGCCAGCTTGCCTTTCTCAGTGTAAAATTCTAGAGTTGTGTTCCCTTGTTGTATACAGATTTGGCATTCCTTGACGAATTTATTCAGTTTCTGTTCTAAACAGCATAAATTTCTAATTTATAGATATGAATAACTGCCTACTTCACTGCATTTTGTGCTGCTTTTTGTTACAGGTTCCTGCCTTATCTTGCTGTCTCTCTTCTTTCAGGGTCTGACATTTCAGGAAGTGGAGAACTTCTTTACTTTCCTAAAGAATATTAATGATGTAGACACTGCATTAAGCTTTTACCATATGGCCGGGGCATCTCTTGATAAAGGTAATGAAACCCAAAAATTTTTTCTTGCGGGTATAAACATTGAATCTGTAATGTATTAAGTGACTATCCCTCCTTAACAATAATATGTGAGTTTTTCTTGACATTTTCTTTGGTTTGTTCTGTTTGTTGCCATTGTTGCATGAGCCTTATATTTCACCCTGAGAGACCAAGCTCAGCAAATGTATTTTCTTGTGCCAAAGGCTGTGGTCAAGGCAGATGCCCATCTTTAGATACTTTGGAACTTCTCTCACCGGAGCCAGAGTCATGACATATTTAATGTGAATCTGAAGTCCGTATGCATTTCAATTCATTCCTCGGTGGGAAGCAATAGTTTTGTTTATTTCTTGTGTTAACGTGGCTTTTTGCTTTGTTTTTTAGATAAAATCATGGCTTAGAATAGCTCCCCTGCCCACCATTGGCTTACTTTCTACAAATTCTGTTCCACTTAGTACAGACAATGTGAGAGAGTAGGGGAAATGAAAACATTATTTTCCCCCAATATTTTATTATGAAAAATTTCGAACATTGAGAACAGTTGAAATAATTATTCAGAGAACATCCATATATGCACTTCAATTAACATTTTTCTCTATTTCCCAGATAATATATCTGTGTATATGTTCATCCCTCTATCAATCTCTTATTTTTATGCTCTTAAAGTAAGTTGTAGACATAAGGCATGTCTCAATACTTCAGCATGAGTACTAACTGAAGTTCAGTATTTCTTTAAAGTTCCCTTGTGCCCCTTCATAGTCTGTTTCTGCCCCCATGCACCGAGACAACCTTAATCTGTGTATTTTTCCACCATACATTAATTTTGTTTGTTCTAAACTTCCTACAAATGGAATTATCCAACGTATAATCTTTTAAAGTTTCTCTCAGTGTATTTTTGAGATCCATCAATGTTGTCATGTGTGGTTTGTTCCTTTTTTGAGAAGTAATTTGTTGTGTGAATACTCCACAATTTGTTTATCCATTTCTCTCAGTGTATTTTTGAGATCCATCAATGTTGTCATGTGTGGTTTGTTCCTTTTTTGAGAAGTAATTTGTTGTGTGAATACTCCACAATTTGTTTATCCATTTCTCTCAGTGTATTTTTGAGATCCATCAATGTTGTCATGTGTGGTTTGTTCCTTTTTTGAGAAGTAATTTGTTGTGTGAATACTCCACAATTTGTTTATCCATGTTTCCAGTTACTGGCTATCTTGAATAAAGCTGCTATCAATTTCTTGTTAGTCTTTTTGAAGACACGTATTGCCGTTTCTCTTGGATAAACTCCTGGGAGTGAATTGCTGGGTTCACAGGAAGGTATTTAGTTTATAAAAAAAAAAAATGTCAGTCCCTTTTTCACAGTGTATTACATTCCCACCAGCAGTGACAACAGTTCATGTTGTTCCCATTCTTGTCCATAGTTGGCAGTATTCTGGGGTGTATATAAAGACATCTCGTTATGTTTTTCTTTTGTATTTCCTTTTTTTTTTTTTTTAAGATTTTATTTATTTATTCGACAGGATAAAGACAGCCAGCGAGAGAGGGAACACAAGCAGGGGGAGTGGGAGAGGAAGAAGCAGGCTCATAGCGGAGGAGCCTGATGTGGGGCTCGATCCCATAACGCCGGGATCACGCCCTGAGCCGAAGGCAGACGCTTAACCGCTGTGCCACCCAGGCGCCCCCTCTTTTGTATTTCCTTAATGACTTCTGCTATTGAGCAGCTCTTTTGTGTTCTTGTCATTCACATATCTTCTTTGGTGAAGTGTCTGTTGAAATCTTTTGCCCATTTTTATTAGGGTTGCTTATCTTATTATGCACTTGTTGAAATTCTTGATACATTCTAGGATACTAGGCCTTTATCAGATACATATATTGTGAATAGTTTTCTAGACTGTGACTTGCCTGTTCACTTTCTTAATGGTGTCTTTTTCATTTGCAGAAGTTTTCTTTAATTTTGATGAAGTCTAATTTATTGAATTTTAATTTTTTTGTTATTACTTTCTGGGCCTTATAAAACCTTTATCTACTGCCAAACTGTGAAGATATTCTTTTATATTTTCTCCTACAAGCTTTAGAGCTTTAGCTCTTACATTTCTTGTATGATCCATCTCAAATTAATTTCTATATATGGTGTGAAATAGAGTATTCCACATGGATATCCGGCTGTACCAGCACCATTTGTTGAAAAAGCCCTCCATTGGTTTGCTTTGGCACCTTTATCAGAAATCAAATTACCTTTTAAGTGTAGATTTGTTTATGAGCTCTCTAATCTGTTACACTTACCTATATGTCTAGCTATGTGTGCATACCCATACTCAGTCTGATGATTGCTATAGCTTTATAGAAAGTCTTGAAGTGTCAGGTATCATAAATCTCTCAACTTCATTCTTCTTTCTCAAGATTGCTTTAGATATTTTAGGTCCTTTGTATTTCCACATAAATTTTAGAATCAGCTTATCACTTTCTATGTAAAAAAAGAGGTGGGATTGGGGTAGCTGGATGGCTCAGTCAGTTAAGCATCTGCCTTCAGCTCAGGTCATGATCTCAGGGTCCTGGGATCAAGCCCCACTTTGGGCTCCTTGCTCAACGGGGGGTCTGCTTCTCTGTCTCCCTCTGCCCCTCCCCACCTCATGCATTCTCTCACTCTCTCTCCCAAATAAATAAATAAATAAATAAATAAATAAATAAATATCTTTATTAAAAAAAGAGGCGGGATTGTGATTATAGTAACACTGAATACATATTAATTTGGAGAGAATTGACATATTAGTGATATTGAGTCTTCCAATTCATGAGCATATTATATCTCTCCATTTTTTTAGATCTTAGATTTTTCTCAGCATTGGCTTTGTAGTATTAAGTAGTATACAGGTCTGGCACATATTTTTAGAAATTTATGCCTAATCATGTTATGGTTTTTATGCTATTATAAATGGAATTTTGTTTCATTTTCCAATTATTTGGTGCTGTTATTAAAATACAATAGATTTTTATATATTGATCTTGTATTCTACAATCTTGCTAAATTCACTTATTCTTCTAGCTGTTTCATAGATCCATTAGGATTCTCTATGTAAGCAGTTGTCACCTGCAAACAGATAGTTTCACCTCTTCTTTTTTGAGATTCATGCCTTTTTTTTTTCTTGCCTTGTTGCACTTGTTGAATACAAGTGGTAAGAGAAGGCATCCCTGGTTCTTGACCTCTTCCTTATTTTAGGGGAAAAGCATTCCATATTTCACCATTGAGTTGGATATGAGACTGTGGATGCCCATTATCAGATTAAGGAAATTCCGTTCCCTTCCTAATTTAAAAAAAGGTTTTTATCATGAGTAGCTATTGAGTTTTGTAAAATACTTTCCCTGTGTATCTATATAAATGATGATATGACTTTTCTTCTTCACTGTGTTAATATGATAGATTACCATATTAAGGGATATAATTATCCCTTATTGTCCTGAAATAAACCCAGCTATGTAATAATGTATTATTAGGCTTTTTATATACATTGCTATATTTGATTTGCTAACATTTTATTAAATATTGAGGGGTATTGGTCTGTAATTTTCTTTTTTGTAATATCTTTTCAGGTTTTCTATCAGAATTTACTGTTCTCATAAAATGAATCAGGGACATTTTTCTTCTTTATTTTCAGAAAGAGTTTGTGTAAGATTACTATTCTTTCTTTCTGAATATTTTGATAGAATTCACCAGTGAAACTATCTGGACCTATGGTTTTCTTTGTGGGTAGGTTTTGGTAATTTAATTTCTTTAATAAATACACAGGTATTCAGAGTTTATGTTTTATCTTGTGTGAATTTTGATAAGTTGTGTTTTTTTAGGAATTTTCCCATTTATCTAAATTATTGAATTTATTGAAAGAAAGTTGCTCGTAATATACCATTATTATCCTTTCAACATCTGTAGAATCTATAGAATCTGAAATCAGCTCTTTTTCCCCTAACATTGGTGAATTACAGCTTCTATCTTTTTTTTTCTTACTTACTTTACCTAGGTGTTTGGCAGTTTTGTTAAACTTTTCAAAGAACCAATTTTTGACTTTGTTTTCTGTATTTTTTTTCTACTTTTCTGTTGTTATTTCCTTCTTTCTTATTTGCAGTATACATTACTTTCTATTTCTAGCTTCTTTTGATCGTACTTTACCTACATTCTCTTTTTTCAAAGATCTTATTTATTTATTTATTTGAGAGAGAAAGAGCACAAGCTGGGGGAGAAGCAGAGGGTGAGGGAGAAGAAGAGAGAGAGGAAGAAGCAGACTCTCTGCTAAACAGAGAGCCTAATGCAGGGCTCCATCCAAGAACTCCGGAATCATGACCTGAGCCGTAGGCAGATGCTTAACCTACTGAGCCACTCAGGCACCCCTTACCTACCTTTTCCAAGATAAGCTTTTGAAGCTATAAATTTATTTGTTGGGGTTTTTTTTAAGATTTTATTTATTTGTGAGAGAGAAAGAGAGAGAGCACAAGCAGGGGGAATGTTAGAGGAAGAACCAGGTTCCCTGCTGAGCAAGGAGCCTGGTGTAGGACTCAATCCCAGGAATCATGACCTGAGCCAAAGGCAGACACTTAACTGACTGAGCCACCCAGACGTCCCTATAAATTTATTTCTAAACATGGTTTTATCTGTGTCCCACAAATTTTGATATGTTGTATTTTGATCATCCTGTTTGAAACATTTTCTGATTTTCTCTGTGTTTTCTTAGGTGACCCATGTGTTATTTAAAAGTATGTTTTTAAATTTCCAAATAGTGTTTTTTCTTGATATATTCTTGTTTTTTATTTCTGATTTAATTCTATACTAGCCAGCGAACAGACTATAAAATTTCACTTCTTCAAAATTGATTGAAACTTGTTTTATGGCTCAGCATATGGTCAGTTTTTTAAAGACTGTTTCCATAATTTGAAAAAAAATGTGTATTCTGTACTTTTGAGTATGGTGTTGTAAAAATTTCAGGTCAAGGTGGTTGATAGTGTTCAGATCTTTTATGTCCTTACTGACTTTTTTGTCGAGTTGCTCTATCAATTAGTGAGAGAAGGATGTCAAAATCTCCACATATCGTGCTTGCTTCCACAGCACAGGTACTAAAATTGGACCGATACAGAGAAGATTAGCATGGGCCCTGCACAGAATGTTATGCAAATTCTTGAAGCAAAAAAAAAAAAAGAAAAAAAGAAAATCTCCACATATGATGTGTGTATTTGTCTGTCTTTTCCTTTAAGTGATGTGAGTCTTTGCTTCATGAATTTTGAGCTCTGGTATTAAGTGCATACACACTTACTGATTAGGATTATTATGTTTTCCTGATGAATTGACGCTTTTATCATTATGAAATGTTCCCCTTTATCTTTAGTAATATACCTTTTCTTGAAATCTACTTTATCTGATAGTGGTATAATTACGCCAGCTTTTTTTATGGTTATTATTTGCATAGTATGTCTTTTTCTGTTTTTTATGTTCCACCTGTCTGTGTCTTTAGATAAGTGCATCTCTTCTAGACGTATACTTGGATCTGGTGGCCTTTTAGGTGTATCTCTTTGCATTTCATATCTTAATGGTTTCTCTAGAAATTATAACATTTCACCGTTCACTTAAAGTTAATATTGTGCCACTTTCAGTGAAATATAAGAACCGTGCAGTCAAGTAGTTCCATTTACCATCACCCTATGTTTTATGCTATAGTTGTCATTTGTGTTTCTTCTGTATATATTATAATCCCTATAATGCAATATTAGGATTGTTGCTGCCAACAGTTTTTTTTTTTTTTAAGATTTTATTTATTTGACAGAGAGACACAGCGAGAAGGGAACATAATCAGGGGGAGTGGGAGAGGGAGAAACAGGCTTCCTGCCGAGCAGGGAGCCCAGTGTGGGGCTCGATCCCAGGACCCCAGGATCACGACCTGAGCTGAAGGCTGACGCTTAACGACTGAGCCACCCAGGCGCCCCTCAACAGTTTTTCTTTTAAGAAATTAAGAGAAAAAAATAATCTTTTTTACTTACCCATATTTACCATTTACTTCATTTTTTCCTGAGTATCTAGCTTTTTATCTGGTATCACTTCTCATCGGTCTGACTTTTGTCATTCCTTATGGTACAGACCTGCTAGCAATGAATTCTCTTAGACTTCGGTTGATCTGACAGTGTCTTTATTTCACTGTTGGGTACTGCAATGTGTAAGTTTTAAATCTCTCCAAAGCACTGACTGAGTTTTTATAAGCACAATCTTGTTTATTCAACACTTTTCAGTGGATTCCTTAAGATTTTCTAATATAAGATGATGCCATCTGCAAATAGAGATTATTTTACTTCTTCTTTTCCAAACTGGATGCTTTTACTGCATTTTCTTAGTCCACATAGGTTTTTTTAAAGAACAGATGCTTGTTTGCTTGTTTGTTTATTTAAAATAATACTTCCTCTGACCTTTGTAGAATCCCTTGAAAAAAACTGATGGTATCATAGAGGTTATGTATGTATGTGTAATATCACAGGGTTATTTGTCCAGAATAGCTTCAGTTCTATTGCTCTGTTTCACAAAACGAATCTTTGACAGCATCTGAAAATCCAAAGATATAAGATTTAAAGTCATCATTTATTGTAAAAACAAAATTAATAAATATATATTTGCATACCTTTTTTTTTAAGATTTTATTTATTTATTTGACAGAGAGAGAGACAGCCAGCAAGAGAGTGAACACAAGCAGGGGGAGTGGGAAAGGAAGAAGCAGGCTCCCTAGCGGAGAAGCCTGATGTGGGGCTCGATCCCAGGACTCTGGGATCACACCCTGAGCCAAAGGCAGACGCTTAACGACTGCGCCACCCAGGCGCCCCTGCATACCTTTTTTGAAAAGCTCAACTAAAGACAGAATTGCTTTAAAGAACAATTATCTTGGATGAATCACTGTGTTAAAATTATAGGATGTATAAAATAGAATGATTCAGGGTAGTGGTGGCAAAGGAAAGTGCAACCTAGTGGTTTAAAAAAAAAAAAAAGACAGTGTTTCTTTCTAATGACTTCAGGCCATTTCCTGGGATGTTTAGTCTCCATATAATCCATGCCTCATTATCCTTGCTAATAGAGGCAGTGTTAAAAATTATACAGTCATATCTGACATCCAAATATATGTTTGGCTTTGAGATATATGATACTTAACATTTGTTTTGACTTCCTGGTTTGTTTTATCTATGTAACTTTGGATTCCCTGGGTGTAAAACGATAGATATCTAGGGGAAGCTGGCCTAGATTCATACTAAGTAGCAGGGAGAAGCCAAGTGTATTCATTTCCTAGGGCCGCCATAACAAATTACCACGAATATGGTGATTAAAAAAAAAAACACAGAAATGTATTCTGTCACTATTCTGTGGGCCACAAATCTGAAATCAAGATGTTGGCAAGGCCATGCTCCCTCTGAAGGCTCTAGGGGAAAATCCTTCCTTGCCTCTTCCAGCTTCTCATGGCTCTAGTCACTCCTTGGCTCATGGCTGCAGAACTCCAGTCACTGCTTCTGTCTTTACATGGCCTTTCCCTCTGTCTCCCCATGTCTTTCTTCTGTTTATCTCTTAAAAGGATACTTGTCAGTGGACTTACGGTCTGTCTGGATAATCCTTAGCCCAGATCTCATCTCAAAATCTTTAATTTAATTACAACTGCAAAGACCCTTCTTCCAAACATAGTCACATTCACAAGTTCTAGGGGTTAAGATGTGGACATATCTTTTAGAGGGCTACTGTTCAACCCACCACAGTAACCAAGAACTAAATATCACCCATAAGTAGTCCACCAAGCAAGACCAAAATGGGAGGCAGAGGGGAGAGTGAATTTAAATTACTTTGAGAATACTTGTATTGTCTGTTTAAAAGCTTAAATTATTCTAAAAACCTAATTATGCTATTTACCTGGGTAACTTCTATTTATCTTTCAAGTCTCACTTCAAATGTCACTTCCTCAGAGAGGCCTTCCCTAACTACTCAATATAAATTATAAAAAACTAACTATATTGTCTATAGTTCTTATAATTTTTTTTTTAAAAAGACGCATTAACCTAAAATCCTCTGCCTTCACTGTTGTCATCAATTCCTAGCCATAAATTAGGGACAAGGGCTTTAATTTCCACAAATGCGGCTAATTGGGCAGAGCAGAGACCACTAACTACAATATTTTGTGTATAGTAGGCCCTCAATAACTTCCTAAGTTATTTACCACCTATCCAGGAGCTCAAAAAAAAAAAAAAAATACGCATTAGGCTGATTTCTTGCTGCCTCACTCCCACATTCATTTCTTCAATAAATCCTTGTCTCTACTTCCAAAATATATCCTGCATCTGACTCCATTTCTGCATCTCCCCTATTAAAGCCCTAGTCTCTCTACCCAGGCTTAGGGGGTTCCATATGTCATGGTCCTGTATACTCTGAGTTCATCAAATACCACTTTCTTCCAAGGTGTCTCCATTCTACACTCTCTTTGTTTATATTCTATTTCTTTTTTTTTTTTTTAAGATTATTTATTTATTTATTTATTTAACACAGATAGAGACAGCCAGTGAGAGAGGGAACACAAGCAGGGGGAGTGGGAGAGGAAGAAGCAGGCTCATAGCGGAGGAGCCTGATGCGGGGCTCGATCCCATAACGCTGGGATCATGCCCTGAGCCGAAGGCAGACGCTTAACCGCTGTGCCACCCAGGCGCCCCTCTTTGTTTATATTCTAAACATACCAAGTTCATTTCCACGTGAAGGCCTTTGTTCTAGCTGTTCCTTCACCTCAGATGCTCTTTCCCATGATCTCGGTGTATTTGGGCTCCCTATAATTCGGGTCTCATATAAATCACTTCCTCAGAAAGACCTTCCCATCCTAAAGTCACTCCGTCACCCTGTGTGTCATAGCATTTGTCACTACCTGATATTTTCTCATGTGTTTATTATCTGAGTCTGCTTACTAGCATGCTTATATGTCTTGTTCATGGATATATTCCCCACACCTAGGACAATCCCTGGGATACAGTAGACACTTTATAAATATTTGACCAATAAATGAACAAGTGAATAAACATTTTTGATGGATTAAATAAGACATTGGATCTCAAGCCAATAACACTCACCTTTCCCAGTAGACCCAGAGAACAAACTCATGCCATTAATTCATTATGTTCTTCTGTAACCCCTATCTTTTAGACTTGATGTTAGGTCACCTTTTGCATGCTCAAAAGGGTGATATCAGTATTGTGAACTATTCACACGCTAGCATGTGCCTGGGAAGACTGGCATGGGTTCAGTTATCCTCGCTGAGTTCCCTCACTCTGCCAGATGTGCCTGTCCTCTGCAGCCTCTCCTTGCACTTTCCCCTTTGCTTTCAAACCTTCCTAATCCTGACCATCCTACTAGTGATATTTCCATTGGTTTGAGTTCTACCCGAATTCTCCCTCTGCAGAATCATGGGATTTTTCTGCTAAGAGGAATCTTGGAAGAGAGGGAAAAAGTGTAGTGGTTAAGAACACAGGTTCTGAAGTCCTGTTGTCTGGGTTTTAAGCTTGGCTCCATCATTCACTGGCTGAGTTGCTTTGGGCAATCTCCGAATTTAGTCTCTATGTTTTTAAAATCAGGATCATGATACCTAAGTCATAGGGTATTAAACTTGTGCCTATCATGTGGCGACTGTGTGATAAATGTCAGCTGCTTTCATTATGTTGATATAAACCAGGTTTAGTGTGGTTCATCCGTTTGTTCAGCCAGCAGCATAGGTACTGTGCTGGGTTCTACCCTCAAGAAGCTCACGGTCTAATAGGGGAGAAAGAGAAGAATACAGGTTGTTCAAGTTTGGTGTGATAAGTGCTAATTAGAGAGAAGATGAAAAATGGAGCCTCTACCCCATACTAGGGGTGGGGACAGAGTGGGGCAGGGGTAGAGACAGAGTACTTCTGTCTGCCTTCTGCTCTCAGTCTTGGTTGTCTTCATTTTTCCCCAAAAGGTTAGGACCTTCAGAAATTGGCACAGTCTTTTAGAGGCCCTGGCATGGTCTCTTCCTTGGCTATTTTAGAGCTTGCAAACCTGTCTTTAGACATAATTTAGCACAGAATTTCCCAAACAGCATTGTGAAGAACACTATTTACTGCAATATGTTAATGGTTCTGTGAGTTAAAAAAAAAATGTTTCATGGTTCAAATAAGTTCAGAAAATGCCAGGTTATACAGAATTTCTTCCTGCAGCACTACTCCTGCCAACTTTTTAATATGCTAATGTGCGTTATTAATCTCCGAGAAAGCCATATAGTTCTCAAACTTGATTTGCCCCAAAATGTCTTTTAACAACTTAAAGAGCTAATGTTCTTCAGAACAGTTTGAGAACCCAGGCAGGTGGCAACTACAGATTCCCCATATGACAGCATGATCCAATCCCTCCAGAGTACAAATAACAAAGTTCACTGAGGCTCTTTCTTTAGTTTCTAGTGGCCCCTGTGAGAATAACAAACTCCCAGGCAAATGTGAAATGTCCTTGGAGAATTTTGACCATTTGAAGAAAGAACCTTCCTCCATGAAATAGTGTATATTCCCCCTATAGGTCGTCTCTTGTTTAGCACTTAAGAGGAATTGGTTCTGTGGCTTATTCGTACACATACAGGACATAAACTTAGATATATAACCTCTCAAGTGCTGTCTGAATGATTTACCTAGTCTGAAGAAGGTAATGGAAAACTGAACACAGCTTCCTCCCTGATGGCATCCTTTAATGGAAAAGTTAGAAATTGAATTGGAGCTCTAGAATGAGCTATTGTTTGTATAACTTAGAATATTCTTATTTTTGTGAAGAGAATAAAAGGTTTCCAGGTATGGTGAGGCCCCATTATAAAGCATCTCAGGGTATTACAGATTTGGTAAACTTGTAGGTCCACTTGTGTTCCCTCTGTTCTTTGAATGGTAATACAGGAAAATAATCTGGCAAATGTAGTCCATGGCCTTTAATACTCAAGCCCCAGCACAAGCTTGCTTAGGTTGAAAATTGTAATTTATGACATGATTGTCCTTAATTTTTTATAGTCATTCTATACGCACAGTTTACCTTCTTGTCTGACAAGGCAAGAGAATAACCAGCAAAGCCTGTGGTATAACTCCTACGGGATGCTCTCATTACACCCCAGGTGTTTTTTCCTAAAGTATCAGTCATAGCAAATTATCTGTATTGCCTTTATTTCTGAAGTGACCTGGATGGCATAGATGACCTTTAAGAATCTTTGTGGCTTTGAAATTTTTCGAGTCTCTTATTTTGAATGAGTAAAGGGGTCTTCGTCTTTTGGTATTTAGGTCCCTACCGGGTTGTTGGGGAAGTTAGAAATTAGTAATAGAGTAAGTTCTAACACATAAAAACTGCTGTATTCTGAACAGTTATCTGTAACAGACAAACTGCCACCCTCTCCTGAACCCTAAGAATGCCATAGCATTGTCATTTGGAGGACTGTGAGGCCATCACACATCTGGAACACTAATAGCGACTATCTTTCATAGCAGCTTCTGTATGCCAGGCATAACTCTAAGTGCTTTATGGACATTATCTCTCTTAATCCTTGAAACCTGAAAGGTAGTTGGTATTATCCCCCATTTTGTGGATGAGGAAATAGAAAATAAAGCAGCTTGCTCATAGTTACACAGCTAAGCAGGGAGAGCCAGGATTCAAGCTCCAGCCTCTCTAATCCCAAAGTCTATATATTCCTTCCACACCATCATGTTGCCTCTTGATTTTTCCCACAATGCTGCTGGAACTTGAAAATATTTGCTGAAACACAATCCTGAAGGCAATGAAGGTTCACCATTTTGAACTATCCTTTTCAGTAGCTTAAGAAACACAGGCTCTAGGCTATTTCTTTCCAGTTTCCTTTGGCTAAGAGTAGACCATTCTTCGGGTGAGAATAAAGTCCTTTTGGCAAACGATGGTGTTTTGGAGTGAGTGCCCTTCTCTTGAATATGAACTATGACATGACATTTCCCATACAGTTGTCTCTTCTGTTCAGGGCCAATTTCCACAGACACATTCTGACATCTGTAGTGCATACCTTATAGTGACACAGACTCAGAGTTGTCTTCTAATCTAGCTTCTGATCCCACATAGGAACGTCTTCGTAGACACATCTGTGTTCTTCACCTTTCTAATCCTGTTACTCTTTGTGAAGAAACCAACACACAGAAGCCTAAAGTCACTTAAATAAGGTCATGTAACAAGTTGGTATCCCTTTAAAGGATACCACGGAACAGAAGAAGATGTGTATATACTGAATGGTCCATTTCTCAACATTGAAACATAGGATATATAGACGTGGACCTCTCAGATTCTGGTAATCAAGATGTTCTTCACAACCTCTACTCATTGGTGTAGCAATGTTGTGTTACACTTTTAGATACTGTCCTAACATTTAGCATTTTTTGAGAGTTAGCTATATGCATGAAATTTGTAAATATAAATTTTTGTTTCAAACTCAAGTCTGAGTTTGAGTCCCTTATACTCACTAGCTTTGTGGCCTTGAACAAATCACGTAAGTTCTCAAAGCCTCAGTTTCCTGATCTATAGAATGGTAAAATAGAATATTGCTTCAGGGTTATTGTGACAATTAATGAGAGAATACTATATTAATATACCAGATGGAAAGTATGATTATACCCAGATGCCTGTTCTGGTTTTCAACCCCTGGATACTGTCTTTCCTCTGCCCGCTTATCTTATTAAGGAGCTTATAGACTGGAAACAAGCTATCCCAATATGAGAACTTAGAAAAAAGTTATTAAACAAAAGTAAGAAGATTACCCTAGGACCTCATGGGGCTTACTTTTGTTCTCTTAGGAAGTAGTTTCTATTGCTTTTTTCAGTCATTTTTGAGATTGATAGTAGTTCAGAAGTTATAAGTTGTTTGCACTTATTAATGAGGAGGACTGGAGCTTCGAGCTTCTCCTGTTTCATCATTCGTCCAAAAATTGTTGAGATTATTGCTTTCAGAAGGCATTATCCTTATTTAAACTCACTCTTCCTAGGAATATCTAACCCCTGTTAACATCTCAAGTGTCCTCAGCATTCAAGGGGGAGTTGTCACTACACCATAAACTCTTGAGGACAGGAACCATGTTTTCCACATCTTTGTGTCCTACTCTGATCCTAGAAAAATTCTTTATATACAGTAGATGTTCACCTAATGTTGCATAAACGAGTGAATTAATTTAGACATGGTTAGATCCAGGAAAGGATGGTTAAATGCTCTAATAAAAGCCTAGTGTGAGGGGAAGAATGATACAACTACGTCACCTTCCCATGTCATTAGTTTTCTTGACACCGTGGGCTAGTCACAACTTCTCTGACCCTCAGGTTAGAGTGATATTAAATATCTCCAAAGGTTCTCCCAGATTTGAAATTCTAGGACTATAACTAAATCAGCTTTTTTACTGAATGTAGTAATGTTTGAAGGGACATATTATAGCCTAAAGTTATATCCAGATTTGTGTGAAAATGAACTAACTTATAATTATCAGATATATTTGAAGTCAGAGCAGCACTGTTGAATTCCCAAAAGTAGGGTGGCATTTTAATTTATTTTCTTAAGAAATTTGAAACTTAGACTTTGGCCGGTGTATCTAAAGATCTCATTTATGGAGTTTAGTACAATAATTGCAGAAGACCGACAGTTCTATAAAATGTACCTAAAATGAGCGCAGCTGTGTATGAAATACGATTTCAGGAACCTCAGAAGGACATTCCTTCTCCATAAATACCTTCTCCACTTAGCTTCCTTGCTGCATAACAAATTACTACAAATTTAGCAGCTTAAAACACCTGTTACCTCAGGTTCTATGAATCTGGGCACAGCTTAACTGCCTTCTCGGCTCGGGTCTTTTCTTTTTTTTTTTAGATTTTATTTATTCATTTGAGAGAGAGCATGAGCAGAGGGAGGAGCGGAGAGCAAAACAGGCTCCCTGCTGAGCAGAGAGCCCGATGTGGGGCTCAATCCCAGGACCCTGGGATCAGGAGCTGAGCCAAAGGCAGACGCTTAACTGACAGAGCCACCCAGGTGCCCCTTCTCTGCTTGGGTCATAACAAGGTTTAAAGTATAACAAGTGTCCGAAGGGCTCATTCTCATCTGCAGTTCAGGGTCCTTTTCCAAGCTCATTTAGGTTTCTGGCAGAGCTCAGTTCCTTTCAGTTGTAGGAGTTTTCCTTGCTGGCTGCCGGCCAGGTATCACTGTCAGCAGGTCGCTGCAGTTCCTTGCCGTGTGGCCCCCTCACAACATGGCAGCTCACTTCTTCACAGCCAGCAGGAGACTCTCTTTCCCCGGTGTGCTGAGTTGCATTCTTTTATTATGTAATTGTAATCATGGGAGTAACTATCCCATTACCTTTTTCATATAAAGTAACCTAATCACAGAAGTTGTATGCCATTATATTCACAGGTCCTGTCTGCACAGATAAATATATATACACCAGAGGGTGGGAATGTTGGGAAACATCTCAGAATTCTGCCCGCCACACCAGCCATAATTCACACCTTTACATTTATTCTTTGAAGGCTTCTGAAAATCTGGACATTTTAACTGATTTAAGCCATGTTATCTAAAAAATAACATGGAAGTCATAAAATTTTAGTGTGAGAAGGGAGCTTGGAAATAATTGTATTTAAACCCTTACATTGGTTTTGACCTCTTCATTTACACATGAAGAGAATGACTTGCTCAGATCACAGGTAGTGTGACACAAAACTGAGACCAAAGATTTAGGTTCACTGACTTCCACACCATTGTTCTCTTTGGTTCATGGCAACCACTGCTGCTAGAAGAACCTAGAGAATTACATAAGGGATTCCGTGCTTATATGTGAAAGCAGAAATGGGAAAAGTTCACAGCAGAAATGTATGAGAGAGCATCCCCCAGACAGCCATAGCATGAAGGCAGGAGTAGGAATGTCACAAAGATGTGTGGGGAACAGGTTATATGGGGGGAAAGCTCCTATTTTATAAATTTTTTTAAAGTTTGTGGGAGGCAAGCCCCTGTGCTTCAGTTCATCATTGCATTTTGTAAAAACATTTATACGTGAAGAGGAATGTTGGCCAGAATTCCATTCACTTAAGACAAAGTCATCAATGTTTAAAGTGATTCATGATGAAGTCAGGGAAGCTCAAATTCTGAAAGAAATGTTTGCTTTATGAGGCAGTTTCTCTGCAGAGACCTCGTTTATTTTCCCAAATTTAAAGTCGCTTAGCAATTGTAAAGATTGATTCTGACTCAACTACATTACTTGGAATATATTGTGATTTAGTAAAATTATATAAGTGCCCCAAGGAGGGAGAGAGCTGCTCTGGGGATTCATGATTACCAGTGGGATAGAGAGGTGGGTGGGGGTAGGATAAACTGCCCAAAATCCACATAAATAAATACATAAGGACAAAATGCAAAAAGGATCAGAAAGGAATCCCACCAACTGGGGAAGAATAGAAATTAGTATTTATTGCAAGCCCTGTTTCTTTAGGGACTTCAAGGTTTACTACCCTTAGAAGCCTCTTAAGCTTTGATTAGACACTTGTAAAGGTGACGAGTATTTAGCCTTTACATTATTTCAGCAAAGCCTAATTTTAAATAGATCATGCTCTCCCCTTAGCTATGAGATTCAAATTCTGTTGAACCTGGCAACTATAGGCCACCAAGGAAGAAATGTTCTAAGGGAAGGGGGAATAAAAGGTACTTCTTCCTCAAGATTGAGGTTGGATAAATTAGGAACTGGTTAAATAAATGATATAGCCTGTTGGTAGAATACTATGCAGCTGTTAAAAAAGACCTGTTTATGTATGGGTATGGAATTCTTTCTAAGATATGTTGTTAAATGAGTAAAGCAAAACCCATATATTTAGTATACTACCATTTTTGTGGGAAGAAATGAAGAATGAAAAATTTGATTTTATATCCCTATTTCTGGAGAGACTGGAGCTATTGGTTGCCTCTGGACAACTAGGTAACTGGGGGTTAAGGTTGGGAAGGATACTTCAACCCTTTTGTACCATTTGAGTTTTCAAACAGGTGAATGTACTACCTAATGAGAAACAGCTTTTTCAAGTAAAAAGAATGAGAACTTAAAGAGTCAAGGAGGCAAAAACAAGTCAATATGGGAAATTGGTTTTGAACTGTCTTTGTTATAAAGATTTCCTTGCAAAGGGCCTCGACTGGCCCCCTGTAAAGTCTGTCCTGATGCTCTCGCCAGCCCCTACACCTTCGGTTCTAGCTTCCTAGCCAGGCATTAGCATCCCTTCCTGCTTTCAGTACTTTATTCAGACTGACTCCTCCACCCCTGACTGCACAGCACCCACTACCACACAGGCAAGGGTCTGGAGTAAGTGTCTCTTTCATCCTTTAGAGTTCAAATCCAAAATGTGCGTCCTCCCAAATACACTATCCCACTGTAACCCATGTGTGTCTATTAATAGGTCTGATATTTCTCAATCTTAATGATACATATGGTCTGTCCCACTAAACTGATCATTCTCTGGGTGTGTCAGCTGAAATCACTACCTAATGGTGCTGATAGAAATGTTTGCCTTTTGTGGACAAAATAGGATGAGGATTTTTGATGAAGGCAGATATAATCATGGATAACGGCAATAAACCTTACTATAGATCAGTTTCTACTAGATTAAGCATGTAAGCCCAGTGAAGCAGTCATCTGGGATGATGCCCTGAGGTTCGGGAAACCTGACTGCAGGTTTTCTCTGTGGCATGTACCGGTATTTAGAAGCCAGGACGACCAGCATCACCTCTGACAAGTGGGCAGCCTGAGTGCACAGAGGAGGTCAACCCGCCCGCAGCTTAAAAGTACCAGGCAGAACAAGGAATTGTTATCATTTTCATTATTAGTATACTGCTTTGCTCTTGGCTCCTTAAATTGCTAGTTCCCTTGAATGCTGTCCTTCCCGCCTCCACCGCCCCCCAGAATCAGGTTGAAATGTGTGTGCTGTATCAGCCAAAGTACCTTGGAAGAAGATACAAAAGAAAGGACAAGTGCTCTCCAAAGGAAAATCCTTCCCCCTCTCCCCACCCCACCCGACCCCACCCCCAGAGCCATCTAGGGATGGACTTAAGAAACTAAGACATCAGTATCATAAGCCTTTCCAGGCTGAACCAGAAATGTCTTCCCTCACTTAACCTTGGCAGTCACAAGCCAGCTTTCCATTCTCTCTGCTGCAGTCCAGGAAGGCAGAAATAATCACATGGCCACACAGCTAGAGACCGTCAGCCCAACTTGGCGTATCACCTTTTCAAACACCTTTGCAATTAGCAAGAGACAGGCAGCTCCTAACTGGGTCACTCCCGCTCTCAGTAGCTGTATCTGTGCAACGGAGGCAACTGTAGGAAGAGTTCCCAGGGCTGCCTGTGTCACATGTTTTTCATTGGGTTGCAGTTTAATAAGCCTTTTACGTTGTCCCCGAAATTGTCAGTGTAAGTTCCAAGGGAATGCTAATGTCTCCCAACATACAGGACGATCAGCTCTGTGATCCAGCTACAATGCTGACTCCTGACTGCCTCCAGCTTTCCCATTAGTCATCCCTGCCCACTAGCACGGAATATTCCCCGATTCGGCTTCTCTTTCACCTGAGCTTTCTCTGTTGTTTAGGGGGACACGTTCATGGGGGATCTAGTATTGTCCATATAAGGGTCCAAGGAGAGCCCAGCATGCATAGGGGAAAGATCCTTGGCCTCTAAGTCTGGAGACCTAGATTCTAGACCCTGGTCTGCTGCCAGCTAGCTGTGTGACCTGGGGCAAGTTATTAACGTCTCTGGATTTCACTTTCTCTGTGGTCTGTTCTAGTTCTAAGGGTCTCTGATTCCAAGTGGGTATCTGGGCTCGTATCCCTCCAGAACTCCCCCTTCTTCTGTTTGACTACTGTGGTAAATAATTTTATGTCATGTAGCTTCTGACATTATAGTCCCACAGACTCAGCATATGTTCTTTCTACTGTTGAATTCTCCAGTTACAGACCATGCCAGAGAGTAAACTGGGGACCTGGCATGACTCAGATTCTGCCTGGACTTTCCAAAGCCGAATGCTACCACATTTTTAAGAACCAGTTGAGCCCGCTTCTACAAATTCTTGCCTATCCTAATATAGTAGAAATCACCCGATCTCATGTCCATCTGTTGTTCAGGCAGCCCGACCATATTTGTACCAAAGAAATATGCAGGCCTTGGGGAACCTAGACCTTCTCCAGGGTGACTTCATGCTCCACGTAGACATCTTTCAGATGAGAAACTAGAATCCCAGCCATCAATCAGCAACCTCAAATGAGAGAGACCCAGATTCTAGTACCAATACCTGGTCTACATGGGAAGGTCAAGACCTGGGCGGGGCAATGAGGGGGTGGAGGGGCTGGTGTTCTGCTTGCTGTGATTTAATTATGACTTTCTGATTCAGGGATGTGGAAGCAAATATGAACGAGCCAGCGCTCAGGACCAACTGTCAAGCCTGTGGCTTGTAATCTACTGTTACCCTCCTTGTCCCAAGAACTCACAGTTTGACAGCTCACCAGCTAGTAAAATATTAGTTTCCTCCACTGCTCTGATTCATACCCTGGGGACCTGAGGATCTTAGGGAAAGGGCACCCCAGCTAGGCTGTTTGCTGGCTGGTAACATCCCAGTGGTTTGAGCTACAATGACTCAGGAGCCCTCATTTCTTTCCCCCTATAGTACAAATGGTGTCAGAACCCTCTCCAAGTGAAATGGAATGTAATCTGTAATTATTCTGTCAAGAGATGGCATTTGTAATGAGACATTCCTGCTGGTGGCCTCCAGAGGTCCCTATTCTGTAACCACTAAGTACCACTTTAATGAGCTTTTCACTAAAAATTGTCAAGAGCTCTCACTGACATCCTTGGATATTATTTTCATTAATGGTTTATTTAGAGGAAAGGGCCTGTCTTCCCGGGGAGAAAGATGGGCACTTGGAATATCAAGAAGAATCCGCAATAGGCACTCTGCCCTGAGAGAATGGAAGGAACTGGGAAAGAGAAAAAGAGGCTAGTTGTCAGTTGTGATGGAAGTGTTGCTGTGAAATGCAGAAAAAGGAATGGCTGATAACAAAGTGTTCCTGTTTATCTAATACAGGTTTTAATCCATTTCTCAGAACGTATTCCTGTGACTGCAAAGGGGTAATTCTGTCACAGTTTGAGAGCATCCAGTTTCTTCTGATCTGATTCTGTTTGCACTGAGCAGACTTCTGAGGTGAAGTGAATTTCCTTAGTAGATTTTCCAGCTGAGAAGTATAATAACCAGCTGTTATCATTTTGGTTCTCTTAACAGTTACTATTCTTGTTGTAAATTGGCCTGCTGATTTCTTTGCCTTCCCTGGGCAGTTCAGTTGGCAGGAATCAATTCTTCCTGGGCCAGCAGAGAAAATCAAGTGTCTAGACCTACGAGGCAAAGTTTTTAAACCCTACAACTTCTGCAGTTGTGCCGACCCTCCAACTCCCCTGTCAGCAGTTAACCACATCTCATGAACAGCCACTGAAATAGTATCTTCTGCTTAAGTCTTCAAATTCCAAGGGACGTTGATTCCTCCTTCACCCTACCTCACGTCCTGGGTGCGGGAGGAGGAAACTGGCTCTTCCTGCCCTCCTGGGCAGCCGTCCCCCTCAAGCCAGAGGCTGTGAACACCAGGACATAGCCTCGCTTGTGGCCAATACAACTTTCCTCTACCCTTCCTCACACAGATCCTCAGCTATCTCTATGTATCTCCACCCTCAGAGTCTAGAAAACACCAAACTGTTCTTGGCACTACTAAGCCACCTCAGCAGTTTCCTCATAGGAATATGAAGGAAGTAAATTTAAAGAAATCAAGTGACTTCATGAGGGTCACGCAGTTTCTCTCCTGCATCCCCTTGCACCTCGGCCTTGCTCTGGCATTTGTATCTGCTGACGTTGGGGGCGCTGTGGTGAATACATGGAGGTGACAGAGGCCAAGTGGAAGGTCGAATGTGGAAGAAAATGACAGGAAAGAACTGAAATTATAGGAATGAAATCAGCAGAGAAGGCACACTGACTCTAATTCAAGTTCACACTGCTTCTGGATGAATCTGATCTGATATTTAGAGAGAACATTTCATTGCTAGGTGATTGATAAGTAAAAATCAATCCTTTTCTTTCCTCCAAGGTTCACCTCACTTAAGAGTGTGTCTGTAAGCAATAACATAATTTATACATGCCCCTAGATCAAGTTTGAGGACGGATGGGAGAAAAGGCATTGGAAATGGCCTAGCCCTTCCTGGCTTGTTTTTCATGAGAACCCAATTTTCACACGATTGCCAGTGTTTAACAGTAAATGTCAGATAAAGAGAAAATGGTAAGAGAGAAGAGATTTTCTGTGGAGGTCTGGAAGAAGGAAAATAAAAAAGGCTGCAGACACTGAACTAGTGAAACGGGGGCCACTGTTACCCCAGGGAGCACAGTTGGAAGAGACGAAGTGGCGGGTGGAAAGCCGGTCAGGAGGAGGGGCAAGGAGCTCCTCGATGCAGGTGCTTAGCTGGCACTCAGCAACGGAAGGGCACCTCCCTGGTGTCCTGACACATGCTTCCTCATCCCCCACCTCCCATTCTTTGTCTGCCTGCTTATTTCCTTGACTTTTTATTATCATATTCTCTCCCACAGGAGAGAATGCCAAGATGGAGACTATTGTCATATCAGGCGTTCTTAGTTTTTTTTTTTTTTTCAAGGCACTCTTCTGGTGATAATTTATTAGGAAAGCCACCGCCAATGCTGCTCTAGACCGTTAGATTCCCGTCCTTAAATATTATGTGAATTTTCATGTTTTAAATTTTTACTGTGGTAAAGGGTACCTGGGTGGCTCGGTAGGTTAAGCCTCTGACTCTTGGTTTCAGCTTGGGTCATGATCTCAAGGTGGTGGGATAGAGCCCCATGTTGGGCTCCCGGGCTCCGTGCTTGGCGGGAGTTGGCTGGAAATTCTCTCTCCCTTTCCATCTCTCTCTGCCCCTCCTCTCTATCTCTCCTCTCTCTCTCTCTCTCTCTCTCTCACACACACACACACACACACACACACTGTCTCTCTCTTTCTCTAAAATAAATGGATGAATAAAAAGGTTTTTTTAAATTTTTACTGTGGTAAAATATATATTAACATAAAGATGCCAATTAAACCCTTTTTAAGTGTACAGTCATCAGCATTAATTACATTTACTCTCTTGTACAACCATCACCACTACTTCCAAAATGTTTCCATTACCCCAAACAGAAAATCTGTATCCACTGACCACTAACTTCCCATTCCGCATACCCCCAGCCCCTGGTAACCGCCCATCTACTTTCTGTCTCTGTGAACGTAGTATCAGGCATTCTTACTTAACTGTATGTACCGCCTAAAATGTAGCAGCAGTAGAAAAGAATGGAACCTGGTGTGAAAAGGAAAAGGGTGTTGTGGGTTAAAAACCAAATTCTCATTTTCTTAAATATAGTTGGAAACTTTTCTATTATGACTGAGTAGTTTTATCCCACCCGTTCAGAGAAAGCAAACTGCAAGTCCCTCTGCCGGTCTAAGTCAGCATCTATCTTTCCTCTTTCAGTGACCATGCAGCAGGTGGCCAGGACCGTGGCCAAAGTGGAACTCTCGGACCACGTGTGTGATGTGGTGTTTGCGCTCTTCGACTGCGATGGTGAGTGGGACCCTGCGGAGTCCAGCGGGAAAACTGAACCTGACCGTCCTTGAGGTAGACACTGTTGATACTGGAGGCTTGCAGACCCCAGTGCACCAGCCTGGACCTCTTCAACGTATCTCTTTCCCACAGGAGTAGCTCAGCCCTCAGCACCGTGACATTGAGAACTAGAACCCCCAGTCCTGGTTTGTTTTTTCCATTTCTTCTTGTGATTCTAATTTGCCGGTAGGCCTAAATGAATGTATGACCATAGGATCTTAAAAAAGGAAACAATTCCACTCTAGTAGTGTTTTTAAAAGGTAAATAAACTCAAATATAAAAGCTCAAAAAAAAAAAAAGGAAACACAAATATTAGAGCCAACTTGCTGCTTCATAGGCTAGGAGCACGTGATTATCTGACTGTGTCTAGAAAGACCGTGGATCTCTCCACCTCCCAAAGCACACAGCAGTCATTCCCCTCCCATTTCTGCCTTCCAGCTCGCAGTGGTCTGTTGTGTCTGTGACCACTCTAGCCCACATGAGCGGTCCTGGTGCCACTGTGGCAGCATTTCTCAGTGCTTACTAAGAGCCACACATTGTGCTAAGCTGCTCAGGTAACCCTCTGACATAGCAACTGTTTTCCACCACATTCTCCAGATAAGGACACTGAGACTCGGGTGAAGTCATTTTCCCGGGAGCACACAGGCAGTGGTAGGTAGCATAGCTAGGGTTTGAATCCAAGCTGGCCGCCACCCTCTATCCTGTGTGCCCACCCCTGCTTGTTTCCCAGCCAGGATTCATTGCTCATCTTCCTCTAGAAAGCCAGGCTAATGGAATCCAGGAATCAGGTCAAAAATTCCTGCGTCGGTGAAACCTTCGTTCTGGTCCCAGCATAATAATGAATCACTCTGGCTTCTTCAGTCCTTAACTTGTTTCCATTTGTCTTCATTACTACGTGTTAACTCTCTCTCTCTACGTAACCTAACTTCCCTACTAAATCGTGAGCTTTTTTTTTGGGGGGGGGGTTACTTTAATTCCAGTGAGTTAACAGTGTTATGTTAGTTTCAGGTGTACCATACAGAGATTCAACAACTCCATACATCACCTGGTGCCCATCATGACAACGGCCCTCCTTAATCCCCATCACCTATTTCCCCCATCCCGCCACCCACCTCCCCTCTGGTAGCCATCAGTTTGTTCTCTATAGTTAAGAGTCTGTTTCTTGCTTTATCTCTCTTTTTTTTTTTTTTCGTTTTGCTTGTTTTGTTTCTTAAATTCCACATGAGTGAAATCATACAGTGTTTGTCTTTCTCTGACTGATTTTGCTTAGCATATACACTCTAGCTCCATCCACGTCATTACAGATGGCAAGATTTCATTCTTTTTACGGCTGAGTAAGATACCAGTGTGTGTGTGTGTGTGTGTGTGTGTGTGTACACACACATACGTACACACCACATCTTTATCCATTCAGCAGTTGATGGACACTTGGGCTGCTTCCATATCTTGGCTATTATAAATAATGCTTCTATAAATTGTTAGGGGTTTTTTTTTTGAAGATTTTATTTATTTATTGGACAGAGACACAGCAAGAGAGGGAACACCAGCGGGGGGAGCGGGAGAGGGGGATGCAGGCTTCCCGCTAAGCACTGATGCGGGGCTTGATCCCAGGACCCTGGGATCATGACCTGAGCCAAAGGCAGACGCTTAAATGAGCCACCCAGGCATCCCTAAATTGTTAGCTTTTTAAGGGTAGTTGCAAGTCCTTTGTTCACCTGTGGACCCCTCCATAGGACCTCAGGTGGTACTTTGCACATAACAGGTGTTCATTACCTTAAGTTACTGAAGTTCTAGTTGAACTTGAGTTATTTAAACCTCCCACCTGCACCCACAATCAAGGTCTGAGTGAAAGAAAACTCCAGGGTTAGGACAAGAAGATGGCCTCACCCTCAGGTAGGGGTGGGTTATTCTCTAGGGAATTCTTTAGTGCTGCCCATCCACTAGTTTCATGTGGCCATTAAATTTAAATTAGTTAAAATTAAAAAGAATTTAAAAACTCAGTTCCTTGGTCTCTGTGGCCACATTTCAAGTACTCAGGAGCTGCATGTGACCAGTGGCTACTGTATTAAATAGCACAGATAAAAAAATTTCCCTTATCAAAGACAGTTCTAATCAACAAGACTGTTCTAGAGAGGTTAACTTTCCTCAGATTTTGTTTTTACTCTAATCACTTCTGGGTGGTTTGAGTTTTTTCCAAAAAACATTTAATTTTATAATTTTTGATGCCAGAGAGCTGGTCTGCAAAGTAAATAAATAAAGGCAAGCAGCCTCACAGTTCCCCTCTTCTCCTAGGAAGGCCTGAGAAATGAAATCTGATTTTCCAGCCTTTTAGAAGGAGGTTCTGTCAATATCTACTTGAATCACCTTTTAAAAAATCATTTAACATCTCTGGGGCTTATTTTCTTAATCTACAGAAAAAGGGAGTACATATTAAATAAAAGCCATTGTTATTTCTACCAGCCCTAGATCTCAGATCAAAATGCCAAAGGACATTCACTTTTCAGAATTGTTCACCTCAGAAGTTAGAGTTGCACTCACAGATCACACATGCACACAGATGACATTCAGTCATATACCTGCTTCATAAGTAACAGAAGCCATTCACATTGATCAGCTCTGGCCTTAGGGAAGCAGGAAGCAAATCCCATGGCAGTCTAAATAAGACCTCAGATTTTTTCATCTTAAGCCTCTCTTTATAAAAATATTAAGAATCTCATTTAGACCTTTTTTATTCTTTTAATTATATTATTTTTTAAAATACTTTTATTTGAGAGAGAGTGTGTGCATGAGTTGGGGGAGTGGCAGAGAAGCAGACCCCCTGCTGAGCGGGGAGCCCTACCAGGATTCAATCACAGGACCCTGGGATCATGACCTGAGCTGAAGGCAGATGCTTAGCCAACTGAGCCACCCAGGTGCCCTTTTAATTACATTCTTAGTAAGCCATATTAATACTTTTCAGCCATCCAAGCCACTTTTAACTCTTTATATTGACATATATATCCAGAAAAGTGCAAATATCATAAGTATACAGCTTACTGGATTTTTAAAAACTGGACACACCTGTGTAACCAGCATTATCCAGAAACATCACATTAGCAGGACCACAGAGCCCCCTGGTGCTGTCTTCCAGCCACTTCCTCTCACAAGGGCAGTCCCTCTCCTAACTGAATACCACAGACTAGGTCTCCCTGGGTTTGCTTGTTTGTTTGATCTTGCTGTGAGGTATCTCTGAGGCTGTCCATGCTCCCTTCAGACAGAAAACATGGGCCAGTTTAGGTTTTCAGGTACTCTCTACAAAAGTAAACCCTGTGTTCCTTCTTTCCACTCTCTTTCCAGACCCATCGTTAGTAAAAGCCTGTTTATGGTTTCCTGTTGTCTTATCACCACCAGTAGTGGCTGTCCTTCTTTTAATTAGCAGTCATTTACTTTGGGCATGTAGTCAAAGGGTAACTGCCCTTGACTATTGAAGTGGTTACTGTTCTGTGTGGCTTGAGAGGTTGACCTTTGGTTTAACCAGACGCTCTCCAAGTTCCTCTCCAGACCTGAAAGTCTGTCACTGAAGAAGGTAAAATGGGAGGCCATGAGAAAATGGGCTTAACCCAAGGCCAGATTTTGGTTTTGGTTTTCACCATGAACTGCCCCCTCCACCTCTCACCTGGACTATTGCAACGGTCTTCCTGACTGACTCCCTACTGCTATTCTCCAGTCCCATCCCCATAGATCCAGCCAGAGGAATCCATCCAAAATGGAAATCTAACTCCATCTCACTTACTTACTTCCAGTCCTTTCCTGGTGCTCCACTGCCTAGAAGATAAAGCACAAACCCTTTAATGAAAATACAAGACCCTTGGGGACCTGTCTCCTCCCCACCTCTTCAGTTTACTTCCCCAGCCCTGTGTGCAGCACTTCCTAACTACTCAGCAGCCATGTTGCTCCCTGCCTGTGCCTTTGCTTATGCCACTGCCACTACCTAGAATGCCTCCCTCGTCTCCCTTCCCTTCACTTGGCCAATTTCTGCTCGCCCTCTGGGATTGAGCTTAGGAGTCACCTCCAGGGAGCCTTTATGCTCTGTAAAGCCCCAGCCAGGGTTAGAGCTCTTCCTCCATGCCCGCATAGCTGCTCTGTTTACCCCACGGTGGCATTTACCACACTGTTGAAATAATGTATTTATCTCTCCCACAACCTGGGAGTATCTCAAGGGACAAAGTTCTGTTTACCTCTTTATTTTCAACTCCTAGTATAGGACCTGACCTACAATATATTCTTATTCAACTTTTGTCACACTACGCTAAACTGTCACTGAGTTGTAATCGGAAACATCAAGGAAGGAACAAAACATTTGAATTTGGCTGTGAGAGTGCACTGGGCTTCGGAACCCACATTGTATGAACGATGGAATTTTCTCAGTGTCTTTGTTCCAAGGCCTCCACTTATCCCTTTTGTGTTTGACTCTTCCTCTAGGCAATGGGGAGCTGAGCAATAAGGAATTTGTTTCCATCATGAAGCAGCGGCTGATGAGAGGCCTCGAGAAGCCCAAAGACATGGGCTTCACCCGCCTCATGCAGGCCATGTGGAAATGTGCACAGGAAACTGCCTGGGACTTTGCTTTGCCTAAATAGTAATCCAAGACAGCAAGAGGGAGGTCCCTCCTCCACCCAAAGCACCCTCACCCTTGAGCAGAGCCTTGGCACAACCCTTCTGGCTGTGCTTCTGGAAGTAGTGCTCCCTTCCTCTTGGGAAAGATCTCAGGATTCAACCAGTTTCCCCTCTCCACCCTTCCCCCAGCTCAGCATTTTTGCTAGGCTCTGCTTCTGCCCAGTGCTCATCCCCATAGGTTCTCAAAAACATGAACAAGTCCTAAAAGACTTCTGGCACCTTCATCAGCACTATGCATTCAAACACCCTATGGATAAATAATGCAGGGAACCATCCATACACCTGCCAACCCCGGGAACCACCCAGTTCTCGAGTCATTTTTGCTGTGGATTTACATTAAGAACATTCCTTGCTTTTCTTCCTGCTCGTGTTTTTAAGCCACAAGTTGGGAAGACGTCTGAAAGGCACGTCTGTGATGAATGGTCATGAGGAAGAGCTGGACAGCCTGAGCTGGCGGGAAGCCTGGGCCAGAGAAAGGATCCATGTCAGTCCCCAGGGGGCTCTGAGGCCTGCTCCGGGAAGGTGATATGCACAGCAGGAGTGGAGCAAGATTTGGAATATCAAGCAGCTGCTTCACAGCTCTCAGGCTCCCTAAGAGGACTCTGCCACAACTCGGTGTCTAATGAGCAGTGGTGATTGAGTCCGTGTTCCCTGCAAGTGCCACTTCCTTCCAGGAGTGCGTCTCTGAAGCTGAGGCCTGGCTCCCAGCCTGTCTGCCCTCTGTCTTAAACACTTGTAAAATATCACTTTAATTATAACAGTTTGCAATAAACTGCCCCCCCCCCCCCGCCAAAGGCTCTTGTGTCTTTTATTTTAGAATCCTCTGGGGTATTTTTTGTTTCATTTCTCCACTGGGTTTGAGATCCTGCTAGCAGCAGACCTGTTTTCTTTCTACCACAGTCTGGTTCTTCCTGTTGAAAGGCAACTTTAGACACAAAAGTGAGGGCATTGGGAGGTTAATGGTGGCATTGTCCCCACACAGTTTGGATGGCATTTCATCTTCGGCCAGGTACATAGTCCTTGATAACTCAGACCCCACCATTAGGAACTAAGATGGGGTCGGAGAGTATATGAGAAATCAGCTGGTGTGGCGGACCTCAATTTAAGACCACAGCACCCAGTGTTTTACAAGGACTCGACTCTCACTCAGTGTGGCCTTGAACAAGCCATCTGTTTCCTTAACTGTAAAAAGTCAGGGTTAAACTTAATGGACTCTCAGGTTTCTTCCAGGTCCAAAAGCCTCCTTCAGTTCTCCAGAATTCCTGCAGCCTCTGGAACCCCCAGGTAATGCTCCCTGGCATGAGAGTGTCTTGAGTTCAATGTAGTAGAACCGCCACACCAAACCCCAGTGCTTCTGCGAGGCCTGGAAGTTGGGAGGGGCTGTTTATCTGCCAAATAAGAGCAGAGGCCTGGGTCTCTGCACCTGTGACAGTACCAACCCCAGCATTTTTTCCAGAGCAATTTAACAGCCTCATTTCCAACATCCTCTCTGGGAGCAGATTAGATTATCTCTCAATCTACCTCACCTACCTTCCACTCTTTCCTTTCCTGGGATATGAATTCCTGGCTTCCAGGTGTAACGTTTGTCTTGCTCATTGCTCTGGGGCTAAGGCATCAGCAAAATGTGAACTTTTCTTAAATTTGTCCCAGAATCCCCAAATCACTCTTTTCTGCAATCCTCGTTTCTCCAGCCTGAAAGAGAAGTCCCATTCACAGCCTTCATGGGGCATTCCTTCCCCTGCAAGAAGAGATCTGCTGGTTGGCCTGGGTTCACTGAAGCTGAAACCCAGAGCACAGCAGGAGAAGGTAAAGATCTTACCTACATCTTGAAACCCACTGTCAAGGGCCCTCACCTATCACGGGTACATGGAACGCCAGCTGAGCTCCTTTAGCCACTAGGAGTGCCGGAGGAAGCACAGGGGGGCCCAGTGCTCAAGAAGACAGGATGGCCACACTTTGGCACAATAGGGTTAAATGTGCAGGGGAGAGGTACAAGCTAAGTCACTCAGAAGAGGCCAGGGTCCCCCAGGGAGGTCCTTGAGCAGGGTGGCATGTGAGCTGGCCAAGAGGATTTCACCAGGCAGCATTTGGGATAGGCTGGGAGCACTGGGGAATACAAAAGGCTGATATGTGCTTCTCTTTTTATTCAAATTGTCTCTTCTACCTAGATAGAATAATCTTCCCCTCTTCCGGCAAGCCTCCACTCCAGCTGTCCCCTCCTTAAGAAGCCCACCTGGAACATCTTCCTGACAAGACTAGTAGCCCCTCCTCTGCCTCCCAAGGATCACGTGCCTGCCCCTAACAACACTACTGTAATCGACGTAATGTTCGTGAGATCATCACCCCCAAAGTTCAGACCCAGAGCAGTGACATGGTCAAAGAAACAGCTAATTTTAAAATAACTTTTTTTTTTAAGATTTTATTTATTTATTTGAAGGAGAGAGACAGCCAGCGAGAGAGAGAACACAAGCAGGGGGAGTGGGAGAGGAAGAAGCAGGCTCCCAGCAGAGGAGCCCGATAAGGGGCTCGATCCCAGGACCGTGGGATCACTCCCTGAGCTGAAGGCAGACAGTTAACGACTGAGCTACCCAGGCGCCCCTAAAATAACTCTTGGACAATATAAAAGTGATACTAGCAATGCCTCAATAAATTGCTCCCACATACCCACAGCCATTCTCTGTTTGTCGCTGTTCTTTATTTCTTTAAAAAACAAAGAATTCTCCAGTTTTAGCCCTTAGGCTTCAGGGAGGGAAAGAAATTCAGAGGGGACCCAGGCTGCTGGGCTTCCTTGTGACCCGGGCTCAGCATCATCCACAAGCACAAGCAGAGAGAATATGGAGAGAGAGTTACTAAGGAAAATGGGTTTGAGGACAGGCATGCTCTTCAAAAATCATCGTATTAATAGCTTTTAGTGCCCCCACCTAATTTTAGCTCTGGTTGAATCATATGCACTTGAACTGGAGTCTAAGAAAGAAGAAGTCCAGGCCACAGCTGCCACCAGACAGGAAAAAAGGGAGAGCAGGATAGGAGCCTGGAGCCAGGTCCCCCAACTGGAGCATCCTCTCCAAGCCTTAGCACAGCCCAAGCCAGGTTACATGCCCCCAAGAGGCTTAGAAAAGGAAGGAGGGGCGGCAGGCCCGGGTTCAGCTTTCAGGCTTCAAGTGCCACCTGCTGGCAAGAAGGCTCAGTGCAGGGAACCCGGTCAGTAAGGGGAGGCCGCAAGAATCTAGCCCAGCCCCAGCCCGGCTCCCAAGACTAGGCCTCCCAGGGACCTGGGCGGTATGGTATGGGGCGGGATGGACAGCCAGAGATGGACCGTAACCATGAAGAGAGACAGTATGGATACGATTATAACTGAGAAGAGGAAAGGAGCAATGCTTGTGGATTGTTCCCTGTGGCTCCAGAATGGGAATTTTTACCAGCAAATGAGAGGGTGTGAGTTGCTCTCTTCATTCCACAACTCTTTACTGCTCACCTGCTACGTCCAGGCACTGAGCAAGGTCTTCAAGGAGCTTGTGTTCTAGAGAAAGGAAACAATAAGGTGAAGTACACGCTGGTATGAGAGCATATAGAAAAGCAGAAGCGCCGCTCAGTCCAAGGCAGGCTTATGGAGGAAATGATTTATTTTTAAGTTAGAAAAAAAAACAAAACACTAAGGTCTGCAAGTTGAGGAGGAGCTAAAAACAGGGGAGGGGTCCAAGCAGAAGCTGCCATGCTTGCAAAGGTCCAAAGGCCAAAAAGCATGTTTCTGGGAACTGAAGTTCTAAGGAGTATCCAGGACAGACTGGGGAGTGATTTTGTGACCTAAGAATTAATATGGCAATCTTCACATACAAAAAAAGATTAAAAATGTATTTGAGGATTTTAGAACACACATAGGTTATAGAAAAAAATCATGATGGAAATTTTATTTTTTTTTTAATTTATTTGAGAGAGACCAAGCAAGAGCAGGGAGAGGGGCAGAAGAAGAGGGAGAGGCAGACTCCCTGCTGAGCAGGGAGCCCCACTTGGGGCTTGATCCTGGAACTCTGGGATCATGACCTGAGCAGAAGGCAGATGCCCAACTGACTGAGCCACCCAGGCGCCCCATGATGGAAATTTTAAAATGCTTAGAACTGAATATGATAATGAAAATACTAAATATTAAGACTTGTGGGACACAGCTAAAGGGAAACTCAAAACTTCTTAACCTCTTAACTTAATGGGCTGACAATAAGCTAAACATCTGCCTCAAAAAGTTGGAAAAAAGGGTGCCTGGGTGGCTCAGTTGATTAAGTGTCTGCTTTGGGCTCAGGTCATGATCCCAGGCTCCTGGGATGGAGCCCTCATCGGGCTCCCTGCAGGGAGCCTGCTTCTGCCTCTCCCTCTGTGGCTCCCCCTACTTGTTCTCTCTCTGTCAAAAAAATAAAATCTTTTAATAAATAAATAAAAATACATTTTAAAAGTTCAAAAGTTTAAAAAAAAAAGTTGGAAAAAAGAAAGATCATAACCCCCCCAAAAAAATAGAGCAAAAATAAATATTAGAGAATTTAAAATTTATATAACTAGGTACTACAGAAGTTTAAAAATAATATTGGGAACAACTTTATGCCAATAAATTTGAAATGGATAGTTTCCTAGAAAATATAACACAAGAAATCTGAATAGACTATAATAAAGTGAATCAGTAGTTTCAAATCTACTTATAACAAAAAATACCAAACCCAGATGGCTTTATGAGAGGAAAAAAATAGAACCAGATCCTTTAGGACCCTGTAAGCCCCAATAAGGAGTTGCAACTTTATCTTAATTATAATTAGGAGCCACTGAAAGATTTTTAAGCCGGAAGATGATGTAACGAGCTTTGCATTTTGGAATGATGACTTTGCCTGCAATGCCACAGATGGACTGGAGTGGGATCCAGGTTGGAGACTGCTATAATAATCCAGTTAGCAGATGCTGGGAGCCTGGATTAGGGCAATGGCTGCAGAGTTGGAGTTGCTAACAGAATTGGGAGATGTCTATGTCAGGCCTGAGGGGTGAGGGTGGGGTCATGTAAATTGGAGGATGATGAGGGAGAGGGAATAATTAAGGATGACACCCAGATTTCTGTTTAGGTAATGGAGTGTATGGTAGTGTTCCCCAGTGGAATTGGGAAACAGAACCAGGTGAGGCTGGAGGAAGATGAGGCTTCTTTGACATGCTCAGGTGCCTAAGACATCCTGGTAGAAATATCTGATGGGTGGTCAGACATAAGGATCTAGACCCAGGGGTGCCTGGGTGGCTCAGTCAATTAAGTGTCTGACTCTTGGTTTCGGCTCAGCTTATGATCTCGGGGTCGTGAGATCAAGCCCTGCATCGGGTCCGTGCTCAGCCACGGGTCTACTTGGAAGATTCTCTCCCTCTGCCCCTCCCCCCACTCATGTGCTTCCTCGCTCTTACTTGCTCTTGATCTCTCTCAAATAAATAGTTAAAATAAAAAGAATATATGAAACATTAACATTAAAAAAAAACAATCTGGACTCAGGAAAGGGATGTAGGGTGGAGATATGGTATAGGAATCTCCTAAAAACCTGGGTTCTCCCAGGTTCAAGGCCAACTAATTACAAACACATAAAGTCTGAATTGGCTTCCCAATTGTAAAATATTAACACCAGCTCCGTCTCTTCCCCAAGGGAAATTAGGAGTGAAGACCACTGAAGTGAAAGGACTTTGAGTCAAAGAACTGTGCTTGGTGGGTTAGGTATGAGGAGACAGGTTTGGTAGAAAGGGCTGCACGTGCCCTGTGCCATCCTTCCAGCCTCCAGCCCTGCCTAGGTGTCAAGACCTCTTTTTTCTCTAGGGAGAAGTGAGAGGGCAAAGCACTACAGTGGAGATCCAAAGATGCGATGGGGAAATACTGAACGCTCATTCGACAAACAATTTGTTGAAACTCAAACTGAATATTCATCACCTGTCAGTCATTCACACACAGGTGAATTTTCACCATCTTTAGTGTGAGGTTTAGGTTTTCTTCTTTCTTTTTCCATAGGTGAACATTCACATGGTTCCAGAATCAACCCTAACATTAAAAGGCATACAGGGGCGCCTGGGTGGCTCAGTTGAGCGTCCCACTTTTGGTTTCGGCTTGGGTCATGGTCTCAGGGTCATGGGATCAGGCCATGCATCAGGCTCCAAGCTCAGCACAGAGTCTCCTCATCCCTCTCCCTCTGTTCTTCCGCCCTCCTCTCTCTCTCTAATAAATACATACATACATACATACATGCATACATACATACATAAAATCTTTTTATAAGGCATATGGTGGAAAGCCTCCCAGCCATTCCCACAGCTGCATAGTAGTCCACCGTATACCGCACTCTAATCAATAGCAGTAGTTTCTCAGGGAAAGATTTTGGAACCTGGAACTCTCTGAAAAGAAGGGCTTTGTGGGTCACATTTGGAGGCAGCAAGGGACACTGGGGAACCAGGGAGCAAAAGAGCAAAGGACAGGGAGTGGGGGATATGCCACTGATTTGGCAATTACTTTAGGCAGGAATTTATCCCCCTGGCTAGTTCAGGGAAACTCTGAATGAAGTGTTTAGAGAGAGAAAAACCTGTCTCTAGGATTCATTTGCTCTATTCATTTCTTTGAGCCCTGTTAGGTTATCAGGCCCTGTGCTCAGGCCATGGGGAACATGAGGGCAAGATCTCCATCTTGGTTTACCTGGGGACAGGTGTGCCAACCGTGGGGGGCAGTGAAGGTGAGTGTCCATGGAGGGGCCAGGCTCATGGAGGAGGAGGCCCCTTCTCAGCCTCAGATCTTGTCTCTGATGTCTCGGATCCTACACACACAACGAGCAACTCCCTCTTCTGAGCCTCGTCTGGAGCTTACACACAATCCCACTGTTGTACTTGCCACACTGTCCCCTCATTCTTTAATATCAAGTTCCCCTCCTAGACTGTGAGCTCCCCAAGGTCAGGTGCTGTCCTTAGTCGTAGTGCATTCTGAACCCCTCAAGTTCTGCACAGTGCCTGGCTTTCCATATACACATCTGCCTGTTAAATTAATTCTACCTCTTCACAGAGATGGAACTGAAGCTGAGCCTGGGAGAGCAAGTTAGCTTGGCCAGATGGGAAAGATAATTTAGGAGGACAGGCAGATAGATAGGATTGGGGTGAACTCTTAGGAGAGATGGGAAGGAGACGATAGGAAAGTAAAGCCTGTTAAGGTCAGACTGTGAATTCTTGGTGTCCCCAGAGGAGAGAAATATGGAGGCTGGTGGTCATCTAATAGAAGGATGGTGTCAGCTCCAGAAGCAAAATGAGGAGATGCTGAAATTCATTTGGAGACTGATTTCCCCAGTGACTTTTCCTGGGTATCTGTGAAGGCCACTAAGCACTTTTTCCCCACTCTTTTTGAGCCTTATCCTCTGACAAATACCAGGATCCCAGCTAGTCAGGAGAGACATTTCCATTTTTTTCCCTCAGATCAGAATCATGACATCTTGATTTCAAGAACTATCAAGGAGAAACTGTAATTTCAAGCTGGCATACGGGTTCCATTTTTAAACAAAATCGATAGACCAAGGACCATAATGTTTAACTTGAACTGAGCAGGAATGTGGCTCCTTTCCTGGCCTTTGGACTGAGAAGCACCCATAGAAAGTCAAATTGTCTCAAGACAAAAAACAGTATACCCAGTTTGAGATCTATAAGAAAGGTAAGGAGCAATAACATGGAGGCTGGTTAGACCAGCATTTAAGTGCAGTTTATAACCCCTTCTGAAACAACAAAGCCTTTCTGAATTGAAACAATTCTGAGACCCAGCTCAGCTGCAGAGAGGAAGGAAGGAGAAGAATGCAGCAAATACAGCATAAAGAAGTCCCACGACATACGCATGCTCAGCCTGTCTTGCCAGAGCCTTACTGCTCCAGACCCTGCCAACCAGGCCAAATTACTGACTACAGACTCAAAATTTAAATAAGGCTTTGTCATTTATATGTGTTGCCAGAAAGGAGAAGAGGACTGACCAGCCAGTAGCTGGGTATCACAGCCCAATTTCTTAACACAATGAAATTGCAGGCTTCCTTTTACACAAGTGCCCTCTTCACAAAGTGAAGGACCTCTGGACAGCCAGAGAAGAGGGGCCTCGTGATACTCAGGAAATGGAAGAGGAGACTTCATGATACTTAGCAGAAGAGGGGAAGATGGGATGCCTCACATTCCACATGGGCATGGTCGTCCTAGGTCAACACACCTCATGAAGGCTATTTGACAGGTGTCTAAGTATTTATCCATTAACATATGTTAAGGACCTGTCGATCTGTGGAGAAAAGGTTTTCTCCAAGTGTAGGGCTGTCTTACGAAGGAGGGGCTGATTTCTTCGCCAGCAGGCTATTCTCTCAAAGGCCAGCTGGCAGTCATAAGCCTTTGCATTAGGAAGGGAACAGTGGGGATGGAAAGGAAAGCTGGATGTGAAGAGATTTCCACGGAGTGAGCATGTAGAGCCAAGGATGCCCTGCTTCTTATTACACAGAGAAAATAAAACCTATTTGAAAAGAACTTCCTTATGTTTCCACTTCCAAATGTACTGGCTGCCCTGCGTGTGACCTAGCCACACTGCCTTCCCTCCTGAAAGTCAGTGAGTCGTCTATACAGCTATCTAAGGCCATCCCCCCACTTGTGCCCCAGATGCCCCCACCTCCCCCCATCTACTCCTGTAATTGTCTCCCCTCCTGCATTACCAACATTTCTTGCCCAATTAAATGATTCCTATCACAGAATTTAAAAAAAAAAAAAAAACTTCTCCACATTCCTCTCCACCACCAATCCATTTCTTCCTCACCCTCGCTCTCGTGAATTCATTCCTATCAGGTTTTCGCCTTTACCATCCACTGAGAGCAACCTTGTCAAGGTCACCCCTGACTGCCACATGGTCACATCCACGGGTTGTCTCTCAGTTATCCTGTTGCTTGGCCTCCCCACAGGGTTTGCCAACGGTGGACCCTGCACTCCCTCTTGGAACATTTGCTTCACTTGACTTCTGAGAGAACTCATTTTCTCTCACAAGCTGCTTCTTCATTCTCCTTTCCTGGCTTCTCCTCCTCTCCCAGACCTGTAAATATGGGGTGCCACAGGACTCAGTAATCAGAGTTTGACTCTCTCCCTGCCTACACTCACTTCCTTGGTGCATTCAGGGCCAGAGCTGTAAAGACTATTTACGTTCCGTTGTCTATCTAGTCCCATAGCCTTAAATACCATTTGATATTTTCCAAAATTGTATTTCCATCCCCATCTTCTTCCCTAAACCCTACATATATACAGCTCCCTACTCGACATCTCCACTTGATTCTAAAAGACATCACAACTTGGGGCGCCTGGGTGGCTCAGTTGTTAAGTGTCTGCCTTCACCTCAGGGCGTGATCCCAGCATTCTGGGATCAAGCCCCGCATCAGGTTCCTCTGCTGGAAGCCTGCTTCTTCCTCCCCCACCCCACCCCCCCGCTTGTGTTCCCTCTCTCGCTGGCTGGCTCTCTCTCTGTCAAATAAATAAATAAAATCTTTAAAAAAAAAAAAAAAGACATCACAACTTAACACACTCTAAATCAAACATCTAATATCCCCTCTACCAGACTGCTCCTCTCCGTTTTCCCCCAGTTTCTCCAGTTTCAGTAAAGGCAGGCTTTGTTCCTCCACTGACCAGGCCAAACCCTGAAATCATTCTCAACTTCCCTCTTCCTCAAATCCCACATCCAATCCATCTGCAAACTCGTTTGATTTGTGTCTTCAAAACACATGTAGAATTTGACTACTTCCCACCACCTCCACGATTACCCTGCTCCCACTTACAATTAATTCCCACCTGGATTACAGTAGTAGCCTCTTACCAAATCCTGCTGGGAAGTCCAGTAGAAGGACTGAGAAATGACCAATGGAATTGGCAATGTGGGTAACCTTGACAAGACGGCTTTCACTGGAGTGGTAGGCTTGAAAGAAAGCTTGAATGAACCAATTCCACTTTATAGTGTAACCCTACATGCTCCTCGTTGATCCTGTAATAACTCACCAAGAAAATTCCCCTATCAGAGCCTTTGCAAGCTCTTCCTTCCGCCTGGGCCATCCTTCCCTTCAAAGAGTCATATCTAGAATACCTGCTCTTTCTCCTGAATTCAGATTTCTGTTCAAATGTCAGCTTCTGAAGGGGCACCTGGGTGGCTCAGTTGTTAAGGGTCTGCCTTTGGCTCAGGGCGTGATCCCAGAGTCCTGGGATCAAGCCCCACTTCGGGCTCCCTGCTCCACTGGGAGCCTGCTTCTTCTCTCCCACTCCCCCTGCTTGTGTTCCCTCTCTCGCTGGCTGTCTCTCTCTCTCTCTCTCTCTCTCTCTGTCAAATAAATAAATAAAATCTTTAAAAAAAAATACTTCTTGAAAAAAAAATACCAGCTTCTGAGAGATTTTTCTTATCAGCCTGTTTAAAATATCACCTACCACTCTCTATTCTTTTGTTTTCTTTATTTTCTTCATAGCATTTGTCATTATCGGAGTATTTCGGTCTCCCTCCTACCCGCCCCCCAACACACACTAGAATGTAAGTTCTATGAGGGCAGGGGCTTTGTCTTATTCACCACTGTACATCCAGCCTCGCAAATATCTCTGGCATGAATAAATAAATGACCTTCGTCTCAAACTCGCAGAGTTACTACCAAGAACGTGCAAGCATATTCAACCTTAAGAGCTACGAATATGTCCCTCTGGGATCCAGGAATGTTGGGCATGCACCCTTGTTAATACCTCTCCTGGCCGTCCCCCTCTTAGAAGGCATACGGTAGCACTTCCGCCCTAGCTCAACTCTCACTCAAATCTCGGAAAAGGAGGGGCGAGGGGTTTGTGTCATCATCCAGCGCCCGCCTGCCCCGCGACGTGCCGGCAGCTGGCGCAGCCCTCTGCTCGCCCGGCCTCCCCCTCCCTGGTTCCGCGCTCTGGTTCCGCCATGGAATCCAACAAGGATGAAGCCGAGCGCTGTCTTAGCATCGCCCTCAAGGCCATTCAGAGCAACCAGCCCGACCGGGCGCTCCGCTTCCTGGAGAAGGCGCAGCGGCTGTACCCGACGCCGCGAGTTCGCGGTGAGTGTGAAGCGCCAGAGAGACAGAGGGGACATTGGAACTGATGGGGGGAATACGGGAACGGACCGAGGGGAGCAGTTGGAGGAGGGGGAGGGGTAGCGAGGCGCGGCTACGCCTGCGCACTGAGACGCGCGGTGGCCGCTGGGAGGTGTAGTCTTTCGCTCCCACGCCTCTCCGGGACGCTGGACACCTGATGACAGGGGCAGCGGCGACTTGAACTTTTCGGGTGCTTGTGGAAGCCTCTGAGATTTGGAGTTACCGAGGATGAGAGGCGCTGGCGGACGAGAGGGAGGGAACTTGCCTGGAAGAGAAATCGAACTACTTTTCCCAAGGGGCCATTCGGTGGCCCAGGGCCGGTTGCCGGCCTGGGAAATATTATAGTTTAGGAAAATAAACATAACTCCTCTGACGGAGAGAAGAATGGGTTCGGGGGCGGGGGGGAGGACTTCTGACCTTCGCACGGCCTGGAAAGGCGTCTTCATATCTTCACTCCTTAGCACGTCTCCGGGCGAGGGCCAGGAAACAGCCTCCCGAAACTAGAGCCTGCTTCCCCCTCCCCCTCCCCCCGCCCGGGCCCCACACCACTGCCTTGCACCATCTGCCCTGAGAGCGGGCCCCTCACTCCCTCCTGGAACCTCTTCACCTGCCTGTGAGATTCGGGGCTTGTTGGAGACGCTGGCCTCAGCCGCCCCACCCACCCTCGCCCACAAGAGTCCATTAGTGCCCCCCGCCCCGCGTATGGACCGCTGGACAGCACAAGACTGCGAAGTGTCCCGGGGCTGGGGCTTCCAAACCAGGGAGGGATTAGTGAGGTTGTCACAGCTACTCAGCATTTCGCTCTACCCAGGAACCCTCTTTTTCTTTAACCTAAGACTTAAGAGAAGTTTTTCTTGATACAAGCTGGAAGGGAGAAAGAGGTAGTCCAGAGGCACCAGTATGGCTCAGTCGGTTAACGTCTGCCTTGGGCTCAGGTCATGATCTCAGGGTCCTGCAATCGAGCCAGGCATCAGGCTCCCTGCTAAGTGGGGAGTCTGCTTCTCCCACTCCCTCTGCACTCCTCCCCTGCTCGTGCTCTCTCTCTTCCTGAGTCTCTCAAATAAATAAATAAAATCTTGGTGGGGGGGGGAGGAAGAGTCCATTAAAGATACAGGGATCATACCAGCAGTTATGGTGCAGTAAACCGTCTGGTGTGTAACAGGTACTCCGAATCAGAAGACCTGAGTTCTTATCCTGACTGCTACCACGTGATCTTTCTGAGCTTGGGTTTTATTATCTGGGAAATTAGAGGGTTGGTGCAGATAATGTGAGTAACAATAATACCATAGGGCTTCTCTGTTTAGAAAGCTCCTTCCAGGGGTGCCTGGCTGGACCAGTCCACAGAGCACGCAACTCTTGATCTCCAGGTTGTAAGTTTAGGCCCATGTTGGGTGTAGAGATGACTTTTTAAAAAAAATTAAATCTTTTTTTTTTTTTTTTTAAAGAAGGGAAGCTCTTTCAAATGCATTTTCTCACTTAAGCCTGCCCTATCAGGGAGGCAGAGCAAAGATAATTATCTTTGTTCTATAGATGAGGAAATATCTCAGAGGCAAGGGACTTGCCCAAAATTACACAGCTCGAAATTGGAAAGTTCTGTGACTCTATAAATGTTTAATAGAGGAATGAAATGAAAGAGCAGTCAGCCTCCTAACCTTCTTTGCCCACAGTTGGAATTGAGAAAGGTGAACAGCAGCAGAAGAGGCCACCTGGAACGCTCAAATTTTCCTCCTCCCGACGACAGGTTAATCTTTGGTCTCTTTGCCTTCTCTTGGAGAGGATTTCAGTCTGTATTTGCCAGGACTCCTGAGGTATCCTGCTCAAGGAGCTTCCCTGTGAAATAAATCACACTCTCTGAGGGGAGCGGGGTGGGGTCAGGCCTGCCAGTCTCAGAACCCTGTTAGATTCTCATGCTTCTGGGGGCTCAGGAGCAGGCAGCCTTTGGGGATCTTCCTGTCAGCAGCCTCCTGGGCCAGTTCGGGGGCTTGAACTGGTGTCCTTCCCGGGGCTCAAGAAATGGAATTTGCTGGGCAGCATAGTCACCAGCATGGTTGTCATATTCCCACTATTGTGGAGAGACTGTATGCCTCATGCCGCCGTAAACTTCACCTTGCACCCATCTGCAGCCCAGTGCTGAGCTGACAAGGACCTGGGGTTCATGTAGGCCTGGGATGGAGAAATCTTGGTTAAAAAAAAATATCAGGTAGTTGTTTACACTTGCTGTTTGAGGTTTCAGCTCATTCCAGGTGCTCGTTCAATGCAACAGACTTTTTTTGTTTGTTTTATTTACAAAGTCCTCTGCTTGGCACTAAGTGCATATATATGGCAGGATCAGTAAGACATGATCCTTCACCTCAAGGAGCTTATAATCTAGCGAAGGAGACAAAGTTAGAGAAAAAATAATACTGTGGTTAAAGAAAAATTCAGCGCAGTGTTAGATGCTGAGGACTGAAGGAAAGACATGAGAGACCCAGCCCCTGCCCTCCGTGGGTTCACAGTCTGGTGAGCTGGAGCGGAGTGCTGTGGGTGGGCGCTGAAGTCTGAGCTATCAGCAGTCTAGTGAGAGATTTTTAAATACAGGTAGATCACAGGTGATGGAAAATACTGGTAGATCACAGCGAGGGAAAGCTTCAGGGAGGAAGACGGACACAGCATTTGAACTGCAGTTTGGAGGAAGGGAGCAGACTTGGAGAAACATCTACTGGGGAAGAGACAGTGAGGCTGGAAGCTGTGAGGTTTGGGGGAGAGGGTTGCGTGTGGCAAGATTTGCAGCTGTGGAGGTGGTAATTTGAGTATAAAGAGGATTAAGGCTGGAAAGTAGGAAGGGGCCACATTGTGGAAATCCTTTCCTACCAGACTAGGATATTCACTTTATTCTGTAGTTGGTGAAAAGACCCCTGAAGATTTTGATAGCAGAAATAAGATAAGGGTACTGGTCTTAAAAGAGAACAGCATGAAGGGTTAATGAGAGGGAAGAGAGCCTCGAGTCAGAAACCAGTTGGGAGACCATTCATTGCAGTGAGTAGGTCGGGCACTCTGAGTGCCTGAGATAAGGCTTTCCTGACGAGGACCAGGTCGTTGGAGAGGCAGCACCACGCCCTGCATGAGGGCGGTGTGCTGAGGAGAAATGGGGACACGGACTCCAAGCCTGTGTGACCGGGGAGAAAGCAAGGTTGAGGATGGTGGGTGGGAAGACATGGGCCAAGTGCAAGGTGCCTGTGGGTGGTCCAGAGGAGCTGTCAGCATGGAGCTCAGGAGAGAGCCCCAGGTTGCAGCTGAAAGTCTGGTATTGTCAGTTTGATGGCATCCACTGGAGTCATGCCTGGCTGGGGTCACTGTGGGCCACATCTGTCCTTAGCCCACGGGCAGAGACTGGGGGAGCAACAGAGTGCAATGCAGCCACAACAGGAGGGGGTGATCCCAGGAGAGAGAGCAGCCAGGTAGCCGTGCAGTGGAGCATCGGGGAGGTGGCGAGCAACACGGTCAGGACTCCTGGGAGAGGGCAAGTCGAGAGATGAGAGGGGACGGATCAAGAGCATGGGTAGAAGATTGGTCCAGGAGAAGTGGAAGGACAGAGGGAAAGGTTAGGTCAGAGGAGACTCAGAGCAACCTTGAAGGGTCGAGGGACCTCACAGTGAAAAGGCTACAAGGGGGTTTCAGACTCATGCTGCAGGAGGTGCAGCCAGCGGCCGGCCACTTGTACTGTGGAGTAGTCGCTGGGCCCTAAGCTGGGAAGTCGTAGGGCCGGGCTAGTGGGGCCAGTCAGTCCCTTTCTGGGAGTTACTATCCAGCAACTGGCAGCCCACTGGGCATGACCTTTGCCTGAGACTTAGCAACAAGGCTGGAAAGTCCCAGATTTTTCAGGGAGCCGATGAGAACATCCTCAGTTTCCCCAGCATACACAGAGAGGGGTATCCTGGATAATCTTGCAGCGCAGGCTGCTTGCGGGTCCTGGGGATGTCAGGAAGGCCGAGCTGGAAAGGCCAGCATGTGGGGGAGGGATTTTGCTTTCAGGGTGTCAGAGTGAGAGTTGGGGTAGTACTGGTGAGGCCCGGGGCAGGGCTGTTCGTGCAGGTCAGTCAGCCTTCCTGAGCCCTACTGTGCGCTCAGCCCTTCCGTTCGGCACCCTGTGAGGGCAGAGATCACGCCCTCACGGACGGACTGGCTAATGAGCAAAAGGAACTGCACCGTCCAGCTCTGCTCCCAGGCTGTTGCCCTACGCTGGCCTCCCTTTCCCAGCTCGCTTTGAGCGCTACAATAAAAATGAACAGTAACAGAAAACATTTCATATTTGCTAAGTATTGTGCTAAGTCCTTTATATGCATTTGCTCGTCTACTTTTTCAACTCCCTTGAGGGAGATAACAGTTTTACACGAAGAGGCTAAATTAATGTGTCCAAGATGACCCCGCTAGCAAGCTGCCGAGCCAGCTCTGAACCCAGGCAGTCTCACCCTCCAGTCTGGCTTTGAGGAGGGGCCACCGCAACTGCCACCTCTCCCGCTGCAGCTCTCGTTTCTTCCACCAAGTTCCTGTCTTTTTAGATGTCTCTGCCAGCTTTTCTGCGAGGGCAGAGGCAGGATTTGAACCCAGCGTTGTCTGTCTAACTCCAGAGTCATGTTAGGCTGTTCCATGTCATACTCTTTTGTGACATTTGCAAGGCGGTCACATCCCACAGGTCTGGCTAAGGGGGTGTCCAGGCCAGGAGAGAGATCTACTTGTCCGCAACCAGAAGTCTTGATTGGCCAACTCAAGCAGGAGCCTTCTGTGTGACCCAGAGCACATCCATTCCCCTTTGGGCTTCCTTTCTGCAATGTAAAGATATTAGAGTGGTTGACTCCATGTAACTAGCCTGAAAAGCTTCCAGAATCTTCCCTGCGAAATACCAGAGTGAGTCCATCCCAGCTCCTGGCTGATGCTCCTGTGTATCTGTAGCAGTTGAATGGTTGGTTGTGTTGTCCTTAGGGTATGTTAGCTCAGCCTGGACCACTGAGGCTTCCAGAGAAACTGAAATAAATAAGTTCTTTAAATGCCCTCCAAACCCAGCAAACCAGCTCCTCCCTCTATCCCATCTTCATCAACATCTCTTCCTCTTTTGTTCTCTTCGTTTGCCATTCCCTCGGTGCCTGGCATGGACCTGGCATCTGGGACAGCTGAAATCTCATGGTTCCAGCTGGGTCAAAAGCCTGAAAAGCCTGCTGAGTGCTGACACTTTGCCTTCCTAATCCCTGGAGCTCCCTGGCCCCACCTGCTCGGGTCCCCTCCCCAGCCAGCCGGTTCATCAGCCTGTGTCATATCAGCAGCTACTCATTTTGAACTTTCACTCAGTCCGTTTCTGTGCTTACACGTTATCTCATTTCATCCTCATACACCCCACTACCCGTGTATCCCTTAGGAAACTGAGGTTCAGACAGATTTTAGATTTTTTATCGGCCAGGGCCGTACTGCTAGGATGTGACTGAGCTGAGATTTGAACCCAGGTCTTTCGGAATTTAACTTCTCTTCTCTGTTTGGAATGACTGTGCTGGAAGGGGTTCCCCATGCCCGATGCCAGACTCAGGCAGTCCGGGATAGCATAGTTAAGAAGAAGGTTCTGGGGGGCGCCTGGGTGGCACAGCGGTTAAGCGTCTGCCTTCAGCTCAGGGCGTGATCCCGGAGTTCTGGGATCGAGCCCCACGTCAGGCTCTTCCTCTATGAGCCTGCTTCTTCCTCTCCCACTCCCCCTGCTTGTGTTCCCTCTCTCGCTGGCTGTCTCTCTCTCTGTCGAATAAATAAATAAAAAAATCTTAAAAAAAAAAAAAAAAGAAGAAGGTTCTGGGAGCTGGGCATCCAGGCATTAAGTGCTGCCTGCCCAGCTTATGCAGCCATGGGCCAACAGATCAGACACACAGGTCTTTTTTATAATGGGGATGGTAGTAGTGAGACCGACCTCTAAGGCCATTGTCAAGATTAAATGAACTAATACATGGAGAGCACCATGTCCAGGCCTGCCTAACACACAGTGAGCACTCGGTCTGAATACTCCTCTCAGTGCTCACTCCTGGGCTTTGCAGCAGGAGTCCTCCACCTCCCTCATGCACGGCAGGGTTGACTGTCAGCTCCTTTCCCAGTGAGATCACCTAAGAAGACAGAAGTGGCTCAGGGCACAGTGGCCCACTTGAGTCCCAGTGTTTGTTCCCAGCAAGCCCTGCCCCTGGCCTCTTGGGTGAGGCGCAGGTATGTTGCTTTGGAGGGCGTCTGACACCCAACACAGTGCGTTGAGCCCAGCAGGCTCCTGGCATGTTTGTAAGAACCTGTGGACCAGCCGGGGGCACTGCTGTCCTTCCTCAGCACAGTGTCCTGGGTCCCAGCAGTGGTCTAGGTGCCTAGCTTCCCAGGGCACTGAACCCTAGGCATGACTGGGGGTTCCAGAACTGGTTCTGTGCCTGGAATAAATGGGCACAGGGAACTTTTGCCAGAGATTTGGGCTTTTCCTGATTGAGTATCAGGAACCATGGAGTTGGGTTTGAGTAACTGGAACCCTGTCTGAGGGTGACAGCTGATGTCCAGCTTAGACTCTGAACATTGAAGTAGGCTGTTGGACATGCCCTGCCACTTGAGAAATGTAAAGAATAGCAAGTAGCAGAGAAGATCTTTATCCTGAGTCTCCTACCAGCTCTGGCCCTCTGGGGCAAACTCGTTGCCTCCATTCCCCATCACAGCTAAGCAGAAGCCTCCAGGAGGCCTTTCCCACCAATCCCAGCTGAAACAGATGGTCCTGCTCAGTGGGGTCCCCACTGAGATGGGCAGAGCACTTTGCCAATCTCGACACTCAACAGAGTCTGTTAAATGCACTACTTTGAGGGGGCGCCTGGGTGGCTCAGTCGGTGAAGTGTCTGCCTTCGGCTCAGGTCATGATCTCAAGGTCCTGGGATCGAGCCCCACATCTGGCTCCCTGCTCAGCGGGGAGTCTGCTTCTCCCTCCCTCTCCCTGTACCCCTCCGCCCGCCTCATGTGCTCTCTCTCTCTCTCTCTCAAATAAATAAATAAATCTTTTTAAAAATACATAAACAAACACACTACTTTGGGATTTTTTTTAAACCTGAAGGACTTATAGTATGTTTTTATGCAGAGTTTTAAATTAACCCATACCCAGGGGTGCCTGGCTGGCTTAGTCAGTAGAGCATGCAGCTCTTGATCTTGGGATTATGAGTTCGAGCCCCACATTGGGTGTAGAGATCACTTAAAAAGAAAAATCTTAAAAAAAAAAAAAACATTTAAAATAACCCATACCCTGACAAGTCCTAAGGTCTGTGGATCCGGTAAGAGCAGGCAATTATCCCACTAGCGCCCACCCCCTCCCCCTTGCCTTGGCCCAGGCCCAAGCCAGGGAGGGAGCTAGTGGCTTTGCCAGGAGAAGAAGCAGGTGGGTTGTGGGGCGGGGGTGGGGTCGTGGCCTGTCCCAGGACCAGGCAGCCCCTCAGCTATGGCCTGTGGCCTTGCTGGCACGGGAGCCCTGAATGCTTTGCTTGCTTCACACAGCCCTGATCGAGTCCCTCAACCAGAAACCACAGTCCGCCAGTGACCATCCCCAACCCACAGACACAACGCACAGGAAAGCAGGTGGGGCGGACGCCGCCTCGGCCAACGGAGAAGCTGGAGGAGGAGAGAGCAGCAAAGGCTACAGCGCAGAGCAAGTAGCAGCAGTGAAAAGGTAGAGGGGCCGGAGCAGGGTGCTGCTGGGAAGTTTCCGAATCTAGAGGCTTCCTACAGCGTGTCCTCCACCTCACATCTGCCTGTGGTCTGGGGGGGCCCTGGGAGGGTCCTGAGGATGGATGAGGTCCAGCAGGGCGGGCTCACCAGGCCCCGGAATACAGTGCGGGAATCAGGGCTCTGCTGCCCCCTCCCGCCAAGAAAACCCACAGCGGAGGCTGGAAACGCTGACTCTGCCGCTGGCTTCCTCTGCTGCCGGCCAGGCGAGCCCCAGCCTCTTTACACAGCTCTATTTATCAGAGATGGGGCTTGGGCTCCCCTTCCAGCTTCTCCCCAGCCCCCAACAAAGACCCTTTCAGACCAGAGCCTGTGCGGCACAGAATGGAGACAGGAGACAGTTACCCCTCCAGGGCTTGGTAGGCCTTGCACGGACACTGACAGTTCTGAGGTGGCCTCTGGTGAGGGTGCTGTTAGCAAACGGAAGTGGTTCCTGGCCCGAAACACAGCAGCTGCCCCCTCTGAAATCCGAAATGTGTTCTGGGTGTTTCCACAGGGCCCTGCCTGGCTCCCCATCCCAGGTGGAGCTTATTGAGGCTCCCTTGTCCCCGAGGTTTGACAGCTGACCTGAAGAAGCTGTCAGCCATGCCCTGCTCAGAGCTGTGTGCCTACACTGCTCAGTCCACGCCCCCCTCACCTCGCGGCCCTGGGCCCGCTCTACCCCTTCCCCCAGGGTCAAGCAGTGTAAAGATTACTATGAGATCCTGGGGGTGAGCAGAGGGGCTTCCGATGAGGACCTGAAGAAGGCCTATCGCAAGCTGGCCCTCAAGTTCCACCCAGACAAGAACCACGCACCTGGTGCCACCGAAGCTTTCAAAGGTAAGCCAGCCCTGGTTTCCTGCTGTCGGGTGTTAGCTCCTGCCCTTGAGAAGGAATAAGAGGCCAAGACAACTTTTCCAGGAAGTGGTCTTGGACCCAGGTCCCCTGGGCTCAGGAGCTGCTTCCTAGAAAGAAAGTCCTAGTAGCCACTTCTAGCCTACAGAGTCTGTCAGAGCTCAGCTATCACCAGCCCTGCCTCTCCTTCCTCCACATTCCCCAGGAATGACAGGAGGGGAGCTGAGGCAAGAGAGGACCAATGGCTTAGCGGTTGCGTAGCAGTTGAGGGTCAGAAGGAGGCCTCCCGACTCACCTTGTATGCACATCCCCATGTTGGGATCTTGGTAACAGTTTGCCTGTGCTGAGGGGCAGAGTAGCCTCAGGTCAGTGACCTGGTGGCCTCGTCATCACCAGCAGCCACCGCCAGCCCTGCACCACACACACACACACACACACACATACACATAACACACACTCACATGAGGTGGTGACCTGTGCCGGAGCGGATGGCAGAGCAGACCCCTGAGACCTGGTGTGCCGTTTCCCCGGTCCCGCCCTCGTTACTCCATTCCAGGCTGCTTAGGGTTGGTCCTGCTTGGTTTGGGGTAGTCTGCAGGCATCACCCCCATCAGCCAGCCCCAGGGGGTGAATAGGAGTAGGAAGGCAAGGTAGCCATGGTTAATGTTGCTCCAGCCCTGACTTCTGCCTGCAGCCTGCAGGACAGACACTAAGAGGCCAGATCTAGCCCTGGGGCCTTGTCAGAATGGCAAGAGGGCAAGAGGAGGGGATTCTCCTTACTCTCAAGGGTTGCAGGTTGCAGATGCAGCTTTGACCTGCTCCTTTGAGAGAGTGAGCCGCTTAAGAAGGAGCAAGAGACTAAGGAGGGCCTGGAGCTGTGTCCTTTGAGGCACAGGTTTCCCACCTGGGGAGTCCTCATGGCGAGGCCTTGGGACCAGGCCAAAGAACAGAAGCTGGGACCTGGACCCCAGGGAGGAGAGGGCTCGCCAAGCCACACTACCAACAGTGGAGAAGTTTTGATTAGAACCTGGCGATTCGGCCCTTCCTGGCAATTGCTGTAGGAATAAATAAGATAAGGCCCATAAAGGACCTGGGTCATAGAAAAGGCTGGACCTGGACCATCGTCTTGAGTTGGAGAGCAGGAGCCTGAGTGTTCATCCTCCACCCGACCCAGACTGCCTAGATCCACTTAGAGGTATTCCTGGCCACCGCTGCCCCCCCCACCCCCCGTCGCCACCACATGTGCCCAACAGCCAAACTCCCGCTCGCCCCAAGGACTCCCACTTCCCAAAGCACCATTTGAGTATCTGAAGGAAGGGAGGTCTCAGCTGCCATGGGAGCCTCCCCGATCACACCCCATGTCTTCAAGCCTGACTTACACCTCCTTTCTAGCCATTGGCACAGCGTATGCGGTACTTAGTAACCCAGAGAAAAGGAAGCAGTATGACCAGTTCGGTGACGACAAGAGCCAGGCAGCCCGGCACGGCCATGGGCATGGGGACTTCCACCGTGGCTTTGAGGCTGACATCTCCCCCGAGGACCTCTTCAATATGTTCTTTGGCGGTGGCTTCCCGTCTAGTAAGTACCCCGCCCTCCCCACAGCCAGGCCTCCCTGGGGGTGATGGTGGAAGACTGGATGCTGGCTGCTTCCTTCCCCAGCAGCCCCACCCCCTGACTCAGTCCCTCTGACCTCCAGGTAATGTCCACGTCTACAGCAACGGCCGCATGCGCTATACCTACCAGCAAAGGCAGGACCGCAGGGAGAACCAGGGTGACGTGAGTGAGGGAGGCACCGGGGAGGGCAGGGGAGGGCACCAGGCCCCACCCAGGGAGCAGGGCCTGAAGGGGAAGGGACATCCCCAGCTGTCCATACTGGGAGGGCAGTGCCCCCACCATTCTCAGCCAAGGAGCCATCTTGAGTGCCCCCCCTTGCCATTCTGCTGAGGGACACTAGAGGGAGCCACACTCCACAGTGCCGCCCAGAAGGAGTGGGGATTTGATGGCCTCTGTTAGGAATGTCATGCAGAAACTTCTCCACCTACAGACAGGTTTGAGTGTGAATGGCCTTTGTGCAGTCCATTTGTTCAGAAGGCCACAGTGACATTTTCCAAGCAATGGGAAATGAAACTTCATGAGAGAATTGTCAAGGATGACAAAGGTTGACGACTCTTCTCGCTGCTTTCCGGCACTCTTAAAAACAAAAACTATAACCACACAGTGCTACAAAAGCATTTTGAGTGCCACAGGTTAAAAAACAGCTAGCTGACCAACATTAAGATAACTGTGGACGATTCCAGAGCATTTAAAATTATGGCAGGCGGAGGGGGTCCCCTCTGTTCTGTCAGCATGGCCTTGTTTTTATTTACTCACTTTTTAAAAACTGTGTGTGTTGAACATACAGAAGAGTTTTTTTAAATCACCAATTATTACACAGTGAACAAATTTATTTTTATTTACAGTTTTTTAACTGGCAGTTTTTAAATTGATATATAGTGAAAACCTCCCTCCAGCCCTGCCTGCTGGGCTAGTGGAGGCAGCCGCTTTGCTCGTGGTTTGGGTAGTTCTCTGACAACACACACACGTGGGTACCCTCTTCCTCTGTGTAACACCAGCTGCCGTTTTGTTTTCATCCGGGGGAGCTGGCAGGTGGAGGAGCTTCTGTATTTAGGGGGCCTGTGGGAGGGAGGACGAGAGAGTAGTGTCGCGGCCTGTTTATGTGGCAGCTGCCTCCTGCTGCCCAGGCGTCTTTGCGGCAGGCAGCTGGTGGCGATGGTGGCTGATGCCGCACTCCCACCCGCTCTAGCTTGGGTGACCACTGGCTCTTCCCTCCAGGGCGGGCTGGGGGTATTTGTTCAACTGATGCCCATCCTCATCCTGATCCTCGTGTCAGCTCTCAGCCAGCTCATGGTCTCCAGCCCCCCGTACAGCCTGAGCCCAAGGCCGTGAGTACTTGCAGCTAGGGACGGGCCGAGGGGCGGGGGGCGGACAGGGATTTGGGATTCTCAGCCCCCATCAGGGGCCTTCCTCCCCATCCTGCGGGTCCTTGATCACAACGCGGAAGTCTGCCTTAGAATCAAGAAAACACACTTTCCCTGTTGAGCTTCGGTTCTTGGTCTTTTAGGATCACAGTCCCCTAAGAAAATGCAGTGAAAACTGCTGATCTTTTCCCTCGAACACTGCACAGGCACACAACTTTGGGCGTGGTTTCACAGGCTTCATCCCCCCCCCCCAATCTTATCTGCTGACCTTGAGATAAGAACCTCTGCTCTTAAGTTCTGGTTGGGGGCCTTGCGGCCATGGAAGGAATATGGGCTCTAGATTCAGGGCAAAGGTGGCTTTGAATCCCAGCTACTCTACTAACCAAGCAGCTGTGTGACCCTGGACAAGTTACATAACTTCTCTGAGCTTTGGTTTCCTCATCTGTGCAATGGAAATAACACCTATCTGCTTGTGAAAATTAAACAAGTAATTCACGTGGAATGCCAGGCTCAGGGCGCCCGGCTGGCTCATTCATTGGAACGTGCGACTCTTGATCTCGGGGTCTTGAGTTGGAGCCTCACGTTGGGTATAGAGATTACTTTAAAATAAATAAACGAAATGTTTGTTAAAAAATGCCAGCCTTGTTGGTAATGTTCAACAGTATTTGTTGAATGAATATATGGCCTCAGCAGCCTTTAGTGAACTAGGGCAAGTTATTTGGCCTTTTAAGGTATCAGCTCCCCTCATTTGTCTCCAGCACCTGGCACCATTTCTGATACATAGTTACTTAGTGGGTGGTCAGCTTCTGTTGGTGGGAGCCCTCTGCTCCCCAAGCTGCCTGGCCCTCCCTGTCTGGGAGCCCGGAGGCCTTCCCCTTGGCCAGCAGAGGGCAGAGTGGGGCCTCTGGACCCACACAGGCGGCCCAGGCTCTCTGTGGCCTGTAGCCAGCCAGCCCTTGGCTCTGCAGCTGGAGAGGCAACAGAGGACAGGTAGGGGCTGTCCTCCCCCCAGCACCGTCTTCTGTCTGCAGCGTGTCGAGGCACTTCCCACAGCCTGCAGAGCCTGTGGGTGGAGCTGGAAGGTAGGACCGAGAGCTGGAAGGCCACAGCTCCTTGGAGTCCTGTCATGTTCCTAAGCGTCTTAACTCCAGACTGGGAGTTCCAGGGTAGGCAGGCAGGCCCTGGGCAACAATCGGCTTAGGGCAGGAATGTGGAGATGGAGGCACAGGGAGCCCAACTCCCACCCCTAATGAGAGGCCGAGCCCAGCCTCCGCTCCTGTGCTGACCAGAGCCTCTCAAAAAGGGGCTTCTCCCCATGGGCTCCAGGTCAGCAGTGTGGTAAGCAGACAGCCTGAGGAAGGGCTGGCCATAGTCTGGACCGCTTGCATGGGAGGGACAGCCTGCCGTTCCTTCAGACCCTCATTTTGGGTGTTGTGCAACTTGCTGCTGTAGTGAGGAAGAAAGCAAGTCCTCCCCTGGCCCGTGCCGTACCTCCTGTTGGGGGGCCCTGGGCCTAGGGGCCGGTGCCCACTTTGTGCCTGATGTATTTCCGGCCAGGTCGGTGGGCCACGTCCACAGGCGAGTCACTGACAACCTGAATGTCGTCTACTACGTGGCAGACACCTTCTCGAAGGAGTACACAGGCTCCAGCCTCAAAACAGTTGAACGGAACGTGGAAGATGATTACATCGCCAATCTCCGAAACAACTGCTGGAAGGAGAAGCAGCAGAGTGAGTGTGTGTGTGTGCTGTGAGGACAAAGCTTGAGAGCAGGGAAGAGAGAGCCCGGCCTGCCGGGGATTTGTGGACCCAGCACCTGGCACGGCCTTGTACCAGCCACCTCCCGGTCAGGAGCGGATCCCCATCCCTTTTTCCGTGGGGCTGGGAGCCCGGGCCCACCTGGAGATTTCCTCCAGGTTCCCGTAAATCACGGCCATCAGCCTGACTGGTAGGCTGCCGGGGGTAGGGATGTCGAGGTAGACTGGAGCATGTGTCCTGGCCACCGCGTGATCGGACATCCAGCTCTATCTGTGGGACCCTAGGGCAGTCAAACCAGGATGACCACTTCTTTCCCTCTCGCAAGTTGGGACCATAGTGTTTGCTCTCCCGGGTCTTTCCTGAAGGGAGGCCAGCTCGGCCCCAGATCCGGGGCCTGTAACAGCCTTTCTCCCACCCCCACAGGCTGGGCAGCGGCTCTGACAGCCTTTGGGAGGTCCCAGGTGCACCCTAACTCTGCCCCGTTGCTTTACAGAGGAAGGCTTGCTGTACCGGGCCCGCTACTTCGGTGACACAGATATGTATCACAAAGCACAGAGGATGAGCACCCCGAGCTGTAACCGACTGTCAGAGGTGCAGGCCTCCCTGCATGGATAGTCCTGGGCCAGCCACGCCACCGAGGTCCAAGTATGAGCCAGGGCCTCCTCTGCTCTGCAGCTCCCGGCAGCTCTGGTCCTGGTCATGAGGCAGAGGAGGGTGGGAGGGAGAGAGGGGAATGGCCTGTTGGTTACGGCACAGACTCCTTGTCCCCGGCCTGACCTCCAGCCTGCAGTTGGGGCAGCTCTAGGGTGTGCTTGGAAACCAGGGTCTGTTTCGGGCCTCAAGTGCTATTGTCTGCCCCGCCAATTCCCTAGCCCTGGGAATTTGGGGATCCCAAGAGCCAGGCAGAAGGGGGAACTCAAGGCCACTGCTAAGGGCCATGCAGGCTTCCCTGGTCTCATCCAGCCCCAAGTCACCATGGCCCTTTCCCAAGTACAACAGACTATTGTCTGTGTTCTGCTATTTAGGCCAAGTATTACTCATCCCAAGATGGCCCCCCCCAACACACACACTCCCCACCTGACATCAGGAAGAAACATGTGGGAATGGGTGGGACAAGATCCCATCCTCTTCCTCTGCCCTTCCAGGCAGAAGGAAATAGAACGGGAGGGATGGGCAGCCCCACAGTGGGTCGGGGAGGGAGCCAACAGGCTGGGAGCAGGAGAGGCCGGTGTACCCTGACCACTCGCCCTCTGGTGGAATCAGGCACTCTCTCAGCCACAGACATTCGGCCTGCCCAGGCATCTCACCTGTGGTCTAAGGAAGAGAGCAGAGGTCATGAGTTGAGGGTCGAATGCAGTGCCTTTCGTACAGAAGAGGAAAAATGCAAGTCACTGGTAGCAGGCTCCCACCTCCTTCACCCCTGCATGTGGGTAGTGAGCTCTGCTCCCAGCATTTGCCAGAGGGGACAGACTGGACCAAGCCCAGAGGAGCGTAGGCAGAGCCGGTAAAGATTCCTCTCTGTGTTGGTACCTGCCCATCCGTCCTCTGCCTGTGTCCCCCTTGGCAAGGGTCCAGCTCCAGACGCTGTGCTTTGAGGCCATCTGCTAGTGCCTCCGGGAGAGTGACAGAGTGCAGGAGGGAGACAGGTTGGGGCTGAGGTGGGCAGGACAGCAGCCAGGAGGCGGGCTTGTTTGTGTGGGCTAAGAGAGAGGCTCCAGGCCACGTGACTGCCAAGCTAACTGTTACCACTCTCCTCCCCAGACCATGAAATCCCTGGAGAATTTTTGGTGACATGCACTGAGCCAAGGTGATGGACTGTATATTTAAGGAAAGACATAAAAAGAAAAAAATTAAAATGGAATTGGAGGCCGAACGCCACACAGCTGCCCTCTCTCTCACCCAGTAAATGCTGAAAGCTCTTAGGACAGGAAAACCTGCCACGGGGCTGCTTCCCTTCCTCCCAGGGCTGGCAGAGGCTCAGGCTCCACTTCGGCTCTCTCCTAGAATACGGAAACCATGGCAACGAAAGTAGAATGTAAAACTTGGAGCAAATGTCTATGGAAAGGGCTGGGGGAGGGGGCGCCCAACTGCCTTCCTCCCCCTCCCGGGAGCCACCACCAGGGAGCCACCACCGGTCACCTCTCCGTGGAAGCCAGTCGGAGGCGTTGGCCAAGGATAGGAGGAGGAGGAATGAGAACTCTCCATAGAATGTAATTTATAGAGCAAGTATATGTGTATATATATATATCTATTTATATGTAAATAGCATATATAAAGATATATATATATATAGTCTACTTTTTAAACTATGCAGGGATTTGGTTAAGTTGTTTAGCTGATTTCTTCCCTGTTTTAGAAAACGAGGCCTGTGTGGGAAAGGGAACTTGGTCCTACAAAGGCTAGACAGTGGCCATAGCTGACAGCCTGAAGGGAAGTCGGGTCGTAGCTTTTAACGTTCCCCTCAACCCCAGCCTGCTTTTGATGGCAACGGTAATCATGATAATGTAAGTCCGTAGAGAACTCAGGTTGCTGGAGGGGAGCAGGCTTTCAGGGGAGAAAGTGCCCCTGGGGCCAGGTACCCTGTCAGGATCCAGTCAAGGTGGAGGCCCCAGGCCGCCTGCGGGTGTGAGACCACCCACCACAAGCTTTGGTCAGCTCAGGTGGGCTCTTAGGCCTAGAGCCCAGCAGCCTTCTGCCCCCCTGCCGCAGAGAGCAGGGTTAGAGGGGGACCAAGTTCTGCCTAACCACCCCCCCCAGTCCCAAAGTGGGTTTTGCCTTATAGATGCCACAGGGCACAGCTCCGCGTTGTAGCCCCTGGTTTTTCCCAAGTCAGGCGCCAAGGACTCCAGACAGTTCTTCCTCCAAGAGTCAGCCAGGTGGTGCCCAAGACTCTGGGGCAGCAGCTGACTCCTGAAGAAAACCCAGCCCTGTGGGCACCTCTGTCTGCGCCATCCATGGACGTGATGCCACCCGGCCTTCTGTTGCACTTTGGACAAAGGCTGCACCTGAACCAGAAGGGTTTTCTTCTACTCACCTTGAAGTGAGGATTTTTCTCACAACAGCAGTTGCTGCCAGGGGAAGGGAGGGAGGTTTTATTTATTCCCACAGTTTATACTGGGCCTTTTGGAATTACCGTTTTTCCCAAATTTTCCTCTGGCAGTGGGTGTGTCCTGGAGCCTGCCATCTTCCAAAGCCTTACTTCCCCAAGCTGCCAGCCAAGAGGGGACAGCCATCCTCCCAGAGTTTCTCTTGGCTCTTTTTGTTTGTTTGTTTTTTTAAAGCCCCTCCACCCCCAACGAATAAGATTCTTGCTGGGAAAGGAAGCTTGGTAAAGAAGTGTCAGATCTGATTTTTGAACGAGATCCTAGCCTGTGATGCAGCAGCCACCCGGCCCAGAGAGACGATAAGAACTGGACGTGGGCAAGAGCGCCCCACGCGTGGTGGCCCCGGTGCTCTGCTGCCACCACCCTGACCATCTGGTCTTGGTAGACGTCCCTAGGTGGGCTGACCCATGTGCAATAAGAACATAGATCCTAAAGGATCCCCTGAGAAGCTGTATTTCTTAAATTAGAATTCTGAAATTGTACATCTATAAATATATGTTTATTATGTGATTGGCCTCGGTGGGTCTGCATTGAGCAGGGGGGCTGAGGTGGGGGCAAACACCTGTTGGTACTGTCAGCCCAGCGCACACCAGCAGTCTGGGGTGACTGTCCCGAATGTCATCCTCACCCCTTGCCCTGACTGACAGCTGCTTCGGTCACGAGTGTTGTTCCAAGGCTGACACCAGACAAAGGGTAAGGGGCCCAGGCCAGGATACTGGGGTCCCTGGTAACCTCTGCTTCCCCCTGCTCCTACTCCCTCTCTCCATCCCTGCTGTGAGCAAAACATTCAGCATCTTCCCTCCTCCTGGGCCGGGAGCTCCATCCCACTCCGGATCCAGAGCAGGGGGAAAGTTTAAGTTTCTTTCCATCTCTGGCTGCAGTCTCCCCAGACACGCTTCCCACACCACCCTGCAGCCCGCCCTACCCCCCCTTCCACCAGAAGGTCGGAAAAGTTAAAAATGTGGCAGCCCGAGGAGAGCTTTCTGTGAATGGAGCCTCCGATCTGCCGGGGCCTCCCAGAGACAGGGCCCGGGCGGCCCTGACTGGCGGCCCGAGGCCCCGCCCGCTGCCGCTCCAGCCAAAGACAGCCCGCTGCCCGGTGGTGCCACCGCAGCCGCGGAGCTCATTGGCTGGCCGTGCCCGGGGTCACCGCCGCCGGCCCTGCCCGGTCTGCGAGCTACCACTTGTCAGCTGCAGTTGGCAGAGGCTCGCCAGCCGCCCCCATTCACCCCTCCCATCCCCCTACCCTCAGCGGGCCGCTCAGCCGGCCAGAAGGGGCGGGACAGACGGTCCGACTCTTGGCTGCAAAAAAGTCTTCGACGAGGATCCCCACCCACCGTCAGGTGGCAAAAACGAGCCGCTAGTTCATCCAAGCTCCCGGGATCTGCCAGCTTATCTCCTCGTCCCAGGCTGCCCCAGGTCTCCAGAAGGGAACTGCTCCACGGGGCAAGGAGCACACACCCTGGCCCACCGTAATCTCCTTGCCCCGAGTTCCCGGCCGAGTCACCCGGCTGTCTAGGGCAGGCTCCCAGACGGCAGTGCCAAGACTCAGGTAAATAGACTGTTGACACAGTGTGGGTTCTGGAGCAACTCAGAATCCTTACCAGATGTCACACCTTGTGATTTGGGCAAGTCAGCCGGTTTCCCAGAACAGGAACCTGGAGCTTGGGGGAAGGGTAGGGGATGCCCAAGGGTCCCCATGAAGCTGCATGTCCTCGGGGTCTATGTAGCAAAGCAATCATTCTGCAAACACTTGCTGGACTTGGATCCATTGTGCTAAAGATTAACCCCACTCATGCCAAGGTGAGTGGTGGGAGGCCGGCCCAAAAGGGTGGAAAAGGGAGAAAGCCACACTAGGGGGGACGGAACTTAATCTGAGGGGCTTGGCTGGGGACGGGTTTCCCAGAGGGCCAGGTGCACCCTGTCCCACAATTACACACGTGTCCGCCCCGCTCTCACGGCAGCTTCCCCAAATTGACATCACCCCCAGGAGACAATAAAACAAAACAGTCAGTTGTTGGGTATCAGTGTGGACCCCGCGGCCCGGCTGCCTGGGCTGGGTCCATTTGCTAGCTGGGTGGCCCTGGGCAGGTCACTTAACCTCCCTCTGCCTCAGTTTCCTCATCTTCAAAATGAGAGTCGTAAAACCACCCACCTGATTGGGTTACTGTGGGTAGTAAAAGGGTTCTCACACATACAGCACTTAAAAGGCGTCGGACACAGGAAGCTCTAAGTGCTGTTACATGTCCTCAGTTGACAAAGATTAATAGCAGAGGCTCAAGTCCCATTACAGGCTCTGAACGCACAAAGGTGGCAACCAGGCAGGGGGAGAGAGCCCAGTGGACGGGGGACAGCGATAGAAACAAAGCTGGGAGTGTGGCAGGTGTGAGCAGCTCGGCAGGGGCGTCTGGGTAAAGGACCTGGCGCCGGTGAAGGACGGGGGAGTCCAGCAGGGCTGGGGGCTGAGTGAGGACTCTGTCAGAAGGGATGGTTGTGAGCAGAGTCCCGGAGCTGGGAAGCACGGACGTGACCACATTCGAAGGTGCTGGGCCCTGCCCTCGGGGAGGTCTACAGGCACAGGCACAGGCAAAGCCCACAAGGCTAGCCATGAGAGAGGCAGGTGGCAGGAGAACGCTGGGGGCCTGGTTGTGCCCGCACTGTCTCCCCCTCCCCCAGCCTCTCACGGCGGGCTGTTTCCCCGCAAACAAGGCCTAGGCCTCCTGTCGCTTGTATCGCCCCACAGCTGTTGGGGTAGGAAATAAAGGCCCAGGGCCCAGACACAACAAAGGGTGTGAGAAAGGCACCCTACTCTCTAGGACCGCCATGACCAAGCAGCCCCCCTTGAGCCCAAGAGTTGGGGCTTTGCTTGGGAGGAGGGTGGGGTCCTGACTGCCACACTGCGTCCATCCTTCCCGCCCGCTTCCCCTGGCGTGGTTTGGTCCAGGGAGGGCAGGGAATCCCATCCAGCTCTGGCTGGGCTTGCCCTCGGGGACGGGCGGGGTATGCAGTTCCCCAGTGGAGCTGGCGTTGGGAAGGGCAAGAGGTCAGGCTCAGGGCCTTCAGGGACGCTGGTCAGCAGCCCCACTTCCTTAACTGGATTCTTGCCATTTTCCTGATGGACACAGTGAGGGAGCCCAGGAGACAGATGTCGGAGCAGCACAGGAGGGTCCCAGTGGTCTCTTCTTACAGATGGGGAAATGGAGGCCGGATGGAGGGAGGGAGGTCCTTTTCGGATTCCTGGTTCATGCCCAGGGCCCTCACACCCTGACCTGGCTGCCCACTGGAGCCTCCTCCAAGCACCCTTCCGTGACATGCTGCCCCAGTTCCTTCTGCCAACAGCCTCCCCGTTGCTCCTCCACCCCACCTCCTCTGGGAGGCCTGCCATGTTCCCACAGCCTTGGCCCGGCCCCGCCCTCTCACGCTGTAAGTCCGGAGGTGTTCGTGCAGTTCCTGGACAAAGGCTTGGCACCCCGGAGAGACAAGGTCCTGTCTGGGGCCTGTCCATCTTCTTCAGTGCTGCAGCTCTGGGCACAGGGGGTCTCCATGAACACAGCTGGGGGAGAAAGGGGCCTGCTCAGCGTCTGCACGCCTTTCTGGTGGCCACTCGTGGCTCCCCTTCCATGGCTTTCTCCGCCCACGGTCACCCTGTAGGGAGCTTTGCAGCCACAAAGCAGCATACAGGACTAGGGACACTTCTCCAAGACCCGAGAGGGTCCAAGTGAGGTGTGCCACCTGCATGCTGCTGGCTGGGGCTGGAGGAGGAGCAGTCTTGTGCAATAAGCCCTGCCTAGGGCCTTTTGTTTTTTTAAAGATGTATTTATCCATTTGAGAGAGAGAGAGAGGGAGCACACAAGTGGGAGGGGCAGAGAGAGGAGGAGAGAATCTCAAGCAGACTCCGAGCTGAGTGTGGAGCTCAATGCAGGGAACTGGGATCACCACGATCCCAGGATCATGACCTGAGCCCAAACGAAGAGGCAGACGCCTGGGCCACCAGGGCACTGCCCTTTATCCACTTCCTGGGGGAAGCAGAGTCCCGCTGCAAACACCCCCTATCTGCTCTCCCTCAGTGAGGATGGGCGCACCAGGGCTGAGGGAGAAACAAACAGGGCTCACCCCTGCGGGCCCCCTGGGCCTGTGTGAAGCAGCCAGCAGCCCCTGCGTAGTAGAGGATGCTCTCTCCAGCACTCGGGCCTGTGCTGGGGGCACCAGCCGTTCCTGGGCGCAGACCCACTTCCGGCCCTCGCTGCCCCAGTACGGCCCTGGCCACGGGCCTCAGGGTCACCACTGGCAGGCTCCGCTACCTGCTGACCACCAGCCCATGGCTACGTGGGCAGAAACGGCTTCAGTGGCGTTCAGGCTGTGAGCCCCAGGCTTCAAGGGGCACATAAGCAAGTGCTCAGGCTGCTTCTGTCCAGATGGCTATGGGCCTCAGTCTCCCTCCCGGCCCTTCTCAGCACTGAAGCCCCTGGGCACAAAGTCTAGAGATCAGATTTCAAGCCTCAGCTGTAAAGGACATTTGTTTCACTTGTATCACTTAAAATGTTTTGTTATAATTTTGAAATTATACATATAGAAGCACTTTTCACTTGTATCATTTAAAAATATGTGGTCTAATTATTATCACCCTCCCACAGACCTCACCAGTTTCGTCCTGAATGTCAACCTCTATTAACTGTGGAGTCGGGGCTGCTAGGCTCACTGGGGTGGGCTTTGTACAAACAGGCCAACCCAGGGGCTGGGGTCCCCCTCTGGACCCAGCTTCACCCCAGGACCCCGGGACTTGAGCCCAGCTCACGGGCAGCCTAGGGTGTTCGTGGCAGGACTGGATTCGGGCCACGGGATGGAGCGGCATGACCCACATCTGTTCGTATTATTAGCACCGGAGCTGGCTGGCTGAGGCTGTCACAGAGTTCGTGGAACTGTTGCCTGGGCTTGTGTTTCCAGGTGGTTGGAGGAACACATGGGGTGGGGAACAGAGGGGCCTCTGGCTACCCCCCCACCCCCACCCCCCACCTGTTGTCAGGCGAGCCAGAGAAGACTGCACGTCCCTCCAGGGTGCTGCTGATGTCAAGGCGGGTACTGCCCCCCCTCCCCAGACGGCCCCTGCGTGACCCTGGGTCTGCTGCCTGGCAGCTGGCATTGTCCCGTACCTGTTTGTGTGGTCTCAGCTTGTTAGACCTGGCCTCTCCCTCCCGCTGCCCTCCCTGCCCCTCTCTGAAGCAGGGAAGACAGTGGGAGAGGGGGGTTTGTTCACTGGGAAGAATGCCTGCCCTTGACCCCCAGGGTGAGGAAGCGTTCTGTCTTTCCCAGGCTCCCTGATAGGTTCCTACCTCCGTTTTCTGTTGCCGGTGCCAGCAGGTGCCAGCATCCCAGGGATGAATAGGGAAAGCCTGGGGAGAGGACCAGGGCTCCTGGCTAAGTGCCCAGCTCTTCAGCTCCAAGCGATGGGATCTTGAGCCACTCTCGTAAGACCCCTAAGGCCTTTCCCTCACCTGTCAAATGGGAATCTCAGACTTGTCCTGCAGGCTGGAGGGCGGGGGCACAGTAGAGGAGTTATGTGGACATCCTTCAAGAGTCCAGAACTGCCCCCAAAAGCTTATCTGTGGCATAAAATGTTTTGTTCCTGTAACTTCCCTAAGAAGGGACAAGGGGCCTCTGGCCCCACTGAACTTGGTAACAAGGGCTGAGACAGACCTCAGTGTCAGCAGGAACCAGGAGTTAGAGAATATGAGGAGTTCTACACTTGATCGAAGGTGCCAGAAAGGACTGGGCTTGCAATCTAATTACTGGGCGGCCCAGGGAGGGAAAGAAGACATCCTTGCCCTTGAGCCACAAATAAGAGTGTTAGAGATGGCAGGCACCCTGAAGAGGGGTACTCAAACTGTGTTCCCTCAAGCCCTTGGGCCACTAGGGATGCAGGGGGGAGGGGAGCATGGTGTTCCAGCCCCACCTATGTTTCAATCACCCACAGTTCTCTCTTTCATTGAGTGCAGTTAGAACTTTGATTGGAGAAGAGGTTCCACTACTAAAGTAAATATTTAAAAACCAGAGAACTGATCTAACCCCACCATTTCACCAAAGAGGAAACTGAGGCCCAGAAAAGAGAAGTGGCTTGCTTAAGTTTGCTCAGCTCAGTTGTGCCAGAGCTGCTGCCTGGGCCATTCACCCCTGGTCCGGGGACAAAGAGCCTTCACCCTGAGGATGCAGAGGACAACCGCCAAGTGTGTGGGGGGCTGCCCCCTTCAAGGTCTGGGCCTCGGCCTCAGTTCCCCTGATGTGAGCCCAGACAGAGGTGAGGCCTCCGGGGCCAGGAGCCATGTTCTCCCAAGGCAGGCAGCCCAGATGCTCATCGGGGATGACAGGAGGGCAGAGTTATCCTCCGCCCACCTCCCTGAGCAACGGAAGCTTTGCGAGTTGTCAGCCCCGGCAAGGCCTCTCCAGCCAACGACGACCCCAGCGCCCCAGAATCACCTCAGATTCCTCACTGAAGGCATCGGAGGCAGGCAGCCAGGTACCCCTCTGCCTCTTTTACAACCAGGGACACTGAGACACTGGCAGTAAGTGGGCCTGGCACAGCGTCTTCCTGACGCAAGCCCTGTGCTCTCGTCATCATTGCCTGCTCCTCTGGGATCTCTCCCCAGCCCTGTCCGTTCTGGGCAGTTGCCGTCCTCCCCACAGAGCAGCTCTGCTTACCCCTGCACCCAGCCCCGTGCTGACTGGCCCACGCTTCCCCTCATTGGCTTTAGCAGGGACAACCAAAGTGCTTCTCTGGTCTCTCAGCCGGCCCAGAGCTCTTGGCCTAGCCCCTCTCCTGTGGAGGTAAACAGAACCATCCCCCAGCTGCCAAGGGGGCACAGGCAGGTCCTCCCACACTGACTAGGTGGGACTAGGCCAGCAAATCCCAATAGGCTCCTCACACCTGCCCCTTCCCTAAGATACAGCCTACAGCTCAGCACCAGGGTGACCAGGCAGCTCAGGACTCTCCTGGTTAGCATGGAAGGTCCCAGGTTCCAAGAAATTCCTCGGACATGGGCAAGCTGGGACAACTGGGCCCCTACTCAGCATACACAAATGCAGGGTCATCAGCCCCTCCCCTTCTCCTCACTGAACAGTGTCTTTCTTCTTTCTGGAACTCTAGTCTCTGCTAAGTCTAATGGATAGGACCACAGTCAGTCCCTTCAACCTGTCTGACCCCCTCAGACTGAGCTGGGGACTACATAGGCCCACAGTATAGTCAGAGGCCCAGAGTCTGCCCTAGGCCCTATCTACGACCTGATGGAGGCCTAGTCCTTCCCTAGGCCCTGAGAGATAAATAGCAGAGAGAGCCCAAGAAAGGCCTAGTGGGATCCTGGGCCTTGGTCCCAACTCAATTTTATCCTCAAGCTGGGGGGCACACCACTCTGGGTGACCCCAGGTAGGGCAACCCAAGGGCTGGAGCCAGGCAGGGTCTGCCCAGGGCTCACTGAGGCTGCCTCTACCTGTCTGACTTCGAGGTGAGTCATTTCCTCCCGCAGCTGGTTATGAGGCTGGGAGGGGAAGGGAGGGGATGCATCTAAAAATAGCAGGGCCTAGACCGGTGGAGATGCCCAAAGAGCTTCTCCTTGGGCAAGGAAGGAGCCAGCTTCTCCTGGGAGCTGACACGAGCTGTGGCCCCCATCCGGGTGCCTGCCTGAGGCCCAGGAGTGGGACAGCCCGAGACCCTCGGCCTCCCCTTCCCAGGCTCAGCATAGGGCGCCGAGCTGTGGAGGAGGCGTCTTGAAGGCTGAGACACAGGGGCAGTGTTGGGTGGGGTAGAAGCTTAAAGGAAGACAGAGCCTGGGGTGGGGTGGGAGGATGCGTGGCGTGCGATTCAGAAGGCCTGGCCCTCACCGGGACTGGCAGAGGCAGCGGGGACTGGTCACCAGCCCGATTCACCTCCCACATCATCTCCACAGAACCACCTCTGCTCCCCGCCCAACCCACACACAGAGACACACACAGGGACACGCACGCATGGCCCCACACTCCGCCAGCCTGTGAGTCATTTCCTTCTAGAAGGGCTCATCTCCCTGCTGAGGGGGACTCCATTTCCCTCGTCCACAGCACGGACTGAGGACCTACTGTGTGCTGGGGTCACGCCCTGGAAGGCTAGGAAACGAGGCTCATGACTTGCCTTGGGGACATCATAAGAGGCCCCCCGAGGAATGGGCAGGCCAACAGCCAGGGCAGAAAGACAAGAGGCCGGGAGGACCCTGTGTGCTGGGACAGTCTGCAGTCAGGGAGGCTTAGGGTTAAGTCCCGGCACTGCCCCTTCCTGGCCACGGGACCTGAGACCCGTTACTGATACTCCCCTTGCCTGCGAGAGCTAGAGGGTGAGGGCCCGTGGGGGTGAGGAGCCGCTCTGCACACCAGCAGCGGCCACTACTGTGAACGCGTCGTATTCGCCTTGTTCTCCCCTATCCTCACAGCAGCCTGATAAAGTGGGCATTACTGTCCCCATCTTACATGTGGGAGAATGGAGGCCCAAAGACATTAAGGAACTTGCTCAACATCACACAGCTAGCTGATGGGAGAGACTGGATTTGGACCCAAATCTGAGGCAAACTCACGTGCATTATGGGGTGCAGGTGGGGGTCTGTTAAGTCGGGAACTGGTCGAGGGTATGCTGCTCTCTGACTCTTCTGTGAGGGCCCTTGGACACCAGCCCCAGGTGACTAGCACATGCCAAGCCTTTGACTGGGGGCCGGCTACCTTCCTTCTGTCTCACCTGAGCCCCCGACAGCCCCCGGGGTCCTCCCAGAAACACAGAATGCGCTACGCCCTCTCTCAGGGTCACCACCTCTACTCCTTTCAACAGCCCAGTGAGCGAAATGGCACAACTCCCGCTTGGCAGAAAAGGCAGGCAGCTCAAAGGGACCATGAACGTGCCGGGGGCCACAGAGCTGGGGAAAGCAGATCCTGGACCAAACTCCAGGCCCCAGTTCCCCACAGCCCAGCTATCTGGTGGGAACCCTGTGCTCTCCCTGCTTGATCACACTTTCCCTGAAGCATCTTGCTGGATTACCCACAAAACCCAAACCTTGCATCAGCCAGATGGGCTCCGGCTCTGGCAAGAGCCTCTTTCTGCCTCTCTGGGCTTCCCCCCCCCCCCCCCCCCCCCCCCCCGGTTATCTGACTCATCGTCTGCTGGTCCCCGGAGACTGGAGAGAGGCAGCCTCTTATCCCTACAGGACAGATGGAGACACCGAGGCAGGAAGTGACCTCTGCCAACGAGTCAGGGGCCAGAGCCAGCAGCCCCAGCTGAGGCTGGGAGGCCACGGGTGGGGCTTCATGGCCTGGGTAATGCTCCTGGGGTGACACAGTCAGTGAAAGAGGGGTCACCCTACAGCAGGCACAAATATCAAGAAATTCGTATTGAGTGAATGGATGAAGGTTGCAGGCCTTAGGTGGAGAGATGAGCGGCGATACTGCAGAAAGGATGAATATGATATGAAGGGGAAACAGCCCAGAAGCCCAGCCTTGCCCCAGTCACAGACTCTGCCAGCCCGGCTGGGGCTTGTCCTGATAGTTCTCCCGCCTGTGAGCGTCATTATGGCTGTGGTTTACTGGGAGAGTCCTAATGACCCTGGGGGCTCAACACATAGCCACCATCTAATCTAATTCCTCCTTCAACCCAATGAGGTTGGTATGTACTATCATCATTCCCATTTGACAGATGGCTTACCTCGGGTGCAGAGAGGTTAAGCAAGTTCCCCAAGGACACACAGCTCAGCCCTTGTCCCAACAGGTATGGGACAACAAATGCAAGGGCTGACCTAGACTAGCTCCCCAGGACACCTGGGTGGCCCGGTTGGTTGGGCGACTGCCTTTGGCTCAGGTCATGATCCTGGAGTCCTGGGATGGAGTCCCGCATCCGGCTCCCTGCTCAGCGGGGAATCTGCTTCTCCCTCTGACCCTTCCCCTTCTCATGCTCTCTCTCTCTCTCATTCTCCCTCTCTCAAATAAATAAATAAAATCTTAAAAAAAAGAAAGGGAGGAGAAGGAGGAGGAGGAGGAGGAGGAGGAGGAGGAGGAGGAGGAGGAGGAGGAGGAGGAAGAAGAAGAAAGACTAGCTCTCCACATCCAACGGGGAGAGGGGCCCCCCGTGTCCGCAGCCCCCACTGCTCCCACGTGCCGGCTCCCACGCGGGGCGCCCAGGTGTGCCTGCAGGTTGGCGCCAGGAACTCGCGTGTCTGTCAGGTCAGCGCAAAGTGTGGCCAAGCTCAGAACAGAACGCGCCGTGTCCCCGGCACAATGAGCCAGGGCGCCTGGCGGCGGGGGGCCTTGCGGCGAGCCCGCCTGGGCACAGCCAGCCTCCGGCGCGGTGCCGTCCCCGGAAACCCCGCCCGGGGCAGGGGGTGAGCGGCTGCGGGCGGCCCCGCCGGCGCCCTTCTCCCCCACCTGGCGCAGCGCCTGCGGATGGGCCGCGCAGCACGTTACCAGCGATTGCCCCATCCGGCCGTGGCGCGGGCCGTCCTGCACGTTGCGCACTGCGCGCACCGGGCCGCCCCGCCCCCGGCCCCCCTTCCCCTGCCCGGCCCCCTCCCCTGCGGCGGGGGGAGACAGGGCCAGACGCAGTCCCCCGCGGCCCATTCACTCGCCGCCTCGTCCCAGACACCTTTGAGGGCTGCCCTTTGCTCCGTCTGCTCTGAGGGGACAAATGAGGGAAATTGAGTAACCCAGCTTGGCAAGGCAGGAAACTCCTGGCCGCTTTGTTACTCAGGATTTTGCATCAACGTTTTTTTTTGCGGGGGGGGGGGGGGGCGGGGGGCGGGGACGACTCCTGGGAGAATTTCTGGAGTTGAGGAGATTGGGGACAAATGCAGCCCTCCGGGGCAGTGAGCATGCTCCAGGCGGGTCTTGCTGGTGTCTGCCTCCCAGGCCACGCACAGCGCCTGCCACTCCCAGGTGCTCCCCAGATTCTTGTTAAAATGCGTTTCCTCGCTGTCCTCCTGCTTTGAGTGGCTGTCAGGTGAAAGGGTGATGGATTTAGGGCTGGAGCTGAAACCTGACATTTGGGGCCAAGGTTCTGCCTTTAGCATGGGTTTGCTGTTTCACTTGGGCAAATCCCTTGACCTCTCTGGGCTGCATTTCTTCCGGGGGAATCGGTAATAAGGTAACTTGCCTGGCCCTAAGGCTCAGGACAGGCTATGAATTCCTAGCAAGCAGGAGAAAGAAACTTCCATATGAAGCAGATATTTTCCTCTTGAACAATGTCTCCTCCTACTCCTGGCTGGAGGCACAGTATTTTGTATCTATCTACTCTGAGTAGCAGGAGTGAGTGGCTGCCTGTTGCTATCAGATCAAGTCCAAATTTCTTGACTTGTCACTTGAGGCTTTCTGACATTGAGCGTAAGGTACCAACTACACCCCTACACTGAAGCCTGAGGGGGAATCTCAGACTCCCCCCCCACCACCACTAATGTTCATATTTCTATGCCCTTGCTCATGCTGTTCCCTCCCCCCAGAATGCTCTTCCCTGCACTCCTCTATGATTGGCTCCTTCTCAAACAGATCTCCACTATAAATGTTATCACCCCAGGGAGTTCTTTCCGGAGTACCCAGTCTAGAGCAGAGGCCCTGTTAGTCCCTCTCAGAGCATCTTGGTCCTTCCCTCCTCAGCTCTTACTGTCCGTTGGGGTCAGACGTTTGTCTCTCCACTGGACTGAAAGGTCTATGAGGAAGACATCGTGTCCATTTCTTCATCTCCATATACCCAGCACTTACCCAGGAGGCTGGCACATAGTAAGAGCTTAATAAATGTTTGTGGAAAGGAAGAAAGGATAGATGGTTGATGAGCAAAACCACTGAGAATAGCCCAAGTGCCCACCAGTAGGAGGCCAGTGTTGTGAGATGATGTGCGGCTGGACGGGACACCAGGCAGCCGTCAAGCAGGTACGGACCTCCATAGAAGAGTGCTCCTGATACTGTGAGAAACTCTCTTTCTTTCCTTCTTTTTTTTTGGGGGGGGGGGGGCGTGGTTGGGGAGAGACAGAGGGAGCTAGAGGGAGAGAAAGAATCTTAAGCAGCCTCCATGCCCAGAAAAAGCCCAATGCCGGGCTCGATCTCACAACCTTAGCCGAAATCAAGAGTCGGACACATGGGGTGCCTGGGTGGCCAGGCAGCTGAGCGTCTGACCCTTGGTTTCAGCTCAGGTGGTGATCTCAGGGTCATGATTTCAGGGTTGTGAAATCGAGCCCCGTGTCAAGCTCTGCACTCAGCAGGGAGTCTGCTTGACATTCTCTCTCCCCCTCTCCCTCTGTCCCTTCCACTCGTGCTCTCTCTCTCTACCATAAATAAATAAATCTTAAAAAAAAAAAACAAACACACATACACAGTTGGACACTTAACCGGCGGAGCCACCCAGGTGCCCCAGAAGAAAGTCCCTTTCTAATGAACCAAAAAAGAGGGCGGTGGTGGTTGGGGAGCATGTATATAAAAGCATAGATACGTCTGTAAGCAAAAACAAAGTCAAGATGGTATACACCAGACTAAATACCCTGAGGAGGGCTGCCTGGGTGGCTCAGTGGGTTAAGCGTCTGCCTCCGGATCAGGTCATGATCCCAGGGTCCTGGAATCGAGTCCCGCATGGAGCTGCTTGCTCAGCAGGGAGACTGCTTCTCCCTCTGCCTGCCTCTCTCCCTGCTGTGTGCTCTCTCTTTCTCTCTCTGACAAATGAATAAATAAAATCTTTAAAAATAAATAAATAAATAGCCCTGAGGAGTAGGATACAGATATTATCACGGTTAAATATATCATGGTTTAGTGCACATCTGAAACCTTGCTTAGATCCCATCTCCTCTGGAAGTCTTCTCTGCTCCAGCCCTTGCGTTAGAAAGGCCTGACGCCCCTTCCTCCGAGCCCAGCCCAGAAGTGATAAGTATGCGGGCAGCTGGCCAGATGACAGCAGCCCCTCTGGGTGCGGGAGTTCGTCCGCTCTGCGCAGGTGAAAGCAATGCCGGTGAGCACAGTGACGGCGGCGGTCGCGGGACTGACGGCGGGGAGCCTACCTCCACCCGCCAGGAGACATCCCTGCAGGTTGCCCTGGGCCATCAGGCAGAGCCACACATGACAGGAAGCCCGGCCTTAGTGCAAGTGGGGCTCGGTCGGCTCACTTCCCGGTTCAGGACACTCAGTCCCAGCTGTGGGAGGCACACAGCACAGCATCTCACTGCCCTCAGGGTGTCCGGAGATGCGAAGGGTCAGACTTGGCATGAATCAAAGGCCTCCGGCCTGCCTGCCCACTTGCTTGCCGTCGGTGCCCCAGTGGCTCCCGGGAGATCCGAGGCAACACAATTCAGACCAACTGGGCCAGGGGAGAGGAAGGAAGAGCGGCAAAGGGCTCAGGGTCAGATGTCTGAGCCTCTATTCCCACGGGTGCCTCTCATTATGCTTGGCAGGAAGTAGGAAAGAGTACAGCCCTTCGCCTCCATTTTCAGTTTCCCATCTCAACCGACCTCTCTTCCCCTGCCTGCCTCAAAACCGGTTCCCCATCTGGACAATCACGGGGTAGTGCGGGGATGTACCCACCATCTGGAGTCACTCCGTTTCTGGTAGTTTCAAGTCCACATCTACCAGCCGTGGGTCTCTGGATAACTGGCTTTGCCCCTCTGTGCCTCAGTTTCCGTAGTAAACGAGTTAATTCATGGCAAGTGTTTATTTATTTACGTAAAGATTTTATTAAATTATTTGAGAGACAGAAGGAGAGCATAGAGGGAGAGAGAGAAGCAGGGTCCCCACTGGGCAGGGACCCCAATGTGGGGCTCGATCCCAGGACCCTGGGATCACGACCTGAGCCAAAGGCAGATGCTTAACTGACTGAGCCAGCCAGGCGCCCCGTAAAGAAACCTTAGCCCCATAGCAAGTGTTTAGAAGTAGGCCCGATCCACGTAAGTGTATCTGTTCTCTGTATGAATTAGCTGTCATCCGTGTGGCTAGGAGAGTAACAGTACCTACTTCATTGAGCTATTGTGAGGATTCAATTAGAGACTGCATGTCAAGTGCTTGGCTGCAGTAAGTGTTTACTTGTCTCACTACAGACAATAAGATGAGAGTATAGATCTTGGTCCCTGAGATGCCAGGGGATTAGTATGGCGGCTGCTGGTGGCTTCCCGGGGATAGAACTCTTGGTGCTCCATGGCCCATGCAGCCATGCTGGTTCGACGGTGTTACCAGGCTGGCTGTTGCTGAGCTGTCTGGTTAGTCAACTGCCTGCTCCTTCAAACCCACTTAAACCAGCTCCATCTGGCCTGGCTTTTCCAACATACCATCCTGGCAGCTGTCACAGGCCCAGAGCACTGGGCAAAGTGTCAGGCCTGCTGCAAAATACATTGGAACTTTATCTGACCCCTGGCTCTGGTCCCAACCAGAAATACATTGCTGGAACTCACAGCCAAGCTTGAGCAAGCCTGGAGGCTGGAGGAGGAAGGCCGCCAGGAATCATGGACCAGATATTCCACCCCTCACCCTCCATCTTTGTTGGCCCCCTTTTTATTTGCATCGTTCTATTAACACCATTCCTTACGATGAAACAGTTTTTGAAACCGAAGGCTGAAACCTGAGCTCTGGATTTACAGAGAACGGAGGCCTTTCTGTTCCCTCAGTGTTGATTTGCAGCAGTCTTTTTGGAGGCCAGGACAATCCTCTGTGCCACCATCTGGAACTCCCCAGAAAGGGCCCCATAGAAAGGCAGCAGGGGCAACTATGCCAGATTGGAACCTGGCCAGCTTTGAAGGCGGCAGAGCTCAGTCCCAGGGTCTCCACCCCAGTCAAGGGTGAGCCTCCCTCCTTGCTGCTCCCTCAGGCCACGCCCACAGGGAGGTCCCAGGACAAACAGGTCTTCCTGCAGGTACTCCTCGAAAGGCCACTGTCTTCAAATAAAAGGAATTCGAGGAGTGCCCCTCCCCAAGCGCCTCTGAGCATTCAGTAGAGCTAGCTTGCCAGTGAAAGGGGAAAAACAAAAAACAAAAAACAAAAACATTAGGTGTGTTGCCCAGATAAAGTTTTATACACTGGGTTACAAATTCGAGAGCTCCAAAATTACAGAGGTAATATTGGCGAGACCCTAAGCCTCACGGATGTGGAATTCATTAGATTCAGAATTTTTGGAACGTCGGCCTGATCAGTTTGAGTACGGACTGAATGTGAGATCGTATTATGGAACTATTGCTAGTTTTCTCAGATGAAAGAATCAAAATGTGATCATTTAGTCGAAACCACAACGAGATACCACCTCACCCCTGTCAGAGTGGCTAACATAAAAAACACAAGAAACAACAAGTGTTGGTGAGGATGTGGAGAAAAAGGAACCCTCTTGCACTGTGAGTAGGAATGCAAACTGGTGCAGCCACTGTGGGAAACAGTACCGAGATTCCTCAAGAAATTAAAAATAGAACCAACGTATGATCCAGTAATTCCACTACTGGGTATTTACCCAAAGAATAAGAAACACTAATTCAAAAAGATACATGCACCGCTATGTTTATTGAACAATTATTTACAATAGCCAAGATATGGAAGCAGCCCCAGTGTCCATCCACAGATGAACGGATAAAGATGTGGTATAGGGGCACCTGGTGGCTCGGTCAGTTAAGGGTCCGATGCCTGATTTTGGCTTGGGTCATGATCTTGGGGTCCTGGGGTCAAACCCTGTGTCCAGCTCCATGCAGCAGGGAGTCTGCTTGAGGATATTCTCTCTCTCTCTCCCTCTGGCCCTCCCCCCACTTGTATGTTCTCTCTCTCTCTCAAATAAATCTTAAAAAAAAGAGAGAGAGAGAGTGGGGGGGGATGGGCTAGCCCGGTGAAGGGTATTAGGAGGTCACGTATTGCATGGAGCACTGGGTGTTATACGCAAACAATGAATCATGGAACACTACATCAAAAATTAATGATGAATTGTATGGTGACTAACATATCATAATTCAAAAAAAAAAAGAGAGAGAGTGATAGAGCTATACAATGGAATATTACTCAGGCATGAAAAAGAATGAAATCTTTCTATTTTCAGCAACATGGATGGATCTAGAGGGTATTATGCTAAGTGAAATAAGTCAGTCAGAGAAAGACAAATACCATATGATTTCACTCATATGTGGAATTTTTGTTTTCATATGTGGAATTTAAGAAACAAAACAATCACAAAAAGAGACGAACAAAAAAAACAGACTCTTAAGTATAGAAAACAAACTGGTTGGGGCGCCTGGGTAGCGCAGTCGTTAAGCGTCTGCCTTCGGCTCAGGGCGTGATCCCGGGGTTCCGGGATCGAGTCCCACATTGGGCTCCTCTGCTGGGAGCCTGCTTCTTCCTCTCCCACTCCCCTGCTGTGTTCCCTCTCGCTGGCTGTCTCTCTGTCACATAAAAAAAAAAAAAAAAAAAAAAAAATCTAAAAAAAAAAAAAAGAAAAACTGGTGGTTACCAGAGGGGAGGTGAGCGGGGGATGGGTGAAATAGGTGAAGGGGATTAAGAATACACTTACCATGATGAACACTGAATAATGTATAGAATTGTTGAATCACTACACTGTACACCTAAAACCAATATAGCATGTTATTTGTTAGTATGTTAATTATATTGGAATTTCTTAAATGAAATAAAATTACTAAAAAAAATATGATCATTTAGGAGAAGATCCTATCCCTAAGAAATTCATATTGAAGCATTTGGGGGTGAACCATCATGATGCTAGCAACTTCAAATGGTTCACCAAAAAAATGGTACAGATAAAATAAATTTGTCAAAAAGTTAACAATAGTTGAATCTAGCCAGAGGGTATCTACATGTTTATTGTGGATAAACATGCAAAACAAGACAATACAGAATTCATCTTGCACTGGATGAATTTCACCTCTTCTCTGAGGACAGAAATAGTAGAAACAAGATGGCGTCCAAGATTGTGGAGTTGAGCCAACCAAAGAGAACCAACTATTTTTATTTATCTGTCAGAGAGAGAGAGAGAGCACACAAGCAGGGGGAGCCGCAGGCAGAGGGAGAAGCAGGACTCGATCCCAGGACCTTGAGATCATGACCTGAGCTGAAGGCACACGCTTAACCGACTAAGCCACCCAGGTGTCCTGAGAACCAATTATTTTTGAAGAGTTTACTAAGTACTTGTTGGAAACAATACTGATCATTAAAAATCCTTTTAGTTCATGGCAAGGAGAGGACTCATCTTGAAAACTGGGAGATTCCAGCCCTTTTAGCTGCTCAGCACCAGATTTCACACCAGTCAAGAAACACATTTTGAAGACTTACTATGAAAAAAGCCCTGCAACTTCACAAAAGGTATTTATTTCCCCCTCTGCCTATAATCTGCTATTGAGTACAAAGTAGCCTCATTTTTTTTTAAATTGTGTTTGTTATAAGCTGAATTGTGTCTCCTGAAACTCATATTCTGAAGTCCTAATCCTCCTGTGACCTTATCTGGGAATAGAGTCATTGCAGATGGCATTTGTTAAAGTGAGGTCAATAGGGTGGACCCTAATCTAATCTGGGGACCTTATGAAAAGGGGAAATCTGGGCACAGAGAGAAAAGGACACACACACGGGAAGAACACCGTGTGGAGATGGAAGCAGAGATTGGACTGACGCTCCGACAAGCCAAGGAGCACCAGAGATCGCCCGCAAGCCACCCGAAGCCAGGAGAGCCGCATGGGACGGAGCCCCTCACAGCCCTCCGCAGGAGCCGACCCTACTGACACCTTGATTTTAGACTTCTTGCCTCCAGAACTGGGAGGCAATAGTATCTGTGGGTTAGGCCACCCAGTCTGTGGTCATTTGTTCTGGTAACCCTAGCGAACTAAGTGGTGAGCATGCCGTCAAATGTACTCCTTCGACTGTCTGAAAAGCATACAGTTGGGTGATATTAAGTGCGTTCACGTGGATGTGCCGCCATTTTTTATTTTTCCGCTGGGGCAAAACCCAAGACTATGGGAAGGTTGGAAGACCTAGTTACATACCTGCTTCTGTTTAGCTAAGTGACCTGTCTTACCGTGTGTGCAAAGAAGATACCGGGCAGACACGTCCTGCTGCGATGCTGTCATTGCCCCTGTGTGGAGAAATTATAAAAGCAATAAGAGCTCACAATTTATTGAGCAATTATTATGTTGCAGGACCATGCCAAAGGCTTTACAAAGATTACCTCTTTAAATAATCACAATAACTTTATCATGGAGGTATCATTAGTCCCATTTTATAGATAGGGAAATTGAGCCTCCAAGAGATTAAATGCTCAATTTTGGCAGCCCTGGGATTTGGGCGCAGGTCTTCACCACTGTGCATACTTTTTATTTTCTCCAGTGGGCTAGGAGAAAATAAAAGGCAAAATGTGATTGATGAGATTGAAACTTAGCTTGTGTGTGCCAACTCGGCCAGATGCCCTGGAGCCCCCGTGCGCGTGAATTCGCACCTCCGGCCCAGCTCTCCCGTGTGTGCCCACGCAGGGGAGGAACTCTGAAGAGTCCAAGAATTGTAATTCAAACTTGACTTTCCAGGTCATTCTGACAGTGTATTTATGGAGGTAGAAAATACACTTGACTTGACAGCTTATTAGCTTGACTTATAAATGTTGACTATTTAGACATGTGGTGTATAGGTTTCCATTTGCTCTCTCTCCCTGTGCCCCACTTACCACGGTTCTCCCACAGCCCCCCAGGGGTGGTCAGAGCAGGGACGTCCCTTGGAGTGACAGAGAGAAGCCACAAGCTCTGAGCAGGGACCAGGCCAGAAGCTGCCCTCTAGGAATTTCACCTATTTCATCAAGGGTCAGGAAGTTCGTTGCTACAGTGTGGGGAGAAGTCCAGATCTACGCAGCCCCTCCACCCACTGCAGAACCCACATCTCTGTAACGTGCAGCTACTTGCTCAGCACAGAGTCTCCTCAGTCCACAGATCCCATCTGTTTTCTTCCCTTCTGCATACACCTCTGTTTTCCAGAATAGAAAAGGCTGGAGTGGCTGTGCTGACCAAGAAGAAGGAAAGACAGGTGGCAGGGACGAGACTGAACGGGTCCTGGTGAAAGTGATGGGGTGGTAAGGAGCACAGGGCAAGCGGCAGGGGGGGTCCCTTAGGCTCTGGGGGGAAGTAGGGAGTGGGAGATGGGCAAGCCAGGGGGCTCAGCGTGCAGAGGGGTGGTGCTAGGAAGAACAGCTGTGCCTGAGGGAGGCCGTGGGGGTGAAGGTCAGTGGAGCTCGGGCAAGGCCCCCAGCTGAGGCAGAGATGGGCCAGCGTGGCCTCTGGGGCGGAGGACAGCCCCACAAGGCCCAACTGGGAACACTGACTCTGGCTTGAGGATTGACCGAGGAGATGCAGGATGGTGGAAAACAGCTTAAAATGTCCAAGTTCGCCTGCCGCCCGGTTCAGACCCCTTTCTTCCACAATGCCCTGCGGCGGGGACCCAGACTGATGGCAGCCTCTCCCCCGAGCCCAACACAGCAGGCCTGTGGACGTGACCAGGCTATCGTGACACCCATTTCACCAGCAAGGGCATGAGAAGTGGACAGGTGGCGTGCCTCATTCAAGGTCACAGCCAGGAAGGCGTGAACATGAGGTGAAGCCGACAGCCGGGCGTGGGAAAGGAAAACCAATGGCCAGATTCCAGAAAGGATGCAACACTTGTCATCACCACCGCCAGAGCTCCCACTGACGGTGCACTTGCTCCACGCCTGCTCCCTCGCCTGACCCCGAGCCTGTGGGAAGAGCCCCATGCGGTAATTATCCCCATTCTGCAGATGCGGCGTCTGACGCCCAGAGAGGCTAAGTCAATGGCCAGTGTCACACAATAGCAAGTGAAGAGACTGAAGGCCCAGGTCAGGGCACAGAGGGTGTGCAGGCCTCGTGCCCGCGTGTGAGCCTCCACCGTGAGTCCGCACGAGAAAACCCCACGGAGAACACGTGCGTCGTGTGAGACGGAGAGCGCACTTCCAGGCAGCAGGGAACAGCTGTGTTGGCAGGAGGGGGTGAGAATGCGTGTGTGAGCACGGCTTTGACAGCGGCAAGCAGTGCGTGGGAGTGTGTGGACAGCAGGGCGTGGGACGGCGGTGCCATCACCATGTGTGTTTCTTCTGGCAGCAGAATGTTCTGGTCTGTGTTGAGAAACAAGTGTTTGGGCAGGCGTGAGGCTGGAGCCGGGACCGGAGAGGAGCGCTGGGGGCAGGTGGAGGCGGGAGGGAGGGCGAGCCCAGGGTTGATGGGGGCCCGAGCCGGCAGCTCCCAGCACGAGGGGCAGCAGGCTGGCAGCTGCTGTTTTTCCAGCTGACCTCACTGGGTGCGAATGTCTGGGTGTGGATCCCTCTGCAAACCACCTGATGCCCATAAACATGAAAACAGGAGCAGGGACACAGTGTGAGCAAACAGCGTTCTCCTGAGTGGCTAGGCGCGCACGGATGGGGTTTAATCGACAGCTGAAGCCAGCGCAAGTACATCGTGATTCCTGTGACCGGGCGGATTCCTCAAAAGTCGGCTTCTTGGAAGAGGCGGCACCCCTGAGACCATCCCGGCTCATGACTGTAATCGGAGCCCCTGAATCTCGCCCTCACCTCCCGGCAGACACAGGCGCAAGCCTGCAAGGGCACCTCAACCTAGAAGTCACCACACGAGTGACTTCCTGGGGCTTGGGCCCCACCCCAGGTCTCCCCCACAGGCCCTCGCCCCAGAATGCCCCTCCACCTGCTCCCGCTCCACTAGCTGAGCTCTATGCTCCCCGCAAGACCCCGTGTACTCCTCACCTCCTCCTGGAAGCCTTCCAAGCCAGTTGCAGGCTTGGAACTGCCTCCGCCGGAACTCCAACGACGTGGTTGCCAGGGCCCCTCCCACCGGCCTCCCCACGTGGATGTAGCCAGAGCCTGAGCTCTGTGCAGGGCCCTGACCTGGGCGCACGGGGATTGTGAAGACTTGGTAGTAGCTGCCCTCAGGATCTTATGGTTCAGTTGGGGTACACAGACAGCAAATACACAAATGGGGGTGTGATAGAGGCCAAGTAAGGGCACCTAGGAAATGTGGTGGGAGGGGCGCCTGGATGGCTCAGTCGGGTAAGCGGCTGCCTTGGGTTCAGGTTATGATCCCAGGATCTGGGGTTCAAGTCCAGCATCAGGCTCTCCACTCAGCAGGGAGTCTGCTTTTCCCTCTCCTTCTGCCCCTCTCCCCTGCTCATGCTCCCTCTGTGCTCTTTCTCTCTCTCAAATAAATGAACTAAATCTTAAAAGAAAAGAAAAATGTGGTGGGAGATCAACAAGGAGAGCCATCACTCCTGATTTGGAGACCAGGGGACAGTTAACACACGGGAGCAAGGGGGTGGCACCGCCCCCTTAGTTTCAGCTCCTTGAGTTCAGGGCTCTTTTGAAGCCAGCACATGGTATCTAAATCAATGCCTGGTCTCTTGATTGAAAGTCTCCCAAGCACCCTCTGAAATCCTTGTTTGGGGACCTGGAGGCTCGCCTGCCCGCCTGCCCTCTGCCCTCCATGGCGTTGGCGGCAGGAAGACTTTGGTGCTGGCGGGGGAGGCTGGCGCTGCTGCTCCCTGTTCTGCCAGCAGCCTGCCACTGGCCGGGGTTGGTTACCGAGTGCCCGATTTGCTGCTGTGGCCTGTCCCTTCTTGTCCACCAGGACTCAAAGCTCCTGCTCACCCCAAAGGCCAGGGCCAGGGGAGAACACCTTGGACAGAGGCTTCTGCTGGCTAAGCACAGACACATCCCTCGGGGCCGGCTGTCCTCTCCCCTTCTTGGCTCAGACTGATCTCTTGCAGAAGTTCAGCAAAACCACGGCCCTTGCTTCTCCTCAAGAGGCCGCGCCGGGAGACAGACCCGCTTTCCTCCGGACACTCAAATAGAATTCTTTCCAGCTGTCACACTCGAACAGGACCAGTGTGACCACCCCACATAGTGGCCGGCTGCTCTGTGTTTCCATGTGAGCCATGTCTGAAGGACCCTCACCCCAAAACCCCTTCTCCCTGGCCCACTGAAGTGTCTGGAGTTTTGCTATTAGCCCTGTCCTCAGGAGGCCTTATAAACATCTGATTCATGGTTAAATCACTATGTAGTACACCTGAAACTAACGTAACACTCTGTTAACTATACCGGAATGAAAATAAATGATTTGTGTGCGCTTAAAAACAGTTAAAATGATAACTTTGATGTTACATGTATTTTACCACGAAAACAAAAATTTTGGAAGGCCGTGAGTTGTTTTGTCAAATGTCAACAGCATTACTTTTCTAGATGATAAAATTTGGGTGACTTCACTTTCATTTTTATACTTTCCTGCATTATTTAATTTTTCTTGAGCAATTGGGCATATATTGCAGTTGGGCAACTGTATTAAGCAATTGGGCTTAATCGTGTTGGGAAGATAATGTTCTTTCTGCTTTGAGAAATAAACACTTTGACTTTCAAAAACATATATAATTTGGCTCCTGGAGAAGCAACACTTGAAGTCAGTATATGTCTAGCTTCTAAATCAGGGAATTTTGAAAAGCATCTCCCAGGGAGAATAAAGATATGCAGGTTCCCTGGCCCAGGTGGAGGAGCAGCCCCAGCACTGCTGAGGGCAGCCAGGTCTTCCAATCCCAGCCTTCGAGGACCCGCCACCCCAGCCTGGGAAGGAAAAGGGGGCTCCTGCCATCCAGGCTTGCTGTTGCTGACCCGTCCCCCCCAGGGGCAGGGGCAAGACGTGGGTTTTCCCAGTTTTTTTCCATGGGGGCCTCCCCGTGCCTTTCCTTTTTTAACAGATCCTTTGGGGAAATGACAGGGAGGGCCACCTTGATGCAGGGCGCACCCAATCGTTGAGGCTGGACGAGTCCTGGCAAGGTCATTCAGTCCATTCCCCTGTCTCCAGGCAGCACTGGAATTATCCCAGCTGGGCAAGCCTTTATCTTGTTTTGAGGACTTCGGAAGCCGGGCATTCCACACCCTTCCTTGGTCAGCCATTTTCATGTCTAAACATTTCTAGCCAGGAAGTCCTTCCTCGTGTCTAATCCAAACTTTCTATGCTAAGAGTTTCCATCCTATGGCTCTTGTGGTTGGAGACAGGGAAATGGCCATTGCTTCCCTACCTTCATCCTAGGTCAGGAGCCACCAGAGCCTTGAATCAGGACCAAAGTCCTAAGTGATCCCCAGGCAAGTCACTACTACTCTTTGAACTTCAGTTTCCTCATCTGTCAAATGAGGCCGATGACATCCACAGTGCAGGAATCGAGAGGGTCAAATGAGATGAGCGTGTGGACGAGGCATAAAGTCGCCAGCAACATGAGGCTGTAATTATCATTAATAAGTAACAACCACCCATCCCTGCTGAACCACTGTATGAAAATGGTTTCCAGTGGGGTGGTACATAAGATGATTTTAGGTGATACGAGAACAAGTATTTTATTTTATTTTAAGATTTTATTTATTTATGTGACAGAGAGACAGCCAGCGAGAGAGGGAACACAGCAGGGGAGTGGGAGAGGAAGAAGCAGGCTCCCAGCCGAGGAGCCCGATGTGGGACTCGATCCCGGAACGCCAGGATCACGCCCTGAGCCAAAGGCAGACGCTTAACGACTGCGCCACCCAGGTGCCCCTATTTTATTTATTTTTTAAGATTTAATTTATTTATTCGACAGAGTGAGAGAGCACGTGTGCACAAGCAGGGGGAGCGGCAGGAAGAGGCAGAGGGAGAAGCAGGCTCCGTACTGAGCAGAGAGCCCAAGATGGGGCTCAATCCCAGGACCGTGGGACCATGACCTGAGCTGAAAACAGATGCTTAACTGACTGAGCGACCCAGGAGCTCTGAGAGCAAGTATTTTAAATTAAAATTTCATGTGTGATAGAAAAAAATAAAACTAGCACATCAAATCCAGGATTTTATAAATATTATTGCTTAGAACAGGGGCATGTTAAGACAACAACAGCAACAAAACTTACCATTGTTTTACTGAAAAAAATATCAAGTAAATGATACTCCAGGTAGCATGAGGCCAGGGCTGAAATTGTGAAGGTGCCTCGAGAAATGCCAGCTGAGTGGACTGGCCAAGGAGAACCAAGGAGGCTGGTTCTACAGAGCGGGCAAGAGAGGCTGAGTCAGGGGAAGGATGAGAAGTGAAGTCCCAGAAGACAGGGGGAGACAACTGTTGAGCGTCCTGCCCGCAGATGCAGCCCTCTCTGGGTTCTGGAACAGTCTCCCCCCACAGCTGGGCTGTTACCAGCTCCAGCAAGGCAGGCTGGCAGGCAGGACTGGGATTTCATGTCTGTCTTGCGGTCCCTGGGGCTCAGAGCCCCCTTGCATCCAGCTTTCCCCCGTCAGGGGGAGTTAGACAGCCCGAACCCCATCTTGAATCCCTCCTGCGACATTGCCCAGCTGTGGCTTGTTAGCTTCTGCTGGCGGCTCAAACTTCCCAAACAGGTCCCCTGCCTCCACTCTCAACGTGGGATTGGGCAACGGGGCCGGCAGAACAGGTCACCTGAGAGCCCCCCTGTGTGCCAGGCCCCTTGCTGGGCACCAGGACACAGTGAGCGAAAGAGGGCCCTGCTCTCCAGGAGCTCACAGCAGAACCAGGGAAACCCGCCTCTCATGGCCATCCCAGCTAGGACAGAGCTGTGTCTGCCACTCGGGCCGTGGGGAAAATGGTCCCCTCTGCCTGAGGGTCCTTGGCCTCCTGGGGCCAGGCATCTTATTGGAAAAGGACGTTACCCCTCTGTGCTCTGGGAAGAGGCTCCAGGTCCCTCGTTTACCCTTTAGGCCAAACCCGCAGTGAGCATTGTTGTTGTATTTTCCCCAAAGATTTTATTTATTTATTTGTCAGAGAGAGAGTACAAGCAGGGGGAGCGGAAGGCAGAGGGAGAAACAGGCTCCCTGCCGAGCAAGGAGTCCGACCCCGGACTCGACCCCAGAACCCTGGGATCATGACCCGAGCCGAAGGCAGACATTTAACCGACTGAGCCCCCCAGGCGTCCCCGTACCCGTCATGCCTCCTCTTGAGCTGGAGTTTCTCACACCCTGGCGTCTGTACACCGGTTCTCTGGAGCTCAAGACGTCTCTAAGAGACTTTAAGATGCCTATGTTTTCATTTTGGAATAATCTTTAAAAAGTCAGTATAAACAGACTCTACATCATCTGGATGCTTGGCTGACAGCCGATTATGGGATCACAAAATTTTAGTGTCTACATCTGCACTAATGTTTATGGAAAGCAGTCAACTTGAGTTTTGTTTTTTTATTTTTAATTCAACACTACATATGGAAAAATACACAAACCTTAAGCATATAGCTGGACGAACTTTCGCAAAGAGAACACATCTGTGAAACCAACAGGAAACATAATATTATTACGGCCCCCCGGAGACCCTCCTCAAGAACTCCTACACCCCTCAGTGATGACCACTATCCTTCATACCATAGATCGGCTTTGCCCATTTTTGAACTTGATATGCCTGGGCCATATAGAAGGACTCTCTGGTCCCTGGCTTCTTTCTGTCAACATAATGCCCATGAGATTCATCCATGTTGTTGGCGTGTTAGCTTCTCGTCCAGTGCTTCTCAAAGTAGGATCCTCACAAGTCATCCTTAGGGTTCCATTAATCTTCCAGCTAGAGAAAAGCAAATGGGGGTGCCTGACAGTTCAGAAAGGGGTGGAGAGCATCCCACTGCAGGGCACACAGTCCTGCCCTGGGCCTTCACTCTACAGCCTAGAGCCTGAACAGTCACACTCCAGACTCCCAGACTGCAGCTTCCTCAGACACCCTGCTCGGCCAGGCCCCTAGGTCTTTGCAAATGCTGCTCCCTCAGCCTGGAATGCCCTCCCCTTGTCTGCCTGCCTAGCAAAGGCTTATGTGTTTTATGTCGCCTGAAAGCCTGCCTCCTCTGTGCGGTCTCCCCTGGCTCCTCTGTGCGGTCTCCCCTGGCTCCCCTGCTCCCCTGGGCAGACTCAGGCACCCCTTTTCCTGTGCTTTATCCATGTTACCTCTGCAGCATTTATCATATCGTGTGGTCGCTGCAGGTCTGTCTCCCCACTGGACAGGAGTGTGGGGCGACACCGGACTCCATTCCAGAGTGACGGAGTTGGGAGTCTTGCTGCACCCCCACCACCCAGGACCATCAGAGGCAGGAGCGAGGTTCTCCGTCCTGGCTCACCTACCTCATTAAACATGGGGTTCGGTTGGCTCCCACATCCCTGCATCATCAGCAGGGGTGGACAGCATCAGAACTATGGCATGGGAATCCTTGGCCAAGCTACCACACCAGGGAATTAAAGGCCTGGAGAGCCCTGCTTGGGCCAATGCCAGGCCCTAGGGCCCAAGGGTGAGATACTTTACCAGACAGGCATCAGTTTCCTCATCTGTGAAATGGGAACAATGAACCTGGTCACCTTCCTCTTTCCTGGGAAGAGTATGAAGTTAATGAATGCCCAGGACCGGATGTGACTATACCTAAGACCTAGAGCAAGCTGCCTGGAGGCAAGGGGACGGCCTAGGTGACCCTAGGTTCTCTCCTCCTGCCCCGGACTGACAGACAGTGCGAGACCCGCAATTCAGCTGTAGCTGCTCATCTTGGTCCCTCACCCTTCCCTGGGGGGTCTTGGCTTGGAAGCCCTAATCTGCCTGCTAAGCACCTACCCCACTTATTCCAACCTAAATTTGTCCAGCCCTGTGCCATGCCCTTGCAAGTGGCTGTATCCAGTCCATTGCAGTAAATTGGGTTTCTTTGTCCCTTCTCACAGAACCCTATTCATAGGGCCCCTCCTCTGGGCAGCCTTCTCCTGTTATACTTGGGCTCGGTGGACTCATCTACACTCTCGGCATTTGTGAAGGGTTCATGTCCCAGCCGCCCCCCAACTTCCGACCCCCACTCTATCCTGAAGTAGAACTGGGACCATAAAATGCGGTTCTTGGAAAAGCGGGCTCCACCCAGGGGGGAAGATAGATGGAGCGCCCTGTTGCCATGGCAACCAACCCCCCCCCCACCCGCGAGCCTCTTCATTGGCCATTGAGATCAAGATTCCGCCTCCACCACCAGAAGGGACCAACCGGAGGCCGGCCCAGGGGACCTTGTTGGGGGATTAGTGGGGGTGACACGTCTCGTTTCCTGTTCTGCCCACGGGGAAACCCACCGGCACTTGATCCCACTTCTCATGGCGAAAGTGGCTTCGATGGAGCTGTGTCCTAGAGTCGGGGGCGGGGTAGGGGGAGGTGGGGAGCCTCTCGCAGGATGTTTCCTCGGGAGGGGCTGGGTAGACGCAGAGTTGGGTTGTTGGACTAGGGAGGAAGCAGTTTTTCTTCCCAGCAATTCAGGTCGCCAGAGAGGGCGCGGGGCGGGCGGGGGGCGGGGGCGCGACTCCTTGGGACTGAAGCCGAGAGGTCCCTGAGGGCCGCCAGGCGGAGGCGCAGGCGCTGCGGGGCGGGGCGGGGGGAGGAGGCTGCGGTGGAAAAGTATTAGGGAAGGGAGGCGGGGAGGATCCCACTATCAAGAGCCGGCTGGGGCTCCTGCCAGTGGCAGGAACCTGGGCTTGCACCCAGATAGGACCGATTCCTTCTCTGCCGTCATCCGCAGTGTGACCTTGCATACACGTGCCTTCCTCTCTCTGGTTGGGAGGAGGGGTGCGATCGCCTTTTACTCAGTGCCGATCCCTGTGCAGAACACCCTAGGAGTTTTCTATCCCAAATGCTCTCAAAACTACCCTGAAATAGGTGGGGACTATCTTTACCACATTTTACAGATGAGGAAACTGAGGCAAGGCTCAAGGAGGCTACCTGGCAAAAGCCTCGGGTGAGCTCAATTCCCAGAGAGAAGGCTTTGTAGGGGTTGGTGGTTGCCTGGGGGCAAGTGGGAGGTGCGTTCCCACCCCCACCCCCAGGCATCCTGGCCTGCCCGGTCTGCCCGGAAGGAAGGGTCGTGCCAAGCTGGGAGACTTGCGTGGTTTCCTTTAGCAAAACTGCGTCAGACTTTGTCTGGGGGTAAACCGCCACTAACTGGTGACAGCGCCTTGATTACAACAGATCAGAAAGGGGAAACCGAGCCTTCTCCGCCTTCTCCGGAAAGTTCCCTTTTCAGGAGACAACAGATTAAAGAAGATAGAGCCCGCCTTCACGAGAAGGAGGGAAAGAGTGTTTGTAACTGCTTTTGCTCTCTCAAAACCGCCTAAAATTACCTCTGGAAGCCGCCACTTAACAATACTAGAACCATTTAACTAAGCCAGATTGGGGTTGAGACCGGGCAAAGAGCGACCTGACAGGACAGCACTAATGTGCTCCAAGGGAGGGGCTGAGCCAGCAGAATGGGCACCGGATGCAGCATGAGACTGGACCCAATCTTACAGCCAGACATTCCTCATCTGTAAAATGGGCTTGATTGGAGTGTGAAGATTAGGAAAAATAATCATGACATTCACTAGAACCTTTCTTGGTGCTACCTGTGCTCTGGATGGGTCAGGTAGCCCTCCCTCCAGAGTGTCCCCCCCCCCCCACACACACACCCCAACACACAAAAACACCAGAGCTTCCAAGGACCACACACTCGGGGAGAGGCTTTTGCCCAGATGCACTTGCAGTTCACTCCCGGGGGCCAGAATCAGAATGAGTAACGAACACTTAAGGAGCACCTAAAAATTGATGGTTTTTGAGTACCTAACAATATGTCAGGCTCTATATTAAGTGTTGAGCCCTGATCGACCCTTTAATCATCCCAGAACAATCTTTCTCCTCTCTGGAAAAATACTGTGGACAGTTATTTATCCCCATTTTGCAGAGGAGCAAACTGAAGTTTGTAGAGAAGTTAAGAAAGTTCACTATGGGCGCCCAGATGGCTCAGCCGGTTAAGCATCTACCTTGCTTCAGCTCTCATCAGGCTCTCTGCTCAGCAGGGAGTCTGCTTCTCCCTCTGCCCCTCACCCTGCTCGTGCCCCTCACCCTACTCCCACTCTCTCTTTCTCTCAATTAAATAAATAAAATATCTTAAAAAAAAAAGTTCACCATGTGAATTTCAGACTCTTTCTGATGCAAATGACAGAAGACCTGACTCAAACTGGTTTATGCTAAAAAGGGAATTTGCTCGCTCAGGAAACTGAAAACTCCAGCCATGACTTGATCCGGAGACTCCAAAATGTCACAAAGACCGAATCCCTCCACTCTGCCTTCACCATCTTGGCGCCAGGCTTGGGCTCCCAGAACGGGCTTCTACGAGCTGCTGCACGCTCACGTCATCCCGAGTCCTAGTTCTGTCCTAGTTCTTTTATACAGAGGGTCTGGGTAATTGCAACACGGTCCCAGGATTTACTCTAATTACACATGCGGACTCTGGTCAGGGGTCATGTGACCACATTTACACGAGGCTCTGCTGGGGAAGATTCAGCACGATTGGCGGCCGGGTCCCATGCTGCCTCGCCTGTCCCAACGGGCTGAAAGGGAAGGAGGGAGGAATGTGTCTCCCAAGGAGGAACAGAAAAGATGGGGAACGGGTGCTAGCGGCTGATGGCACCTGTCGTTTTCCACAGTGAGGTCATAAGGTGACAGGGTTGAGAAGATCTGGGGCGGGGAAGGAGCCCTGGCAGTCGGACTCCGGAACCCACGACCCTAATGCCTCTACATCTTCCACTACAGGGGCCAGCCTGGTACTGAGCCCCTAGGAGAGAAAACGTAGATGCGGAAGGTAAGGCCCTTGCCCTGGGAGAGAGCCCGCCCTTCTTCATTGGTCCCAGGGCACTCCTTATCACCGCGGGTACGCACCCCACCTCCCACCCTGGCTGCTGTTCCTGGAGGGGCCTAGGAGCCTCTCTGATAGCTGGGCCCGGGCTGTTGCCTGCCATGCTATGGAAGGCCTTCCACATTAGCTGGAGTTATGCACCGTTCTGGGGTCTAGTTGCCTCCCATTTCTCCAAGCAGAGGGGAGATTCTCTGGGGACTAGGACTATGAGCTCCCTTCTCCTGTCTGTGGCCCCTCTCTGGGACCCGGCGAAATTTGTGCAGTAGGCAGCAACGGTGATTTTGAGAGGCCCTAAGAAGGCCCTTTTCTACCCCTATGTACCTCCTTTACTGTAAAAACATTCCATCATTAGATGGGATTTCACCCCTTTAATTCCCCTTAAGATTCAGATTCCCCTGAGAGCGGCAGTACGGTGGGTGTCACCACTCATTCACACTGTAGTGAGAAGCAGCTCACAGAATCCTTCCGTGGTGGCTTTGTCATCATGGCCACCATTGACTGAGTGCCTCGCATCCGCTTTCCACAGATTCAAGAGCATCTCATGCATTATCTCATTTAATCCTCACAACTCTGTGAGGTGGGTACTGTTAGTGACCCCGTTTTACAGATGAGGAAACTGAGGCCCAGAGAGGTGAACGGTCATGCCCAAGGTCTGCAAGCAGTGGAACAGGGATTTGAACGCATGAAGTCTGCTTCCAAAACCTATACTCTCCATTACTCCACCGAGATAATCCCTAACATTCTTCAGTCGCAAATATATTCAATACATCTTTTTGACTTCCCTATATTTCAGCAAATTGTTAGTATAATCAGCATCATTTTATAGAGGAGAACATTAAGGGGCGCCCGGGGGGCTCAGTCGGTGAAGTGTCTGAAATCAAGAGATTTCGGCTCAGGTCATGATATCAGGGTCTGAGATCGAGCTCCGCGTCAGGCTCTGCGTTGGGCATGGAGCTTGCTTAAGATTCTCTTTCTTCTCTCCTCTGCCCTTCCCCCCGCCTCTGTCTCTAAAAAAGAGAGAGAGGAGAACATTGAGGAGGCTAAGTTCAGTCAAAAGATGAGCCGCAGATCCGGAGTTTGACCCAATATTCCCGTCTGAGACCAGTTCTTCTCCCTGGACCCCACATAGCCCCCAGCGAGAGGAGCGTTGGGTCAGCTCCCTGGTGTCCTGGAAACAGAGGGAGAGTGTGGGGGGCATGGAAGCTGGGAGCTGCCAGAACAAACCTGTTCCTTCTTCCCTTCTTCCTCCTTCCCTCCCTCCCTCCTTCTTTTCCTTCTCTTTCTTCCCTCCTCCTTCCCACTCATTCATTAAGCCACCTGCACATCTACTAGGGGTGAGGACCACGGGTAAGCAAGGACCAAAACAAGTGTCCCTTGTGCTCTCACAGGGTTGATAGTCTCAAAAACAAACAGGGGCACCTGGCTGGTTCAGCATGTGACTCCTGATCTCCAGGTGATGCGTTCGAGTCCAACGTTGGGTGTAGAGATTACTAAAAATAAATAAATAAATAAAATTAAAAATAAAAACACTTGCTCTTTCTTGAGTGTTTATGGTGAGCAGGGCCCTGAGCTAGGTGCTGAACAGGCATCATCCCCAGAGCCCACTTTCTCAGGTAGGAGACTGGCGCTTAGGAAGAGCTACGGGCATTATCTCATGTAATGACTCCAGACTGACTCCGGAGTCCCAGCATCTCACCACCAGACTGGACTGCCCCCCTTTGGGGTGTAGTGAGGATCCAGTAGATACTTAAGATTGAGGAGTGCATACACACACACACACACACTCACACACTCACTCACTCACACCCCTGGCTCTGTGACTCCAACAGCCAGCACCAGACGCAGCCATTTCTGCCGTCTCCAGCACCCTCCTTCCCACCAGGAGCCAGGCTCCACCCCAAACAAGAGCTGAGTGGGGAAAGGCCGTCTCCCAAGGAAAGGATAGGCTGGCACACCAAGACCTCTGAATGGAAACCCCCAGGGAAACTGAATGAGAGTGCTCTAACCAGAGTTCTGGAAGGAGACCTCGCCCGCTCTCCCTGGGCAGCCTTTCAGCGTGACTTCGTTGTGCCTTAGTTTCCTCACCTGTAAGTTGATCTGCTCACAGCCTGTGTCTGAAGTATTACCCACCAGAAACTTCCTAGATCCAGCGGGATGGGGAAGCTCCCTGCTTTCTGACTTGGTCCTTCCCGGTTCTTCATAGAAGAATATTTCCCATTTTACTTCCCATAGAAGTATTTCCCATTTTACAGATATGGAAACGTGGCTCAGAGAAGCTGACCCACAGGCACCTAATGAGTGTTAGGAATGCAATGAGAACCCACCCAGGTTTTGAATCTGTTGCCCCAACCAGTGTCTACTAAGCATTCAACTGAATGCAAGAGTCCGAGCTATGTCCAAGACATAGGGCAGCAGCAAGGGAGGCTTGGCCTACCCTAGGACAGTCCATTTCAGCAGGGCTGACAGACAAGAGGAAATGTGGGAAATGTTGGCAGGAGAGAGTGACAAGAGCTAAAAGGCTTTTGGCAGGGCAAGGGACAGAAGTCCCCTTGGGGCCATCTCAGCTCCCACATTTGGGAGGACCCAATAGAGCAAAGGTTTGGGGAGCTGAAGTGGGAAAGGCTGGGGTCTGGGATCAGTAGTCTTGGCTCAAGTGGGGTGTTAACTGGGAGGAGGAGTTGAGCTGCCCCACCCAAAAATACCCAGACCCTTCTCAAACCATGCGCTGCCTGCCTGGAGTTTCTGCCCCAACAGTTTCCTTGTCTAGGGTGCTTTCCAGCCCCACCTGCTTTCCTGGAGCCCAGTTCGTCTGTCACTCCTGCCAGGCATGTACCTGGTGCCTTGTGTCACTCTGAGTAATTCCAGAAACCCAGGTGCCCTCACCTGCTCCTGATTCAGTTTGACTCACCCTCCCTAGTTCTGGAAGGTGGCTCGTGGTTGTTCTTACCTCATGCTTGGGCACCTGGGGCCTGTGGGAGCAGCAGATCCTCCTCCCCACTCCCGAAGGTTAAACTGGTCGGTGTCATGCAGGGGAAGTGGAGGAGCCCTGAGGAGGGAACCCTCATCCACCCAGGATTAACTTCTTCCCTTTACAGCCCACTTCGAACATCCTTCCAGCGATCCCCAATGTTCTTCCTGTTCTTAACAGGAAAAGGACATTACCTGGGAAAAATAGCTAGTGTTATTGATTGTTTGCTAGAAGCTGGGCACTCTGTAGACATCGTTAGAGTTTCACAACATTCCATTCTTGGTTTGTATTTTCCAGATGAGAAAACTGAAGCTCAGAGAGGGGTTCATCTTGTCTCAGGTCACACAGCAAGGAATTGGCTGAAGTGGCATTGGAACCCAGGTATACTAGACTTCCGAGTTGTTTCACAAGGGACACACACACCTGACTCTCACGCCAGCTGCCCACAGGTGGGAGAGGGAAGATAGGGCTCATTCCACCTGTCAAGCTTAAGCCTGCTCGGATCCAACCTCATGCACCCCCAGCAGCCTTTTTTGGTGGCACCGGGGGGATAGACACTCTGAGAGGAGCCACCATTTGCTCAACCCAGGGATCTGAGGGCCGTCACTTCCTTGATGGGGATACCTATAGGCAGACCTGTAGAATACCCGTAGGAGGTACTCCCCTTATGACAGGCCCGGGTCGGTGCTGCTCGGTGGGAGCCATGGCCAGTCATCCCTCTTCATCTTAGATGGGCCCAGGCGTGCCACGACAGCGTTCCCCCTCCTTCCCTCCCGCGGCTTGTCCCCAGTTGGCATTGCTCCCACTGGACCTCCCCTACCCATCCTACCTTCACACCAGATAAGGCTATATAGCCCAGAGCTGTGCTCACCAGTACTGTGGCTGCTAGCCCCATGTGGTTGTTGAGCACTTGAAATGGGACAACTGCTGCCCAGGAACTGAATTTTAAATCTTATTTAATTTTAATCAAGTTACATTTAAATTTTAAAATTGATACTGCAGTTGGGACGCCTGGCTGGTTCAGTTGGGAGAGCATGCGACTTTTGATCTCGGGGTTGTAAGTTGGAGCCCCACCATGGGTGTAGAGATTAAAAATAAAATCTTATAAAAAATGGATAATGTAGTTATTGGAAAACATTTAAGTGTGTGTGGAACACCTTGGGTACGTGAATCTACTTATGCAACTGCAAATTTTATGAAATCTAAACACAGATCATTTTCCGATGAAAATTTAGCCAAGAGTAGAAGTATAAACCAAGCACCAGGTTTTGAATGCTTAGTAGGAGAAAATGTAAAAATATCTCATTATTTTTTACATCGGTTACATGTTGAAATGCTCTTTTTTGTATATCATATTAAATAAAATGTATTATTAAAATTGATTTTACCTGCTTTTTTTTTGTTTAACATAGCTACTAGAAAGTTTTTCAATTATTTATGTGGCTCCTATTCTGTTTCTATCAGACAGTGCTAGGCTGGGGGTTAAATGTGTGGGTTCAAATCCTAGCTCTGTGTGTCCTTGAGCAACTGAACCAGACTCTCTGGGCCTCAGGTTCTCACCTATAAGACAGGGATAATAGTGACACCTCCCTCGAGTTGTTCAGAGGAACAAGGGCGATAATGTTTGGAAAGCACTTAGCCCAGTGCCTGGCGTATAGTAGTGCTCAGGGGAGAAAAAACAACGTTGCAGGCTTCCTTTTATCCTAACACTGCGAGTGCAATTCTGTGAAACTGGGCAGTATTGATGCAGGGCCTGCTGGGCGCCAGGCCCTGGGGCTCCCACGGAGAGCCAGCGCTTGGCTCTTCTGGAACCCGCCGGTCTAGCAGGGGGGCTGCTCCGGGGAGAAGCGGGACAAGGGCAGGCGGCGGTAAGTGCGGGGGCAAATGCCACCCGGAGCTGCGCTAGCGGTACTCCAGCTGCTCCCGCAGGAGTGGCCGGGGGAGGCTTCCCGGGGGAGCCAATCAGGTGCCACGGAGGAGAGGGTGTCCCTGGCGAGGGAACAGCCACAGCGCCAGCGCCCGCAGCGCCTGGCCGCTCCCGGACTGCGCCATCTGCCTCACCAAATTTTCCATTTCTTGCCTCCAACTCCCTCCTGGCTGCGGCCCCGTCCCTGTGTTCAGCACAACTTGCTAGGGCCGGCCGACATCACTCCCCTTCTCACCTCCTCTGCGCTCTCCCGTCTCCTGTGGGAACCTCCTCCCTCCCTTGCCGCTCCAGCTCGGGTCCCCTGTGTTAGCAGGTTTCCCCTGATGGCTCCTGTCCGCCCCCCCCGCGCCCCCCCCCCCCCCCCCCCCCCCCGCTGACTACTTCATTCTACACCATCGGGGTTCCCAGGCCCTCTCTTCATCTCCCTGGGGCAGTCGTGCCTGCCCAACTAACTTGCCCCTTTCTTAGGGCAGGAACCAGAACCAGCTCTTACCCACCTCCTAGCACTGGGCTGAGCCCTTCAGTAAGACCTGTGGATTGCCAGAGCCCCTCACTGGGGAAACCGAGAGGCATGTCCACCCAGGCACAGTGGAAAATCCCTGGCAGGGGGAAGGGCTGTGGAAATTTCTTCTTAACGTTCTCTTTCCAGACTTGGACTTGCCCCAGAAAGCAGTCAAGCATTTGCCCAGTGACCTGCAAGGCGGCTCTGCTCTTCTCCTCCCCCCACCCCCACCCTGGGCTTGAACCCAGGGAGCAGTGATGGGGCTGGGAGAAGCAGGAACTGGCAGCTGAGCTCAGCTGCAGAGAATGGCTGTGAAGTCCTCTTGTCCCATCCCCTTAGTTCAAAGATGAAGAAACACAGGGGCAAAATGACACAAGGCTGCAGATGTCTTCAGTCCCAGTTCAAGCTCCCCTAGTGCCCCACATTCCTGTTTCCTCATCTGTAAAATGGGCATAATAGTCCCTACTTGATAGGACTGGTGATATGTGAAGTGAGTTCGAGATGTGGAACATTCTAGGAATATGCGCTATGTATCCTCTCTAACCCTGAGCCTGCTCTTCCTCGTAGCCCCAGTGGTGGAGAGTGTCCTTCCCATTGTGCCAGCGGCCACCTCTGGGGGCTTGAATGAGGCCTTGAAGTTATCACCAGGGACTAGTGGGTTCCTGTGAGGCTTGGCCCCGTATTGTCTGTAGACTGTGTCCACAGCATGTCTTGCCTGTATATTTGTCCTGCTGCTTTTTAAATGTATGTAGATGCAATTTTTGGTGAAAAAGATACAAATTCACTTAACAGTGTTAGTGAAGTCACAGGTTTGTCATATATTCAGTTAACCAGTGATAGCAAAAGTCAACTACAATTTTTGGAGTTTCATAATGGGTTGGGGGCCATTGGGACAGGTGCCCCAATCTCAGCCCTTCTCCCCTGAGGGGCCCATGCTCCTCTCCTGTCCCCTGAGAATGTGCCAACCCAAAACAGCTCCACTACTCTGTCCCTGGTCCCCAGACTACCCCCAAAGGGGCTCTGACAGGAATCTGAGGTGTGGCAGAAGAGCCTAGGTGAGAGAATGAAGAAGGCCACCCTCAAGTCCCCAGGAAGTCTCATCCCTCCCTCCTCCCACTTGCTAGAACATACGGAATAACCGCAGATTCCTAGCCCTCCTCCGGCCCTTTGCCGCTTATCACCTTGGAGGCCTGGGCGCAGTGGGACTCGACTGTGGGGGTCACTGGGGTTTGGACTGGGATGTGGAGAGGCATACGAGCGCTGGGAGGTGTTGGGTACTGTTGGTGGGAATGTGACATGGTGCGGCCAAGGCTGAAAACAGCATGGCGATTCCTCAACAATTAAAAATAGAGTGACCACCTGATCCAGCAGTTCCACTTCTAGGTATATACCCCAAAGAAGTGAAAGCAGGGGCTCAAAGAGATATTTGTACACCCATCTTCATAGCAGCATGATTGACAGTAGCTAAAAGGTAGAAGCAACCCAAGTGTCCGTCAGCGGATGAAAGGCTAAGCAAGTGTGGTACGGACGGACGATGGGATAGTATTCGGCCTTCAAGAGGAAGAAAATGTGGGCTCTAGGAAACTTGCTACAACATGAATGAACCTTAAAGACATTGTGTTAAGTGAAGTAAGCCAGGTCCTAAATAAGACAAATACTGTGATTCCACTTATATGACGTATCAAGAGAAGTCAAATTCATAGAGACGCAAGGTTGAATGGTGACTCCCAGGGACTAGAAGGGAGACACGTGGTACTGTTATTTAGCGGGTATAAAATTTCAGTTATGCAAGTTAAAAGACTTCTGGAGAACAGTTGCATGACAATGGGAATATATTTTTAACACTACCAAACTATACACTTAAAAATGGTTCAAATGGGGGACGCCTGGCTGGCTCAGTCGGTAGAGCATGCAACTCTTGATCTTGGGGTCGTGAGTTTGAGCCCCACGTTGGGGGGGGGGGTAGATCGTACTTAAAATTTTTAAAAAATGGTTCAAATGGCAAATTTTATGTTATGTGTATTTTACCACAATTTTAAAAAAGAAGTGTTGGGGATTAGCCCTAGTGGGCCTCTCAGGAGATGGCAGATTTGAGATGTTGTGTTCCTTTCCATCTTTCCTCTCTTGCACACGTGTTCACAGAGCACTTTCAATGAGCCAGGCACTGTTTTCGGCACACAAAAAACGTGGGTTAATGTTCTACTACCAGAGACAGACAAAAAATAAAATCTGAACCAAAATACTCATAGCTTCTCTATGCTTTCTTTTTCTTAGTGTAAGTGTACCATATTTACACTAAATGGACTCATAATTATGGAGCCATAATTATGTTTTAAAACTTCTAGAGCTCATTTTATATACTTTTTAAAAAAGATTCTATTTATTCATTTGACACAGAGAGACACAGAGAGAGAGAGCATGCATGAGCAGGGGGAAAGGCAGAGGGAGAGGGAGAAGCAGACTCCCTGCTGAGTCGGGAGCCCCACGTGGAACTCGATCCCGGGACCTGGAGACCATGACCTGAGCCGAAGGCAGATGCTTAACCATCTGAGCCACCCAGGCGCCCCTCATTTTATATACTTTTTAGTGTGTGTTAGAAAAAATTTTTAATTCAGGTATGATTTGCATGCAGTAAAATATGCACCCTTTTTTTGGTGTTCAATTCTAGTATTTTGAAAAATGTGTGCTAAAAAAACAACTCTATTGCTATAATTTACATGCTCTAAATTTCACCTGATAAAAGTGTAGAATGCAATGGTTTTTCGTATATTCACAGAGTAATGCAACTGTCACCACAATCAATTTTATAATATTTTCATCACCCCCAAAAGAAACTCCCTATGAGCAGTCACCCGTCCCAATCAACCACGAATCTACTTTTATCTCAATGATTTGCCTGTTCCGGACATTTTGTATAAATGGGATTGTGTAACACGTGGTCGGTTGTGACTTGTCTCACTTAGCGTCATGTTCCTGAGGCTTATCCAAGTTGTGACATATATCATCCTTCATTTCTTTCTACTAATGATCAATATTCCATTGCATGGAGAGACCACGTCTTGTTTATCCATTCATCTGTGGATGGACATTTGGGTTGTTTCCACTTTGATTTGATGAATAATGCTGTTATGAACATTCACACAGACGTTTTTGCGTGGACGTGTTTTCATCTCTCTGGAGGATACACCGGGAAGTGGAATCGTCGGGTCCTACGGTAGCCATACGTCTAACGTCAGGAGGAGCCGCCGCGGTGTTTTGCCAGTGGCTGCGCCATTTTACAATCCCTGCAGCAACGTATGAGGGTTCCCTTCTCTCCACATCCTTGCCACTACCCGTTCCTTTCCATCTCTTTAACGATAGCCGTTCTGTGGTGTGAAGCAGCAGCTCACTGTAGAGCTCATTTACATTTCCAAATGAGCACGTTAAGCACCTTTGCATGAATAGCTTATAGGTCATTTGGACGTCTTCTTTGGAGAAATGTCATTCAGGTTCTTTGCTTGTTTTTTAATTGAGTTGCGAGAGTTCTTTATAGGAGCACCTGGGTGGCTCAGCTGGTTAACCGTCTGACTCTTGATTTCGGCTCAGGTCATGATCTCAGGGTTGTGAGTTCGAGCCCCACGTGGGGATCCATGCTGGGTGTGGAGCCTTCTTAAGATTCTCTCTCTCCCTCTTAAAAAAAAGAGTTCTTTGTATATTCTCGATGCAAATCACTTATCATATATATGATTTGCAAAATATTTTCTCCCAGTGTTGTCTTTTTACTTGATTGCGTCCTTTGAAGCACAAATGTTTTTAATGTTTATGAAGTCCAACTTGCAGACCATCTTTTCTATCACTAGAGAGAGAGTGAGAGCGATGTCTGCTTCTTAGGGGTTCCCACTTATTTTGACTTTCTCTTGCAGCCCCACAGAGCCACCTAGTTATATACAGTTGGAATGAACGAATGCAGTAATCGGATGACGAGCCCTCACTGTCTGCCTTCAGAGCCGTCAGGACCTCACAGCCACAGAAGTTTCTGTGCACTGCCCATGCGTGAGATCAACATGGAGATTCCTTGCATGGACGTGTCTGAGTTTAATAGACTGCTTTCTAATTTGTGATTTGTTCATAAAGAGCCCCCCTTTCAGGATAATTACAGAGTCCTGTAACAATCTATTAATTGGGCCTGGTTTCTGGGCCTCCTGTTTCCTCAGCCTTCAGCTGGGCTGCCCCAGCAGTACGTGGCCCCCTCCAGCAGCCCAAGCAGATGTGGCTGACCCAGACACCCTCCAGCTGGGAGCCAGGGAGGGCTCAGGGGAATGAGTGGAAGGCCCGGGAGGTAGAAGACCACACTTCCCATCTGAGCCCTGCGGCCTTGCTCACTGAGCCACTCTGGGCCTTTGCATTTCCTTCTGAACCATGAGGTGGAAGTGAAGGAACCTAATACAGGGTGTGTAATATGTGCCCGGCTTAGAAGTATACAGCTTAGAAGTGCAGTTGTCTAAGCACATTACCCCCAAATGATGGTTTTGTTTGTTTGTTTGTTTTAAGATTTAATTTTTTTTGACAGAGAGAGAGAGTGCACATGAGTGGGGGGAGGGGCAGAGGGAGGTAGAGAGAGAATCTAAAGCAGGCTCAAGGCCCAGTGTGGAGCCTGATGTGGGGCTCCATCTCATGACCTGAACCAAAATCAGGAGTCAGACGCTTAAACAACTGAGCCACCCAGATGCCCCAAGATTTTATTTTTAAGTAATCTCTACACCTAATTTGGGGCTCGAACTCACAACCCCAAGATCAAGAGTCACATGCTCTACTAACTGAGCCAGCCAGATGCTCCCCAAATGATGTTTTTTACAAGATTGTATTAAGGTTGCCTGTTGACATGACTCTTGTTAAGATGTCTTTTGAAAAGATGTTAGAAGAAAGCAGGACCAGCGAAGAAGGAGGTCAAAGCTGATCCCTACTGCAGGGTGCCCACTGCAGCCAGCCCTGTCTGCCGCAGCTCGGGCCCCCATCTCTTGCCCAACCACTGGCTTCCTCTGCCCATGGTGGACCCAGTTACGACTTTATATACATGTCTCTACACTATTATCCCCATTTTACAGATGAGGTAACTCAAAGTAACCTGCTCAAGGTCATTGGCTAACAAAGGTCTGAGTCCAGGTTCAAACCCAGATTTCACATCGTGGGGGCCGTAACCACTAAGGACACCACTTCCCTCCCAGGACCTTAGTCTTTAATATTCCTCTAAACTGGGCGGCAGACGTAATAAAGCAAGGAAGTGTTTCTACGCTGCCCTCCTCTCTCCTTAGCCTGAGAGTCTGAGGCTGGTGGGGGAATCTTGTGTGGTTTCAGCGAAAGGAGAGGGGCATGATCAAGCAATCAGGCAGCCAGGGCCTGAGGGGAACCCGGGGCTGTCCCACTGAACTGGAGGGTCTGGAACAAGTGCTGAGTTTTCAATGCTGTGATTGTGAAGGATGAGGCAGGAGGAGGCGGGGAGGAGTCATAAAAGGGCTACAACTCACTCTGGGTCTTAAAGGAAGGGAAGCGTTTACAGACAGGTCAGAGGGATGACATCCCTGGTAAAGGACACTGGAAAGAGCAATATCTGGGATGAGAGAGGGGGGTAGGCCATATTGACCTGTACCTAAAGAAGGGGCGTTGTAGGGGGTGTGGTGGTCCGTCAGCCTGGATAGGGCAAGTAGGGCCCACTATCAAAGGTCTTGAAAGGCAGACAGTGGAATCTGACAATAGGGAGCTATTGTAGGTGCTAGAGTAGTATCCTGATGAGTTGGGAAATAGAAATAAAAGAGGTAATCAGTACAAACTTTGTAAGCCAAACAGAACAATTTCTGGAAGCATTTTCCAAAGTTGGATTTTATTTGTAAGTCTATAAGCTTTATTAGCTTTCAGTTTTAGCAACAAAGGAGCCTTTCCCGTCTTCTCTTCCAGAGCCCAAAACCTGGGACAAATCTCCCTGCTGCATCTTAAGAGGCCTGCCAGCTCCCCCCTGAGGGTCCTTCTGTCCAGCTGGAGGGGCATTTTCAAGCTTTGTGATGAGGAAAGCCAGTGTGCTTGCAGGAGATGGTGACTCAGCGGTCCTTTCTGGGAGTCCAGGCTTTCCTCTGGCCTCAGGCTGACCATCTAAGAAAAGGAGCTGAGTGTGCTCACTGCCTCCTGGTTTTGGAGAGGAGTTAATGCTTACCATTGCACCCAGTTCTTGCCTCTAAATACCAACAAGACTGTCTTGGCCCCAGACATAGTTTTGTTTTCCTTGCTCCTCTTTCGGGGCAAGGGACATACAGCTTTGAACATTGGAGCTGATCTTAATTCCCAGGGAAGGATGCCCAGACACTACCCAGAAGCTGAGTGCCCTTCGCTCCCAGCTCTCACCCTGAGGGGCTGAAAGTGGACAAGGTCAGGCACAGTCAGAAGATGGTCATTCAAGGGCTGGGGCCTGTGTTTACTGGTCTGTGAAACATTACTAACCCACGTCCCACCCAGCCCTCACAAGGTGGCTATTAGGAGGATGTGCTAAGAAAATGAAGATGAGGGCTCCCCTAAAACTACTCTGGGCAACTTCTCATTTGTTATCAGCATTTTCAGATCTAGTTCTAACCCAAGTGCATTCATTTTGGGGAACAAGTCACTCAGCTCTACCAAAGAAATGCGAGTCTTCTAAACCATCGAAGTTTAGGACTCTGTGTCAGAATCACTGATGAAAATGCAATGAGGGCCCCAGGAGGATCTGTGCCCAGAGATCTGTGTTTTAACCTGGGCCGCACACGCTCCACTGGGAGAACTACTGTTTTAACATTGGGCAAACAAGGCCGGCCTGGGACCAGGAAGAGAAACAAGGGAGATAACAGCCCTCCAAAGGCCAGAGTGAGAGGTCTGCCAACCCCCGCCTCGACTGGCACAGGGAGGGAGAAGTGGAAGGGCCTTGGCCTTCATCTGGCCCAACCCCAACTTCACTGATAAGGAAATTAGGGGCCAGAGAGCACAATGAGTCCAAGTCACCCAAGGAATTCATGTGGACTGCAGTCCCCTTGCTCAGAAGCCCTCATCACTACTCCTTCCCTGCTTCCCCTTCGTGTGTGTGTGTGTGTGTGTGTGTGTGTGTGTGTGTGTTTCATTCTGCACCTGCCAGGGCCACACCTCCCAGTAGCAGGTCATGCCCCTTGGAGCCCTAGGTTCCTTGTCTAGTTAAGAGGCTGGCTCCATTTCTTGGTACTCCTGCAGCCTAGCCTTTTACATTCAGAGATCAATTTTGTAATTTTCATGACTGTGTTAACAAATGGAACTGTGACTTTTTCACAAAAGAAAAATGTTCCTTAGAGTCCTTCCAGTTCCTTTAAGTGCCTTGAGCCCGGTACCTGGGCCTTCTAACCCAGGGCAACCAGGTGAACTCTCCCTACTGAGACTCTGGCTCAGTGGGAGGTCTGACTCTCTCCTCGACTTCCAGGGCTTTCCAGCACTTTCCCCTGGGAGCATCAGCCCGCACAGGACCAAGGCAGCCAGGGTTCTTGGCACAGCTGGCACACAATTCACACACCTCCGTTACCAGGCTGGCAGGCAGCCCCGGAAAAGGACAGAGAAACACACAAGTGGACTGGAGTCTGCTGAAACTTGCCTTTTACAGGCCCCCCTCCCTCTCCTTTTATTTCACAGCACCGATGAGACTCAACCATTTTAACAAACATTTTTTTTATTAGAAAAGTAAAAAATATTGCATAGGTCTTAATACTTGAACATCAAGTGTATTCATGAACAGCAAGTATCTTCATGTAAACAGTTCTAGATGGAAGACCCAGATGGCACTCCTCGGGGGGAGGGGTTCCAGCCCCCACCCCAATCCCACCCCATCCCCTCACAGCTCCACTCCTCAGCACATACCGGGGGATGGGCAAACGCAGCTCCTAGGTGTAGTTATTCTTCAGGTGTCAAAGATCCCCAAGTGACCCCCACATCACCCCTTCCTCCTTACATTCATGCGTCTGTAAGATAGCTGCCTAGGACAGGTCAGTAGTGAAGCTCTGATCAAAAAAACAAAAGCTACAAAAACAAAGAACACATTTGGCCCCTTCAGACCGTGAGATACACAAACCACCTTGACCTCCCCCCCTCCCACCAGGGCCGCTACCAGGAGCACACACCCCTTGCAGAGGCCAGCGCAGCCCAGCTGCTCACCTGGCTGTCACACCACTGTTGTCGTAACTGTCAGTTCACAATAAAAATAATAAGGTACATGCTACATACACCTCCAGCCGGAAGCCCGGTTGGCCCCTAAGCCTTTGTTTCATGCTACAGTACTGAGGGGCATATACCCCCGCCGGGGGCCACCTGCACACCTCAGAGCTTCCATGGAAACACAATGTTCCCCACCACCTCAACCTTCCTCCCCACAGGTGGCTGTTGTCAGTTTTCTAACGACAGGCCTCAGTCCCTCGGCTCCTGCCTGCCAAAGTCCACCTCAAAAGTTCAGTTGTCTCTGCCATGGGGGCAGGTCGGCCCCCCCGGCCCAAGTTCAACACTCCTCTATGAGCAGTTGCTCCGAGCTGTACAGCTTTTTCTTGATGACTCGGAAGCCGGTGCTCAGCGTCAGGGACTGGCTGAAGCCGGGCACGAAGGTGGAGTTGGCGGAGCTGAACAGGCCCTGGATCTTAGGCCAGAGGCGTGAGTCCAGGCGCAGCACGAGGGTCAGCTGGAAGGTGGGCACCAGGCTGGGGTCGAGGGCCAGCTGGCCGACGCTGTGGCAGCTCTTGCCTTGCTCTACGCAGACGTCCAGCAGCGCCCCCCGCAGGCCGCACGGCTCGCTGTAGGCCAGGCGCAGTAGTTCCTTGCCCACCTGGCTCACCAGCTGGCCAGGCATCAGCAGGCGCGCTGGGCGCCGCGAGCCCAGCCGCGCCTGGGACAGGCTCTCCTGCAGCAGCTGCATCAGGCTGGCACACAAGTGCTCATCCTCAGGGTCACTGAGCAGCTCGAAGTCGGGCAGGGACACCCCGTCCAGGTATGCCGAGTCTAGTAGGGAGAACACACAGGAGAGGGATTTAAGAGCAGCTCCGAAAGGGGGAGGTGCTATTTCGTTAAGAAACCAACACACTCCTTCCCACTCCGTGCCTCGGTTTCTGCCCCACATTCGTACCCTATACTCCAATCCCCGTTCCTCCATCCCGCCGCCCCATCCGCAATCGGGGTTCCGATGGGATATGAAGCCGAGGCTGCGCTGACTCCTTCCAGAGCGGCGCTTTCTCACCTCCCCGGCCCCTCGAGTCGAGTCCAGTCTCCGCCCACGGCTTACCTTCCTCCGGCCCAAAGCCACTGTTGCTGCTGTCCAGGGACTCGCAGTCCGAGCTCTCCAGGCTCGCGCAGCGGCCAAGCCCCTCTTCTCGGGCCGCCGACCCCCAGGCTGAGCGCGGCGGCTGATCTGGGGTGGGATTTCGGGACAAGGACGACGACGAAGAGGACGACGACGACGAGAAGCGATCCCAAAGGCTAGGCATGATGAGGACGGACGCCAGGACGTTTGCAGATGAGCTCTGGATGCGGGACCGCAGAAAATGCTGTAAGACAGGAGGGGCACGGACCCGGCGTCAGTCTGGGGGCTGGACCAGACTGAGAGAGCTGGGGACCCGCAGGACTGAGGCCTTCCCACGCAGGGATCAGCACACACAGAAGGGACACTTACCAGCTAGCTCCGTCAGCGAGAACTGCTAGGGCAAGTGCGTACCGCCGCTTGAATTAGTGCTCGAACTGGTACCAACCCCCGAGCGCTGCCCAGACCTGTCCCTTCTACCCACCCGCACCTCCCCCTTAGCCTGCCGCGGTCTCTAGCACCAGCGCAGAGAGGCCTATAAGGACTAGCGCGGAGAGACCACGCCCCCTCGGCGCCGCGGCCCAATCCAGATCCGGGAGTGTGGCTCCCCTAAGCCAATGGGCTCGGGGCGCACGTTCGCAACGTTCTCTCCTGCCTGGTGACAGAGGTCTGGCCCCGCCCCCGTTGAGCCCCGGAACGCTCCCAGCCGAACCCAGAGCGGCGGCCACGCCCCCTTTCTGGAAGGGATCCGCGGCGGCTGCAGCTGCCAAGGTCCCCGAGGGCGCTCGCGGCAGGGGAGGATCAAGGAAAGACTTGTTTATTATAGGGTCCTGTTGCTGGGGGAGGGGGTAGCCGTGACCGCGCGGGGGGAAAGCCAGGGGCACTTGAGGGGGTGGCGGGCCGGGAAAACGGTTGCCCCCAGCGTCTGGGAGCCTGCGACTACAGGCACAAGTAGGCGCTCGGATGGATGCCTGTGGGACGGCGGCGCGGGGAGCAGACGTTAACCCGGCAAACCCTCGTGCCTAGCGCACGTACCCCACGCTAACCCGGCCTTGCAAAGGGTCGGAATATGGGGGTGGGGTCCAGACTGGGCAGCTCGGGACACCGAGCTCTGTCTTCCTTGCAGCCCCACCCGCCCGATAACTCTACAGCCTCAGGGGATGGGTTAATGGGGTAGGTCCGTGCCCCGCATGATCCCCGTCCCAAATCGTGTCCGCTCCCACCCCCAACTGCTTCCAAGGAGAGGAGTTGGGGAGGGTGGCTAGAAAAGTGTTGTTGGGCTATGGTTCCTAGCGCCTGGACTTGGGGGCTGAGAACGGGGACCCATACCAGAAGGACACACGGACCCTCAGCGAGTCCGACCAAACCGACCGCTGTGCGGTAGTGTCCCCCCCGCCCGCTGTGCCGGAGAGTCCCCGGGCGTCTGCCGGGTCCTAGCGCCCCTCCCTTCCATGCGCTTTGTGTAAAAGACCCGGAGAGTTGCATCAGGACCAAGGACCTAGATCTCCGGAAAAAACCAGGAGTGCAATGGCCATCCCCTGTTTCGTCATTCAGGCGGGGCCACAGGAAATCTGGCCTGACGGTGGTGCTCGGACACGAATCATGATTGCTGAGGGTGGGAGGAGGTTCGGATGGACTCGACCTTTATGTCTTTAAAGGCTTATCAATCTGGGACACCGGGATCCCGATGGAAGAGGAAACCAATTTTACATCAGACGCTCCCACTCCCACAGCCTAACCAGATCTGACCGGCAGGCCTCGCCTCGGGGGCGGGCTTGCGAGTGACAGACGACACTTGCTGGAGGTCGGGCCCCTGCCATCCCCACCCCCACCCAATTAAAAAAAAAAAAAAAGGCTGAGCCGTGGGCCTTTCGGGCAAACCAAGACCTGAGCTGGAAAGGACCGGAATTCAAGCCCTGCACCCCATCCCCATTTTCCAGATGGAAGAACCGCCTCTGGAGACAAATTTATGGATAAAAAATAAATTAGGGGAATCAGATTAGAAGATAGTGTTAAGACTGCTGCACAATAGAATAATAGTCTCTTAGCCGCTAGGGTGCTGAAGGCCTGAACACTGTCCTTTTCTTCCTGCCCTCGGACCTCTGATCACTTGCTGAGAGCCTTAAAGACCCCAGGGTCAGGGCGCTTAGGGGAAGTGCTTGGGGGCCTGGTGGTAGATGATGTTCTTTTGAAATCACCCTTTACTGTTGTGGAGTGATCCCTATGGATGTATCTTTTTGTCACCCAGACAAAAAGAAGATCAGAGTATGAATCCCTCAGAGTACCATTTGCCTTTCCCACCAGGCAGACTGGGCTGGGGACACTTGAGACAGAAGAAAATAGATTTTGGGTGTTTTTCTTTTTTCCTCTCTCTCTCTCTCTCTGGCAGAAATTTAAAAAGGAAATGTTTCAGAAAAAAAAATGTGGGACACTAAGAAATAGATGTTTTTGAAAAAGTGGATATTCATAAGCGAAAGAATCCAGAGCCAGTTTGGAGAGGTCAGTTCATTAGGAATCATTCATTTTCAGTAAACACCATCATGAGTAGTGTGTTAACACCTTTTTTTATTCACTGTCTCATTCTGTTAATAAAACAGTTTTTCCTAAATGGGAAGGACTGTGTTAATGAGCACTGAGTAATTTTGTTTCTTTTCAGAGAAATCCATTAATGTTGTCTCATTGTGTTTTTAGAAAGTGATGAAAAAAGGACCAGCAGTCTTAACCCTGGAGGTTTTTCCCAGAGTAGGAGGGAATGGGCTACAGGATAAGGGTAAATGATCACCTGCTAGGAGGCCTGGCTGAGGTCTGGCTAGGGAGACTCCAAATGGCTTTCTGCGCTTACACTTTTCCTCCTGGAAGGAGCGGGCAAAGCCCCACACCATTGTCTGCCAGGAGAACCTTTGGACCTAGACAAGGGATTTCTTAACTGTTAGCCCCTCTGTGGAGTCAGGGTGAAGGGCATTGGTTCATCATGTGAGGTGAAGGATGGGATCCCTCCCACCTGGCTGGGGCTGGAAAGACTTCATTACCACCTCACACGCTGCTCTCACACTGAAACAGGTGGGGAATGTAGGGAACACCGAAAATGGGGGAAACTCCTGGGGAGGAGGCAGCTCTGTCTCCTAGTCTCTGAGCTAGGCCTCTTTGGAAACCTCAAAGATCCTATGAACCCTGAGTTTGGTGTGCTTCTCTTTCCCTCCTCTTCTCCTTGGGCCGAAGCTGGCTGAGGTCAGATGTGTCTGAACGCGTTCCTGCCCGCAGCCGTGGAGACCCAGCTGTGGCATCTCTGCCACCAAGAAGCCATCCCCAGCACGTCCACCCCAGACCTCCGGTCCTGTAGGTGCCCCTCCTCATGTCCCCTATATAGTCTGTGCATATCTCTGTGAATAACTGTTCCCACTTTAGTCGTCCCATTGGACGATAAGCTTCTTAACTTCCAGTGGACGGCACATAGTAAAGGCTCTGTGAATACTCCTTGGATGAATAGATGAATGAATAAATGGACGGCAGGCTAAAGCAAGAAGGTGAATTTCCCCAGAATTACAGACCTACATCTGGATTCCCAGGATCTAGGTGGGCCTCAGGGGCGGGGGGGGGGGGGGGGCTTTGGAAGATGTGGATGCTGCCTTTCTATCCCCCTTCTGACAAGTGCTGCCAAGAGCCTTAGATGTATCTGAAGCTTTCCCTCCCTCCTCAGCTCAGGTCTGGGAGTGGGGCTTCTACGGCAATATAGTTCTCCCGTTGGAAAAAGCATGCAACCCTAGGAAGCTGGGGAGAGAGGTGACATTGTGCAGCGGGGCTGACAGGGCGGGGGGGAGGGGATCTTTTAAAGCACTTAGTACTTTACCCTCAAGTGCCTCAAAACACTTTAAAAAACATTTTTTGAGATAAAATTCACATATAAAGTTAATGTTACGGTGAACAGTTCAGTGGCATTAAATACAGTCCCAATGTTGTGCCACCACCACCTTTAATTCCAAAACATCTTTATCATCCCAAAGGAGACCGCAGACCCAAGCACGCGGTCATTCTCCTCAAAATACTTTAGAAGTTTCTATTCCGTTGTTGGAGCAGGGCTGCTCCTTTGCACAACTCCAGAGGGCACCCTTCCCATTCGAATCTGTGCATTTACATGCATCTTCTGGGGAAGTATGCTCTAGGGAGTACTGGTCTCATAGACACAATGTGCAACATGGAATTGGCATCGAGACAACTGTGGTGGGGAGACGGGCTGAACTCTGAGCAGGAGTGGCCTAGTGTCACGTCCTGGCTGACTCGGTTCTCCGGAGCTAGTAACCAGGCCCCGTGTCCCAGTCTCTGTGGCCAGGACTCTGACCACGCAGATGCTGCCTCTTCCTGGGCTCTGCTATTCCCGTGGGACCAGCCACAGTCTGCAACCGAAAGTCAATATACGGGCACCCACTCCCGGCCTCCTGCCTCTCCCTGTTCAGGCAGTTTTTGTCCAGCGCACCGGTTCCCAGGGCCTCAGTCTGGCAAATCGCCCCAGTCGAGTTTGGGGAGTTAAACCAGCTCTTGGGGGTGGGAACCCTAGAATTCAAGATGGGAACCTCTGAAGGCCAGCCAGCTTGCCTGCAAGGCTCTGCTTGGGCACCTTCGCAGGTCTTTGGAAACATGTCCTTGAGGGTAGTGGAGGTGGCAGGCGGAGCCCGCTGGTCAGGGCGGTGGGGAGAGGGTGGAGTGGTGTGGTAGGAGGTGGGGACAATGAAGCCAGCAAAAGTGTTCCCAGGACTTCTGTGGCTTTTTTACTTGAAAAACAACAAACAACTTTGTCAAAATAGCAAGATTGTAAGTGCACCTGGTTTACTAGGAGGATTGTGCAAAGCTGTTGGCAGCGGGGGGGGGCTGCAGGCAGGATTTTGATCGTGCTCTGGAAGGAAGAGTGAAAAACTCAGTGGGGAGTCTTTGCAAATGAAGCTACTTGTAAAATGGAAATACTAACAATACATTGTATTGTGTAGGCTATCAAAGAAAATGTTTTTAAAAGGTATTATCTACTTATATCCTGAAGAATGAATATAGTGCCATTCTACAGATGAGGAAATTGAGGCTCAGAGGGAAAGGCCAGCCATTTCAACCAATGGCTTTCAAGCCCAACTGAAAATTAGCATCATCTGAAGAGTTTGTAACCATAGATTCCCATCTCCCCTGCCCCCCCCCCCCCCGTTTTGATTTGGTAGGTCTGCATGGGGCCCTTTTGTACAACAACTGTCTAAGTGATCCTTTTATTTATTTTCTAAGATTTTACTTTTTAAGCAATCTCTACACCCAACGTGGGGCTCAAACCCACAACTGAGAGATCAAGGGTCACATGCTCTACTGACTGAGCCAGCCAGGCGCCCCTCAGGCTCCGTTTTAGTTGGGATGTCTGCTGACCTCTCAGAAAGTAGGTCCTTGGGTCGGCTTCCCAGCCTATCAAAGGGCCTGCCTCTGGCGGGGGGGGGGGGGGGGTTTGGGGGCAGGTGAGGGGGCATGCAGCTGTGGAGACTAGGCCCATACAGGATCATGGTAGCTCACAGCCAGCCACTTCTGGGAATCCTACGTTTCACAAGCCATTTCCTCAGGGAACAGGGCAAAGGCAGGGGGTACCCCACAACCCCGAGATCCTGACTTGAACCAAAATCAAGAGTTGGGTGCTTAACTGAGCCACCCAGGCTCTCCTATTTATTTACTTTTTAAGTAACCTCTACCTCCAACGTGGGACTCAAACCCATGACCCTAAGATCAAGAGTCACATATACTGTCAACCGAGCCAGCCAGGCGCCCCCAAGTAGCAAACTTTTAAATCACCAGTTATATGACTTAATTTCTCCCTTCCCCTCCCCGAAACAAACAAACAAGCAAGCAAAAAAATCCCCCCCAAAAAAAGACACACTGTGATTATCCTGTGGCTTCACATAGTGTTGAGATTTTCATACCCCAGTTTTGAAAACCCAGAACTAGAGAATCTCAAAGGCCTCTTCAACTCCCACAAGGATTAAAGTAAAGGAAAAATCATGTGAATTCCATGGAGCTGCTTTTCTAAAAATCCCAGGCCTGGCCTGTAGGGGGACGGACCATCTGGAAAAGGCCTGCGGGAAGGTAGAAACAGACGTTCCAGGTCTGGCCCTTGCAGAGTTCTTGCCTTTTGAGGGTTTCCAATTGCCATATATCAAAAGGGAGGGAGGGGTGAGAGTGGGTTTGTTCATCCAGCTGGGGCTGGGGTGGGGGGTGACAAGGGTGATCAGTCACTGCCACAGTGGAGACAGCCTGAATCCAGGCTCATAACCTGTCTGAGCAGCAAAATGAGCTCCCTTATTTTGCTTTTACAGAGAGAAGAGACCAGAAGGGCTGTCTAGCTTCTGGGTACTCCAAGGGGCTGGGGTGAGTAGGGCTGGATTCGAGAGCTCAACAGAGAGGGGGCGTTGGCCCTCTCACTGTCAGAATTCTTCTATCCGTGGAATGAACCTTAAAATCCTTGAATGTTGGGGCACCTGGGTGGCTCAGTCAGTTAAATGTCTGTTCCACTGAGGTCATGATCCTGGGGTCCTGGGATGGAGCCCCATGTGGGACACCCTGCTCAGTGGGAAGTCTGCTTCTCTCTCTCCCTCTGCCCCTCCCCTCCACTCCTGTACCCTCTATCTCCCTCTCTCAAATAAGTAAAAAAATCTTTAAAAAAAAATCCTTGAATGTCAGGGCCAGCAGGCCCCAGAAGAGCACCTTGTCCAGCCTTCCCACCTGCCCATTTCATGAACAAGGAACTGAGCTGGAGGGTAAGGAGACTTACGTGGTGCCCAACATCTCCCCCTGTTCTGGCAGTTAGGCCTCACTTAGTCTTCAGGAAAATTCTTTTCTCAGGTTTGCACCACTTCCTCACCTTCTACCAAGCCTGTAATCTCACTCAGAGGTGTTTCTATCTCCCATGGCCTTAGTAGCCAAAGGCTTGGGAAATTCAGGTCTATGCAGAAGGCAGCTGCCCAGGGTCTATTAGGCCTTTTCCTGGAGTTCCTTGGCTGGCAGGTAATTGGGACCTGCCGGTTCTACCTGGCAACTTTGCCACTTGCTCACAAAGATCTATGACCTTTCTGGAGCTCTTTATGATATTAAAAACACTTCCATGTTCTTTAGAATTTTCATAACACTGTCAATAAAAACAACTAATATTTGTGTAGTGTAGGCGAGATGGGGCTCACCAGTGTCATTTTACAGATAAGAAAACTGAGGTTCTCTCCTCCACTAGGAGCCTGCTTCTTCCTCTCCCACTCCCCCTGCTTGTGTTCCCTCTCTTGCTGGCTGTCTCTCTCTAATAAATAAAAATAAATAAATCTTAAAAAAAAAAAAAAAAGAAAGAAAGAAAACTGCGGTTCAGATAGGTGGAGTGACTTGCCTAAGGTCCTACAGTCATCAGCAGGTTGGAGCTATGACTCTAGGCTCCTTTCCCTGATTCCATGCCACCGACAGGCTTAGCTGTGAGCCAAAGGGAACAGTATGGCTGGAAATGTGGGGTGGTACATGTTGGGGAGTGGTGGCATAGAACAGACAGAGTGAACGCCTGGAGTTACTATGGAGTTGTTAACCAAAAAACTTTCTCTCCTGGGTTGCTCCTTGCTTTATCTCATCAGGTTCTTCCTCCGCAGGGCCCAGCAGTGCTGACTCAGTAGCAAAGCAAACTGCCAGTCAAGGGGTTTCCCTTTAGCTAAATACCCTCAGACCCAGAAGTGACAGTAATGCTGTCACCACAGCCCCCACTTCACATGTCCTTCCGCAGAGCTCCGGTCTCATCTAGGAAGGCCAGTCTGGGACGTGGTGCTCCAAAAGTGGGGCCTCTCCCTTCCCAGTGTCCCTTTTGTAACCCGCAAAGGACAGACTGTGGCACAGAAATCCAGCAGCCAGTGCTGAATCTTTTTGGACTTAAAAAACAAACGCGGAGAAACACGAATTCTAGATTTTTAGGTTCTGCTCTGGGAAGAGGTGCACACAAGAACTGAACCGACTTGCCAGAGATCTATAGTGGCAGTCTGCAGTGGGGCCAGCCGGGATGGGGGAAGGGAAGACCCCTCCTGCTGTCCCCTCCTCCCACTCCCCACCCCCCGCAGAGGTGCGCCCTCAGGGGAGCCCGTCCGCGGAGGTGACAGATGCAGAGCAGCTGAAGGGGGGTGGAGGGGGTCTTGTCTCCGCGGACCCCCTACAGAGGGGGGCGGGGGAAGCGGGGGACGTGACTTGGAGAACGTGCGTCTGGGGGACCGGTGGCGGATGAGAGTGGGACCGGGAGGAGGGCGGGGCTGGCCCCGGCCCCGCCCCCCGGGAGGAAAGAGACTCCTCCCACCGCCTGGGAGGAAAGCTGCCCGGCCGCAGATGCTGAGCTCAGCGCTCCGCTCGGGTCGCTGGGCGGCTGGGTGGGGGCAGGGCGGAGGGGCCGCCGCCTTTCTGTGGAGGGCAAAAGAGGGGGAAGTAGAGGAGGAGGGGAGGGAGGGAGAGGCTGAGGAGGCCCTCACAACCCTGAGGCTGTAACTCTCCTCCGACCGGGTCCGCTAACAAAGCGTTCTCTGTTGGGGTAGGGGAGGCCTCCTGGGTGTAAGCAAAACCTTGGGGGTGGGGGGGGGGGAGTGTCTGTGAGTCATCACCCCAAACCCTGACTTAGCCCCAAGAACCCGCGTCAGAGAGGCCAAGCCCTTGTGCCCTCTGACCCCAGGATTTGTTTGGTGGAGGGAGCGCAGAGAGCAGTGCCTGCCCCTGTAAGGTTGCAGGCCAGAACCGCCCAAGCCACCTCCAGCTCGCCTGGAAGGGACTTTTATTTAAGGCAAACTTGCAAAGAGCAGGGAATGATCAGCTGGGGAGGGGAAGGAAGAAAACCCTTTGTACCCACCTGGCATAAATGGTTACCCAGACCAAATGGGTGGGTGGCTATTTTTGAGCTGACCTACATACCTATTTGCCTCTTTATCTTTTTATTATCACACATGGTTATTATGGGAGCTTTTCTTTAGCACTTGGTGCAGCCGCTGCATTTGCTGAGGGCTGCGCAATGAGGCGTGTTGCCTCACTCTCCCAGGAAGGTTTAAGAGTCTCTGATCCTGGAAAGAAGGACATCAATAGGCCTGCAGAAGCTTCACCAAGCTCTTTCCCCAGAGAACAGGATCCTGAAGCACCAACTTCAGAGCTGGTCAGCCCTGGAGGCAGGAAATGACCTTCAGATGTGACAGCGATGCCAGTGGGTTTTGCTGAGGCCGGCCTAAAGCCCCCTCAGCCCCCAGGCCTCCGTTACTGCCAAAGTTACTCCTGTCATCCTGCAGCCCCACACTATGGTGGGTGAGGTTTTCCTTTACAGTTAGAGAAAATGAGGCACAGAGCTGAGTTGCGGCAGAACTGGCTGGGGATTCACTGCTCCAATTCTGGAGACGACTATTTTCTTAAGTAGAAACAAGGAGAGCCTGCCACTTCCCCTTGATTTTACCTTTGTTCAGCCTCACTAAGGCCTCCCTCTCGAATCTTTTAATACTTCCCCATTGCCTTTAGAGCAAGTCTGGCTCCTTACCTTGGCCTAACAAGCCTCTAGGGCAGCCCCTTGCTATCTCTATATTCATCTTCCTCCCACAGCCCAGAAGGGGAAAAATCACATCTGGTTCTAATTACCTCTGAAACGCTCTTAAATTTTCCATAAAGTACAGTATGTATGGCTTTGTGTATACAACTTTGCACAGTAATATGTATGTACATGTGCAAAATATATACAGCCATGTACAGTAGATCATAAAGGAGGACATCAAAGTACAAGCATATAATTTACAGTATTTTTAATCACACTAAAGAGAAACAGACACATAGACCTGGAAGTGAGACTGACAGAGGTAACAGCAAATTTCTGTCTTCTCCTATCCGGTGCCTCTCAAGTACGAAATCTTTGGCCTGGGAGGAGAATGGGGGACACTTGCACTCCTTAAGCTACACTTTTTTGCTGGGGTTTTTCTTTCGATGCCAGTGTAATTGACTTTGCCCAGGTTCCCTATGCTCTGTGTGAAGTCTTTCCTCTGTGGTGTCAAGTGTCTTCCCTTCCAGCCTGCTCCCCTCTTCACACTGATTACTCTTCCCAGATGCCTTTCTAGCACCTTCTAGCTCTGACTGCAAGCTGGTCTCAAGCTCAGGGCCATTGAGGAGCCTTCTTTGAACACATGTGGGAAGCCCCATGTTCCCCTGTTGGGGTGTTAAGAGCAGGGGGTCCAGGCCAAAGTTGCCTGGGCTGGGGGTGAGTTGCTCTGCTCTCACTTGATGTCATATGTTGAAATGATCCCAACCTGGGTCTGATGCCACATCCCATTGTAAACTCCTTCATGCATTTTAAATCTTTAAACACCCACCAGCACGGCTGCTACCATCACACACACGCGCACACACACGTACACACGCACACACCCCTCTGTATGTTAGATACATACGGTATATGCTCAGTATTTGGCCCTGAATTGAATGGAACTGGAGCCTGCAACCCTCCCAGGCAGTGGGGAGCTTGCTTCCTGTGAACTCTGATAGCATTTATTATTGTCACAGAAGGTTAAAACCGAGAGGGGGATTTCCCTTCTTGTCAGATGAGAAGACTAAAGGGGAAGTGTCCAAAGCAGCCCAGAGTGGGAGCCAGATCCCACGGTCTGCTGGCTTGCACTGGCCCTCTCTCCCTTCACCTTATCACCTCTTCAGAGAAGCCTTCCCTGATGGCCCCAGCCCTTCTTCTCCTCCGTGGTTTCCTTCGAAGGCACTCATTCCCTATGGAATTACATGCGTAATTATCTGTGCGGGTGTCCAGCGCCTGTCTTGCCAATGAACGCGAGCTCTGGGAGGCCAGGGGCTCTATCTGTTTTATCCTGGAGCTCTAGTGCCTGTACAAAGCCAGGCCCACCGAGTTCCCGATAAATATATATGAGCAGAAAAAATAAGTATCCACGTGGCCTGAGAACCTCCTCATAGTTCCCTAGGGCCACATGAGATGGGATTGAAAACTGGAGAGTTGACAGGCCTAGGGTGCCCCTTGCCAGGGGCTCCGGGGCAAACACCCTGTCTTGAGGCGCTTAAGGTCTGGGAGGGGAGCTGAGACACCTAGTGAGTAACGTCACTTGAGTTGGGAATGACCATCGGACTGGGTGTTGGAGTCAAGCCACCGCGCAGAGGGCAGACTGGAGGTCTGAGACCCGGGGCGGGGATCCAGTTAGATGGCGATTGCATACACCTGAAGCAGTGTCCACGGCAGGAAAAAGGTTAAATAAATTGTAGGAGGGCCGCACCATGGAATATTATGTGGGTGTGCAAAAGACTGAGTAGATTTTGGAAAGATGTTCAAATGCATCATTCAGTAAAGAGAACACACACGTGGCAGAACAATCTGTGTACTATCATCTCATTCTGAAGCAAAAACAGGACACTCCCCTGCAGACACACGTTCAACTGTGTGGAGAGAACATCTAGAAGGATACTGGGAAAACTGTTCACAGATGTTATCTCTGAGGGACGATGGGGAGGGCAAGGTTTTTACTTTTTCCCTTTACACCTTCTGCACTGTTGGATTTTGACCATGAGCTCATAGTACTTTCACAAGAGTTTCTTGTTTTTGTGTTTTGCTGTTGCAGGACTGGGGGGCGGGGGTGAGTGTGCGTGAATGGTGGCGCAGGGCTGGAGCAGGGGAGCTGTAGTGGGGAGAAGTCCTGCAGAGTAGGGGGCGCTGACAGGACCTCGGAAGGTAGAGGAAGGGTCTGAGAAGGCTGTGTGGCTCCAAATGGGGGAAAGTGGGGATGACTGTGGAGATGGGGCACCAAGTGGAGAGGGAATGCGAGCAGCACAGTGCAGGGCACAAGGGTCTCATTCGAGGTGGCTGACCCCCGCAGTGCTGGTGACCCTGGGCAGGGGACAAGGAGCCCAGGGCCTGGAAACGCCGACTCTTGGGAACAAGGGCAAGAAAAAGGAGAAGGTCGACCTTTAGGACCCTACGGATTCCTTGGCCGGTTCACCATCCTTAGGGTACAAACCGTTCTGGCTGCAGCGTGGAAACAAACAGCGAGGAGGGGCCAGAGCCCAGGCCTGCTGGCGGCTGGCGGAGGTCTGCCTTCCATGGGCTGCTGTGTGGTGTGCCGCCTGGGTCGCCGCCCTCCTCCTGCTTGCTCTTGTGGGCTGACGTCCAGGCCCTGGGTGAAAGGCCAGGACTTCTGGCCCCTTCCGGAGACGAAGCCCCTTCCCAGGACCAGGAGCAAAGGAAGCCAGAACAATGCTGTTCATGGAGATGGGGGAGACGGAGCTAAGCAGGGGCAGGAGAAGTTTCTTGGCTCAGATAAGCCAGTAAAAGCCTGGAGAAGGTCAAAGATGAGGAATGTTCTGTGATTTCTAAGACAGCAGCTCATTTATCTCATAAACACTTGCTCTAAGCCCGAGTCCAGGGGTAATACTACCCCCATGCAAGCTGGGAGGGCTTGTGTTGGAAGGCTTGTTTCTAGGTCTCCGCAAAAAGCCCCCTGAAAGGAAGGAGGGACATGTCTGCCATGTGCCCTGAGGCACGGTCACAGGTGTCCACTTGCTCTGCCCGACAACCTTCTGAAGGAGGTATTCTTCAACAAACCAGGAAACGGGCAGGGAGGATGGTGCTGTGCCCCTGACCACACGGTTAGGAAGTGTTAAAACTGGGATTTGAACCTGGGTGTGCCTGTGTCCCACTTATAATTTGGTTGCTTGGAGTTTAGAACACATTTTCCCATCAAAATAATGCTGTAAGTGGTGGTTTGGTTGCCATTATGGCCTAGCTCAGCCAGGGTATAGCCGGAATTAATTCTATGTTTCAGTGTGGTTGTGGATGAATCAGGCTTCTGCGGGCTAGCCTGGAAACCCACTGGAGAGGGAAAATGCATCTGAGGGTGTGCCCAGCTGGGAACTCTTGCCCTTACGACAGCGCCTGATTCAGGGCAGGCAGGGAATATGGTGGCTCAGAGAGCACTTGTCCATTTCCAGAGCTCTGCCAATAATCCCTGGTGAGTTCTAGCTGCTCACAGAGCCTTTGTCAGGCTTGGGGTTTCTAAGACAGGGAGTGCTACCGAAGAATGTGCATTCTGTCTTCAGTCTCTGCACATCCGGGTCCTTTCTCTTCCTTGCTCACACTGCCTCTCCACTCCGCGTGTGGTCTTCATACACCTTCCTCTAGGATGATGGGGCACTAGAAGCAAGATCTGGGGTTCATTTTCCCCATTCGGTCCGGTGCCTGCCGTGAAGTGGGCAGGTGCATGCACGGGGTCAGGAGTGATGGAGATCAACACAGCTGCTGCCGAGAGAAGTGAGACCCCACCGGAACTCTGAGAGTGCTTTTAGGGAGATCATCTGCTCCTTCATTCATTCGCTTGTTTGCTCAATCATTCGACAGACATTGCTGTGGGTGTGCTGGGTACTGTGCTCCTTCCCTTCATGGCACTTCTGTAGCCCAGAGGATCCCGGGCAGAACTGCCTGTGGGTCTCAGACCCAGAATCTCAGCATTCGAAGGAATTCGTTTTTACAGATGGAGACTGCCATCCTTCCTTAATTCAGGAAGGTCCGAGTGTCTAAGGAAGACTAAATACTGAGAAGACTCAAAGCCTGAAAATGGAGGTCCAGGGAGAGAGGTGGGAAGTGATTTGCCCAGTGTCTCGGTCCAGGGCCCCCGTGCCTGGACCAGGACCTACCCCTTTGGGCCCCGCCCGGGGCCTTCCTGCCTCCAGATGGTCCCAGCTATCTTGTAGGATTCCTCTGGTTTCCCCAGGTGCGGAGTCCGGGGCCTGGGGGAAGGCCACGGAGAAGCAGTGGGATTCCATCCTGCTCACAAGCCCAGTGCCTGGGCTCTCTCCGGAAGAGCTAGCTTGCCCGTTGGGGGAGTTCAGAAGTCTTAGAAACGTTCCTCAGTTCTTTCCCGACCCATCTGCTCTTGAAATTCCAGGTCTTCACAGGCACTATTACCCCTGTGTGAACCCTCTTTCCCAACCTCCTTCCTCTGGCGAACTCCTGCTTCCCTTTGGGTCTGAAAGATCCCTTCCTCCAGGACTTTGCTGGGCCCCCAGCCAAGGTAGGTCTCCCCGCTCTGTGCCTGGGGCTGGACTTGCCCCAGGATAACCAGGGATCCTTGGGATCATTCCTGCTAACTGAATGCCTTTCTTTCCACTGGACCATGGTCTCTAGGAGGGGCAGACCCCACCAATGCCTTTCCTTTATTTGTATACTTGTTTTTAGCAATTGTACCGATTGTCTCAGTCCATGCTTAGTACACGGTAAGTGCTCAATGTGCAGTTGAATGACTGTGACCTGCAGCTAAAGGCAAAGCTTTCTGAGTGACTTTCATTCAGGTTATTTGACAACTGTGTGTCCAGGACCAGCACACACACAGGATATAAAGATGACTTGGAAAAAGAGGCTTACACTCTAGTAGAAGAATTTATAATCCAGAACCCCTTTTAAAACTGCCAGAGAGCCCCCAACCCCTCCTAAGATCCCCCTCCCTCTTGGCTGGCCTGTTGCTACTTGGCTACTTGGCCTGCGGCCCATCGAGTGCCTCTGAGCCGCAAAAGGCACACAGACACAGACCGGTCGGGTCTGGGGCTTCATGGGGTGCTGCCCGGAGGCTCATGCCAGCAGGTCCGGGAGCTCATGCACAGGCTCCAGGCAGAGCAGAGGTCAGGCTACGGCTTCCCGGGCAGCTCTGCACCTCATGCTGGGCTTTTAGCTGTTTTGGAGAATTTATCAAGGAAGCACCTTATTCCCAAATTCATCTGGAGATGAAACGTTGAAGGCAAAGGCTCACATTCAGTTCAAGGGTTTGAAGTGATGTCTCCAAGCCAGATATCCCTAAAGTGTCAGGAGACCTGGATCCAAAAACCTTGAACACTGACTGGTGTTCCTACCAGTGTCCTGGAGCCTCAGGTTAGTCATGTGAATGTCCCTCACATTTTGTCATGGGGGACACGGGAGGCGAATCGAGTGAAGACGCTTTGGAAATGCAGACTGAATGGGCAAGTCAGTGCTCACGGTGCGGTCCCTGGGGGCCTCACCCAAGAGGGAGGACACAGTGGAAATGCCCTCTCAGGGGCCCGCCGGTGGCCCCCACGCAGGTCCTGGCATGCTAATGAACTCGGAGCGCGGCTGCGGAGCAGCACTAGGACCCAGGGGCCGAGTGAGGAGCCGGCTCCGCCGGGTGAATTCACAGCCAGAACACAATGTTCTCAGTGTACCCGCAGGAAACCCTGAAGAGGAGAACTGCACAGGGCCCGATGCTGGGTGTGTTCTGGTCCCAGGCTTTGATTTTTTCTCCTAACCTCAGCCCCCACTTTCACATCCTGCAACCTGCAGAGCTCCCCGCCCCACCCTGCTGGGCCGGTCCCGGGCCCCAGGAGAGCAATCAATGCAGGAAGCCCAGGGCCTTGCTGGCCTTCACCGTTTTCAAATAAGACCATTTGCCTCTAACCTTGGTTTCCTGAATCGACCCTTTGTGATGGAAACTTTTCGCAGTGCGGAAGACAGACGCGGGGGACAAAGCCGAGTTTCTAGCCGAGGCCAGGGTCTTGGCTCGGATGCAGGGAAGCAGCTGATGCCTCTGAACCACCTCCTCCCTTCCTCCCCGAAGGCGAGACCCCACCTGGGACGGGGCGAGGGCCACCGGGGCTGCTGCCTCCATCGGGAGGAGCTGGGAGCTGCCCAGGGAAGCAGGGCCAAGTTCGGAGCAGAACAGTCTGTGATGTGGTTCCTCGTTTTTATTTCCACGAATGCTAGAATGTGCTGTCCCGCCGGGCTATTTCTATTGAATGAAAATTGTTTAAAAAAGCAAACCTCTGCAAAACCAACAGCCCTCTGTTACATGGGAGGACAAGGTGAACTTTTCACTTCCTTCCCTGCAGCCTATCGGTTCATCTGTGGTTTGGTGTCACCCGCACTGCTGCGCTATATTCAATCTCAATTTTGGCCTCCTAGTTTTGGAAGCCACAGGAGCAAGCCTCCTAAAGCCATGCACCTCCTGTAGGTTGCATGAGACTTTCAGAAAAGCCTTGGTGAGTCCCCACAACAGATTGCAAAATGGAAGCCTCCCAGCCTCCCGGAAGGTATGGAGGCCGGGTGCCAGCCTCTAGGCAGAGGCGGGCCCGGAGAGAGCGTGTGAGAAGCCAGTACCACCCAGCATATTCTGGCTAGCTAGGCTGTGGGGGCTGCAGATAGCGAGCAAAGTTCTGGGTAACACCCTCCACATCCTTCTCCTTAACAAGGGGCCTGGCCATTAAAAATAAACCCCAGTGCTTATACTGAGCTCCGGTCATAGGACTTCTTCCACTCTGGCATTTCAGGTTTTTTCCAAGTATCGGTTCATAAGAGAGTTTCAGGGGGTCCTCACCCCAGGCCTGTAAAGAGATTCCACTGGGTGCCTCCCAGACTTGTCCAGGTTCAGGGATTGTCTTCTTGGAGAAGGGGCTTCCCAAAACAGGTCATCCTGCTCCTCCTGGGGAAGGATGCTCAAGGCTCAGAGCCCCCCAAAACATCTGGGTTCCAGTTTTAGTTTGTCCCCCCCTTTTTTTTAAGGTTTCTAAAAATTTTCCGTGATCTCAGCACCCACTGTGGGGCTCGAACTCCCAAACCCAAGGTCAGGAGTCGCATGCTCCACCTACTGAGCCAGCCAAGCGCCCCCAGTCTCAGCTTTTTCAACTTGTTGTGTGACCCTGTGCCAGTTGCTTTCCCACTAGAGGCTTCATTAGCCTCATTTACAAAAGGAGAGGGTCTGGTTAGATGTCACTGTTACGGGTGGAATTATGTCCCTCTCCAAAATTCATATGTTTTAAGTTCTAACCCCAGTACCTTAGAACGTGGTCTTATTCGGAGGAGATTCTGACAGAGGTAATGGAGTTAAAACAGGGTCAGTAGGGTGGGCCCTAAACCAAAATGACCGGTGTTCTTATAAAAAGGGGAAATTTGGACACAGACACGCATAGAGGGAAGATGAGTAAAGGCACAGGGAGAAGACAAGCCACCTGCAAGCCAAGGAGAGAGGCCTGGGACAGATCCCTTCCCTCACAGCCTCCAGAAGGAACAAACCATGCCGACATCCCGATCTTAGACTTCTAGCTTCCAGAACTGGATACGATTAAGTGTCTCTTGTTTGTTTATTAAAGATTTTATTTATTTATTTGACAGAGAGAGAGGCAGCCAGAGAGGGAACACAAGCAGGGGGAGTGGGAGAGAGAGAAGCAGGCTTCCCGCTGAGCAGGAAGCCCAATGCGGGGTGGGGGGGGTGGGGTGAGGTGTGTGCCCCGAAGGCAGGCACTTAACAACCGAGCCACCCAGGCGCCCCTAAGTTTCTGTTCTTTAAACCTTTCAGTCTACGGCCCTCTCTTATGGCAGCTCCAGTAGGCTGTGGGGCAGCCGCAGCCTGGATGAATACCGTTGCTAAGGCCCATCTGGCAGCTCTTGGGCTACGGTATTCTTTCCCGCCATCCCTTGGTGGAGTCCTCTGCCCCACGTGGCCTTTCTCTTCCCCTCTCCCAGAGAGTGAGATGTCAAGTGTGAGAGTGCTTAGCACGATGCCCCGCATCCACTAATGCTCACTACATATTAACCACGATGACCACTCTCAGGGTTCCCAGGGCCCGCATACTACTTGTACCTACCCTGAGGTCCTCCTTCTAAGCCCGGGGCCTCATGGTCACTTGCACTTTCAGAATGGAAGCCTTTCCCATCCCCCTCAGCAGCTTTTAAATCCAGAGTATTAAACTGGCAACTTCCAGACCCTCTTGTGTGTGTGTGTGTGTGTGTGTTTTTTAAGATTTTATTTATTTGAGAGAGAGAGAGAGATGGCAAGAGAGAGCTCGAGCAGGGGGGAAAGAGGGAGAAGCAGGTTCCCCACTGAGCAGGGAGCCCCATGTGGGGCTCAATCCCAATGACCTGAGCTGAAGGCAGACGCTTGAACAACTGAGCCACGCAGGCGCCCCTCTTGCTTCTTTTCTAGCTCTCGGAATGAATACTGTCTGTATTGAGAGAGGGCATGGGGATGATGTCCTGCTTGCTTCCTGGCTCCTGAGTCCATAGGTCTCTGGAAGCCTTAGTGCCTGGTACTCCAGCTGCAAATGCAGGCTGGCTGGGAGAGTCTGATTTTCCTTTTCATTTTCAGGAGTGCTTTCAAAAAGCATTGTAAGCTTGAATGTTGAAATGGGATCACAGAATGAGCCTTGAGTCTTCTGTGGGCAGACACTGGTCCAGGATAGCAAAGTCTTAGGTTGTCTTCCAGGGAGTATGTGTTGGGAGCCACATTACCCTGACTTCATAGAATATTCCAGATTCACTATATTTTGGAGACTGTAGAAAGTTAAGTGGGTAGGATCTGGCTTCAACAGCCCCCAAACATAACCTTTGGGTATGCTAAACAAATGAAATGCCTGTGCTTGTGTGGTTTGTCTTCAAATATATGCCTGGAGATTTCTGAGAATAAGGAGTGGAGCGGGGGTTGGGGTGGGGAGAGGGCGTGTGAGCTTACTTCAGGCTTTCAGGGTCAAGGAAAGAAGGAGGAGAAAACATTTGGGGGGAAAACATCTCTCCACAATGTCCATATACTTTAAATTTGATCACTTCAGGCTGCAGCTTATTCTGGCTTTTGGCTCAGAGCCCAGAAGGGAGGCTCCTTGAATAATTCTCACTGAGCTGAGGACATCTGCCTTTTCCTACAAGTAAGTAAATACAAATCTGAAAATGCTTAGTTTCTAGGCAGAGCAAAAATACCGTTCCCCACCTAGTGGCCTGCAAAGATCACATCTGATGCATTATACCAGCTCATCTAACCCTTCCAGGCCCGAGGAGCCTGCTTTCTAAGTTACTTATTGTGAAAGCCAGGATTCTTGGCCTCTTTCTTAAGTGCACCCTGGCTGTGTCAGAGAAACGCTCTTTTGAAGGACAACGAAGCACGGTGAACGAGGCTCCAAACAATCTGGTCCTTGCTTCCTTCTCTTGAGAGATCTCACCACTCCCCTGTTTACAGCCTTTGCTCCAGCCACACCAAATGACTCGGAGCTCCACCAGCGCGGTGGGTGACTTCACGCTGCCCTGCCTCCGCACACGCTGTTCCCTGTACTTGGAATGCTTTTATTTGGCGTCTTCCCCACTTTGCTCAGCTCACTCCAGTTCCCCAGTCATGCTCAGGCGCAGGCTCACCTTCTCTAGGAAAATTTGTCATTCCCTCTCCAAGCCCTCTTGGCTTCTACAGGGCCCCAAACGGACCAGAGTCACGGAGTTACGGTGGTGTGTGTATTCCACAGGTCTATTGACTTGTCTGCGTTTCCCATTGGTCCAAGTGGTTCCCAAACCCAACTACAGGAGAATCACATGATACCCCAGACCTTAGACCTTTTAGACCCTAGGAATGAGGCCAGGGAGCCTGCCTTTTTATTATGCTTGAATCTGGGGCACAGCCAATTTTGGGACTACTGCCTGACTTTTGTATTTCTTTTCTCCTCTGTATATTACCAAAGACATAGTAGGCCCTCAGTCAATGTTTGACCCTTCTAGCTTCTCTCTGCTAACCTCCTTTTGTCTTTACTTCCTTTCCTTGCTAGCCCTAGACTGACAATTTGCTTACCCTCTTGCCCTTACCATGCAAAACTATAACCACGAATTCTTCATTTTTTCCATTTCTACTGCAGGGCTGCTATGGGGCTGCTGGTACACTTCCCCAAAGACTGGTGCCATTGCAAATTCAGGGACCCTGTCACCGGCCCTGAATGTGCTTGGCAATCCTCTGACCCTGGTCAGCTCTCTCCCATTCTTTACAGGGACTATTACCAACCCCACTGTTTCCACTTCTTCCTGCCCCTTACCACAGGCAGTACACCAACTCGCCTCCTCCTTCACAGAGAAAATAGAAGCCATCTGATGGGAACTCCCTCAGCTTCCTGCCACCTCACCTACACATTTACCCACATCAGCACTAGCCTTTTCGCCTGTCCTCCCTCCAAGACTAATCACTCCAGCTGGGCTCTGGATCCCATCCCCTCCCACTTCCCCAGGGACCTTATACCCTCAATTATCCCCTCTTTCTCTTTGACCTCTCCCATTGGAAAATAAAAAACAAATATCTTGACTATGCGTCTTCCTTTAACTGTCACCCTCTCTGTCCTTTTTTGTCTCCCCTTCCCCTTGAACAACTTCTTCTTCTTTTTTAGTGTTTATTTATTTATTTGAAGGGGGGCAGGGGAAGAGGGAGAGAATCTCTGGCAGACTCCCTGCCGAGCGCAGAGCCCCACACCGGGCTCAACATGAGGCTCATTTGCGTGACCCTGAGATCACTACCTGAGCTGAAATCAAGAGTCAGAGGCTTAACCAACTGAGCCACCTAGGCGCCCCCTGTTGAACTTCTTAAAAGTGTTGCCTAGATGTGGCCCCGAGTTTTTCCCTTCTGCTCACTCTCCCACCCACAGCTGTCTGGCTTGGCCTCCACTGTACCACAGAGCTCTTGAGACGAAGTCACCAATGATCTCCTTGATAAAATCCATCCCTTATATCACTTAATTGCTTGGCTACACCAATTATTGCTAATTGCAGTCTCCTCAGAATGTCCTCTCCTCTCAGTTTCCATGATGCCGCACTCTTGGCTTTCTCTCTGGTGACTTCCTGCCAGTCACTTTCCTGGGTTTCTACTCCTGTCCCTTATGTGTAAGGGTTCCTCAGGGATCTCTCCTTGGTCCGACTCTCTTCTTGCTCCATGGGCTCTCTCCTTGGGCGATTCCATCTACCACCCCCACCTTCGGTTTCATAAATATCTCTAGGCCGGTGAGTCTCAAATCTAACTCCAGCCCAGCTCACCGTCCCACACTGTCGACCCATAGTCACATGTCTATTAGACATCTTGAATCTGCTCTCCTTTCCATACTCTGATCTCAGTAAATAATACCCCCTGGCCCCTCAGCCACTGACACAAGAAACCTGTGTATCCTCCTTGAGTTCTCCAAGTTTGACCAGTCACCAAGTCCTGTACAGGATACTTTTTGAGTAACTCTCAAACCAAATCAATCCTTCTATCTCCCATCTTTTCAATAGGTTACCGTCATCTCATCTGCATCTCCACAACAGCTTCCCAAAGGATCTGGATCTTACCGCCACTGATTCGCCACCATTCCCTCCAACTAAACTTCTGAAGTGAAACCAGATCTTGTCATTCAAACCCTTTAAGGATTCCCAGTGTCCTCTGCTTGAAGTTCAAATTCCTTAGCAAAATCCATCTGGTCCGATACACTACGAACCAACCGTAACAGACACCTGCAGCCCCTTAAAAGTGTGATGCCTTTTCTGCTCCTTGGGCCTTTGCATATTTTATCCCTCTAACTAGAACATCCTTCCTTCCCACCCCACTGACTTGTTCAGGTCTCAGTCTAAAAACGTCATCCTGGGAAGTCTCTGACCCCTTGCTCAGCTGGATGGGCTCTCTCTGATTTTACAACATCTCATGTTTTCCCCTCTCAGACAAGTTTTACACTTATAATCAGTCCCTCGTCTCTCTTAATATATTTATAACCTCAAGGTTGGTAACTGTGTCTTGTTTGACAGCGTATCCTCAGCATCTAGCAGATGCTAGACCTACAGTAAGTGCTCAATAAATGTGTGTTGAATAATAAAAGACATTTGGAAGGAACATCCCCTCTGCTACTGATGGTAATAAATTTTATGTTGTTTCATTACTTGTCTTACAGAGCTTATATTACAAAAATGAAATAAGCTGATTCTGGAAAATAAGTCCTCTATGGACACTTGACAGACTGGAGAAATTGAAGTATCTGGAGAGGTGGAGGCTGGCTCATGGTGGCACTACCACTGGGCCCATGAGGAGGACAGGGAGGCACCAGACTCCTTCACCTTGGCTCCTCACAGGGATGGGATAGTGTGAGGCAGGGCTGCTTTGGCATACGGTGTTCGTTTTCCCACAGCTTCCACCTGTCGGTGTAGCACGATAGAGAGCTGCGGGCTGAGATCGGGGCTCTGCCCACTCCCTTACCTCAGCGACCTCGGGCATTACTCCACTGCGGATGCTGCACTGTCAGTAGCTACCGTAGCTTCTACAGCAGAGCAAACGTACAGCAAACTCATGCATTCACTCATTCATGCAATACCTATAATGCACCAACTACAGGCCAGGTAATATTCGAGGTACTGAGTCGATAGCAGTGAATGAGCCAGACAAGATCTCAACATCCTAGCTGTAAACCAGGGGGATGAACTAGATGGTCTTCAAGGTCTCTTGCAGCTCTAAAATTCTGAGACTCCCTCTTTGACCAGATGCCAACAAACAAGGCAGGCTAGTGGCAAAGTATCATGCCCAGCCTCCTATGAAGCTCCATTCTTCACCCACGGTGCCATCTCCATCCCAAAGTCAGCTCTGGGAAACAGGAAAAGATCTGGTATCATTTGTACTCTGCCCGCAACCCAAGATTTGACTTTCCCAAGTATGTTATTTAAGCCTTGTCTCTCTTTGTGGAAAGGACTGTCGTGATTGGAACTTCTGGCAATTACAAGGAGACCTGGCAAGATATTTTAGGCGAGTTAGGTGCTTTGGCAAAAGTACAGGGAGAGGCAGGATAGCCTTCCCCTTCAAGTGTGGTATCTCTTAGGTTTGCCTGAAAGGGTGCCACATCCCTGGCAGATTCCTCCTCTTCCTCTACATAGACCTCTCCTGCTCCTATCTCTTTTCTCCTATTTCTGATGTGGCCTTAAGGTCCAAAGTTTCCACCACCTTAGTACCGGGTGTTGTGAGTGGAAGCAAGGGACTGAAGGACTCCCAACCATGTGGGGGAAGGGAAGCCATAGCCTGCAAATAAATGGACAGAGCAAAGAAAAGTCCTCGGTGAGGAACTTGATTTCGAGTTTCACACCACGGTCGTTAGTATCAGGTATGGGACGGCACTAATGAAGAACACATTTAAGCAGACAGTGAAAAAGTCCGGACTTTAGTGCTGATCCTGGGTAATTAAATGTGAAGTTAAAATGTAAAATTTTTGTTCAACGATGTACGAGTAAAACCAGGTTTATGTAAATTTACGAATTATATCTCATAACTGATGTATCAGACTGACTTGAATCACTTTATTAACAGCAAATTCTGTCTTCAGATTTGCTAGTATCCGATGAACTGGAAGCCAGAGAGACAAAGATTTGAAAGGCTATTAACTATAATCTTAGTTAATAATCTTGGTACCTCACCTTCTTGGTGCCTCTTTCCTCAACTGTAAAATAACACTTGCCTCATTTATCTCACAGGGTTGATGTGAGAATCAACACACAACATTTGTGAAAATGCTTTGGGAACAGCAAAACATTTTACTGAGGAGACACCCTTACCGTCAGCTTTCTTAGGATGGCTGGCTCCGCCGTCCTGGTCCTTAGCTGCCGTCTGCCCTTGGCCTTCCTCCTTGCTCATGGAGGTGTCTCTCAAGCATCTACCTTTGCAGCATACTGAAGCTTATAAAGTTATGTAGACATGAACATACAGCTCATGCTCTCACCTCCTGAAGGAAGAGGCTGTTTCTTTGTTTTGTTTGAGACCCCTTATCATCAAGCACTGGGAGGAAGGAGGGAGAGTAGTGACAAAGCTTATTTCTTCCTGGTAGTCAATTCATTTTACCACTTAAAAGAAGGGTTTAGGATTTTTCTTTGTTCAAGGCACTGGGTCGGGCTCAGCGGGCTACAGCGCGGTGCATCTACAATAATCTCAGCTGTGGAATCTGAGGCCTTGAGTTCAAGTCCGGACTTGGCCACTGACTTAGCTGCAGACTTGGCAAGTCACGCTCACGCTGAGCTCTAAGTTCCTCTTCTGTACTGGGGGCATCACCTACCCTGCAGCGGTACTGAAAAGACGGTAATGAGTGCCTGTGAGTGACGGGCACATAGCGAGAGGAGACATGGCAGATACGCAGCAAGGCCTGTCCTCAAGCTCCAAGCATGGTAACAGGGGTTGTGGGTGCTAAGACAGGACGGCCCGCATAAGCGGGACGGCGGGGGGGGGGGGGGGATCTTCAACAGACAGTGAGGGTCGTGTTCTGGCAGCACTCAAGCAGCTGCTGAAGGATCACTGTGAAGGGGGCTTCAGAAAGCATTCCTGTTCAACCCTGGGATCTCTTCAGTTTCTACAGACATAAAAAAGAAATGGCCAACTTAAAGAGAAAAAAAATTCTCTAAGCCCCAATACCGAAGGCTAAGATGAGGTAATGCAGCGTCTGTGCTGTACAGTTATGCAAATGAAACAAATGAGAGCAAGGGAGCCATCGCTTCTAAACTGTCACTGGAAATATCACCTGCAGGCTTGCTGCCATCTAGTGAGTTTTATTTTTCTTTTGGTAATCATCAAGATGGTGGGTGCTAAAAAGTACATCGGGAAACTTAGTGGCTTCTAAATATGTAAGCTGTTTGGGTTGAGCAGTATTATTATGGAAACGGGTGTTTGCAGGCTGGTCATTTTGTGCTCTGATGTGCTTTAGAGAGAAGAGCAGTGGGCTGAATTATCAATCAACTGAAATCTATTCCAAGTTCCAAGGTTTCCTTCTGCCTGGGCTGTGTGGCCATGAGTGGCTCTTCAACACCCCTGTGCTCAGACTCTGTGAGTCAGATTACTGACTCAGTGGTCACCACGTCCCTATCAGGTAGCATGTGTTCAACATCTCCAACTCCTGAGATTAGGGCCAACTGCTACTGGGACTGTATTTATTCATAATTAAGCAACTGTAAGCAGGTCAGGTACAAGTTATCAAGGAGGAGAAAGGCAAACGTTATCAAGGCAAAATTAGCATATGATCTAAAATAAATGATTTTCCTAACTGTACAGTGGGGACACTGGGGGTCCAGTGAGGGAGAACAAAGGCCATCCCTTAGCTTTCCAGGTTTTTCCGTATCATGGTGTGAAAACCTACTAAATTCATATACTTCTGTAAAGACAAATATCCCTGAGATAAAGGAAATCTATCATTTGCTCAGGAGAAATGTTTTTAGATTCCCTTCTTATAAAAAGTAATTTGACCTCTTCCCCCTATTCCAAATCCCTGAGACTTTGAAAGGATAAAGAAACCAATCTGGAACTCTTGCAAAGGGTTTATTTGCTACAGAACTGCTTGAGCCCACCGACAAGATGAACTCAGGGTTTCTGTGTTTAAAAGGGTTTTGCTCACGGATTTATTTTTACAAGTGCTTCAACATTCAAAAAGTAATTATTTTTGCCAGTATTTGGCATGTCTAGAAGAGGTTAGAAAAAGTTAGAATCTATAGAATTAGATGTCTAAAAATAGAAAAAAACCCGAACATTTTAAAATTCCTCATTTGGACAGGTCCTGAGTTGAAATCACATTCATCTGCAAGAAGAACTGTTTTAGGTCAGAAACACTGTGTTTTGTAACTCCTCATCCTGATCCTGGATTTGACTGGTGAGGATTCTAGGCACTGCATGAATGACAAGAGAGACGTCATTCAGTGGGCCAATTCCAGTACGTGTCCTACCTGGCTTGTAAAGTTTTATAAATATCTCTTAAACCCAAACCTCCGGTTCTCTGATGCCGATTGTCTTAATCTGATTCTCAATACTTTTAAAAACAAATAAACAAAAATTTTCCCTGCAAAATCACACATTTAAGTATTTGTTGCTTGTGGATAGATACAGAGAAAACAAGTATGGATGTGAATTAACAATTCAGCAATGGAGCTGTGAATCTCTGGACCGCTGCGTATGCTGTAAGAAAAGTCCCTCGCTGGCCCTGCACTTGCTGTGCACCAGAGCTGACCATCCCAGCAAGGTCAGCCCGAAGAGGGTGTGAACCCCAGCAGCTGCTCGATGGGTTTAAACCGCCACTCATCTGCCTCCAGCTCTTCTACCAAACCAGCTAATTTTTCCATCCGAGCAACTTGCTGATCTGTAAAGAGTCAAGGAGGCAATATATAATACGACATATTTCCCACGAGACAGTCACCAACCACCAACGTGATCAGTGGTTTAAAAATAATTTCTAGAAGGGGGTGCCTGGCTGGCTCAGTCGGGTGAGCGTCCAACTCTTGGTTTTGGGTCAGGTCATGATCTCAGGGTCATGAGACTGAGCCCAATGACTGAGCCCCGCATTGGGCTCCGTGCTCAGCACAGAGTCTGCTTGAGATTCTTTCCCTCTTCCTCTGCCCGTCCCCCTGCCTGTGCGCTCTCTCTAAAATAAATAAATAAATAAAATCTTAAAGAAAAAAGATAAACATCTAAAAAAAATAATTTCTAGAAGGATTTTTTCCCTCAATATTCAAGTGTTAGGGTCTTATTCTATGTTAGAAGATCACATCTTAAAAACAAAACAAGAGAGTATGCATCCTCTATGCCATAGTGATTTGTGTACTAAACTCCTACAGTTCTAGGCCATTGCAGCTCTCCCTCCCACATTATGCCTTCAATGGAGAAATGGTCTGGTGGGGGAACATAGTTCCGTGACACATAAACAAAGGCCACAGAAAAGGTGCGACCAGGATCTCAGAGTGCAGACAGACCATAAGGTATTACACAAATACTTGAAGAATGAAGATGATGATGGTAACCAGCAGAGGACAACAACAAAAGGTTTCAGAGAGAGGAGGAAAAAGCAACACAAGACGAGTAGGAAGCACTGACTCTAGGAAACTAAACCTTCTGACTTCAGCTTTGAGCCTCAATGTGGACATTTTGTCTGGCTTAAGACTGTAGAATGTTTTTGTCTGCAGGTAATTTAGAAAGCTCACTTAAACAGCCTTGTTGAGTTCTAGTTTTTGTCACAAAGCACACTGATCTTTCTGAATCTTCCTCTCCCTCGCCCCCCCCCCGAACTTATTCTCACAGTTAGTACACAACACTCACGTGCTTACCATGTTTCACCTGTTTAAGTGTAGATGCCACTTGATAACTGAAAACGGATTCGCAGAGGAATCTCTCAGAGCCATCTACAAACAGAAGAGGAAAAGTTTTAATGTGCTCTAAGGGTTTCACGGCTTCTGATAAACCAGGTAAACGTGCCTATTCTTTTCCCCACCTTCACATTCAGGGTCCAGCTTTCAGTGTTTACAAGGAGAGCTTCTGTTTTATTTAGAACGAACAGTGCTCTGCTATAAAAGCTATTTCTTCTATACCTAGAATATTATAACAGTCCCTCTACTTGTTTCAGAGTTTAAAAATAATGTTTAAAAAAACAAAAATAAGAAACCTCAGTGTGATGTCCTGGTTAACATTTCTCCCCTCCTAACCTGAGTTTCTTAATGTTCTCTTATTCTGCATGTCAGGCAAACACTGACATCAGACACATTTGGCCACGTGGCTCCCGTGCTATCAAAATACAAAGGCACATCACAACTCTAAATCATTTTCATTCTGAAAAGTAAAGCTGAGGGGGAAATGGCTATTGTTGATTTTTAATATATCAAATTACGTCACTATGACCATCACAAAGCACTGCTGGGAAATTTTATTCTGTAAACGCAAATTGTAACCTTGATTTTCCAACTGAACCAAAACACTGCAATTTGCATGGTGATAAGAGTATGGTGCAATTTCAGAACCTACCATTGTACTGGTGCCAAGAACTGGCAACAAGAAGGTAGCTAATTCAGTCACAACAGCACTGGGAAGTTGATTGTGAAACAAGCTAGTTCATGTTCTTGTCAGACAAGGGCTGATATGGCAAAATATACCCCTAAAGACATAGAGCTCATATAGGGAAATGTGACTTTTAGAAGGGTAGCAGAAACCATTTGGGGAAGGTGTCTTATTGCAAAAATCCTAAAACAAATGGAGGGAGAGGACACAGCTGTCTTTTTTTAGGTGGTAGTTCATGCCAGCACTACTAGGTGTCAAGCACTCACCCATCAATCATAGGCTGGCGTGTCAGCCAGCTATTAAGTGACAAGGAGATAGGACTATCACATATTGGCTTCATGCTGAGTTTCACACAAGGCTGACCTTATTTCAGAAGTCCTGGTTGTAGAAAGAAAGGGAACCTCATTTGAAATGGAGTCAGTAGGCCAGAAGGGGGAGCTCTCAGGCCCTAACAATCCTGGTCAATTGCAAACCCTAACAAGTACAGGCAAATTTTGCTTTCCCAGCAGAAAGAAGTCTATTCTGCTACCTCAACAGGATGAAGAAAGGTTTTTCTCCTTGCTAGACAACAGCCCAGCCAATGAGGAACTGTCACCACTCAGCCAATAAAAAGCCACTATACTTCAAAATGTTTTTTGTGCCAATGGTCTTTTTGTTTATAAGATATAGTGCCTCCCAGTTCCCCCCTTTCCTCTCCTTTGTTCTCTGGACTTGCCTATGGTTTTGCCATTGCTTGCCTGTCTCCAGTTGCAATTCCTTGCTATTCCTGAAGAAACCCATTTTGGCTGGTAAAATAACATGACAGTTATTTTTAGGATTAACATGGTGATGGGTTCCTGGCTGGATCAGTTGGTAGAGCATGTGACTCTTGATTTTGGGGTCCTGAGTTCAAGTCCATGTTGGGCCTAGAGCTTACTTAAAAAAAAAAAAAAATGGCGGTGTGCCTGGGCAGCTCAGTTGGTTAAGTGTCTGACTCCTGATCTCAACTCAGGTCTTTTTTTTTTTTTTTTAAAGATTTTATTTATTTATTCGACAGAGATAGAGACAGCCAGCGAGAGAGGGAACACAAGCAGGGGGAGTGGGAGAGGAAGAAGCAGGCTCATAGCGGAAGAGCCCGATGTGGGGCTCGATCCCGGATCGCCAGGATCACGCCCTGAGCCGAAGGCAGACGCCCAACCGCTGTGCCACCCAGGCGCCCCAAGTCTTTTTTTTTTTTAAGATTTTATTTATTTAACAGAAACAGCCAGCGAGAGAGGGAACACAAGCAGGGGGAGTGGGAGAGGAAGAAGCAGCAGGCTCGTAGAGGAGGAGCCTGATGTGGGCCTCGATCCCAGAATGCTGGGATCACGCCCTGAGCCGAAGGCAGACGCTTAATGACTGCGCCACCCAGGTGCCCCTCAACTCAGGTCTTGATCTCAGGGTTGCAAGTTCAAGCCCTGCGTTGGGCTCCATGCTGGGCGTGGATCCTACTTAAAAGAAAAAACAAAAAAGATTGGTGTGCGTGGCTGGCTCAGTTGATGGACCGTGCAGCATGCAACTCTTGATCTCGGGGGTTGTTGAGTTCAAGCCCCACCTTGGGTGTGGAGATTACTTAAAAATAAAAAATCTTAAAAAAAAAAAGATTAACATAAATAAAACCATAAGTGTTGTATCCAAATGGCTTGAACATACAACCAAGAGAGCTTCTGTCTATATATTTTTTGAAGATTTTATTTTTTTAGAGAGAGAGAGAGTGAGCAAGAGAACATAAGCAGGGGGAGTGGCAGACAGAGGGAGGAGCAGGCTCCCTGCTAAGCAAGGAGCCCAACATGGGACTTGGTCCTAGGACTCTGGGATCATGACCTGAGCCAAAGGCAGATGCTTAACCGACTGAGCTACTGAGGCATCCTGCTTCTGTCCAACATTATATTCCAAATTGATGTAAAAAAGAAATGAAAAAGTAGTTATTTTCATATACAATATACTATGTATTAATGTATGCGCACTATGTTATGTATTATTTCAAAATATTATTTCAAAAAGTGCTATACAACTTAGGAAGAGTATTACATCTTTAAATTCAACCTCTTTTCTATGTATTGTACTATATGGTATATGATCCTATCCCGTCCTCCCTCCCTCATTCCTCTGGCTGAATGGAAGTCATTTGTGAGTAGATCATCTAAACTGAGCAAAAAATTTTTATTTTCGATTGACTCAGTATTATACTGACTGTCCAGTTTATTATGTAAATATGCCAGTGTTCATTATCCTATTCATACCCTTGCTTAAAGAGTCAAATTATAACTCAAGTTTTATTTTAGAAAGAGCAAAGCATAGAGCATTAGAGCCCACTTCTCAGGTAGTTTGATCCTGAACTTTAGGATCTCATGCAAGGCAGTGGGGATTATGGGCTATAAGGATCGGGCCAAGATGTATTTCGAAGCTCCTGCAAGTGCTACCTCCCACTTACATTTAATCACAGGTACTATATTAGGATAAAATGCTTAAGTTATAACATTTGCATATTTCCCCTGGCAACGAACTTCAAAGCAAAGAGATGTAAGCTAATCTTTCAAAAAGGTAGCTGCGTATCACTTTACCACTCTGTATGCCTATGGGACACGCTTTTGCTGACTTGCGGCTCTGTATTAACCACAAAGTCCACTGCTTCTTAGTCACATCCTATTAGATGTGATATCTGCACCAATCTAAAGCCTGGAATTTCTCTGGAGAGGAGTCAGCCTGGGGCAATCTATCTTCTATTTAGAAATTGTAATCAAACCCTTTGTAACACACCACAAGGCAATGCATCAGCTTTCCTCTTAAGGGACAAGCAAAGGTTATTAAGTAGTGAAAAGTTCAGTAAATTACCCAAATCTAACATCATGCCAACTCCAATAAACAGGATGCTATCAAATTCATTTAAAAGAGTATTACCTCACAGCAGGAAATTAGACAATGCCAGATAATTTATACTTTAGTAGTCTATGATATCACTAAAATTCAGCTACTTCTGGGCTAAAAGGCAGTCTCTAATTTGCTCACTAAACTGGGTGAGGACAATCTTCGCCAAGGGCAGGAAGAATGCTGAAAACTACTGTACAGATGTTCAGTTTACGATGGGGTTATATCCTGATAAACCCATCCCAAGCTAAAAATACCAAGTCGAAAATACATTTAATACACCTAACCTACCAAACATCATAGTTTAGCCTAGCCTACCTTAAACGTGCTTGCAACACTTACATTAGCCTACAGTTGGGAAAAATCATCTAACACAAAGCCTATTTTATAATAAAGTGTCGAATATCTCATGTAAATTATTGAATACTGTACTGAAAGTGAAAACCAGGAATGGTTGTATGGGTACAGAATGGTTGTAAGTGTATTGGTTGTTTACCCTGGTGATCGTGTGGCTGAGAACTGTGGCTCCCTGCTCCTGCCCAGCATCCCGAGAGAGTACTGTACCAAATATCGCTTACTCAGGATAAGGTCAAAATTCAAAACTCAAAGTATGCTTTCTACTAAATGTATATGGCTTTTGCACCATGGTAAGTCAAAAAACCCCAAGTGAAACCACCAGTGAGCAGGGGACTGCGTATACGTTGCTTATGTGAGGTGTTTGTTAGAGACTGGATGCACCAGAAAGTTAAGTCATAAGGTTAAGTACATTATTTGGGTTTCTTATCCTAAGACTTAGGAGGATACAAGATCCAGTTGAACCTGTTAAGATTATGAGCAGTATCTAACCTTGGCTCTTGATTGCTTTTCTTCCCTACTCTGAGAAGGCAACTCTTCCTCCTGCATTTGCATATTCTCTTAAACTACTGTAAGAAAAACGGTCAGGTACATGTGCATTAGATTAACTGTATAACAGCATCACCTATCAACATGGCAGAAGATGCTTCCAAATCTAACATCCTTATTAAATTTCATTTAGGAGTACTCTTTTTCAATTTAACATTCTTGATTTGACTAGGATAGTTCAGGGATTACCATCTCTAATTTTTCATAGTCTGTTCTTCAGTGTAAGTAGCTTTAAAATTCGGCTAAAACTTCGAACCTAAGAAACGGAATGAAAACTGCGTTTTGAATTTAAACCTAATAGAAATTCATCCTACAACAGAAAGCCAACACATTCTTCCATGAAGCACAATGGGATGGAATAAAAATGGACAGAACTAAAACTTTTTATAACATCAACATTCAGACTAATATCAGCAGCCTTTCTTCTTTAACGTTTCCAAGCAATCTGGTGTATACTGATACAGAATGCTTATAGCTTTGAGACTGAGGAGGTATCTCCTGTATTAAATTTCTCCTGTAGCTAGAATTTAAATGACTTCAATCTCAGAGTCCATTGTTAAACACTGATTCCTCTTCTGCTGCTATAAGATTCATTAACAATTTAAGTGCCTCCAACTTTTGATTTTTGCGGGCAACTTCCTTAGTACCAGGTCTCTGCTGCATATAACTGAAGTCATATTTTTAGTGCATATATGGTAAACAAGGCCCTAATTGTTCACTATGTTCACAGTCAGTGATACTAACTCAAATAGTTAACACAACTGAAGAAAATGAAAAGGCAAAGACAGAAGTATGTACATATCAGATGTATCACTAACTACACTACCTGACTGTTTACTTCACCAATTGCAATTTGACCAATTCTAGAGAGGCTTGTGGTCCCAGTCTTCCCATGTTTCCCTGTCACAAATGATTCTTCTATATGTCCCAGCTTAACTCAAAACTCTTTTCACCTGATATAAATGAATAAAGTTCACCCCAAAAAGCTGACTCATAACTATAGTTTGTACCTTTCTCAGAGATTTCTAAATTAATTTTTAAATATACTTACCAAAAGTTGCAATTTAAAGCAAAAAAGATCAACGTACAACTAAGCACAAAAGTGCTAAAATCAGGTAGATTTTGAATCCTTAATAGGTTCTTTGCTGACTTTTTTCAAAGCATGACAGTTTAATACTTATGGACCAATTTTTCACGAGCAACCCCTGAATGTTAGTCAAAACATTCTGCGCTACACCCTATACCAATTCAACATCTCTAAAATGGGACAGAAAGGTGCATTTAAATAAGCTTTTTGGGTGATTTTTATACTCCCTATTAAGAGTTTATTGGTCTAGCTCCTAAAACGACATGTATCCGATCAATTTCAGTTATCAATACAGTGTCATGCTTACAGCCTGTGCTCTGATTTTGGCCAGCTAGCTTGCAAATGTGTGCTGAGTAAGATGGGGGATAATCTGATGCAAATCCAGCTCCAGTGCTAGAAAAACCACACAGCACCAGCTTGTAGTGGGCCAGGGGAGCCAACTTCACATACAAGAGTGGTATATTAGTTTTTATTCCCTCTTAAAGCCTGTTTGATGAGGTTAATCTATCAGTAGATTAATTACACTAGAAAAAATATATCAAACCTACTCATCATAGGGAGGCAGACTGGTGCCAGGATAAAGCAAACTGGAGCAGGAAGTGAATTCCAGGTTCTAGTGCTGACTTAGTCTTTAATGTGGTCAAATCACTTTAACTTTTCTGGGTCTGAGTGAGTCTAGATGACTTCCTTAATTTCCAAAGCCTTTTTCAGCTCCAAAATTTTGATTCTGGAGAAAGATTTGTGTTTTGAACATAATATTTTGAAATGGGGACAAGAGATGAAATGTGGAGCTGAAATCAGGGCAAACTCGTCTCTAATCCACTTAATAGCTTCTTTACAATTAATATTCATTGCAGGTCAGAATCCAATTGTTCAGCAAAAAGCAGCATGAGATCACCTTCTAACATCTCTCCAGCTCCTTTGGGGTAGGTGAAAAGGGCTTTCCGTGGTGGGGCAAGGTCTGAGACACTGAAACCAGATCCAGTGACAGAACTTCCACTGACCCCACCAGCTGAGGAGGATGATGAAGAGGCAGCCATTTCCTCTCTAGCAGAATTCTCACTTCACTATAGAGAAAGAAAAACAGCAATTGGCAAGTTTATGGAAGTGAGACTGACATTTCATTCTAGCTGCCATAAAATCCAGCATACAGTTTAGTAAAGAATTAGCTCCCCCTTTTCTACCCTCTCTGTTCCCACAATCTTTTTACTGATGCCTTAGATAAAAATGTTTCTCAGGATTTTAAGAGAAAATGTTTATTCTGTTTTTCTACTTAAAACACTACTTTGTATCATTAGCAAACTGTTTCTATCGCTTGGGATCGACTGTGGGTGATTTATGGGCTATGAAGGGGTGATACGGCAGTGCCAAGGTAGCAATTTGACTGAGGAAATAAATTCTATGAGGATAAAACAACATGCCTCATAGGACAGTTTGTCCTGGCTATATCTTGACAAAGCCACACCAAAAAATTCACTTATAAAATTTTCCAAATAAAATTCCAGAATAACACTGTGTTCTGTTCCCAAGGAAAGGGAATTGGTTAGGAAATACATATTTGTCCTTTCATTAAAAATGTTTTAAAAACTTTTTCATCCAAATGTAATACCCAAATTGATCACTTGGTGGCATCCCCAAACCGGAAGAAAATGGTTCATGAACTGATCTTCGAATTCATGGTTTATTACGAATACAGAAGCTGGGTTTAACCCTATGTCATATCAAAAAATCAAAAGCCCAAATGCAAATGAGAGGATCTGTACTGAATACACGATTCCTTACATAAGTTCAAAACAAAAATACTACTTTTGCCATTGAAGCTTATATTACACACTTATGTAAGATTCTAAGACGTTTATGTTTTCTAAAAAGAATGGTCTAGCACTGTGCTAACAGAACTTTCTGCCATGATGGAAATGTTCTAACATTCTATTTCTGTGCTGTCCGATATGGTAGCCATTAACCTAATGTGGCTATTAGTGTGACTGAAGAATTGTCTTTTAATTTAAAAAAAAAATTTTTTTTTTTTAAAGATTTTATTTATTTATTTATGTGACAGAGAGACAGCCAGAGAGAGAGGGAACACAGCAGGGGGAGTGGGAGAGGAAGAAGCAGGCTCACAGCAGAGGAGCCCTATGTGGGACTCGATCCCGGTACGCCAGGATCACGCCCTGAGCCAAAGGCAGACGCTTTAACGACTGCGCTACCCAGGCGCCCCTAAAAAAAATTTTTTTTAAGTAATCTCTACATCGATGTGGCACTTGAACTCACAACCCTGAGATCAAGAGTCGCATGTTTCACCAACTGAACCAGCCAGGTGCCCTTGAAGAACTGCATTTTAAATTTTAATATTAACCAAAACTGAAATAGCCACATATGGCTAGTGGTTACTGTACTGGATAGTACAGCTCTAGTATTTAGACTCAAAAATGACTTTAGACTGAATTGGATGCTTTAAGATGGCTAATAGTTAATTTTATGTTATGTGAATTTTAGCTCAATTAAAAAAAATGACTTTAAAAGGATTTAAAAAACGAATTTCCCTCTTTAATGGCCACTAAGAATTTTAGCTGATTTTTTTCTTCTTTTGCTAGTTGCAAATTAAAGACATTTGTTACAAAAGTTGGAACTTATTTTTGAAACAATAGAAAAAATGAGGGAATGCTATGCAGATATAAATCCTATATATACATACTCCAGTTTCCTAGCAAGAAAAATGATATACTGTGCATTTCTGAAATGCCGGCTGTTCTGTTTCCTTAATTCTGTGATGATGATTTAAGGCTGTCAGGGAAGCAGAGTTTAGTTTCTGATTTCATTATATGTCCATAAGTAATATGATTAAAACTGAAGTGAGATATGGGAAGAGTAAGACAACTGCTATACTTAGAATGTCAGCCTATTTAAAAATACAAATTGATTAAGGACATTGTCAATCTTGCTTTAGATCACCTTTTTTTCCCCACTGAGCTCTGTAACTTCCAAATAATATTCATATTCATAGAGACTTTTCAAGTTGGAGTTATATCCAATCCTTTGGGCAACACTAGCTTAAAATATACCTTGACAGGTTCTTAAATGCTCTTTTAAACAGAACTTAAGCAGTAATGGACCTGGTCTAAATTTCTAAGTGGATTCCTGTTGGGATTCAAACAAAGTATACAGATGATTTAGCCATCTTTTGAACAGGTACTCGGTCTTATTTCCCATCAGTTCAGAGCAGAACCTACTGTGAACTGTTTATATATCTCACCTAAGACTTAAAACTCTATTTTCCTACACCTTGATAAATGCTCTATTCAGTTGCAAATGCAAAGGATACTTTATATTTTGAAATCAGTTGCTCAGCAGAGCTCCCTAGGGACTGCCAGAGTGAGGACAGCTTCAAAGGCTAGACACAGTATGACTTCTAAACTGGGTATAATCAAAGGAATTCCCTTTCATCCCATTTTCTTTCAAACTCAGAACTACTATCATTCAATACACAAAACAGCCAGGGTTGAAAACTGGAGTGCATAATTAGCACAAAGCTACTTTTACATAAATAAGCAGTTTACTGCTGAGGTAGAATAATATACTTCAGTAATTTCTAGCTTTAAAGACTTACGTTGAATTTTGCATGTTATCAGCAGATGGTTACAGGAAGTAAAGTGAAACTAACAATAAACCTGCTTTGTAACTGCTTTATGAAGGCAGGAATTCTGATCATGAGAACCAAACATAATGCTTGGCCTATACGAAGTAGCTGTTGATTTAAATACATGTTTGCTAAATGAATTAAACATTTCACAGGAACCACAAAATTCCTTAAAGGTCATCTAATCCAATTCCCTCATTTTATAATCAAACAAAACCGAGCTATAGAAACGTTAGCATACATGCTGTGATATTCTTCAAGCAATGGCTTTGTGGGCATATCATGTGCCATGTGAGAGGTAAAACAGCCTAGCGGTTAGAGTTCAGTCTCTGAAGCTTCTTTGTCTGGGTTCATGTTGTGGTTTTGCTATTTAGCTTGCCGTATGACTCTGGACAAATCACTTAACCTCTCTCTTCCTCAGTTGCCTCATCTCTAAAATGGGGATAATAATAGTATCTCCCTCATAAAGGTGTCAAAAAGGTTAATATACCTGAAGCAGTTAGAATAGTTATGAGCATAGTAAACAACAATATCAGCTATCCAAAACCAGTAACGGATATTTACTCCTGAATCCTTTTTTCCCCCTATGCAGATCCCAGTTTTTCATCCATAGTATGTCCCAACACACTCATGGGAAAAGTTTTAATTCTTCCCATTTGACAGAATCAGGAAGCTCCTAGAGGGGAAAGGATCTGCTCAGGAAGAGGGAAAATGCCCTCCATTAACGCACTTCACTCTTTCATTTTAAGGTTCATGAGTTTGGGAAGAACTCTTTGATCTCGGAAATGGGGAACAAGTTCTTTCGACCCTCGAGGCCTAGCACAGAACCTGGATTAGAACGTTTCCTGAATGAATGCGGAACAAATGATAAAACACAGGGCTAGTGGCTCAGCAAAGGTTATATGCGTGGGACAGAGAAGTGGCGTGTCATGAAGGCTGGTCCATTACTGTTTTTTTTCTTCCTCATTCTGCAGATCTACAGTATTAACACAACTCCCTCACACACTAGGCTGCCGGGCTCAGTAAAATCCTGCTTAACGAATACATATTCATGATGAAGTAGTCTGGGGTCTGGCCCTCTAAGGGGAGCCGAGTCTACTGGCAGTTGAGATCCCCACAGAAGAGCAATGCTACGTTGCGGGTCCACAGTATGGCTGTTTCCACAGCGACAGGTTGATCAAACATTTACTTCATGTATGACAGGGATGACCTCGTATTCATAAACATTACTACCTATCGGATATATGGCTATTTTCTTAAAAAGAATCCTCCCTTTAGAAGTCTCCTTATGAAAAAGACGCTGAAGGAAGTACCCTGGTGCAATGGCAAATTATTACAAGCAGCCATAAAATTTCATCAACAAATCGTTGCACTTAAACAGCTGGACTGCCACCCAAAAGGAAGCTGCAGCTGAAACCAGATGGGGTGGCTAGAAAGGGGCTGGAAAGGGGAGGAGCAGAACGCCAGCGGTTTCCGAACTGACTCCAAGGTACACTTCCTCCCCCTTCCCGGGTTGGTCCCAAGAGAGAGACGCCACCGGCGCTGTGCGACTGCGCAGGCGCCAGCCCTCGGCCCGCATGCGCACCCAGTCCGGCGCGGCCTGAGGAAATTTCCTCTTACACTCCCTCTGCAGTAGGCTCCAGTTTTTCCTCCTATATTCTCCATTTTACTAGTCCCTGCAGGTAGGATCCCAGGGATCAACTCCTTTCCACTAAGCTCCCGAGTGTCCCTGAGACCTCGGCCACTTACCTCAGCGGATTTGGCACTTTCCCCTACAGTCCCGCCCCCAGGGCCAGCCGGAGCGGCCGCGTTTACAACGACGAGGACGGCGGCGTGCGCGCACGCGCGCAGAAGGAACCCGCGCCGGCGGCGGCGTGCGGGCGCCCGCGCGCGGGTGGGCGTGGCCAGGGCGGAGCGGGGGCCGGAAGACGCTCTCCGAGAGAGGACTTCCGGGTCCTGCGCTTGCCTGGCCTTTCCGCGGTTTGCTTCCCGCATCGCAGTTCCTTTCTCCCTAGCTCGTTTTGGTGTCCTCGCTTTTTTGCTTGCTTTTATAATTCAGGGCTTCACCTTCCCCCACGACATTGCAGGCTTTTTGCTCTCCTCTCTCCTCTCTCTCTCCAGACTACCACGAAGCCAGATTAAATTGGTTATTCCCCCGTCTTTCAGTGTTGTAGCCCAGTGCCGTCTGAGAAAGGCAGGTGAAGTTTAATGTCTCTCATTCCAGAGCTCGTGGTCCGAGGGCCCGACCTAAACATTAAAAGTCTCCTTTTGTGAAGGGCCTTTTTTATTTTGTAAGGTACTGGGGGAATAGGCCCCTGCAGTGTAATGTCTTTAAACTGTTGCTAATTATGCCTGGCATCATACAAGTCTGTTTACCTTCTATGTTGTTAATTCTCACCACGCAAAATCTCCTCTTGGTTCTGTAAGCAAATTGCCAATTAAAGTGACTTACTTGCTGAGGGTTGGATTGGGCCTTAGTGTATTTAATAAGGATTGGTCAGGTTTTGGGGGTAACTCTAATTTTGGGCTTCCAAGACTATGTAACCTATGTAGTAGGAACATTTGTTGAATTTAACCACAGCTAGCCCATAAGGAAACTTTGTTTCCTTGATTCATTAAGTGGTGAGTGGTGACTAGAAGCTTGGCTTCTCAGTGAATGATGTACATTTTTGAGTAGTGGCCTATAGAAGTGGATTCCTCCTCTCAGCAATGTGTTGGTTTGAAGAACCATGTTGTTACCTCATATCTTAACTGTTTTGATGGGCAACTAGATCTAATTTTGAGGTATATATTTCTAGCACCTCTAAAAGTACTTAAGGGTTATACCTCCCCCTCCCCCCCAAGGATAAGTATGCTAAACATTCCTAATTCTCTGAGTTATCGTGCTGGAGGTTAAAATAATAAAGAGACATCTATTCTCTCAAGTCATGGACAGGCCGTATAGAGAGGGCTGAATATCTTTTAATCATCTTTTCTTAGAGTGCTGAAATAATTTACAAATTACTGTCTAGAGGACACCAGGCTGGCTCAGTCAGTGGAGCAGGCAACTCTTGATCTTGGGGTTATGAGTTCAAGCCTGATGTTGGTTGTAGAGGTTACTTAAAAATAAAACCTTTGAAAACAAAAACAAATTACTGTCTAGAGTGAGCCAGGAATGGAATGCTGTCTTGGAAAATACAGCAATTGATTTAAAACAGCTTGCAGATTGGGGAAATCCAGTGGAAACAGAGCTGCTTTTGTTTAGGATGTGCTGTGAACTGATGTCCCAATTACATAATGATCCATAAAATAGAGAGAGGGTTTTTATTTCTGATTAAAACAAGGTAAGGTGATCATTTATTTTTCAGGATTTCGTTAGAATATTGTTTAGAGAAAGTATCATGGAAGTTCTGCGCCCACAGCTTGTAAGAATTGGTGGACGGATTTACAGAAAAAATCCCATCCAAGAACAGACTTATCAACATGAAGAAGAAGATGAAGACTTCTATCAAGGTAATCCTAGTTGTCTCTGGTCAGATCAGTACAATATTCTCTTGCATTGTGGGAGCAGTGCTTTGTTTTGTTTCCAAGTGTTTCTATGTGAGCGCTGAAATTTGAGGTGTTTGGCCTCTATCCAGCTCCATTTGTGTTGATGCCGAAGGGGACTGGTGATTTTCAGTTTGATGAGGCATTCTCATTTGCACTTCCTAAATCATGTTTCATCTTTGTGCAGAGGCTTAAATGTAATAAGGAGTAATTTTGGTAAGCCGTTAATGTTAACCATGGATATTCTGTGACAAAATTAAGTTCATTTATCGGTGAAGTTGTGAAATAATACATATAAATTGTTGAAATAAGTATGTATTTTGTCCAATGTCCCAAAACGTTAACTGCTAATACTGTTATGTTGTCTCTTCTTTGCACTCATACAGGCAGTTCCAAATATACCACTAACATAACTTTATTATTACCTAGGGATAATTTTAAGAAGTAAGCTAAACAGTGGAAGTGGATTATAAATATTTTCAAGCCAATTAACTTGGGCTTGGGTTTAATGTATAAATAGGGCCTTTCAGAGTCTCTGCTTCCTTTCCTTTTGGTTTATAAGTTCTTCCATCAGGCTTAAGCCTTGGGCGTTTGTCTTCCTTCTGGTTTTCCCTATTGTTTCCCTTTGGCCTTGGGGCCTTGACCTTCTTTACTTGACCCTTCTGTCTCTTTGCCTGGTGGAATGGAGTAAGTTCTCCCGCTACTATTCCCGTCTCATTCACTGAAGTAATTTTGTGTCTCCATACTAAAAACTGCTTACTTGCACACTGTAAGAGGATACATTATGTTGTATGAATTACATCTCTATAAAAAAATAAAAAAAGATTTTTATTGTGTCTTAGCTTGTTGGGAGAAAACAGTTAAATAGTGGTATGTATATACAAATTTTCCAAGGTTCTAAGGCTGGAAGATTTTAAATAGTCATGTGTTTTTTAAAATTTTTCTTCTAAGAGCAGGTCAGAAGGACTGTCAGAGCAGTGTTCTGCAATATAAAGTGTTGGGCTGTTCTTTGTGTGTGTATTTTTTTTAAACCTTGCGTGTGGTTGGCTGGTGGGGAGAAGACTGTTGTCCACAGAGCAGCAGCTGTGAGCAAGGTGTTATGGTTTCTCTGCAGGCTTCGTGGAGTGTGCAGAGGAGCCCTGTGATGCCTACGAGGTGGTGCAGACCCAGCAAGGTTTCCGGTGTACCGTGAAGGCCCCCAGCTTGCTCTACAAGTGAGTGAGCACCCCCCCCCCCCCCAGCTTCACGGGACACACTTCCAGGAAACCCAGCAGGAAGCTGACTCTTTTCCATACTTACTGCAGTGCTTGATTACTAATGACCAGTTTAGTGTTTTATGTCCTAGAATTTCTAAGGACTGATTATGGATCAATTTCATCATTCCAAATGTATCACCAAGTCTGTTGATTTTGCTTCTTAAATATCTTTTGAATGTACCATTGGTCTCATTCTTTACTGAAAGACCAGCGCCCTGCTGCATCTTCTGTGGATTACTTCAAGTAGCCTGCTTACTAGGCTGTCCATATGGGTGATTGCTTTCCTCCCAATCAGTTCTTCCCATTGAGGGTGGAACGATCTTCCTAAAAGGCAAGTGTGATTACTACCCCTGCTTAAATCTGCCAACATCCTTCCACTGAAGATGGAATTCTGTTCCATTGGAGTGATGGAATCTTGAATGTGACTTAGCCAGCCTTGCATTTTTCAGTCACAACTCATATCACTCTTTTTCTGGTTTTGCACTTAAGCCTAGCTTGTTTTCTTCAGTTCCTGAAATGTACTTTGTTCCTTCCTGCCCTAGAGCTTTGGCATATGCTGTTTCCTTTGCCTTACAATCTCTCTTCCTTACCTAGTTATATTCTTCCTTAGGGAACCTTGCTTTGACACTGTCATCCCTACCAACCACACTGACTACCTTATTTTTTCATAACACCCTCTACCTTTCCTTTGTAGAATTTTTCAGCCATGTGTTTACAGTTACTGGCATACTATTTGATGTCTTCTCCACAAGATGGGAGACTTCTGGAAGGCAAGAATGTGTCTGTTCCATTAATCTCCAATGTTGTCCTTTGACTGGTATGAATTTGCTTGGAAACTAGTGGTTTCTCATCTGCCTTCGGCTCAGGTCATGATCTCCAGGTCCTGGGGTCGAGCCCCAAGTCTTCCTCTCCCTCTGCCTCTCCCCCTGATTGTCTCTCTCTCTGTATCTCTCTGTCTCAAATGAATAAATAAAATCTTAAAAAAAAAACCTTGGTTAGCTTATGTGGCTAACTGGCTTTTTTTGGGCTTACACCTCTGGAGATAGGCTGGTCTAGGAAGTGTAATAAATTGTTTTCCTGTGTTGCACCAGGTGAATTAAGTCTGTTCAAGCTCCTCTGTGAAAGGAGATCTACAAATAGGGAATCATATGCCTTTAAGCTCTACGAAGCAAATCATTTTATTTTCACCAATCTTGAAAATATTCTGAAACACCCATTTAGGATGAAATTCTTCTCTTGGAGTGTGGCCAAATGGGAAACCAAATGCAAATCTGACAGCTCATTTTCCTTTAAAGTTCCAGTGACATTTTCTTCTAAGAAACAAGATTTTAGAAAGTCATGGTTCAGTTTCCTGATGAAATCAGTATAACTGTTTTCCTTAATGTGTATATTTCCCACCACTAAGGTGTATAAAAATTCCTTAGATGTCTCTTTCCAACTTGATCTTCTGAATTTTATATATTTTAAGTATTCATTACATAATAGATGACCTGCATGTTAGATTGGGTGTCGGTTCTGCTCATTTGTAATTAATAGACAGTATTTACTAGGAAAATTGCTTTCTTATTAATCATTTCTTTTTTTTTTTTTTAAAGATTTTATTTATTTATTCGACAGAGATAGAGACAGCCAGCGAGAGAGGGAACACAAGCAGGGGGAGTGGGAGAGGAAGAAGCAGGCTCATAGCAGAGGAGCCTGACGTGGGGCTCGATCCCACAATGCTGGGATCACGCCCTGAGCCTAAGGCAGATGCTTAACCGCTGTGCCATCCAGGCGCCCCTCTTATTAATCATTTCTGTAGGTTCATTTGGATCAAGGAAGAAATTACTTGACCAAACTAATTTATAATCAAATCCTAATGGTCATAACACCTATCCATGGACTAGATGTAACACTTTAGTTCTTGATGTCAGGTGCACATTAGAATCACCTGGGGAACTTTTAAAACTCCGTATACTTGGGTGCACCCCAGACCAATTAAATCAGAATCTTTGGGAGCTGGACTCAGGCATCATTAGTTTTTGAAGCCCCCAAGATGATTTCAGTGTGTGGCCAAGATTGAGAACTACCTGATTTGGTAGGAATTTCTACTTATATATTTAATAAAGGAGTCACCTTTTCACTGTGTATCTCTTATTATGGTAGTGAATGTTTTAGACTCCCCATGTAAACCTCTTTTGAATCTGGCTATACTCTTAATTGGAAGAATGCCATTATGGGCTTAACGAGGACAGTATGGACTGTACTGAGCTACGTGCCAGTCACTGGGAAGCCTTTTTACATATGATCACGTTTAATCCTTACAACAACTTTCCTATACTTAGGTATTATTCACTCCATTTTTTAGTGAAGAAATAGGCTTAGAGTGGTTAGATGACTTGCCCAAGACTTATTTGAGTCTAAAACTTTTTTAACCTCAACCACTTCCTTTTTAAGATGTCTGGACTATTAATAATACCTTGAGCCAGTACTTTTGTGTGTGTGTGTGTGTGTGTGTGTGTGTGTGTGTGTTTAAAGATTTTAAGTAATCTCTACACTCCAACGTGGGGCTCAAGTTCACAACCCCCAGATCAAGAGTCGCATGCTCTACGGACTGAGCCAGCCGGGTGCCCCAAGCCAGCTGCTTTTTGTAATAGGCTTCTCTAGTAGCCACATGCTAACAAACAGTAGCCCGGGTGAAAGTACCCCTTATTCATAAGGCCCAGAAAGACAAAAGCTTGACAAAGTGGGTGGGAGAATCTCTAGCCCAACACAGAGAAAAACCACAGGGAAATTGTGGCATTTCAATCCTCTTCTAAACATCTTGGGTTTTTTTTTTTTTTTTTTTTTTAAACTGGCTTACTACAGTAGATCTTAATGGAAATAATTGGGCTGGTTATTCCATGTAAAAACAAATGCACAGTTTTAGACCTAATCATCCATGTTGTTGGGCACTGTAATTGAAATCATAGAAGCTGAAATATTGTTGATGATGGGGAAATTTTTTCTCTTTAGAGTCTTGTCTTTGAGTCTTTAGTGCTTTATAGAGTCTGAAACTTTTCTCCTGGGATCCAGTAGTCTCATTTACTTTAACACATCTTATTACTGTGGGTTCCAGAAGATAACCTTGGATTGTCAGAATTATTTATTCTAGGAGGCCCAGGCAATTAATGTAAATGAGTCAGTAGATGGTTGAAGCAGAATAGATGAAATGGAGTAGGGAGTGATGGGGATTGTGATGAGCTCATGTTCCATTTTTAGGGACTAGAGTAAGCTCCAGCCTATTATTGCCATTAGTTGTCAGATTTTCTGATTTTTCTAAAGAAACTGGAAAGATATATTTTTAGTGAAATTTCCCAATTTTTAGGTGAAATCTCCTGAATAAAATGTATATGTGCTGAATTCAGCTTGAGGGTTACCTGTTTACTCTTTTTGCTTTTGAAGCTATTCTGGATAATCTGTTTCTAAATGGTAGACCCTTCTCTTTGCTAAGCTCTTAACCCTTATTTTATTAATCTTTGATGAACTACTAATATAGTTAATGTGCTTTCCAAAGGACAGTGTTTTCCCCAAACTGTAGACCCACTGGTTGCTGGAAGTGCCTTTTGTGATGATGCAAGCTTTCTTTTCAATGAACTGCAGACCCAGATTTTGAATCTAATATTGAAGAGCAAACAGGTGTTAGGCGTGGCTTAGTTATTTCTGTTTATTCATTAAATTGACTGTAGGGCATCATTTTGCCAATGAATACAAAGCAGCACATTCTGTAAAGCTATACAACTTGTAATTTCTTTATAAATATTGAGCCTTTACTGAAGCACTTTTCTGTAAGGGAGTATCTGCGGCCACATATGATTTAAAAATGGTGGAATTCTTTATTCTGGTACATTTGACTTAATATCCTTCCATTAATTAATTTTTCTTTGTTTTATAGGCATATAGTTGGAAAAAGAGGGGACACTAGGAAGAAACTAGAAGTGGAAACCAAAACTTCTATTAGCATTCCTAAGCCTGGACAAGAAGGAGAAATTGGTGAGACTCAGTATATCTAAGTTGTATTTGCAATCACTTTTGCATGAGTATGGAATAGTGTGACCCAATGGAGGTATTTAGTGACTGTATTCTTTTTTTTTTTTAGCGTCCCTGGGTAGGATTGAATAGTGACTGTATTCTTTGTGGGGTTCTGTAACAATTGGCCTTTTTATGATATATCAGTACCATCTCCCAAATGAAGAAAGATGTAGTTATACAACCTTATCTTGATGAGTATCTGGGCCTTCACTTTATACTTTACTGTGTACTGATGTTATAAAGCTTCCAGATTTTGTTGTGTATTAGGAGAATTCTTTTATGCTTTACTAGCTTGAAATGGAATTTGTGAATTGTTTCAAGTTAGAATTAGAGAAAACCAGTGAGGTCAGCGAATTTGCAATAAAGTTCAGCCCTTTCCGGAAGTGTTCTCTTGTTTCTACCGTGCTTTGTAGACTGGGAAGGATATTATAAAAGTAACAGAATAACAACCTGAATCAAGTAACTGCTCAAGGGAGGAAAAATAGTTCAGTATAAGTCAAGTCAGAAAGTGTGTGTACCAAGCGTCATTGTGAACCAAGGGCACAGGCTTGTGTTGTAAAATGGCTTTGAGTGAAGGGCACTGTAGGGACAAAATTTGAGGAAACTCATTCTAAAACAATAGGACTTTTTCTTTTTTTTTTTTTTTTTTTGAGATTTTATTTATTTATTTAACAGAGAGAGAGCACAAGCAGGGGGAGCAGCAGGCAGAGGGAGAGGGAGTCAGAAGGAGAGGGAGAAGCAGACTCCCCGCTGAGCAGGGAGCCCGACCCCACGACCCTGAGATCATGACCTGAGCTGAAGGCAGATGCTTAACTGACTGAGCCACCCAGGCACCCCTAAAACGATAGGACTTTTTCAAAGTCAAGTAAGTGCAAGAGCCACCAATAATACATTTTTTATAAATACCTGTAGGTTTTAGTAAGTTTTAGGAAAGAAAAATTACTAGTATTCTTCTCATTTTGTGCTCTGTAAGAATAATCATCCCAACAGATACAGTGCAGTTGAGTGTAGAGCAGTGCTGTCCAAAAGGAATTTTTGTGATGATGAGAATGTTCTCTACCTCCACTGTCCAGTACGGGAGTCACGAGCACGTGTGATTGTGAGTACTGGAAATGTCGCTAGTATGACTGGGGAACTGAACTTTTAATTCCATTTCTTTCTAATTTGTTTAACTTCTCATTTAACTAGTATGTGGACTCCTGTGTTGGACAGCAAATGCTAGAGTTTTCCCCAGCCCTTTGGTAGTATCAACTGACACTAACATAAGAACTTTAATGACATTTTTGAAGGACTTTCATTAAAATATATAGCTCTTTAGAATTACAGGTAGAAAAACTCAGGTCTTTCCTTAAGTTTTAAAGTTCAAGCTAGAGGGGTGCCTGGGTGGCTCAGATGGTTAAGCATCTGCCTTCGGCTCGGGTCATGATCTCCAGGTCCTGCGACTGAGCCCTACATTGGGCTCCCTGCTCAGTGGGGAGTCTGCTTCTCTCTCTCCCTCTGCCACTCCCAGCTGCTTGTGCTCTCTTTCTCTCAAATGAATAAATAAAATCTTAAAAAAAAATAAAGTTCAAGCTATAAATTTTGAAGTAATTTTATAATTGCAGTAAAGCTTATTTCATTATCTAGTTTTTTTCCTGATTATAAATTAATACATGCTTTCAAAAAAAACCAAATGCTTATGAAATTATATGTGAAGTATAAAGGGAGATTTTGTAATATGAACCTCAGAAATAATCACTATTAACAGTTGAATGTATTCCTCATTTTTCTATCCACATAGTAACTATAATAATTTTTATTGCAGTAAAAGTTGTAACATGCTATAAATGTGGAGATCTTAGCCATTTTAAGATGCCAAAGTCACTCCAAAACATATCCAGAAAAGGGTAGGTGTGTTGTAAAGATTCCATTTTGACTTAGAAAGTACAAATATTTCAGTGTGAAACCCAGTGTGTCTAATCGTTAAAAGTAAGAATTTATTGGATCTAATTTAATTGAAAAACAAAAGGATAAATGGGCCTCTTGGTCTTGTAGGGAAGTATAGAAAAATCAAATTTATTGGTTAGAGTGAATCAAGTTGTAAGGTGAGACTAAGACAGCTTGTGGTATTTGCTGTTGTTTATTCATTTTCTTTTGCCTCTCCCAAATTAGAGATACTAAAGAAGGAAATGATGCAGTAGGTTTTAACTTGTCCTCTCAACAAGGATCTGGTCATGTAGTCTGTTTTGAAGTCTCAGGTAATGGGATCGGAAGATGCTTTCAAAATAATAGTTATTGTAGTTAGAGAATTGGTTTTTAAAAGTTTAATGTCATTGTCTTTAATTCTCTTTTTCCTATCTATCCTTTGTATAGTCCCTAGACCCTGGCCATGCAAATCCTTGTCTTCTCAGCTATTAGCGTCTGTAGAATATTTCTAACCTTATTGTATTCGCTCTTTAGTCATTAATTGATCAACTTGGAATCTTTTCTGGAAATCAGGCTGACCACCTTTCACTGAGTGCCCTTTTCAGTTTACTTTTTTTATAGAGATAAAACCACCTTCTTAATGAAAAATAATAGATTTAACATTTTGTACCAGACTTTTATAGAAATAAAACATAAACATGAGTTTTAAGCTTCCTTCCGTTCTGCTCCTTTTCCTTTTAGTTTCTCACCAAATTTTTGGTCTTTGGCAGAGATAATTTTTACTTTCCTTTAATTTTGTCCCAGTTTGTCTTCAGACCCTCCTTTATCAGTATTTCTCTAGTACAATATTTGAGTACCTGTTATGGATACCTACCTTCACTGAGCATTGAGTCTTCTGGATTCTCCAGGTATTCTGTCTAATAATATAAATGATGCCATTAGAAAACACCATATGTCTACTTACATTTCTTGGCTATTACTCCTGTCAATTTTTGACTTAGGTAAATGGTTCTCAGGCTTTCTGTTAATTAATTCATTCAGAATCGACTTCTTTTTTTTTTTTTAATGATTTTTTTTTTAAAGTTTTATTTATTGATTTATTTGACAGAGAGCGAGCACAAGTAGGGGGAGCACAAGTAGGGGGAGCAGCAGGCAGAGGGAGAGGGAGAAGCAGGCTCCCCACTGAGCAGGGAGCCCAATGCAGGGAGCCCAGTCTCAGGACTCTGGGACCATGACGTGAGCCAAAGGCAGACGCTTAACGACTGAGCCACCCAGGCACCCCTCAGAATCTACTTCTTTTCCTAGAAATGTCTATCTTGTTTCCTTGTAGTAAAATGGGTATGATACTTTCATTCTTATTGAGGAATAGAAAGATGGTTCTTATAGAAAATCTCAAGTGCTTTAGTTGAGAGTATTAGGATAAATAAATTGAATTTTTTCTTTAATTTCTGTAGTTGCGTGGAAGGACAAACTTTGTGGTCTTTAAAGCACAGAGCCCATTTTGCTACTATTACAGTTAATACTTCAATATTTTATATCATATTCATAAGTCTATCTTTCACAGTTTTAATAGTCTGTTAAAATGCCAATTTTGTTCATTGTTCATATCTTTTGCAAAACCTTTCCTTAGTTGCTATTTTGAACCAAGCCTTGTCAGTTCTACAACCTAGAGATTTAATCTCTGCTTACACCAAGATTGTGTAATCTCTAAGTGATTTTATTTCTTTGCAGACAGCGGGCTGTGCTTCATGCCGCGCCCCTCTTTCATTTATACATAAAGACAGAGCCCAGATCAGAGAAGGCCAAGTTAATACAAAATATGGACAATTGGCATCCATCCATATAATGTACAGATAAGCATTTTATTTTAATTTTCTGTTTTCATACATCTACGATAGGGTTATATATATTGAAGTAGACGCTCCTGTGGTCTTTCACTGTAGTGAATTTCTAATAATTGCTGCCACGGTATTTTTTTAAATTGGGGTAAAATTTACATGACAGAAAACTCCATTTTTTGCTCTTGACTTTTTATTGTTATTTGATTTTCTGTGCGATATACTGTTTGTGCTTTTTGTGTGTGTGTGTTTAAAATATACACAACATAAAGTTTACCATTTGACAGTTTTTTCTTTATGTGAACTCTACACCTAACGTGGGGCTCAAACTCATGACCTCCAGATCAAGAGGCACATGCTCTACCGACTGAGCCAGCCTGAGACCTCCCATTTGGACCATTTTAAGGTGTTGAATTGAGTGGCTTTTAGTACACTTACAGTGTTGTGTAACCATCACCACTATCTAGTTTCAGAACATTTTTATCCTCCCAAAGGGAGGACATCTCATGCCCGTTAAGCAGTCACTCCCCATTCCTCCCTGCCTCCAGTCCTTGGCTACCAGTAATCTTTCTGTCCCTCTGCATTTGTCTGTTCTGGCTACTTTCTGTAAATGGAAACATACGGTGGCATTTTGTATCTGGTGTCTTCAACTTAGTGTGACATTTTCAAGATTCATTTATATTTTTGGATGTATCTATACTTCATTCTCTTTTTTAGGGGGAGCTGAATAATATTCTGTCGTATGGAGATAGGACATTTTGTTTATCCATCTATCAGTTGGATACCTGCATTGTTTCCACCTGTTGGTATTGTGACTAGAGCTGCTCTGAACATTCGTGTACAAGTGTTTTTTGAACACCTATTTTTTTTATTTTTTGTTTTTTTAAAAATTTTTTCCGGATTTTTATTCTTGTATTTCATATTATTTTAAAAAATCTATTCTTTTTTTTTCTTTTAAGTAAACTCTACCCCTAAGGTGGGGCTCAAACTCATGACCCCAAGATCAAGAGTCACATGCTCTACTGACTGAGCCACCAGGCGCCTTTGAATACCTGTTTTTACTTCTTTTGGATTTCTATCTAGGAGTGGAATTCCTGGTCATATGGTAGTTCTCTTTTTAACTTTTTAAGGAACTGCCATACTTTTCCGTAGCTGCTGCACCATTTTACATTCCCACCTGCAAGGTATAAGGGTTTGCTATGTAGCTATATAGCCTTTTTAACTCATTTTTTTATTTCATGAGGTGGTCTTAAGGATATTCTGGTTTTTTTGTTTGTTTTGTTTTTTGGAGATTGGGGGGAGGGGCAGAGGGAGAGGGAGAGAGGAATCTTAAGCAGGCTACATGCCTAGCATGAGCCCAAGGACACGTAGGGCTTGATCTCACAATCCTGAGATCATGATCTGAGCTGAAATCAAGAGTTGGACGATTAACTAACTGAGCCACCCAGGCCCCCCAGGGATATTTTTTTTTTTTTTTTTTAGGGATATTGTTTTTAAACCTCATTCTGCTTCGATTGAATTCATTAGTAATTTTCTTACCCTTTGTCGCTTGTTCAGAAATTATGTACACATTCAGGACTGTTGGAGCTCTGCAGAGATGACAGTATTAAGGTCACTTACCTTATAAGCATTGGATGGTCGTGTTAAACATCCCTCCCTTTTTTTTTTTTGCTTGCAGTAATCACTGGCCAGCATCGAAGTGGTGTAATTTCAGCTCGAACTCGGATTGATGTTCTTTTGCTCACTTTTAGAAGAAAGCAACCCTTCACTCACTTCCTTGCCTTTTTCCTCAATGAAGTTGAGGTTCAGGAGCGATTCCTAAAGTTCCAGGAGGAAGTACTGGAGAAGTGCTCCATGGTAAGCAGCAAACAAAACAAAACAAAAAGTTAAAAAGAAAAAGAAAAGGTACAAAAATGGTGGTTCATAATTCAAACGGTAGAAAGATAAACATATCTTCTCCCACCAAAAAAGGTAACCGTTTCTGATGTTTTCTTATGATTCTGAACTGAAGAACAAAGCATAAACATATTGGCACATAAGCCTCTATGTATTATTGAAATATTCTTGAAAAATTTCAAGACATTAAAGTATTATCCTAATATACATACTGTTCTGTACCTTGTGGCTGGCAATGTTAATGAGATGCCATTATCTGTAGATCTTCTGTCCTGGGCAGTAATGGCTTATTTGGGGTTTAGTAACTAGAAGAAATTTGCATATAGAATTGTTGTTCTTATGTAACAGTGACCGGGATAGCAGCAGGTAATCTAGATTAGAAAACAAGGCTTTTTTTTGTTTGTTTTTTAAAGATTTATTTATTTGAGAGAGAGAGAGAGAGAGCACGCGCACGCACAAGGAGGGGAGGGGCAGAGGGAGAGGGAAAAGCAGACACTCTGTGGAGTGGGGAGCCTGATGCGGGGCTCCATCCCAAGAGCCTGAGATCATATCCTGAGCAGAAGTCAGATGCCTAACCGACTGAGCCATCCACGCACCCCATAGAAAACAAATTTGAAAATTTCTTTTGGATATAATTTTGGGCGATTTAAGGAAACACTGATTTAAAAAAATTTATGAACATAATATATGTTTTTTGTTTTTTTAACATGTTTTTTATAGAACGTTTAGAAAATAAAGATGAATAAAAAGATACCCATAATCTCATCACTGAGAGATAATATTGTGGCACATGCACAAATATTTTTAAAAAACAGAATTTGGCTTGTATATGCTTTTATATCCTGCTTTCTTTGAAATTTTGCATTATACCAAGATCATTATTTTGTCATTGAACAAAAATCTTTCCTTTTGCTTTGGAGACATGAAGAACGTTATAGCAGTGATGACTAAAATAACAATCTTATTTCGATAACAGTTCAATAACTTGATTTTTAATGGCTGCTTAGTATTCTATTATATGGCTATATAATTATGTGGTTTGAAAGGGTAGGGTTTTGGAGCCGATAGCCAAGACAGTATTCTTGAGATGTCTTAGGTGCAAAAAGGTAGTTTTATTAAAGCACAGGGAGCGTGTAGGCAGAAAGAGCTTGCACTGGGATCATGAGGAATGGCTGATTATATACTTTCAAGTTGGGAGGGGGTTGGGCTCCCTGCTCAGTGGGGAGTCTGCTTGTCCCTCTCCCTGGGCCTCTCTACTCTGCTTGTGTGCCCTCTCTCAAATGAATAAATAAAAATTTTAAAAAACAAACAAAAAAACAAAACAAAAATGTTGGGAGGGGGTTAGGGCTAGCTTAAGTCTCTGAAGAATTTTGGGAGCAAAGTTTCCAGGACCTCAGGGGCTAGCTGTTGTTAGGAAAAGGTCATTTATTACTGTCTAGTAAAAACCCTAGTCATGAGACCCTTCAGATGTATATCAGTGGGCCATATGCTCGGGGGATGATTGTCAACATATATCTTGGGAGGGTAGAGATAAAGGAAGTTTCTAAAGGAATTTTTATGTGTTAAAGTAGACTCACAGGATCCTGGGGGGTTGGGATCATGTTAAGCTAAGATTGCCTTTTGCCCTTAGCAAAGTATCAAATCGAGGCAGCCGAGTTCCTAGAGGAATGTCACTCTTCCTGTTTGAAGGATTTGTCAATGGGCTGTACATAGTAAGGAAATTTAGTTTTTCTTTTGCCTTTGTTTCCCACATCATGTAATAATAATTTATTCTATCTTCTTAAATTATTTTTGTTTTTCATTATTAAAAATAATGATGTTATGACTCTTCTTCTGCATACATTTTTCTGCACTAGTCTAATTAGTTTCTTAGTAAATTCCTAAAAATGGAAAAAGAGTATGTGTGCATGAGTTGAGGGTTTTGATATATATTCCAAATTACCTTCAGGAAATGTTGTAACAATTAACCATGTCAAACTATAGTTTTCTTTAGTTTCTCTTTCCCACCCTTGCCAATATTGGTGTTATTATTCTTTTAAGGTTTTTGGGTTTTTGGTTTTGTTTTGTTTTTTTTTTTGGCAATCCAGTTGACAAAAAATATTAACTCATTGCTTAATTTTTCATTTATTTGATTATTGGTGAGATGAGACTTTCATATATTCTTGTTTCTTCATGTCTTGGCCCATTTTTCTCTGAGAGTATTTTTTAATTTATTTGTAAGAGCTTCTTGTATATTAAGAGGATCAGTATTCATAATTTACATTTAACTTTTTAGTTTATTTGGAATGTATTTTGGTATATAACAAGAGGTAAGGTTGTAACTTTTTTTAGCCCCTATTTATTTAACCAGTTATCTGCAGAAGAATTAAAGAATCTTTTATTTTACTTTAAAAATTATCATGCAGTAAAATGGACTTTTTGGGGATGTGTTTAGATATTTTTAAAAATTTTTTTTTATTTTTTAAATATTTTATTTATTTATTTGACAGAGAGAGAGACAGGCAGTGAGAGAGGGAATACAAGCAGGGGGAGTGGGAGGGGAAGATGCAGGCTCCCAGCAGAGGAGCCTGATGCGGGGCTCAATCCCAGAATGCCGGGATCACGCCCTGAGCCGAAGGCAGACGCTTAACAACTGAGCCACCCAGGTGCCCCTAGATTTTTTTTTTTTTGATGTTTTATTTTTAAGTGATCTCTACACCCAGTATGGGCTTGAACTCATAACCCGGAGATCATGTTGTACTAACTGAGCCAGCCAGGTGCCCCACGGGATGTGTATAGATTTTTGTAACCAACTACAACAGCTAGGATACAGAACAGTTTGACCACCCCACAAAACTCCATCATGCTATCCCTTTACAGTAACCTCTTCCCCACCCCAAACCCTGGCAATCACTGATCTCTTCTCGGTCACTACAGTTTGGTCTTTCTGAGAGTGTCCTATAAATGGAATAATGTAGTATGTAATCTTTTGAAACTGGCTTCTTTCATTCAGCATAAAGCTTTTGAGATTCAGCCAAGTTGATGTGTCTATTAGTAGTGTGTTCCTTTTTGTTGTTGAGTAGTATTTCACTGTTTGGACGCACCTCAGTTTGTTTGGGTATCTACCCAATGGAGGACATTTGGGTTGTTTCCATTTTGGGCCAATTATGAATTGAATTGCTGTAAACATTTATGTATAGGCTTTTATGTGAACATAATTTTCCCTTCTTTAGAGTAAATACCCAGGGAGTGCCTGGGTGGCTCCGCAGGTTAAGCGTCTGCCCTTGGCTCAGGTCATGATCCTGGGGTCCTGGGATTGAGTTCCGCATCAGGCTTCTTGCTCGGTGGGGACCCTGCTTCTCCCTCTCCCTCTGCCTGCAGCTCTTCATTTTTATGCATATGGATGTCCATCCATGCTGTGTTTTGTCAATCATGTAATGAAGAGAGGAATAAAAGCATATGGAATGAAAATAGAACAGTGGTTAATATGTTTGGTTCTTGAAACAGATGAACTTGGGTGTGATTGTCGTTCTTCACTCTGTGTAGACTTGGGCAAGTGAACCTCTCCACATCTTTTTTTTTTTTTTTTTTTTTAAAGTGTGCTCCACATCCAGTGTGGAGCCCAACACAGGGCTTGAACTTACAACCCTTGAGCTGAGATCAATAGTTGGACACTTAACCAGCTGAGCCCCCTAGGTGCCCCTCAAGCTGGGTCTTAAGTGTTAGAATATAGTGAAATATAGATACACAGATATAGAAATACTAGAATCCAAGTACTTGTGTGGGGCTGGGAATGAGAACTGATAAAATTGATTATTTAAGAAGGAGACTACAGCATGGCATGAGGTATAGAGAATTTGAATCATTGTGTTGTACACCTGAGACTAACGTAACATTCTGTGTTAACTCTACTCAAATTAAAAAAAAAAAAACTTTTTAAAAGGAGGCTACAAAGGTGAGTAGATTCAGACTGGAAAATACGGTAGACAGCATAGAATTATATAACCCATTTTTAAGTGATTAACTTGACGTTTGTGTACTTGAACAAAGGCACGTCTAAGTCAAATACTACATATATATATAAAATTAGTAAGCCGTCAGAATATTTTTTTTTCTCTTAGCATTTCATGGCAAGATGATTTCATTCTCAGTGGAGGGTGGGGTAGGAGAAGGTCAGGAACACTGAAGTTTCAATGTGCACTGGTAAATTTGGGGCTGGGGTACTGGTAAGTTTTGAAATTATTTTACCTTGTAAATACCAACTTATTGAAGCTCCATAGTTATATATTTTTTGAAATGTTACAGATATTTTTGGTATGTGACAAGCAGCTTATAATAAGTTAGCCTTTTTTTCTGTGTGTGTGTGTGTGTGTATGTGTGTATGTGTGGGTGCACTTTCTCACTTTTCTTTTGTTCCTGACTTGGGCTGAGAGGGAACAAATATTGGAGAATGATTACTTTAACTCAACTGGAATGAGATTGGCCGCTATGAATGTCATGCTGGCCTTAATCATTCCAGGGTACTTCCTTCCTGTTTTCAGGGAGACTCCATAGTGACACTGCTTTCTTCCTGCCTTTAAATCATGTTCTGATAACAGCAGGGGAATAAGCACAGCATAAAGAGTCAATAGGTAGTAAGAGACCATTATCTGCCTATTATATAGAAGAAATTTTTAGTGGATTTCATTCTTCTTTTCAAGATTGTTTTCCCTAGTCACAGTCTTTGGATTTCCATATAAATTTTGTTATTCATTTATTTTTTAATCTTAATTTTAATTTTTTGAGTTGTTTCTACCCGCAACGTGGGGCTCAAACTCAAAAGCCCAAGATCAAGAGTCTCATGTTCTACCAACTGAGTCAGCCAGGCACCCTCAGTGTCCATATAAATTTAATTTTTTTTATCTTTTTAAAGATTTATTTATTTATTAGAGCGAGCATGCTTGCACATGCAGGGGGAGGGGCAGAGGGAGAGGGAGAGAGATTCTTAAGCAGACTCCACCCTGAGCCCAGAGCCTGACAGTGGGCTGGATCTCAGGACCATGAGATCATGACCTGAGCCGAAACAAAGAATCGGTTTCTGAACTGACTGTGCCACTCAGGCACTCCTCCATGTAAATTTTAGAATTGTCTTGTTAATTGCTACAAAAATGCCTGTTGGGATTTTGATTGGAAATGTGTCGAATCTATAGATCAGTTTGGGGAGAATTAGTATTTTAACAGTATTGAGTCTTCTAGTCCATGAGCACGGTATATATTTATTGTTTAGTTCTTTAATTTCTCTTAGTAGTGTTTTATAGTTTTCATTGTGTAGGTTGCACATATATCTTGTTAAATTTTCTAATTTTTATGTTTTTAATGCTATTATAAATAAGAAACTGCTTTATAATTTCATTTACTAATTTTATGCTAGTTGTATTAAAATTGTCCTATGATGCTATTGTAAATGGTATCTTTTTTTTTCTTGTAAATGGTATTTTTAAGTTTCAGTTTCACTTGTATATTGGTACTATATAGAAATACAATTGATTTTTGTTAGACCATGTATCCTGTGACCTTGCTAAATTCACTTCTTAGTTCCAGTAATTGTATATTAGTTTGCTAGGGCTACTACTACAAAGTACCACACACAGACTGGATAGCTTAAGCAATAAAAATTTATTTTCCCACAGTGGAAGCTAGAAGTCCGAGATCAAGGTATTAGAAGGACTGGTTTCTTCTAAGGCTTCTCTGCTTAGCTTGTAGATGGCTATCTTTTTCTGGTGTCTTCTCATGGTCTTCACAGTGTGTCTGTCTCCTACTCTTCTCTTTTTATAAGGACACTCATCATATTGGATTAGGGCTCATCTGTATGATGTCATTTTACCTTACTTAAACTCTTTAAAGGCTCTGTGTACAAATGTAGTCACATTCTGAGTTACTGGGAGTCAGGACTTCAACATATGAATTTTAGGGCAACACAGTTCAGCCCATAACAAATTATTTTGTTGTGTCCTTAGAATTTCCCTCTTTCTTTCTTTCTTTCTTTCTTTCTTTCTTTCTTTCTTTCTTTCTTTCTTTCTTTCTTTTAGATAGATTTATTTATTTGCGAGAGAGAGACAGAGAGGTAGAAAAAGAGGTGGGGGGAGAAGCAGATTCACTGCTGAGCAGAGAGCCCGACGTGGGGCTCGATCCCAGGACCCTGAGATCATGACTTGAGCCAAAGGCAGACACTTAACCGACTGAGCCACCCAGGCACCCCTACTTAGAATTCTTTATGTATACAATCAAATCATCTATAAATAAAGATAGTTTTACTTCTTCCATTTTAATCTGTGTGCCTATTATTTCTTTTCCTTTACTTACTACATTGGTTAGGATCTCCAGTATTGTGCTGAATAGAAAAGGTGAGAGGGGATATTCTTTCCTTGTTTTTGATCATGGGGGAAAGTATTCAGCCTTTTATTATTAAGTTTAATATAAGCTGTGGTTTTTCATGGATGCCTTTTATGTGGTTTAGGAAATTCCATTCTTTTCCTAGTTTGCTGAGAATTAAAAAAAAAAAAAAAAAAAAATCGGGGCGCCTGGGTGGCGCAGTCGTTGAGCGTCTGCCTTCGGCTCAGGGCGTGATCCTGGCGTGCCGGGATCGAGTCCCACATCGGGCTCCTCGGCTGGGAGCCTGCTTCTTCCTCTCCCTCTCCCCTGCTGTGTTCCCTCTCTCGCTGGCTGTCTCTCTGTCACATAAATAAATAAAATCTTAAAAAAAAAAAAAAATCATGCCTGGATGTTAAACTTTGTCAATTGCTTTTTCAACATTATGAGATTTATATTTATTCACAGCGTAAATATGCTTATATTAATTGGTTTTTAAATGTTAAATCCATCTTACTCCTTAGATTACCTTAATTGGTCTTTTTTTTTTTAAGATTTTATTTTTAAGTAATCTCTACACCCAGTGTGGGGCTCAAACTTAACAACCCCAAGATCAAGAGCTGCATGCTCTACCGACTGAGCCAGCCAGGTGCCCCACCTTATTTGGTTTTGAGGTATTATCATTTTTATGTATTGCTGGATTTGATTTTCCAGAACTTTGTTATCTCTGTTCATGAGGAGTGTTTTGTTTATTTATTTTTTTGTGATGTCTTCATCTGGTTTTGATGTCAGTGTAAACTGTGTGATTCAAAACCAGATGACTAAAATGAGTTGGGAAGAGTTCTCTTCTTGACTTTCTGAGTTTGTATAGGTTTGTGTAGGTATTATTTCTTCATAAATGTTTAATAGAATTCACCAATGAAGCCACTTAGATCTGGAGTTTTCTGAGACGGTTTTATTTATTTAAAGCTTTTATTTATTTATTTGAGAGAGAGAGCATGAGCCGAGGGGGGAGGCAGAGGATGAGGGAGAAGCAGACTCCCAGCTGAGCAGGGAGCCCCACATTGGGCTCAATCCCAGGACCCTGGGACCATGACCTGAGCTGAAGGCAGACACTTAACTGAGTCACTGAGACACCCCTCTGAGATGGTTTTAAATTATGAATTCAGTTTCTTTGGTCTGATTAGGACTATTCAGGTTATCTGCTTCTTGAGTGTGCTTTGTCAGTTTGTGTCTTTTAAGGAATTTGTCCATTTCATCTTGTTTTTGAATTTTATTGGAATAAAGATGCTTATAATATTTTATTATCCTTTTAATGTCTATAATTTCTGTAGTAATATTCCCTCTTTAAAGCTGATATTAGGAATTTATGTCATCTCTTTTGTTTCTGATCTGTCTGGCTAGAGGTCTGTCAGCTGTTTTGGTCTTTGAAAATTATAAAACAGCTTTTGGTTCTGATTTTTCTGTATTGTTTATCCATTTTCTATTTCACTGGTTTCTTATTTTATCTTTTTTATTGCATTTCTTATGCATAGCTTTGGGTTTAATTTGCTCTTTTTTTGGTTTCTTAATGTGGAAGCTTAAATCATTAATAGAAGACTTTTTTCTTTTCTAGTATAAACACTTAAAGATGTTAATTTCTCTCTACACATTACTCTAGCTGCATCTCCTCAAATTTGATACGTGTACTTTCATTTTCATTTAGTTCAAAGTATTTTTTAATTTCCCTTGTGGGTTTTTTTTTTTTTTTTAGTATTTTAGTTAAATTTTTTATTTTGAGATAATTATAAATTCACATACAGTTGTAAGCCTTACTTGACCCTTGTGTTACTTACAAGTATGTTGTTTACTTTTCTACATTTGGGGATTTTCCAGATACCTTTTTGTTACTGATTTCTAATTTAATTCTCTTGATGAGATAACATACTCTGATTCTGTTCTTTTAAATGCATTTATATCTGTTTTCTGTTCCAGAATATAGTCTGTCTTGGTAAATGTTATGTGTACATTTGAAAAAGATGTGTATTCTGATGTTTTGGGGTTGATTGTTCTATAAACATTATAAGTGTCATCTAGTTGTTAGTGATCTTTATGTCTTCTATATCCTTACTCATTTTCTGTCCTGTTAATTACCGAAAGAGGACTTTTGAAATCTCCAATTATGATTATGGACTCATCTATGTCTTCTTTCAGTTCTGTTAATTTTTTTCATATCTTCTTGATGTGTTGATTGCTTTATAATTATGAAATATCCCTTTATATCCCTGACAGTATTCCCTGTTCTGAGGTTTACTTTTTCTGATGTTAATATAGCCATTCCAGCTTTCTTTTGATAAGTATTTACATTGTATATCTATTTCTGTCCTTTTAGCATATTGGTATTTTTATATTAAAAATAGTTTTCTTAAAGGCAGCATATGTTTGAATATTGTTTTTGTGTTTTAAATCTCTGCTTTTTAACTGGAATGATTAGACTGTTTACTTTTAATGTAATTATAAATATGCATGGGTTTAAATCTACCATTTTGCAATTTTTTTTTTTTTTTGTCCCACCTTTTCATTGGTCATTTTTTCTTTACCATTTTTGGATTGAGGGTGTTTACAATTTTATTTATTTATTTATTTATTTATTTATTTATTATTTATTTATTTATTTAAATAGCTACTTTTTTCCTGCATCCAGTGTAGGGCTCAGACACATGATCCTGAGATCAAGAATTGCAGGCTCTTCTAACTGAACCATCCAGGAACCCCAGGTGTTTAAAAATGTTAATTTTATCAACACTGTTGGCTTATTAGCTACACCTGTGTATTTTTTAAGCCGATGCTGTAGGGTTTACAATATGTGTCCTTAATTCATCATCTCCAAATAACATTACACTATTTTATGTATAATGAGGAACCTTACTATACATCATCTATTTCCCCCTCCTGTCCTTCATCTCATTGTCATTAATTTTGCTTCTCTAAGTAAACAACTTCCTGTAAGATTTCTTATAATTCAAGTCTTTTGGAAACACTTTCTCTCAGCTGTTATTTGTCTGAAGAAATACTTAGTTCATCTTCTTTTTTTGAAAGATTATTTTTACTGGTTATAGGATTCTAAGTTGATAGTTTTTTTCTCTCAGCACCATAAAGACATTATTCCATAGTCTTATGGCTTACAGAGATTCCAATAAGGAATCTGTTGTAATTCTTTGTTCTTCTGTGTATAAGATGTTTGGCTGCTTTTTTTTTTTTTTTAGTTGGAAATGATTTGAAATTTACAAAAATTGTAAAAAGAAATAGTATAGGAAATACCCATGTGCTCTAATGCTATATGATCTATCCTTTATAACATTTCCAATCCAAGTTCCAGGGTAAAGTCAGGAATTGCATTTAATTTTTTTTTTTTTAAAGATTATTTGTTTATTTATTTGACAGAGACAGAGTCAGCCAGCGAGAGAGGGAACACAAGCAGGGGGAGTGGGAGAGGAAGAAGCAGGCCCATAGCAGAGGAGCCCGATGTGGGGCTCGATCCCACAATGCCGGGATTACGCCCTGAGCAAGAGGCAGACGCTTAACCGCTGTGCCACCCAGGCGCCCCTGCATTTAATTTTTATGTTTAACTTCTTTTAGCTGAACTATTCATAGCCTTTCTGACTTTTATGTTATTGACCTATTTGAAGAATACAGTCCCTTCCAATGTTCTTTTAAAAACAGAGCATTCTTTTTTGTATTTGTCCTATGTTTCCTCGTGGTTAGCTTGACGTTCTACTTTCTCGATCAGAGTGTTGCATAGGTGATATGGTGTCCTTATGAGAATATCACATCTGGGCATAAAATGTTCATCTGTTTTTCGTAAGTGATATTACATCCAGTCAAGATGTTGCCTGATTTCTCCTAAGTAAAATAATTACTTTATATCTCCCTTGCAACTAATAAGCAGTCTGCAGGGAGATACTCTAAGATCATGCAGACATCCTGCTCCTCATCAGCATTGCCCTCAGACTTACCAGCCATTGATGATTCTTACTTGATCCGGTTTTTACCATCATGGTTGGAAAATGACTCATGGTTGGAAAATGCTCATTTTCCAACTCTAGCACTTGCTCTACATTTGGTATTCAGCTTTCCACATTCTCATGTAAGTCGGAGACCTTCCTTCTCCCTTTCCTTTTTTGGGGGGGTGGGACAGAGAGAGAGAGTAAGGGGGGGAGAGGCAGAAGGATAGGGAGAGAAGAGAATCTTCAGCAGGCTGCATGCCCAGCGTGGGGCCCAACTTGGTGCTTGATCTTGCAACCCTGAGATCATGACCTGAGCCGAAGTCAAGAGTCAGATGCTTAACTGACTGAGCCACCCAGGTACCCCCTCCCTTTACTTTTATTTATTATTGGTATGGTTTAATATATTTAAATTTTTTCCAAGTGCTTATAATTTACTATTGTGCTTAATTATTTTGCTGCCTAAATTTGCTGCCTAAATTGTCCCAGATTTGTTTAAGAGTCCTCTCAAACCTCTTCTGGGGAGGTGTCTTCCTTGGCCTGTGTGTGCACCAAGCCGCATACATGGCTGTTTTTAAGTGCCTTAATTTCTCTACGATCTCACTCTTGCCTCCTTTTGGAGCCTTAGCTGTGTTGTTGTATTTCTCTGCCCATAATCTCTTGCCCCCAGATACCTATAGGTCTGTTTTCTCCTACAGCTCTCTTGCTTCTTGGGCAAGAACTCACCATTACTTATGGTGGCCTCCAACCTGATATCCAGACTATGCCACTGTTCCCAGCAGTGCTCCAAGTCAGGCAAGACAGAAATCAGTTCCTCAGGCAGCCTCCTAACAAGCCAGAACACTGTAAGCTACTTTCACTCTTCCTTCAGCCCTCCTGAAAAAGTGGAAATTGAGTGGCTTCCTCCTGACCCGTTGTGCTGCTTTGGGGAAGGGGTTGGGCAACGGATGGAGAGAAAACTTGAAAACCATTCTGAGCATCTTTTTCTTGGTTAAGGTTAGGCATTTGCTTGGTTGTTATAGCTTCTTAACTAGTTCTCCCAAAACTACTTTGGTCTGAATGTTGTTGTTTATTTGGTATTTCCATGGGGGAATGAAGGCCTGGATTTTATCAGTCAGCCATTTTGCTGATGTTGCTCCAAGTTTGGATAATTTTCAGGCATTATTATTTACTTTTCTCTTCTCCTGGAACTCTAATTACACATATATTAGACCAGTTGATACTGGTGCACGGGTTACTGAAGTTCTGTTCATTTTCTTCCATACTTTCTTTTTTCTCTGCTTTAGTTTGAATATTTTCTGTAGTTATGTCTTCTAAATTCACTGATTTTTTTTTTAAGTTGCTAATCTGTTGTTAATCCCATTCAATGGAATTTTCATTTTTGCTCTCATTTTTTATCTCTCAAAGTTCCATTTATTTCTTTTTTTACATCACCCTTTTGTCTCCTTAGTATCTTTATGTTTTCCTTAAAATAATGAGCATATTTATAGTAGCTCTTTTAAGCTAAGTATATGCTAATTTCGTTAGTGTGATAGCATTCTAGATCTATTTCTGTGGTTTGATTTTTTACCTACTTATGGGTCACATTTTTCTGCTTCTTGCATGTGTGGTAATTTTTCATTGGATGCTGAACATTGTGAATTTACTTCATTGAGAGCAAATATTTTTTCCTCCTTAGAGACTCTTAAAATTTGTTCTGGAAGACAGTTATTTGTGGATCAGCATAATCATTCCAAAGCTTGTTTTTAAGCCCCTTAAGGACAGATGTAGAGTATTCTTTGCTGTAGGGCTAATTTACTTCCTTACTAAGGTGTAGCCTTTCTGGTATCTCTGTTCATTGCTCTGTATTCAAGAATGGTCTCTCCACTCTGGCTGGTGGTATTGTTTGACTTTGGGTATTGTTTGGCTAACAGCTTCTGTTAGTTGTTCTTATCTGGTTTTGTGGATTTCACCCTCTATGCAGATTTCTTGAGCCCCTCCCCCCCTTTTTTACTTAGCTTCCTCCTCTTTAGTGCTTGGCCCTGCAAATTTTATTTGCCTTGGCATTCATTCCTGAATTCCATTTTTTGTCACCTCAACTCACTGGGATCACTGGGCTCTGGGTTCCCCACTCTGTGCCACTGTCTGGAAATTGTCTCCATTCAGAAAGCCAGGATGGGGCTTGGCTGGCTTTTTCCTCCTAACTGAAGGATCACTGTTCAGGACCATCTATCTAATGTCTGGAAACATTTGTTTTATGTATCTTATCTAGTTTTCTAGTTATTGACAGCAGGAGGACAAGTGCTATAGGAGTTAATTTTCCATGGGCAAAAGGAGATATTCTCTTATATTTTAAAATTGAGACATAATTTATATAACATAAAATTCTGTTTTTTAAAGTGTATAGTTTAGTGATATTTAGTATATTCACTACATTGTACAACGATTGTTCCTGTCTAATTCTAGAATATTTCCATTGCCCCCCAAAAGTAAACCCCATACCCACTAAGCTGTCACTCCCCATTACCCCCTTTCCCCAATCCTTGACAACCACTCATTTACTTTCACTACGGATTTGCCTGTTTTGAATATTTCATGTAAATGGAATTATGTGTAGCTTTTTGTGTTTGACATCTTTCACTTAAGTGTTTTCAAGGTTTATCCACAGTTTATCATGTAACACTACTTCTCTTTCTGTGGCTGAATAATATTCCATTGTATGTATATACAACATTTTGTTTACATATTCATCACTTGATGAACATTTGGGTTGTTTCCACTTTGGGGCTATTATGAACAATGCTTCTGATAATTTGTAATATTGTAAATAAGGGTAGGTTTACCACTATTTTCATTCACTTATTCAACATTGAGTGATATATAAAATAGCAAGTAATTGTTGAGCTCTTGCATTGTGCTAGACAGTGGTCTGAGTGCTTCTTGTGTTTATTTTGTTTAATCTTCAGTCCATCCCTATGTGGTAGGTATTAATATTCCATTTTCCTGATGAAGAAATGGAAATTTAGGGAGGGTAACTTGCCCAAGGTACTACAGTTGGTGGGTGCCACTGTGCTAAGTAGAGTGGATGATACAACGTTGTGTATGACCTAGTAACTGCTCTAATTCGTACAATCCAATATAACAAATATATGAGGTTAGTTGTGGTAGTCACTGTGGGAAATTATTTGAATGGAAGAGAATCCGGTTGAAACTGAAGATATTTTAGGGTGCCTGGCTGGTTCATTTGGTGGAATGTGTGACTCTTGATCTCAGGGTCATGAGTTCGCGTCCCACGTTGGGCATAGAGATTACTTAAAAAATGCATATATTTAAAAAAAAGAAAGAAATTGAAGATATTTTGATCGGTGTTTGTCTGTTAACCAGTTTCACCAGTCTTTCAGCAAGTGTTTTTTTGTTTTGTTTTGTTTTTAAGATTTTATTTTTAACTAATCTCTACAGTCAACATGGGGCTCAAACCGACAACCCTGAGATCAAGAGTAGCATGCTCTACCAACTAAGTCAGCCAGGCGCCCCCAGCAAGTGTTTCATTGGGACCAGCCTTTACTAAAATTGGGTAGTAATTTGCACAGTATTTGAAGACTTAAAAAAAGAATAGCAAAGCCTTCCCTGTTGTGCTTGAGTTTTTCAACTCTAAATCATACCTTATTCCCTAATTGTTAAAAAGAAGATATCATATGGATCAGATATCATCTGAAAAGGACTTTTGTTCATTAGGGATGTCCATCTTTAGTCCTAAATCAAGATTGAAGGAAGTGAGACTCTATCATCTTAAAACAATTCATTAATATTATTAAATTGTTAAATATTAAATGATATTTTTAAATATTTTATTTTTTTTAAGTAGGCTCCACACCCAACGTGGAGATTGAACTCATGACCCTGAGATCAAGAGTCACATGCTCCAGCATTTGAGCCAGCCAGCACCCCCTGCACCCGCCCCCAAAATAATATTATTTTTAAAAGGTGAATTCATTCTCCTGTATAGGCTATGTTAAATATATCAAGTCCTTTTGGGGTCTCTGGGATGAAATATGAGTTTGTTAGTTTACATTTGTACCCTACCCTGTTATATTAGTTTTCTGTTGCTGCATTGTAAGTTACCTCAATCTTGGTAGCTTAAAACAATACCCATTTATCATCTCACAGTACTTAGTAGCTCTGTAGATCAGAAGACTTGCTGGGCTCAGTTGGGTTCCCTGCTTAGGGTCTCACAGACTGAGATCAAGGTGTTGGCCAAAATGGTATTTTATCTGGAGACCCTGGGGAAGAGTCTGCTTTAAGTTCATTCAGATTATTGGAAGAATTCAGTTCCTTGTGGCTGTAGGCCTGAAGTCCCCATTTCCTTGACATGTACCCCCTCTAGCTTCTATTAAATTCCTTTTGTGCTTCAAATCTCTGACTTCTGCCATCAGCCAGAGAAAACTCTGCTTTTTTAAAGAGCTCATGTGTATAGATCAGGCTCATTTGGGATAATCTCCCTATCTTAAGGTCAAATGGGCCATGTAACGTGGTATGGTTATAGCAGTGATGTCTCATTATGAGGGTCATTGAAGGTTATTTTTAGAATTCTGACTACCACAGATATTTAAAGATTTTATTTGTTTATTTTAGAGAGAGAGCATGGAGGGTGGGGGCAGCTAGAGAGGGGAGAGAGAACCCCAAGCAGACTTCATGTTGAGCTGGAGCTCAACACAGGGCTTGATCCCACAACCTGAGATCACAACCTGAGCCAGAACCAAGAGTTGGATGCTTAACTGACTTTGTCACCAAGGTGCCCCTTAATTTTCATTTTTTTAAAAAGATTTCTTTATTAGAGAGCAAGTGTATGTGTGCATGTCTAGGGGGGAGGGGCAGAGGGAGAGGGAGAGGGAGAATCTCAAGCAAACTCCCTGCTGAAGGTAGATCTCAACCCAGAGCTCCATCTCACAACCCCCGAGATTATGACCTGAGCCCATATCAGGAGTCAGACGCTTAGGGGCACATGGGTGGCTCAGTCGGTTAAGCGTCTGCCTTTGGCTTAGGTCATGATCCCAGGGCCTTGGGATCAAGCCCTGCATTGGGCTCCCTGCTCAGTGGGGAGTCTGATTCTCTCTCTCCCTCTGCCCCTCCCCTAGCTCATGCTCTCTCTCTTTCATGGGCGTTCTCTCTCTCTCAAATAAGTAAATAAAATCTTAAAAAAAAAAGTTGGACACTTAACTGAGCCATCCAGGTGCCCCCCCTTAATTTCATTTTTATTTTTATTGATTTTTTTAAAGATTTTATTTATTTGAGAGAGAGAGCATGAGTGGGGCCGAGGGGCAGAGGGAGAAGTAGACTCCCTGCTGAGCACGGAGTCTGATGACCTGGGGCTTGATCCCAGGACTCTGGGATCATGACCTCATCCAAAGGCAGACGCTTAACTGACTAAGCCACCCAGGCGCTCCTAATTTTCATTTTTAAACGTTGTTGTGAAGGTCACATTTTTTTTTTTTTTTTTTAGATTTTATTTATTTATTTGACAGAGACAGCCAGCGAGAGAGGGAACACAAGCAGGGGGAGTGGGAGAGGAAGAAGCAGGCTCATAGCGGAGAAGCCTGATGTGGGGCTCGATCCCAGAATGCCGGGATCACGCCCTGAGCCGAAGGCAGACGCTTAACGACTGCGCCACCTAGGCGCCCCTGTGAAGGTCACATTTTTGATACAGCAGATGACCTTTCTACTCCCAGGTGACGTCCTGTCTTTCCCTCACCCTTCCTTGAACTTTTCTTTTATTCCTTTAAAATAGGTGGCCTCTTTTCTCTCTTTATTTGGTTGTCCTTGACCTCACCCTTGACTCTCCAAGGAGACTGAATTTACCTTTTAGAAGAGCGTTTTCTAAAGTCACCTTCCTTTGTGCTGATCAGTTTATAAGAAACGTTATTTCACTCCAGACATTATCACTATCATCCCTGTGCTTTGGCTCTCTAAGCCTGAGTATTTAATGTAGGATTTAGCTGCTCACAGACATCGGCAAGGTATTTTTCATCTGTGCGATCTGCAGATAAACTGCGCCTGACTTTTTCACTCTTCCCTCTCTTACATTAAGATTCACAGATGTCTCACTGCTTGTGAGTTCAAGAAGTATATTAAAACCGTGTATATCTCTCAGTCGTTCTGTAGCTGGTAATGTTGTTATAATTCCGTTTTATCTCACAGCAGGGTCCGGTAGAACGCACATCAGTAATGAAAACCAGTAATTCTAAAACCGTGTGTGGTGGAGCATTCTGAGTGTTTAGAGTAACAGGGGATTTTCCAGGCTGCCTGGAGAACCTGAATAGGTTATAGCTCCAGAAACTATATAATTCTGCTCACATTGTAGTGTGAAGGCTGACCCTGGGCAGAAATGACTAATGGATCTGGGTTTTCCCCCGCAGTTGGGATTATTTTTCCATTTAGTAATACTCACTAAAGAAGAAAATTTATATGTAAAACCTTTGCTGGATGATTTAGGATTCTTCATATATAAGAGGAGTTGTGGGATTTGTAATTATCTCTTGAACTAATTTAGGATGGAGATGGAAGTGTTGTCTTTGGTTGTAAGAAAAGTTATAAATTCCTGAGTCCTGCTGTTGGTTAGAAAAGTAAGAAATGTTTACAAGATTCATATATTGCACCGTTTGGATGGAGGCCATTGTTATGAACAAATGTTTATGTTTAATTCATTCATTCACTATTTATTCAATGTTTGCCATTTGCCAGGCTATGTATTATGTACTAACAATGGACTCTACTCTTATGGATGTCATACTCTAGGGGGGAAGTAATGTTCTTACAGATACAGTTACAGCACTGTGATAGGTGCCATTAGAGGGGACTGCAGTGGGTACCCACAGAAGAGGTTCTGGAAAAGGCTTCAGTAAGGGAGGTGACACTTGAGCAGAGTCTTAATGGAAGAACAAAAGCTTGTGCCAGGTTGGCAAGTGGGGGATGAACATTCTACATGGGGGAAATGGCACTTGCAAGGTATGGCAGTGTTCTAGTCTATTGTGTTCAGGGTAGAGTGAGGAGGTGAAGATTGGAGTCTAGAAAGTGGGTAGCGTAGGGAAGAGAGTGGCAAGGTGAATGGTATCCAGGTGGTAAAAGGTCTTGTATGGGTTAAGGATTTTGGGTGTATCTTATAGTCAAGAACTAGTAAAGAATTTAAGCAGGGACTTGTGTGGTTAACTTAGCATTGTGGAAAAATAATTCTGAAGACAGCATGGAGAATGGATTGAGGGTTAAGGAGTGGGGTACCAGAGGCAGATACCAGTTAGAGACTATTGATAGAGTCTATTGAAAATAAAGACTAGATCTGTGGTGTATTCAGGAGGGGATGTACTCCAGAAATATTTCAGAGGTCTTCTCTAAGGTGGGGATAATCATAGTACTCATCTTTACTGTTGATATGAAGAGTAAGTGAGTTAATAAATTAAGGTGTTTAAGTTACAGGCAGAGCATGGCACATAGTACTGTATACGTGTTCGCTGTTTCTGTAGTAACACCATAGATTACAGTACGGGAGATGAGGGAAAGCATGGCATCCAGAAGAAGCTAAGAGTCTGGCTTGAGGACACAGTGTACTGTTAACCCATTACTAAAGTTTGAGTGATCACTGTCTATCTTTGGGAATACATGTAGGTTGGTAGATGGATTAGTGCTTACAACGAACTTACAGAGGAATACTTAAGCTTTTAGAAAAGTAGGTTTAACTCTCCCTCATCAAAGATAAGAGGGATGCATCCTTTAGTGAGGGGAGATGCTCTTTGCTCCTTTTTCTTGGGTAAGGATGTTTAGACAGTGCATTCTTTTTTTTCTGGTCAGTGTAAAATCTGATGTTGGAATATTTGTCTTTTGTTTTTAAGAACTTCCACTTCACTGTAATTATGTCTGTATAGAATTTGTAAGCCAGAAGAATCCAAACTCTGTTTTCTGAAACTTTTTCAACTTAAGATATTTTATTAATAACATAGACTCGAAGTTAGCTTTTGTGAACATTCTTAAGGAATAATAGAAATGACTCAGCAGAGCCTAATTTAGCTCTTGATGGAGCTTTATAAAGGCGAGCAAACATGGTATTTGCTCAGAGTGTACATGGTCAGGTAAGAAGCAGGAAGCAGGGGAAGCCTGTATTTATTCCACACTGCTGTGTACCAGAGGCGTCACATGTGTCTCTTTTAATCCTCAGAACAACTCCGAGAGGGAAATGTTGTCCTTTTTATAGATAATGAAATGGATGTTTCTGAACAATTGAGTAACTCACTTCGGGTCACCCTGCTGATAGGTGGCAGAATTAGGATTTGAACGTAGGCCTGTCTGGTTGCAAAGCCAAATGCTCTTTTCACCAGTCTGCCTTGTTTGAATAGCTTTCCTGTGTGAATGAAATTTATGTCACTTGTCCAGAAGTGATTTCATGGGATTTGGCCATAAAAAAGGAAAAAATATAATAAGCATAGGGAAGGCTCCCAAGTTTATTTCCTCTCTTTCTTTGCATGGAAGATCAGGAAGTGAATTGGTGGATCCCTCACAAATGCCTACTTCATTATAGGTTTTGTGGGAGCATGTAAAAAATTTATAGGACTTTTGACTTAGAGGTAAACTAGGCCATCTCCCTTATCTCATAGAGGAGGAAACTAAGGTCCAGAGAAGCGAAATGGCTTGCTTAATTACAGCTGGTTTGTAACAGAGTTGGAATTAGAACCCTAGACTCTGTATTCCAGGTTTAAAGGCCCTTTATAGCTAAATCACAAACCTTTGTTATGCCTGGAGCTCCTAGAAGATGATAATTGTGAATCTAATTGGCGGAAGTTTGGGTTTGGTTTGATTTTGTCTCTGGCTCTCAGCATGTCCTGTTGAGTCAGAGTGCTCCTGGGTGGTACAGGGCTGGGTTAGAGTCACAGGTGTTCTTAACTCTCATGTAATGGCACAGGGCTTCCCTTCTGCTTGCCAACAGCTCTGGCAGGTGCACCTGCTGTATATCCCATCTGTGTGGGGAGATGATGGAGTTCTGCCTGGGGCTTTAAGGAAGCAGAGAGAATGAATGAATGCTCCATGGTGGGCTAATCCATACTTCCCTCTCCTGGCCTTTTCCCCAAGCTTGACATTTTTAGATTTCGCTGTTCCTTGTTAATTGTTCACGCTGATAGATAGCATCACCAGCAGTTCTGCCCCAGTGGAGCCCAAGTGCTGGATTAAAAGTGCAATCAATGGAGGGCCTGGGAGGCTGTGGTGATTGCTAGTGGTAGATCATGGAGCTGCCATTTGAACGACAGGGCTAAGGTTTTGCACCTGGGACTGCTGAGTTAGGATGCGACTTGGAACTCTGAACTGTGGCTTAGGCCTGCACACAAGCTTTCTGTGGAGGTGGCTTGTGCATCATTTTCTCCTTGAATGAGACCTTACTTAACAAAGAGACACCTTAGAGATGACTTAGCTGTAAAGAAACTCTTTTTTTTCATCTAGACAGAACTGTCCTAGGGAATTCTGTTATTTCACCCTTTGCTGCTTCTTGCTGGGTGGAAAGTCACCACCATTAGAATTTTCAGGCGCCAGCCTGGTTGTCCAACCTAATGGAGTAAAATAGTTCTAGCTCCGAGTAATGGTGAACTTGGAGCAGGGCCCAGTGTAATTAAAACCCGTGGAGTAAAGAATTTGCTGTTGGTCTTTATTTATTTCAGTCAAGAGGCTTGTGGGTAGGAATATGATATATTTCGAGCAAAGAAAAATAGTGGCTCTAGAGATTTATGCCATTGCCTTGAAGATTGTTTAGTTCCACAGTAAATTTAGATAATTTAGTAAGAGAAAAGGCTTTCTTTATAGATGGCATTGCTAAAATTCAGGGTGTTTCTCCATTTATTAAAAGACTGTCTAGTAGGATTACATATAAATTATATGACTTCCAATACAGTTAAAAGACTGAAGGCTTATGACTCAAGGTTCTCCAAAAGAATTCAGATGGTGTGGCCTTTAGGTATCCCATCTGTTCTTTTTTCTGCTCTTTTGTGTTCTCTACGTTTTGTTTCCCAGTATTCAGTGTTTTCTTGGCAAGTGGACTCAGGTTGACTGAAGTGATAGGCTCTCAAAGAATAAGGTAAGGAAGGAAAAGTTCTAGAGCTTCCTTTTACTAGGTAGTAAGATAATAAATTTCTGTTGTTTTAAACCACTAAATTTGTGGTAATTTGTTACAGCACCAATAGGATACTAATAATTTTAAACTCACAGAAAAGTTGTAAGACTGAGGATAGTACCCTTTCCTCATACTCACCTATTGTTAGTAGTTTACTCTAATTTAACATTTTCCCTCCCTTTTTTCTTTCTTTCTGAACCACTTTAGCGTGTGTTGTGTATGTCATGGCCTTTTACCCCAGTGAGCAGTTCAGTTTCCCCATGTCCTTATTGTCTCTCTTTTTGATTATAGTCATTCTGATGGGGCATAAAGCAATGTCTCATTTTGGTTTTGATGTGCATTTCCTTGATGACTAATGATATTGAGCATCTTTTCACATGTTTTTTAGTCATTAGTATATCTTCTTTGGTGAAATGTCTATTCAGGTTCTTTGCTCATTTTTAAGTGGCATTATCTTTTTATTATTGAATTTTAAGAATTTTTATATATCTATATTTATTAGATAGATGATTTGTAAATATTTTTCTCCCAGGTATTTTTTCTCTGTGGTTTGTCTTTTCATTTTCTTAATGGAGTTTTTTGAAGTACAAGTTTTTAGTTTTGATCAAGTTCAGTTCATCCTTTTTTCTTTCTTTCTTTCTTTTTTTAATAGATCATGCTTTTATGGTGTCACATCAAGGAAAGGCAAATATCACTTTTCAGAGAATTAGGAGATTTGCTTTATTCTCCATCTGGTGATCAGATCCATTTATTGCGTGAGCTTTGTTGAAATGTGTAAGGACTTGCCTCTGGGTGATCACATTTATTCCATCCTCCTCTAGGTGGCTGTTACTAGTGAGGCAATATAATATTGATCAAAAGTGTAGGCTTTGTGGTCTGACTGCTTGGGTTTGAATTTTGGCTTCATCCCTTACTTCATCCCACTTTTTGGGAAAGTGACTTTATTTCTCTGTGCCTCAGTTCTCTCATCTGTAAAATGGGGATAATACATCTTTACTCATAGGTTGTTTGTCTATGTAAAGTGCATGGGAAATGCCTGGAACAGAATAAAGGCTAAAAAAATATTATCTGTTATTACTAGGGGAACAGTTCTCAACTGTAGTTTGGTTTGGAGTTGTGCATATTGGAGTCATTTGAGGGACTTTTTAACACTTGGCACGCCTTTCTAAAGTGACAGGTTCTGCCACGGGTTAGAGCAGCTGGGGTGATAAACATTGCACTTAGCCTTCCTTGACACATTTAAAGCTGATTGTTCCTTAAAATCACTTTCATTAAATGAGGCAATTTGGGTTGATGTGTAGAATCACAAAACTCTTCATCAGATATAAAAATAGCTCAAGCTCCATTAACACTTAGAAAATGAATAATCTATTAACTCCCGTTGCCGAGGCAAAAATTAGGCAGTCTTAGGCAAGCCAAGAACAGAATGTAAGCTATCTGTGTGTGATAGATACACTTGTCTGCCTTTGGGGTGGTTTATTAGTCCAAGAATCAGATAAAGGGACCAGAGCTTGCAATTCAGAGATAGAATTCCTGCTTTGCTCTTGTTGGAGGAGAAGATTCTCAATTCTTTTTCTTCTCTTCATTTGCGGGATGAAACTTGAGACCTACTTACCTTCGAAAGGGATTCATGATCTGACATGGGACTAGTATCAGGATATTTAAAGAATTCGTATAACTCAACAATAAAAAGATAGAAAATGGGCAAATAATTTGCATAGACATTTCTCCAGAGGATGTGTCCAACAAGGACTTGAGAAGATATTCAACATCAAAAGTCAACAGGGACATGCAAATCAAAGTACAATGAAATACCATTTCATACTAGGATGGCTGTAATAAAATTTTAAAGGGAAAGTAGTAAGTGTTGACAAAGGTGGAGAGAAATAAGAACCCTTGTACAGTGCTGCTAAGAATGTAAAATAATTCATTTTCCAATGAAGACATACAAATGGCTAACAGACACATGAAAAAATGTTCAAAATCATTAGCCATCAAGGAAATTCAAATCAAAACCACACTGAGATACCACCTTACGCCAGTTAGAATGGCAAAAATAGACAAGGCAAGAAACAACAATTGTTGGAGAGGATGTGGAGAAAGGGGATCCCTCGTACATTGTTGGTGGGAATGCAAGTTGGTACAGCCACTCTGGAAAACAGTGTGGAAGTCCCTTAAAAAGTTACAAATTGAGCTACCCTATGATCCAGCCATTGCACTACTGGGTGTTTACCCCAAAGATACAGACGTAGTGAAGAGAAGGGCCATATGCACCCCAATGTTCATAGCAGCAATGTCCACAATAGCTAAATCGTGGAAGGAGCCGAGATGCCCTTCAACAGATGACTGGATTAAGAAGTTGTGGTCCATATATACAATGGAATATTACTCAGCTATCAGAAAGAACGAGTTCTCAACATTTGCTACAACATGGACGGCACTGGAGGAGATAATGCTAAGTGAAATAAGTCAAGCAGAGAAAGACAACTATCATATGATTTCTCTCATCTATGGAACATAAGAACTAGGATGATCGGTAGGGGAAGAAAGGGATAAAGAAAGGGGGGGTAATCAGAAGGGGGAATGAAACATGAGAGACTATGGACTATGAGAAACAAACTGAGGGCCTCAGAGGGGAGGGGGGTGGGGGAATGGGATAGACTGGTGATGGGTAGTAAGGAGGGCACGTATTGCATGGTGCACTGGGTGTTATACACAACTAATGAATCATCAAGCCTTACATCGGAAACCGGGAATGTACTGTATGGTGACTAACATAATATAATAAAAAATCATTAAAAAAAAAAAAAGAAAAAAAAAAAGAATGTAAAATAATTCAGCTGTTGTGGAAAACAGTTTGGTGGTTCCTCAAAAAATTAAGCATTAGAATTACTATATAATTCAGCAGTTCCACTCTTAGGTATATACCCAAAAGAACTGAAAACATGACAACACAGAGACTTGTACATGAATGTTTATAGCAGCATTATTCATAATAGCCATAAGATGGAATCAACCCAAATGGCCATTAAGGGGTGAATGATTAAAGAAGTTACGTTACATACGTATAATGGAATATTCAGCCATAAAAAGGAATGAAGTACCAATACATGGTACAATTTGGATGAACTTTGAGTACATGCTAAGTGAAAAAAGCCAGACACAACAGTCATATATTGTATGATTCCTTATATATGCTATATCCAGAATAGGCAAATCCAAAGAGACAAAAAGCAAATTAGAGGTTACCAGGGGGTGAGTGATAGGGAATGGGGAGTGACTATTTAATGGGTATGGAGTGTTTTTATGGGATGAAAAAGTTTTGGAACTAAGGAGGGCTGATGGTTGTACAATATTGTGAATACAATAAATATCACTAAATTGTACACTTTAAAATGATTAATTGTATCTTAAATGAATTTCACTTCAGTTTTTTTTAAAAGGGAGATTTATGAGTATATTTACTACTTTTGCTACCCAGAGGCAAATGTTTTATTTTTTTATTTTTTTTTTTAAAGATTTTATTTATTTATTTGACAGAGACAGCCAGTGAGAGAGGGAACACAAGCAGGGGGAGTGGGAGAGGAAGAAGCAGGCTCCTAGCGGAGGAGCCTGATGCGGGGCTCGATCCCAGAACGACTGAGCCACCCAGGCGCCCCCTGAGGCAAATGTTTTAAAGTGTGAGGAATGATGAATGACAAAAAAAAGGATGACTATATTGATGTGGTAACTCCAGTGTCTGCATATCTCTCCAAATTCATTTTTCACTCATCTCTCTGCTTGGGAGAATTTATTCTTAACACGTAATATTTTACCTGAAAATAATACAATGTCTGCTAAGATAGAAACAGTATTTCTTATAGAGACTGTATTGTTCTTTAGGGAATCCTGTAAGAGGTCCAGTTGCTCTGGGCCTGACGAAGTTGGTAAAGGAGCAAAAGATATTCGTAGAGCCTACATTTAGATGGCATTCTTTTTCTCTTGGGCATGCCATTCTATCAGGCTACCAGTTCTTTAAAAAAAAAATTGTTTTTTTTTATTGAGGTGAATTTCACGTAACACAAAAGCGTTTTAAAGGGAGAGATTCAGTGGAATTTTGTGCATTTACAGAGTTGTGCAACTACCAGCTCTGTATTATTCTGAAACATTTTCATCATCCCAAAAGCATATCCTTGCCAGCATTTGTTATTTTCTGCTTTTTTGGTTATAGCCAGCCTAGTGGATATGAAATGTTACCTTATTGTGGTTTTGATTTGCATTCCCCTAATGACTCATGAAGTTGAACATTTTCATGTGCTTGTTGGCCATTTGTATTTATTCTTTGGAAAAATGTCTACTCAAGTTCATTTTCTTTCTTTTTTTTTTAGGGTCGGGGAGGGGCAGAGGGAAAGAGAGAATCTTAAGCAGGCTTCGTGCCCAGGGTGAAGCCCAAGGTGGGGCTCAGTCTCATGACCCTGAGATCATGACCTGAGCCGAAATCAAGAGTCGGATACTTAACCAACTGAGCCACCCAGGCACCCCTCAAGTTCATTTTCTATTTTAAAAATTGGGTTTTTTTCTTTCTCGTTGTGGAGTTGTGTTCTTTATATATTAGGGATATATACCCTTATCAGATATATGATTTGCAAACATTTCTGTCATTCTCTAGGTTGTGTTTTCACTGTCTTTTTTTTTTTTTTTAAAGATTTTATTTATTTATTCGACAGAGATAGAGACAGCCAGCGAGAGAGGGAACACAAGCAGGGGGAGTGGGAGAGGAAGAAGCAGGCTCATCGCGGAGGAGCCTGATGTGGGGCTCGATCCCATAACGCCGGGATCACCCCCTGAGCCGAAGGCAGACGCTTAACCGCTGTGCCACCCAGGCGCCCCAGCTGTGCCACCCAGGCGCCCCTTCACTGTCTTAATAGTGTCATTTGATACACAAAAGTTTTTAATTTAGGTGAAGTCTTATTTATCTATTTTTGTCTTCTGTTGCCCATACTATTGAATTCATACCTAAGAATCTATTGCCAAGTCCAAGGTCATATAGATTTTCCCCTAAGAAAACTCTTTCTTCTAAGAGTTTTATGGTTTTAGCTCTTATATTTAGGTCATTGATCCATTTTGATGTAATTTTTGTATATGCTATAAGGTATGGGTCCAACTTAATTCTTTTGCAAGTGGTTATTCAGTTGTCCTAGTACCATTTGTTGAGGAGACTTCTTTCTCCGTTAAATTGTCTTGGTACCTGGTTGAAAATCAACTGGTCATGGATGTGTCGGCTTATCTCTGGACTCTAAATTCTATTCCTGCCATTTACTTTAATGTGGGCTGAGTTTCTTGTTTTTCTCCCTTGACAACAGGATCATGGGGTTGATAGCACCATTTTCCAGAATCCCAAAAAGCTTCACCTAACCATTGGGATGTTGGTGCTTTTGAGTGAGCAAGAGATCCAGCAGACATGTGAGATGCTACAGCAGTGTAAAGAGGAATTCATTGAGTGAGTAATCCACAGGAATGGGGAAGGGTGGTCACCTCGTACTGGCTTCTCTTTGGTATCACAGACTTTTTGCACTTAGGCAAACTTATTTTTGTCACGTGGCGACAACGTTTGTTGACTCACCCAGTTGTAACACTTAATATTGGACCATTGTCTGAAAGGCTTAAAATGGATTTAAAGCATATATTTACAAATTTTTATGGAAAGATTCTACCTTAAATTATATTATTCAGTAGGCAAATTTTGTTCTTAACAGGACATCCCATTATTTTCTCCAAAAGGAAATTCTTTTCATTACCTTTTGAACAGTATAGGATACGGTACTAGTTTTTGTGCTGCTGAACACATTACTGCAAGCTTGGTGGCTTAGAACAGTGAAAATTTATAATCTTATAATTCCGTGGGGTAGTCTGATATGGGTTTCACTGGGCTAAAATCAAAGTGTCATCAGGGTTGTGTTCCTTTCTGGGGGCTCAAAGGAAGAGTTCATTTCCTTGCTTTTAAAGCACGTCTTCTAGAGGCCACACCCAGGGGCGCCTGGGTGGCTCAGTCATAGGGCGTCTGCCTTCGGCTCAGGGCGTGATCCGGGCATTCTGGGATTGAGCCCTGCATCAGGCTTCTCTGCTGGGAGCCTGCTTCTTCCTCTCCTGCTCCCCCTGCCCGTGGTCCCTCTCTCGCTGGCTGTCTCTTTCTCTGTCAAATAAATAAATAAAATCTTTAAAAAAAAAAAAATAGAGGCCACACCCACATTCTTTGGCTAGTCACCCCCTTCCTCCACCTTCAGCAATAGCAGCTGTCTTTCTCTCTGACCCTTCTGTTATTGCATCTCTCTCTCTGGCCATAATAGGGGCAGGTTCACTGCTTTTAAGGACTTGTGATTTGATTTAGCCCATCCCGATAATCCAGGATAATTGTTCCATCTCAAACTCCTTAACCTTAATCACATCTGCAAAAGTCTGTCTGCCATGTAAGGTAGCATATTTACAAATTGCAGAGAATAAGATGTGAGTGTCTCTGGAGGGCCATTATTCTGTTACTACAGTAACTCAAATATTATATAATATGGTTCCTTACAAAGGTCTTCATTGTATTTCAAGAAATGGACTTTAATTTTCTTTTTAAAATATGGGTAGTTTTGGGGCGCCTGGGTGGCACAGCGGTTAAGCGTCTGCCTTCGGCTCAGGGCGTGATCCCGGCGTTCTGGGATCGAGCCCCACATCAGGCTCCTCCGCTATGAGCCTGCTTCTTCCTCTCCCACTCCCCCTGCTTGTGTTCCCTCTCTCGCTGGCTGTCTCTATCTCTGTCGAATAAATAAAAAATAAAATCTTTAAAATAAAATAAAATAAAATAAAATAAAATAAAATAAAATACGGGTAGTTTTTATACCTTTATTTATACCAAAAACTGTCTAAGCAGTCTGTTTTGGCTCAGGGAAAACATTGCTATTCTGTGGGCAGAGTTGTTATTCTTTTTCCTATAAAATTTTAATATACATGTACATCTGACCTAACAGCTTTCTTTTAAAGAATCATCTTTTCCCTCCCATTTGCTCCTTTTTCTTAAGATTGATGAAGAATAAGAAATTTGGAAAATGACTCATTTGAAGAGGTTTTTTTAATTCAGTTAAAATATTCAGGTCCCATACTATTTTAATACGGTCTTGTAGAAGTGGGTTCCCTAGTTCATTGGATAAGACAAGGTAAAAGGATTAAAATTTTTTTCATGTGTATGTTGTGTATGAAACTGTCTAATATAATGACTTATGTGTGGGCCAGTTCTCCTTTTCCATTGTTTTGAGGACAAGATATTTTTCTTGAGCAAAATCTAAGCTGATTGGGTTTGCAGTCTGCAAAGAATACTTCTTTGTCTTGATCTTTGCTCACTGATGGACATAACTTTCTCTCCATCTTAACCTCAAATTCAAAATTCTTGGGTAATTATTTACAATTTCCTTGCCTAAGATAAAACTTTATGCTTCACCTTACAAAGCAGAGCAATGTTACGTGGTTTAAGAGTTAGTCCTGATACCTTAACTTATTTCCAGATCATTTTTTGCTAAGTGAAACTGACAACAGCCACATTTTCTTGGCTGCCATTGGGATAATCTTACTAAGAAGAAATTTAAAGGTAGATAAAATATTTGTTTCAGGAAGTATTTGTTTTTTTACCTACGAAAATCAGGTCACAGGTTTTTAATCACTGAAGCTTCATCCTGAGCTATGTGAGGATTTAGCTGAGTTCCTCCCTTTTATGTCTCTTGGTGCCTTTTGTGACTAAATGCCAAATCTGAGCCCTTTAAGCATGTCAGGGTTGGTGTGCATAGGAAATGAAGAGCAGCCTTAATAGTTCCTAAGAATTTTTGACATGACAGGATGAAAACAGTAATTGTAGTTTTTCAAATTCAGCAAAGCTTTTGAAATAGGACAAAGTTGCACTGCCAAAAATGTGCAGTGCAGGCAGAAATTTTTTTGAAGATGCTTTTTTCAAAAAAGCTGGAAAGATTTGAAACCAGCAAGTAAAGTGAGCCTCCCCAGCCCACTTCTCCCACCTTCTCCTCTGCCACATACTCTTGTTTAAAAAGTACGTAGTGCAAAATTAATTTATTTCTGAGGAGAATGAGAATCAGAATTGGCTGTTTAGATTGGTTAGAAGTGCCTTGTTTCCCTAAAAGGAAAAAAAATGTTTCCTAAAAAAAAAGTTCATGTATACACATACACACACACACACACACACACATACACGCATGAATGCACACATGCACACACACTTATATTGTAGCCCTGGTGAGTAAAATGTATCATTTAGCTTTTTTCCCTTCCTTACTCTTACTCTTAGAGCTCAGCCTTTGTACTTGGTATACTTAGAGAAACTGTCAGTAAATAATGGCATTTCTAATCTGAACCTTTTATAATGTAAAGATTCCAAATTAAAATATGAGAAAGGAAAACACTGAAATTGAACAGACTAATATATAACATGCTGTGGTACTTACTTAGATGGCTTTTTAAATTGAGATATTAAATAAATGGGGCTAGGCTTGGATTGAATTAAAAACTGTGCTGCTATCTAGATATTTTAAAGAAATGGGTAGTTGAATATTTGTTTTAAATTTTAGGGTGTTTTTTAAGTTCAAGGGATGTTACCTGACCAGAAACAGAACTTTGATGTCAGTTCTCAGGCTAACGGCTCATGTAGCTCTATCGATTTCGAATGAATTATTCAGTGTTCAGTAAACGCTGAAGCTTTAAATGTCTCCCTTGTGACTTTTCTTTGTGAGATGTAGAGCACAAGCCGTGCCGTGGCTCTGAGTGTGTAGTCTGACAGATACGCAGCACTTTTAAATTCCAGTATCACTCCTCTTGTAGCTAAGTGTTCCCCATAGGCCTGAGGTAACACCAAATAATAAGAGAAAAAGGGACAAGAGTGAGGAGAGAAAAGGAAGAATACCCACGGACAAATGTTGCTTCCCAATCATTGCCTCAGATGTCACTCAGTTGAAAAGTGTGCTCGCTGGTGTCCTGGATGGAAAAGTTTTGTCACCAAGACAAAGAGCATTTATCAGGCAAACCACCGAATTTCTCTCCGTCTTGGTACATCCTGGGGAAGGTCGGAAGAGTTTCTGATCCTACTTCTAAGGCAGGCTTTAGATCCTGTTTCATTGTTTCATTTTTTGTTGTTCTTGGTACCCCATCTGATTCTAAAGATTTGAGGTGGTTCGAAGTGAGGACATACATACAGAAGAAATGTTAAAGTCAGGGAGCTCAGAAACCATAAAGATGGAATGGGAAGAAAATGTTTACCTGAAAACCAAGGAAAGGTCATAATTGTACTTGAGCAATAAATAGAATTTGGTAGTTTTCAAGCACTGGTATACTTGAACTACGTTCCAGAAGGAAACACATCGATTATACTTCTTATCTGATAAAAAGGAGGATAACAATTTTTTAAGGAGAGAATCCTTTGCTCATTCTCAATCCGAGAAAAACTTGTCGTGTAAATATTAAACCAAAATGATGATGAGCAGTGTCTTCAACAGGAATTTTGCAGAAGATACAAAAACATTGTTCACATGGTTCTCTCTTGTATTGATCCCTAGAATTTGAGGGTATAACATTAGACATAATCCAGTAAAAACATTTTAGTGGGAAACTAAACCAATGGTGTGGTGCTTTTGGGTGATCTAACTATGCAGGGTTAGAGCTGAAACCAGTAGAGGAATTTATAGTCTGTGTTAAACTGTTTTTCTCACGTAAGTTTGGTTGGCTGCACTTTGATAGGATTGAATGGCAGTCTTTCATATTGAAGTCTTTGGCTATTACTTGGAATGGAGATACACTGTGTTGTTGGTTGAAGCTACAGGCCTCAGGTAATAACAGTTCAGAGCTTGGCTTGTGTTTTAGAATATCCCACTTACTAGAGGTGGTAATAGGGATACTTATGATGAAGGCAATAATTTTTCTCGAATATCTGTCCAAAATAGTTATTGAGTTTCTTACTGAAAGAAATCCTGGTCTTGTGCAATAATATGGTCTTGAAGTTTTAAGGGAAACTTTTTTTTTTTTAAGATTTTATTTATTTGAGAGGGAGAGAAAACATGAGCAGGGTGGTGGGGAGGGAGAGGGAGAAGCGGACTCCCCACTGAGCAGGGAGTCTGGTGCGGAGTTCGATCCCAGGACCATGGGATCATGACCTGAGTCAAAGGCAGATGCTTAACTGACTGAGCCACCCAGGTGCCCCTAAGAGAATCTTTACTATGAAGATTCCTAGGCTACAAAAGGTCTCCCTGGGACCTTGGTTCAATATCAAGAGAACTTTTTTGTTTTGCTTTTTTGAGAATTGCCTTTTGATGGGTCCTAACATCCTTTTGTCTTTGAGGAGTACCACATGGTTTTGACAAAATAAGCATGAGTCCGTCCACAGTCTTCTCAAAATTCTCAAAATCCAGAAAATCTTCTCTCTTTAGAACATCTGATCAGTGTTTACCAGAGATTTATGGAGTACCTATTTCACAGAAGGCACTGTGCCAGGTGCTGGGGATATAGGAGTAGACAAGAGGGATAGACTTCCTGGCCTCGTAGGGTTTTAAACACATTTATTAAAAATTTTAAAGATTCAAAGGATATGCAGTGAAGAGTTTCCTTTCCACTGCTATTCCCACCAAGCATCCTGCTCTCCTCTCTAAAGGCAACAGATTTTAGTAGTTTCTTCGTATCCTTCCAGAGATTTTATGTATGTACAAGGAAATGTATACGTGTGTGTGTATGTATAAATTTTCTTACCCCTATCTTTTGCACACATAGTAATATATAGCATGCACATTGTCATGCACCTTTCTTAAAACCCTATTGAGTATTTAATCTGTTGCCAATCTTTGGCTGCTCCAGACAATGCCTCAGTCAAACCCTATGCATAAATTATTTTCCATGAGGATGAGTATAACCTGTTACATCATATCAGGAAGCATGTATTGTCTGGTTGTTCTTTTTTGTGTGTGTGATAAGCCTGATCATGGGTTCAGGTGTGGGCAGCCGCCTATAGGGATCTCTCTATACTTTCCCCAGCCTTTTGCCGTTAAGTTTTAGCAGCCATTGCTAATCATTGTCTTCATCCATTATTTCTCAGGGATTGCAAAATGGTGATATTCTAATTTCATCATTATTTCTGCGTTTATCAGTTGGAATTCTTCTGTAAAGAGCTTTCCTTTATCAGCTATGGTTGGATATGTAGCTGAATTCATAATTATTTCCTTAGGTTTGGCTCCTAGAAATTGAATTACTTGGACAAAAAAGGGTTTCTATTATTGAAGCCTTTTTATAAATACTGCCAAATTGCTGTTAGAGATGTGATACTACTTTATGCCTCCACCATTGTTAGATGAGTAAAATGGTGTTTGCGGCTTGTAGAAATAATGAAATAAAGCCCGAGAGATGAGCAACACAGTGAATGTCTTTGTCAATCAGAACTGTCATTCCTCGGCTTTTTCCTCTGAGTCTTAATAAACTGGTATTGAGATAACTATAGTGTGACTTTGGAAATACTTGTGTTTCTAGTTGGTGTGCATAGAACGTGTTAATTTTGAAATTAGAAGGATGATTAGATAATATTGTTAGTAAAAAAAAACCCAATGATTTCATATGTAATATTTGACTATGTATAATAACCATGTTTAAAATATAATAGTCCTTTCAGTTTAAACAATTATAAAAATCTAATGTTTTTTCCTTTGCAGTGACATTTCTGGGGGCAAACCCTTAGAAGTAGAGATGGCAGGGATAGAATACATGAACGATGATCCTGGCATGGTGGATGTTCTTTATGCCAAAGTCCATATGAAAGATGGCTCCAACAGGTATGTTTCTGGAATGCTTCTTTGCTTTCATCAAGAAGTTCCTAAAAGCATTCCTAGAAGTTCAACAAGTTTTATTCCTTTTCTTTGAGATCTTATTATTGTAGAATGTGTCAGTTTTCTTTTTTTAACATAGGAAGGTACTATCTTAAAAGAGGAATTTGTTGTAGGAAAAAGGATCAGATTTTAATCTGATAATTATTGAGTTACTTGGGTTATAGCAATCTAGTTCTTATGAGCTCAGTGCTTTCTTCATGTTTCTCAGGGCTATAGGAGGCAGGAAAAATGGGAATTTAGGATGGCAGTTGTAAAAGTGACATAATGCAGATCTAGTGAATACCAGGACAAAATGGGGATAACTATACAAACTCTGTAAGATCATTAGGATTAAGTTAATTTACACGAATGCTTAGAACACTGCTTTTAGCGCATGCAAACATCATCAAAACACACATCAACAAATGTTTACTGTTTTTTACTGGTGTTATTATCAAACTGAGATCACTTGTAGGGATTCTTGGTCTGCAAACCAGGCTATTTCTGAGGCTAGCCTAGGCATTCAGAGCCATTTCCAATGTTAACACCATTTATTAGTCTAGTCAAGGTCTTCAGTGAGTAGAGGAGCCAAACTTGAATTGGAAGTTTGTTTTCGTGGTGTTTTTATTAAGGCAGGATAGAACAGAGCTCATGCTGAACCAGAAACCCTCTAGACAGAATCATAGTCTCTAGGCAGGCCCCCAGATTGATTTGCTTTTGTAGAAGATCCCTTGTAAGGTGTCTCTTATCTCAATTCAAATTGGTATTCTCAATTATCTCCTATCTCAATTCAATTGTAAGTGAATGGAGGAAGGTAGGAAAGGACGATATAGAATCTGGTCTTGTGTGCGTTTTGGACCAGATTTGTCTTTTCTTAGATACTGGCATATGGCTAAATAGCGTTCTAATACCTTACCTTAAAAAGTAGGGGGGCACATTGTTCCTTTAGGACATCCTAAAACATTTCTACTGGGTTGGAATTTGATATCTGGTATGGATCACTTACTTTGTGTTATAAGCTATAACTATCCAAATGTCTTCACCGTGTTGTAGGGCTGCTATGTATGGGGTAGATTACTTTTCAGTTTTGTGAACAAAAACAGTGAATGATAAGGTAGCAGTTCTCAAACTTTTTGGTCACATAATCACTTTAATTTCTTAAAAATTATTGAGGACACCAAAGAGCCTCTCTTTATATGGGTTATAGTTATCAATATTTACCTTATTAGAAGTTAAAACTGCAAAATTTAACATTTGATAGTTTATTAAAAATAGTAACAAGATATTTTTTGTTTACATAGATAACACATTTTCATGAGAAATCTATTTCCCAAACCAAAAATATTTAGTGAGAAGATAGGCATTGTTTTACATTTTTGTAAGTTGCCTTAATAGAAGACAGGTGGGTTCTTATATCGTCTTCTCTGTTCAGTCTGTTGCAGTATGTTGTTTTGATTTAAGTATATAAGAAAATCTGGACTCACACAGAAATGTATTTGGGAAAATGAAGAGTACTTTAATGGTATTTTCAGATGATTCTGGATATTTGGTACTACGCTAAAACTTGATAAGTTACAGTTTCGAAAAGGTCATTTGCAATGTGAAATCAGAAACCAGATTGGCGAACATTTCATACTCTTACGTTAAAATCCATTGGTCTCTTTTGCATTTTGACTGGATCTTTGACCCATGCACAATTTTGTATTGGTCATTTAGACCTTACTGGTTCACTGAGTTATGCAGATCTTCCAAATGTTGACACGTTTCATTGTGCAATATTAAAAATGTATTAATCACGCTGCTAATTTCATCACAGTCTTTAAGCATTAGGAAGCTGCTGTCAAGCTCATGGTAGCAGATACACATTTTCTAAAATTCTCATTTTCACTTGAAAGCTTGAATTTTATTATTGGCCAAAAATACTGTTTTCCTTAAAGTTCTTTTTTGAGAAAATGTCTGTCAGATAACCAAGTCTGAATCACCATAATTTGTCTGTCAGTCGTTCTTTCAAATACAAATGGTGTTCATGGACAAAGAGGCTAGTTCAACTCCAGCTCTGAAAACCTCGCAAGTGCTTTTCCTGCAGAGAGCCTTCTACTTTGGTATACAGCCCAACTGCTTCATACATACTGCCAGCTTATCACACAGGAATCTTAAAAAGGCATGTACTCAGGGCGCATGCTTGGCTCAGTCAGTTCAGCTTCTGCCTTTGGCTCAGGTCATGATCCCAGGGTCCTGGGGTCGAGCCCCGTGTCAGGTTCTCTGCTCAGCCCGGAGTCTGCTTCTCCCTCTGCCTCTGCCCTGCTCATGCTCTCTCTCTCTCTTTCTCTCAAATACATAAATAAAATCTTTGTTTTAAAAAAACGCATATACTAAAGGCCTGAGATTTAATAAAATTAATCATTTTTACTGTTTCATCAAGTATAAATGAAACTAGATTTAAAAAAAAAAAACTGTGGATGTCTAGTGAAGAATATACTACTGCTAGTACAGTTTGATACTATGTCTTAATTCATGCTAAGGTGCCAACAGTTTTACCCAGCATTGCTTTTGCTCTGTCCATGTGGATGTCATAACAGTGAAAAAGGCAAATAATGTCCTACAATTAATATAAATATAGTTTTGACTTCATGGACTCCCCTCAAAGGGTCTCAGGGAACTCCAAAGGTCCACAAATGATCCTGCAACAGTCTTTGATCTAGGTAAGGTTTTATTTCTAACATTGAAGATTGTAGAGTTTCCGGGGAAATTATAACTAACTTGTTTTGCAGTTACTCTTACCTGGCACTGTGCTTAGACAGTATTATCTCCATTTTATCTTTGCAACATCTGTATAAGATAGATGCTGTTAGTATGCCCGTTTTGTAGATAGGGAGGTTCGGAGAGTTTAAGTAGTTGGGCTAAGGAATGCATACACAGCAAAACCATGCTCGGAATTCGTAGGTCAGAATAAAGGTTTTCAGTGTGTGTTTGCTAGGTTAAGTAGGATACACTATGTTCCAATTCTTATTTCTAGAATAAAATGGAAAGCTGTGACCCACTTTTTTTTTAAGTGATAAAATTCACATAACATAAAAATCACCATTTCAACCATTTTAAAGTATATAGTTCAGTGGCATTAAGGACATCAACAACATTGTGCAACCGTCACCAGTGTTTAGTTCCAGAACATTTTAATTACCCCAAAAGGAAATCCTGTACCTTTGAAGCAGTCATTCCCACTCTTCCATACCCCTCTATTCTCCTCTCCCCAGCTCCTGGCAACCACTAATCCACTGACTGCCTTTATGGGTTTGCCTCTTCTGGATATTTCCTATAAGTGGAACCACACAATATGTGGCCTTTTGTGTCTGGCTTCTTTCACTCGGCATAACGTTTTCCAAGGTGTATCCATGTTGTAGCATGGATCAGTACTTCACTCCTTTTTATGGCTGAGTGACATTCCATTGTATGGAGAGACTACATTTTTGTTTATCCATTCATCAGTTGATGGACATTTGGGTTGTTTCCACCTTTTGGCTGTTGTGAATAGAGCCGTCTTCAATTCTTTGGGGCTGATTCACTTTTAAAATGTACTAAAGTTTTTATTTCCTTGATTAACCTTGTAGTTTTATAGCATCATAGCCACTTAGCCTGACCTCTGTTAATTTCTTTCCTTATTAACTGTTATGGGGTTTATTTAATTTTTATTCATACTAGTTTAAACCTTACCGTTGTAGGACTGAAATCTGTGATAGCCTATAGACATACAGTTAACATGAAGCTATATGGACATTTTAGATGGGATTACAGCATTTCATTAAATAACATAGTGAATTTTTCCTAACCTACGCCTCCACAGTTTTTATTTATTCTCGGTGGCCCCCAGAGGGAAAAAGAGAGTCACTGGGAAGAGATAATAAAATCATTACTTTGAGTTTTCCCATTGGATATCTTTACCTTTTGCTTTAATAGTTAGACCCTTTGTTCTCTTGGAGGTCTTCAAGTGTAAAGAATAATAGGTTTTTGAGATTGGAAGAAAATAAGAGCTATAGAAGCTAGATGGCTTTTGAAGACAGTGCTCAGACATAATTGGTACCCACATGAATGAAACAGTGGGTACTTCAAAGGTGAATACACCCATTATTTTCCCATAGATCCAGCCCTTACAAATTTTGCACACTTAACTGTTGTCAAGGCTTTGTAAATTGAAAGGTCTGATGAGATATCCACTGAATCCACTAGTGTGGTCAACAAAGAACATTTTTGAGTAATTCCCATCTCTTTTACTGCTCTATTTTTTTTTCTATTGCCCATTCCTCTTTCACAAGGAGAGACATGTTTATGTTATTTCAGAAAGATTTGTAAATTTCCCTCCTCAAATTTGTGGGAATTACTAAGAGACTTAAACACCTCTTATTTATTTCAATTTTAAAACTACTTGAATGCCTCCTTTGTGCAAGGTGATTTGGAAGACTGTGCAAATTGATACAGAAAGGAACATTACATCTTTTTGTTTGTTTATATGAAGAGATACCGCTCAGTGCAGGAGGCATGGGAGAGAGGCCATGTTGTATTAAAAATACATTCAACTTTCTTTGTATGATTTCGTGTAGTTTAAATCAGAGGTTCCTTCCCTTAAAATGTTTGAATGTGAAGTGACTGACCTTTAAAAGGATGGAGCCACTTAGATCAGATTTTACCTCTGGAAACTGCGCTGGGACAGTGTAGGTTCACTTATTGATGCATCCTTGGGTTTGGGAAAGCATGACTGGGTAAGGAATTTGTGGTAGTCTTGTACTCATTACGTGGTAGTCAGCTGTTGCTAAGACTTAAGCATTGAACAAAGTGGCTGTTCTGTTCTGTCTGGTACCATCACACGAGCTTCCATCCTTGTCCCTTTAAGAGGAATGGCTGCCTCACATTTTGCTGAGAACATAAAAAGTCAACTCAGCAACTTCCTTCCTTTTCCCTCAGTCTGTTTTCATCACCCTACCCCACTTGATTTCATTCTCTTTCTGAAGAGTGGCATATGTTATCTCTGGTGAGGCTAATCTCTTCATCTCCTGATCTCATTCCTTCTTATTTCCTCAAAGACCTGGCACCATCAGCTGTTCCACCCTGCAGTGCATTGCCAGTCGTCTTTTCCCTCAGGCATTTCTCAAACGCCCAGCCTGTGAGGTGCAGTGGACTCTAGGGCTTCCATCTTGAGGAGGAGGCAGATGTCAGTAAGTAGAGTACACTGGGGTGAGGGCTATGATTGAGATTCTAGGGGTGCATAGACAGGCAGCAAAACTCTGCTCATGTGTGGGCAAGTTTTGTAAAGGAAGGCTCCATTTCTCTGCTGAAAAAGGAGTTCGCAGGCGGAGAGAGTAGCATTTTAGGAAAGGGAATAAGTAGCAAGTGCAGCTCTAGGAGCGGTGTTATATGCCATGTAAAGGAAGTTGGATTCTCATTTGGTCACTTGTTTATTCAACATGAATTTATTGAGTGCCTGTTGTTTGCCAGGCACTGTGCTAGGCTATGAGTATAGGATGGTGAATGAAGCCAGGTGCAGTCATTATCCCTACGTCGTATACAGGCTAGTGGAGGAAACAGATGCTAACAACATGTAAATGTATAGTCGACCCTTGAACAACATGGATTTGAACTGCACGAGTCCACTTACATGCACATTTTTTTCAATAAATATAGTATAATACTGTAAATCTATTTTCCTTAGGATTTTCTTAATAACGTTTTCTTTTCTCTACCTTACTTTATTGTAAGAATACAGTATATAATATGTGTAACGTGTTAATGTATAATATGTGTTCATCGACTCTTCATGTTCTCAGTACGGCTTCCCATCAACTGTAGGCTGTCAATAGTTAAGTTTTAGAGGACTCAAAAGTTAGCCATGGATTTTCAACTGCACGGCGTTTGGTGCCCTTAACTCCTGCATTGTTCAAGGGTCAACTGTAATCGCAAAGGGGAGGGAAAATGGTATGCTGTTAGAGGAACTAGCATAGCAATGCAGCCTGGAGGGAGGGCGGGGTCAAGGAAAGACTCTCAGGAATCAATATTGAATTGAGATCTAAAGAAGTGAGAGTTTGCGGGCAAAGGAGAGGTGGGAAGGCTCTCCCACCTTTTGTTCTCAGCAAAAGAAAATACAGAACAAAAGCCCCGAGGCAAGAAAAAGTCTAGCGAATTCCAGATATGGATGAGGTTTAGTGAGGAAGAGGTAGGGTAAGGATGAGATGGCCATGTGAAGAAATTAGAGGGGCTTGGATTGACATTGGCACTAGATAAACGAATGAGCAGAATAAATAAAACAAGATCCATATCAAGAGAAACCTTCATGGAACTGCAGAGCACCAAAGACAGATCCTGAAAGAAGTCACCCACAAAGGAGTGACAGTTACAAGGAACTCTGAGGAGCAATAGTGGAACTCAAAAGACAGCAGAATATTTTCTAGAGAAAATAATGATGAACCTGGAATTGTGTACTCAGAAAAAAAATCTTTAAGAACAAAGGTGAAATGGGGGCAGCTGGGTGGCACAGTCAGTTAAGTATCCAACTCTTGGTTACGGCTCAGGTCATAATCTCAGGGTCCTGAGATCAAGCCCTGCATCAGACTCCGCGCACAGCGTGGGGATCTGCTGGAGATTCTCTCTCACTCTCCCTCATCCTCTCCCTCTCATGCTTGCTCTCTCTCTCTCTCAAATGAATAAATCTTTAAAAAAATGAACAAAGGTGAAATGAAGACTGTTACAGATGAACAGAAACTCAGAGAATTTATCATTGTGAGATGTCTGCAGTAAAGGAATGTATAAAGGGTATATTTCAAGAAAAGGAAAATTAATCCAGAATGTCTGAGGTGTAGGAAGGTTAGTGTGAGATTCAGAAAAGAATGCTAAATACATAAAATGGCAGACATTGTCTATATAAAATAATTATTTTTTACTGGGGAAAGTTTTATTTAAAAAAGAGCTAAAAATAAATAAAAATGTAAAAAAGAGAACATTGTTCAGTTAACATATATGTCAGCTAAGAGCACTGTAAGTCAAGACTGAAGAGAATTCTGGAGTTGAAGTATTCTAGTTTTTTTAAATTATTATTTGGGGACAGGGTGTTAAGATATTTTTTAACTTTGTTAAGCTAAATGCATACATTAAAAATTTAAAAGTAAATCTAAAATAGAGTGTATAAATAACAAGTAGAGAGAAAAAGGACAAAGGAACAAATTTATAAAAAGGAGCAAGAAGCGTGGAAAAAAGTGGAATGAATATTTAAACGTGAGATGGTAAGTCCGGATATCTATCTATCTATCTATCTAGATTTATATATTCATGATACCTGTTAATAAACTCACTGGTTAAGAAAGATAAGATTAAACAAAATTCAGTTATATGCTCTTACCCAGAGTTGCAGTAGTAGAAAGGAAAAAGATATACTAGGCAAATACCAGAAGGAAGTTGGCATAACAGAATTAATATCAAACATGTTAGGCTTAGCAGTAGAGAGGACTGTTACATAATGATAAACAATTTACCAAGATGATATAATTTTGAACTTGTGTGAACCCACTGGAACCTGGATTGTTCTAGTTGATTAAACCAAATTTGCATAATTAATTTTTTATTGGGGAAAAATTGAGAAATCTATGATCATAGGAGATTGCAACATATCTTCCCATTATTGATAGGTCAAGCGATGTAAAATCAGTAAAGATACAGAAGATTTTGACAATTGACAAATTTAATATAGTAGTCATTTCTGGAATTACATACCCAGCAATTAGAGAATTCGTATTCTTTTCAGACATATGGAACAGTTGAAAAAAAATGGGGGTACACAGTAGATCATAAAGTAAGACTTAATATATTTCAGTAAGTTAGTATATTACAAATGACATTTTCTGACCAGAAATAAAGCAAGTTTATCTACAATTACCAAGTTATTAAAAATAATAAGAGAGTTTAGTAAAGTGATTGGCTATAAAATTAGTATAATGAAGTCAATTGCTTTTCTGTGTACCAGCAACAAACAGAAAACATCATTTAAAAAAGACACCAGCCCTGTGACCTGCTTTGACTAATACAATGGGACAGGAATGATTTGGACGACTGTCAATGCTAGGCCTTTAGAGATCTTGCAGCTTTTGTGTTCAGAGTTAATCTCTCAGGACACAGTTGCTCTTTAGGGAAGTCCAAACTTTCCAGCTGGAAAAAGAGACCATGAGGCAAAGAACTAAGGTGTCCCAGTCGACAGCCAGAACCAGGGCTCCAGTCATGTGAGTGGGGCCGTCTTGGATCCTCCAGACCCACTCTAGCTGTCCAAAGAGGAAGCAGACCAAAAAAAGTGAATAAAATCATTATGAACTATAGTAGATTCTACAAAAGAAACAAGAGGATAAAAGGAATAACATAGGGGACCTACTTCAGATGCAGTGGCCAGGGGATGTATCTCTAAGGAGGTGACATTTGAGTTCAGACTTAAAAGACACAAAAGAACGGTGGTAAGAGTGTACTAGGCAGAGGGAAGAGCAAGTGCAAAGACCTGGGGAGAGCTTAGTGTGTTTCAGCACTTAAAGAAGACCAGGGGAGATAAACAAGGGAGATGAGACCAGAGAGGCAGACAGAGACTTGATTACACAAGGTCTAGACAGTTGCTAAAGAATTTGTCTTGTTTTCCTAGGTGCACTGAAGGGTTGAAGCAATATAGTGACATGATCTTTCATTTTAAAAAGGTAATGTGTGGTAGAATGGATTAGAGGGGGAAAGAATGCAAGTGGAGAAATCAGGTCATATTGCAATCCAGGCTAGAGTTGAAAGTGAGTAGCCAGGTTAGAGTGATGACATTGAAGAAAAGACATAAAAAGATACCACCCATTTACGGTAGCACCAAAACCCATAAGGTACTTAGGAAATAACTATGACAGAGTATGTGTAAGACCTTTTTGCAGAAAATTATAAATTATAAATAGATTGTTCATATTCATTGATAGGCTTAGTTTCATAAAGATATCAGTTCTCAAGTGGTTCTATATAAATTTAATGCAATTATAGGACTACATATATAATTGAAAAGAAGAGCCAGGAACAGGAGGGGGAAGTATTTAAAAGTCATTATAAGAATCCAGGTGAGAAACAAGGCCTGAACTAGAACAGTAGTGACAAGAATTGGTACGTAGGTGCAAGAAGAGTAAAATCTACTTGATTGGGCAGTTTTCTGGAGGTGGAGTGTAGGAGTCAGATGAATACGATCCATTATGACTAAGCTGGTTAATCTCAGGAACACAAAGATGAATTAAGACCAGGGAATCTAATAACATCCAACTCAATAGAACAAATTTAAAAATGATATCTCAATACAGGCCTAAAAGGCTTTTGATGAAATTCAGCCTATTTTTTTTTCATTAAAAACTTTCAGAAAATAGAAAGATATTGCCTAATATGGTAAATATCTATTTTAAAGCAGACACCAACAATCCTAGTGAATGGTAATTTATTGGGCTTATTATTGCCATTATAATCAGAAAGAAAGCATGATTGCCTATAATAACCATTACTCTTAAACACATTGTTTGGAAATTTCACACTAAATCCTAAACTATAAAACAGAGGACAGTTGAATACAAAAATTGCTGTTGAGGATAACATTATAGTCTACTAAAAAACCCTCTAAAGTTGATAAGAGATCAGTAAAAGTGCTAATAAGTGGTTGCACTAAATACCCAACAAAGTAGACACCATAAGAGATACACAGATGGGTAGAATGACCCTTACCTGAAGGACCTTAAATCTGCCTAAGCACTAAACTATGAAAAGAAAACATACAAATTTTGAAAATAGAAGAAAACTAAGTAGATGTTTGATGAGCGACATGAGAAGGTCCCTGCTGGTAAAGCTATAAATTAGGACAAACTTTCTGGAAAGCAAACTGGCACTTTTATTTTATACGTCTTGGACTTGCTAATTCTCCCGATAAGAATTTTTCTAGTGGAATTAATCAGATATGTGGACAGACCTCTATATGTGAGAGATCTCTATTACAGTATTGCATATAGCAGTGTATACTGGGAACAATCCAAAACTTCATAGTCAGATGAGTGGGAAATAAACTATAGAACATCTGTAGAATAGAGAATACTAGGGATCAACTAAAAATTATGTCTTGGAAAAATGGAAAATATTCCCTATGGAGTATTATCTGATGAAAACAGATTACAAAACAATTTGTAGATATACATTTACTTTTCCCTCAAAAGTGGGAAAAGAGAGCAAGAGAGAAATAAATCAGTTAATCTGAATATATAAAAATCTTATCAGTGGTTCTTTCCAGATAGTAAGTGATTTTTTTTTTTTTTTTAGATTATCTGATTTTTTTTTCCCCTAATAATGTTGGTATAACAGGCTAGTGTTATATTTGGTCAGGTTTACTTGGTCAGGTCAGGGGCAGTAGTCATTAGCGTGTGTTCTAAGTGGTAGAATTACAGTTTGACTTTGCTCTGTCTGACCGAAGCCTGTGCTCATGCTGGGGCAGAAGAGGGGATTGAGAATAATTGGAGACCGACTACTCTTTTGAGAAGTTTGCTGAAAAGAAGATGAGAGAAGTGTATGTGTGTGTGGGCAGTTAGAGTTAAACCCCGCAGCAGTGCAGCCTGGCGTATCTCTGCACCATCTTTCAATTTGCCATCTTCCTTTCACACCCAAGCTGCTGCTGCTTTCCTTCTTCCCCCTTTTTTTTTTTTAAGATTTTATTTTTAAATAATCTCAGCACCCAACATAGGGCTCAAACTCACAGCCCTGAGATCAAGAGTTGTACGCTCTACCGACTGAGCCAGCCAGGCGCCCCAAAGCTGCTTCTTTTTGCATTGTTTTCTTTTACGAAAGTGTAGGCTTACAGATTGGTAAAGTGAAAATTAACTGGCTCCCTTTCCCCCTGCCCTGCCCCTCTTCATGTTCCTACCCAGTAGACTGGAAGCAGAACAAACACTGCTGAGAGTCACTGTCTTCTATGCAAATCATTTTACATAAACAGGACCACATTACACGCATGGGTTAACAGTTCATTCTTCTCATGACACGTAACCTAGAAGTTACTTTTGTTTTATGTCAATGTGTATAGATCTTATGAAATACAACTACATTTGTCCTTCTAAGCCATAGCCTGTATGCTATAGGACTTATTTGCTTAAAAATCTCCCCGCAGAAATGCAAATCCAAACTACAATGAGATATCACTTCACACTGGTCAGAATGGCTAAAACCAACAATACAAGAAACAGTAGGTGTTGGCAAGCATGTGGAGAAAGGGTAGCCCTCTTGCACTGTTGATGGGAATGCAGACTGTGCAGCCACTCTGGAGAATGGTATGGAGGTTCCTCAAAAAGTTAAAAATATAACTACCCTGTGATCTAGCATTTGCACTATTTTCCCAAAGAATACAAATGTATTTTTCCCAAAGAATACAAAAATACTAATTCAAAGGGATACACGCACCGTGATGTTTATAGCAGCATTTTCAACAATAGCCAGATTGTGGAAACAGCCCAGGTATCCACTGATTGATGAATGGATAAAGATGTGGTATGTGTGGGTAAAGTAGGTGATGGGGAGTAATGCGTGTGCTTGTGATGAGCACCAGGTGCTGTATAGAAGTGTTGAATCACTATATTTACACTAGTATTGCACTGTATGTTAAATAACCGGAATTTAAATAAAAACTTAAAGAAGAGAGGAAAAAAATCTCCCATCCTTTCATATCATCTTTTGAAGTAATTCATATTCCTCAGTCTAGCATTCAAGACCTTCTGAAGAGGTATGAGACAATCTTCCGGTAAGACCAACTTAATATTTCAACTTGATCTTCCACTACCCTTGCATTTGGCCCAAGCCCAGGCCGGCCTCACCACTTACTGATGATTCTTTGTGTCTTGGTTAATATCGTTTCTTATGATTAAAACTTCTCTCCTGTTATTTCTCATCTTTTTGTGTTCACATGCTGTCTTTCCTGATTGCTATCCTTTCTTTTTCCTTTTCTTTTTATTTTTTTTTTCCTTTTTCCTTTTCTTAAGTAGACTGTAAGATTCTTCATGGCAGGGCATACTCTTATTCAGCCTTGTATATCCAGCACCTTTTATAATTCAGGTTCATAGATGTTCAGTAAATGTTTGTTATGTACTAAATTCACTTATTCAGCAGATACACAAAATGATTTGGGTATAGTTAGCTTTCTGTCCTAAGCCCATCCTCCTAAGAGTCTGTTCTGGTCCCAACCCAGCTATACTCTCTTCCACATTTAAATTACCTGAACCATCTTGTATTCCTTGTGTCATTACCAAAGTCTTCCTTTATAGTTACCTTAATAGACTGCAGGCTCCTTAATAACAAGGACTATGCTTGCTTAGTTTTTTATTTTTGTAGTGACTGGCATAATGCCTGTATACAGTAAGCACTCAGGAAATATTACTAGTATGGAACTGAATTAAAATGGAAAAAAAAATCCCAAACGCCAGGAATTTGTACTTTCTAGGGAGTCAGTGGTCTTTCTGCAGTACAAATCCACATCTGTAAAGATGGCTCTGAGGGGCGCCTGGGGGGCTCATGGGGCGCCTGGGTGGCTCAGCCATTAAGCATCTGCCTTCAGCTCAGGTCATGATCCTGGGGTCCTGGGATCGAGCCCTGCATTGGGCTCCTTGCTCGGCAGGAAGCCTCCTTCTCCCTCTCCCACTCCCCCTGCTTGTGTTCCCTCTCTCGCTGTCTCTCTGTTAAATAAATAAATAAAATCTTTAAAAAAAAAAAAAAAAGGCGGCTCTGGGATGCTTGAGCTTTGGAGCACTTACAGACCTTTAAGAGCTTAGATAAAGCGTGAATAACTGGCTTCTGTTTCCAAACTCTAAGCACTATCTAAATAATAAAGCTGCTTAAGAATAATTCATAATTTCTCTCATAGCAACCCTACATGATTTTTAATTCACTTATGAGGCAGCGGAGGCATAGAGATAGAGAAGCTCTGTGACTCATAAATAGTCAAACAGGAAGGGATCAATGAAGTAAGAATTGAAAGATTGTGCTGTTAGAAATATATGGACATATTGTGAAATGTATCTGTGACATCAACCTGAAATTTAGTGCCTGTACCTAAGTATCCTTAAGTTCTTTTAATAGAACCCCAAAATATTTGTCATCTGTGAGTCATGCGTGCATGCAACAACTATTTATTGAGAACTGATTATGTGTCAGTTAGGCATTAATTTAGATGCCAAGATAAAGCAGTGTATAAGATAAAGAGCCAACCTTTGTGGAATGCACAGTGAATTGATAACAGTACAAAACTGACTTGGATTCTGTCTCTTTTTCCTGATTTTGAGCAACTCATCCTGTCTATGCTTCATTTCCTCTTACGTAAAATGAGAGGTTAGACTAGAACTTTTTAAAGGACTTTAGTTTCTTCAAAGTCTTAAGTCTGCGCGTTGGACAGAAATCTTAATTTTCCTGAAAGACAGAGCTGAAAATTGGTTTCTTTCATTTTGTTTGTTTAATTTCCTTCCTCTAATATTTCTTGTTCCCTATTTCTATCTAGTTGAACTCCCTAATCACTTCTTTTTCTTTAATAGAATAGAAAGAAAAAAGAGGCATCATTCTGCTGTGATTTATGGGTTTTTTAAAAGATTTTATTTATTTATTTATTCCCCCCCAGAGGAACACATACTTTTATTTTTTTAATAATAATATTTTTATTATATTATGTTAGTCACCATACAGTACATCCCTAGTTTTTGATGTAAAGTTCCATGATTCATTACTTGCGTATAACACCCAGTGCACCATGCAATACATGCCCTCCTTACTACCCATCACCAGCCTATCCCATTCCCCCACCCCCCGAAGCCCTCAGTTTGTTTCCCAGAGTCCATAGTCTCTCATGGTTCATTCCCCCTTCTGTTTACCCCCCCTTTCTTCTTCCCTTTCTTCTACCAATCTTTCTACTTCTTATGTTCCATAAATGAGTGAAACCATATGATAATTGTCTTTCTCTGCTTGACTTATTTCGCTTAGCATTATCTCCTCCAGTCCCGTCCATGTTACAGCAAATGTTGAGAAATCGTTCTTTCTGATAGCTGAGTAATATTCCATTGTATATATGGACCACACCTTCTTAATCCAGTCATCTGTTGAAGGGCATCTCGGCTCCTTCCACGATTTAGCTGTTGTGGACAATGCTGCTATGAACATTGGGGTGCATATGGCCCTTCTCTTCACTAAGATTTTATTTATTTATTTGAGAGAGAAACAGAGCACACGTCGGGGGTGGGGAGCAGAGGGAGAGGGACAAGTAGACTCTGCACTGAGCCTGACGTGGGGCTTGACCCCACCGTGCCAAGATCACTACCTAAGCCAAAATCAAGAGTCGAATGCTCAACCGACTGAGCACCCAGGCTCCCCTCTGCTGCGATTTATAATTGAGGTGGATTTTGCAGTGCTTAATGATGTCAGACTTAAGTTAAGTTGTAATGCTTAGAAGTGTTTCAAAACTTTGTGGTTCTGTCATGGTGTTAATCAGAAACTTTAGAACCAATATAATGTAGGTCTTTGCTTGGAGGTCCACATGCACAATTAATTAAATCAGTTAACTCTAAAAGCAGAGTTATGTGCAGCATGAATATATTTCATTTTCCCCTTAGGAAAGTAGGGACAAAGTTGTTTCCATGAGTCAGCCCTCTTTTTCCATCCTTACCAGTATTTTATTGGTTAGCCTTTCTCATCGCTCCTCTAAAAGGTATCTAAAACGATATTTAAAAAAATACTCCATGACATAGAAAAATATTCGGGGTACATGAAGTGAAATAAGCAAGTTTAGAAAAATGTTTTGTCCTTTTAAAATTGATGTATTTCTGTAGAAAAAGACTTAAAAATTATGTAACAAAAGCTTAAGTGTTTCTATGTGGATGGACAGGTTATGATCTTCTTTTTATGGCTCTCTTCATTTTCCAATTTTTCTATAATGAACCTGTATTATTTTGTAATCAGAGAAAATATTGAGACCACTACGTCAGGAAGCACATCTCTCTTAACTGGCTTTCCATGCCTTTGGTTTTGCCTGTGTATCTTGCTTCTTACTGGCCCTCCTTGGTTTCCTGCTGCCCACACAGTAAGACTCCAACCCGCCCTGGCCCCAGGAACCTCCACAGCCGGGCTTTGCTCAGCCTGCCTTTTCATTTCATCAGTGCCCTTCCCTTTCTGCAGATGTCTCACAAATCCTCCAATGTGTTGTTCTCTTTTATATTTGGTGTTTCAGATGTTGAGCACAAAAATTCTTCTAAGACCACCTTCCACTCTTGACGCCGGTATATCAGAAGAGCTTCCACTTCTCACCACCTCCGCCCCTGTCACCCCAGCCATCTGGTTGTTGTGAAGGTGTCCTAACTGCCTTCTTGCTTCATCCTCACCTCCACCACTGTCCTCTGCACGGCAGCCACAAGTTTCTTTCTAAAATGCCAGTCAGATCATGTCATCCTTCTGCTGAGAACACTCCAAAATCTCCCACCTCACCCTGAGTGAAAAACAAAGTCTTCACAGGAGCCTCCGAGCCCTATGAAAGCCCCATGTGATGTGATCCTCCCCACAGCTCCACTCCATACACTGGCTTTTAACTATTCCTCAGTTGTACCACACGCATGCTGCCTCATAGGTCTGTCTTTGCTGTTCCTTTTCTGTGCAATGCTGATCCCTCGAGTCTCTGCTCACATGTCACTGTCTCAGGGAGGCCTTCCCCGATCATCCTGTATAAAATGGCACATATGCAGTCCTTCAAGACCATGTTTATTTTATTTTTTACGTTCACTTCCCGCTTAAAAAAAAAAAAGAAAGATGTGTTTATTTATTTGAGAGAGAGAGAGGGAGAGAGAAAGTGTATGCAAGTGCAGGGAATGGCAGAGGGAGAGAAACTCAAGCAGACTCCCTGCCAAGTGCATAGCATGATGTGGGGCTCGATCTCACAACCCGTGAGATCATGACCTGAACCAAAACCACGAGTCGGACGCCCAACTGACTGAGCCACCCAGGTGCTCTTCACTTCTCACTTTTTTACCAGTCACATCCATAAGTTAACCAATCACAGCCAGTAGTTACTGAAAGCCAAGTATAATGATGTTCTGGAAGATACAAGAAAATATAACATGCTCTTAAGGGGCATGCATCCTGGTAGGGGAACAGGACAGAGAGACTTGCAACAGCAAGGGACGGTCCCTGAGAATGCTAAGTAGAGCACACATGAGTAGAGTGGCATTTCACAGAAGGGCAGAATCACTGCTCACAGATACAGGGGAGTGGGCTCTTAGGGTGGTTAGAAAGGCTTCGTGGAAGAGTGGGATTTGAGTTGGGCCTGGAAGGGTGGTAAGGTCTGCATAAGTGGAGGGAGGGGTTGCATCCTGTGGCTCGGGGAACAGAAGGCACAGAGGTGGCACTTATCAAGCTGCTGAGCGGAGGAAGCCCAATAAGAAAACGTGCGTGTTGAGGAGTGCCGAGGTCACGAGGCCACGCAGAATCACAGGGGTCTCCAGAGCCCGGAGCATCTTGAGGGACTGGTGTGTTCTAATGTTCTACCCCGTGCCAAGCCACACTGAAGCCTGACGCAAAGGGAGAACTCAGCAACACTGATCTCCTCTTCATTCAAAATTTTGATATTCTGTTCATCATGGAATTTTTTTTGGCATTAATTTTGATTTTTTAAAATATTGCATTAAACATGATTTATTTTGGTTACTGCATTTTTTGGCACCCCCTTAAATTTTGTGCCCAAGGTCATTTCTTCACTTGCTTCGGCCCTAGTCCCAGCCCTGTGTTCTGAAGATGGGTAGAGGAGACATGGGTATTTACTTTATTGTTATTATTATTATTAATTATGGCTTACTCATGTTATACATGTTCTTTGATTAGTAGACAGTATTTCATAAAAAGCAATTAAGGTAAATTAGAATTTTGAGAAGATTTAACTTGGAACTTTGAAGCCTGAAAACCATGAAAGGGAAAATAATCGTTTGTGCTTCTGAGCCAATTTCTGGGGGACAGTGACTTCTTCTTGCTGCAGTGCACGCAGGGCAAGCAAAAAGAGTTGTTTTGCTCACATCTAAGTGGGGGAAAGATGACTGGAGGGTCGGGGTACTATAGGCTACAGTCCTTGGAGATGGACATCCGGCCACTGAGTGGCTGCAGCCAGAGTGTTCTACCTGAGGCAAGCTCCCACAATGGGCCGCGCAGGCCAGGCTTGGCCCACACCTCACCTGAAGCAAAACTGTCTAGCCCTGCTCAAGAAGCAGCTGCTCACAGGCCGCAGGGCTTACACTGTGGGCCATTCCATGTGGGCCATGGCCCAAGAAACAATGGAAGGTTCATGAACTCTAAATTTCTCAGGGCTACTTGTATCCAGGAAAGAGGTGATGTTTGACACAGAGTGTTACTCGTACATCTAAAAATGTGAAATCTAAAAAATGTGAAATCTCTTGTTCATTAGTACACTCGTGACTCATGGAACATGATTTGGTGCCAGGGAAGTCAATGAGCATCAGCACAGATCTCAGAGAAGGCTGAGGGAAGGTTGAGAGGGGCAGGCTGCTCCCTGCGAGTCCACCAGGCGCATCGCCCTGCCATTCGTTGGGGACCATCCGCATATCCAGGGCGAGCTGCTTCAGTCTCAGAGGAGACGTTTGGCACGACATGTAGAAGCCGCAGGCTGCGTTTTACCATCACAGGAGTGGGTGATCACACAAGAGGGCCGCCTCCTGAGGCCTCGGACCGTGATCTGCTCACCACACACCTGCTGGGTTGCTGACCCCTCTTGTCGGCACAACCAGCGAAGTTGTTCTTCAGAACTGAAGGAGAGATAAAAGAGTTTCCTAGACAAACAAAAGCTGAAGGAGTTCATCACCACTACAACGGCCTTATAAGAAATGTTAAAGTGAGTTCTTCAGGCTATTGAGCAAAACACCCGAACAGGATGAAAACCTGTGCAGTTGCTTCTGGGAGAGGTGGTAGAATGAATGGCCATTGTCAAGCTAGAGCTCAGCCACTGCAGAGCCTTACTGCTTAGAGCTACCTGGCGTCCACACGGGGAGGAGTCATGCAGCCTGTGCATTTTCCTATAGCTGTCTTTACTGGTACTCCACTTCGGCCTCAGTGAAACACTGGGATAGTGTCCAAGGCTACTGGGATCTTCACAGTGCAGGCTCCTTCCCGGTAAGCAAGTGTCTTAGAATCGTCCCAGACTGCCTTTGAGCCTGGCAGAAACATAATGACCACATGATAGCTTTAGGTTCTCTGATTGGATGAAGCAATAAAGCACTTCTTTTTAGGCAACTGTCTGTTGAGCCTGGCTTCTTGAGCCCTATCCTGAGATGCCAAGCTTCCATGTTCCATCAAGATCATGTTTAAACCTCCTGTGAAAACCTTGCCCTCTCCATGTATACAGTTGATCCCTCCCTTAACACTCCTCATGATGTATTTCAGTGACTGGTTTCCGTGTCCACCTGCTCCACAAGTCTGTGAGCACCATGGTGGTGGGGACTATAGCCTTTTCTCTCCCTCCCCTCGCGCAAGGTCTTGTACAGTGACTGGCCCAGAACAGATACGCCATAAACATTGAATCAGTAATTGGGTTCAGAGTTTACTAAGATTTTTATACTTCTTCCTTCAATTTCTTCAGGCTGCAAGAATTAGTCGATCGAGTGCTGGAACGTTTTCAGGCGTCTGGACTCATCGTGAAAGAGTGGAATAGTGTGAAACTCCATGCGACGGTGATGAACACTCTATTCAGGAAGGACCCCAATGGTAAGTCCCACATAGAACTGTAGCATAGTTTATGATCAGCAAGGCCTTGTGATATCCCTGGGGTTCGAGCAAGACGGGCTATCAGAGAATCTCTGGTAATCTTCTTTCTTTGAATCTTTAACTTGTTTGGATGAGCGCAGTGGAAGTGGGCAGGGACCTATCTAGCGTGGGACTGTGACATTCCAGGTCTTTGATTTCTGTTGCACATAGGGTTGCCAGATTTAGCAAAAAGAAATATAAGATGCCTAGGGAAATTTTAGGTAAACAGTGAATAATTATTTTTGTCTGAGTGTGTCCCATGTAATACTTGGTGGCTTTTTGAAAAGAAGAAAGTAGGAAGGAAGATTAGCTAGTAAAAGTAAAGGTTAGGCCAGTGGTTCTCAACTACAGGCAACTTTGCCCCCCTACCCCGTCCCCCAGCCTCAGGACATTTGTCACACTTAGGGGGTTGAGGCTGCATTGCTACTGCTGGCACCTAGTGGGAAGAGGTCAGCGATGCTGCTTATTAACTCTACAATGGACAGAACAGCGCACCTCAACAAAGAAGTATCTAGAAATGTCAATAACACCCAGGTTGAGAGTAATAATTTTGTGTTAGAGTAATAATTTTTCCTCACATGGAATCTGAGCCTTTATATAAAGATGCCTCAAGTGTCCTTGATTTGGGATAATTAATCTACATTTCAAAAAGGATTCTTCTTTTCTTTCCATTGCCTTCCCCACCCTACCCCCACGTGAGACCTTTTCTAGCACATTCAGGATCTGTCTGATGAGGAGCACAAATTCAAGTTATATGCAGCTTCTCCTTCTAAAACTTGTTTGAAAGATACCAGCACCAAAATCCCATATTCAGGTTTTTCTTGCTTTGTTTAGGTCCTGACCTTGGTGTTAGAAAGTTTAGGTTGGAAGAGGACTCCATCAGGCCTTGAACCCATAAACTATTTGTAGATTTATTCTTTAGGACAGTTTGTGTGTCCTTTTTGTCAAAGTACAGTTGACCCTTGAGCAATACAGTTTGCACTGTCCTGGTCCACTTATACACAGAATTCTTTCAATAACTATAGCATAGTACATTTTCTGTTCCTTACAGTTTTCTTAATATTTTGTTTTTTCTTGGGGTGCCTGGGTGGCTCAGTTGGTTAAGTGTCTGCCTTCAGCTCAGGTCATAGTCCTGGAATCCCAGGATTGAGCCCCGCATGGGGCTCCCCACTCAGCGGGGAGTCTGACCCTCCCGCCTCTTGTGCTGTTTCTCTCTCTCTCGCTCTCATTCTCTCAAATAAACAAATAAAATCTTGAAAAAATATTGTCTTTTTTCTTGTTTACTTTATTGTAAGAATGCAGTATATAATACATATAACATACAAAATATGCATTAATTGACTGGTTATATTATCAGTAAGACTTTTGGCCAACAGTAGTAGTTTAGTTTTAGCAGAGTCAAAAGTTATACACGAATTTTCAACTAATCCCCATTGTTCAAGGGTCAGCTGTACATCTTTTTATTTCTCTCAGATATATACCAAAGATCCCAACTGCAAGTCATTTAATAGTAACCCTATTTTCTTAGAGCCATTGTAGGACTAAGAGATATGTAGCTGTCCACATTTTGGTTCTGTTGTTAATGTTTTGTGATATTAGATTGTATTTTATCTAAGATTTTTCTAAATAAATCACTATTTTACCTTTGGGAATACTGAGATCAAAAGTGGTTCAAATGACTCAGTCAAAGCCTATAGACTCTTGTTTGGATATTTAGTAGAATCCAAAACTCTATACTTGTTCTGATGGAATACTTTTTTTTTTTTTTTCATTTGAGAAGTAGTATTGCAGAAGAATATTTGGAATTTTGGAAAAAAAATTTCTGGAATATTTCATATTTATATATGTATGTACCTTGTCCAGTGGGAACATTTAAAGGAGTTTGTGGTATTTATTAAATTGTTCTGGATGGTCAGTTTTAAGTTTAGAAACATAGTTAGATCCTCTGAGGTGATGTACATTTTAACATTACTATGTAACAATAGTTCTAGAACTCTAGAGTATACTCTAAATTCTTTGGTTCAGAAGATATTTTGTATCCAGCACCAGCCAATAGAACTCCCTGTGATGATGAAAATATTCTGTACCCGTGATGTCCAATATGGTAGCCACGATCCACGTGTAGTTATTGAGCACGTGGAGGTGGCTAGTGGGCCTGAGAAAGTGAACTTTTCATTTTAATTAATGTAAATTAATTAAATTTAATCACATGTGGCTAGAGGCTACCAATTTGGACAGTGCAGGTATAGACAGTTTTTTATTAGACATTTAATGCTATCAGCAGTACATTCTGAAAATGTCCTCGTCCTTCAATCTTACTTCAGAACTCTTACCATACTCCATTATTAACTAACCTTTTGACATAAAAAGAGTTGAATTACGCAGGAATCTGTATCTTCTAAATTGTGTGGATCCAGATTTATATTCAGTTAGCACTTGGGCTCCATGTAAGAAAATGTTCTGTGTTCACAGTCAAGTTATCTTTTCCTACTTAGAGATAGTTTGGATATAACACCTTTACGGAGATACAATTCACATACTATGAATTTAAATGATTCACTCATTTAAAATATATAAGTCAGGGGCGCCTGGGTGGCTCAGTCGGTTGAAGATCCGACTCCTGATTTCAGCTCAGATCATGATCTCAGGGTCGTGAGACTGAGCTCCACCTCACGCTACACACTTGGCAGGGGAGTCTTCTTAAGGTTCTCTCTCTCCTCCTCCCCCGCCCCTCCCACTGCTCACATTTGCCCATGTGCATGCTCTCTCTCTCCCTCAAATAAATAAATCTTTAAAAAGATAATAAAATAAAAATATATAATTCAGTGATTTTTTGTATAGTCAGCGTTATGCAGCCATTACCATGATCAGTTTTAGAACATCTTCATCACTCTAAAAAGAAACCCCATTGGCAGTGTGACTCATTTTCTCCTAATGTTTTAGTCCTAGGTGCCATCAGTCTACTTTCTGTCCTACAAATTTGCCTTTTCTGGATGTTTAGTGTAAATAGGATCACGCACTATGTGACGTTCTATGACTGCTTTCTTTCACCTAGCATAGTGTCCCCAGGGTTCATCCATGTGATAGCATGTACCGTACCTCACTTCCTTTTTAGTGCCAAATAATCTTCATTGTGTGGATGTACCACATCTTATTTATCCATTCCTCAGTTGATGGACGTTTGTATTGTTTCTTCTTTTTGATTATTACAATTCATGCTGCCGTGAACATTTACATACAAGTTTTTGTGTGGGAATATCTTTTCACTTCTCTTGGGTATATACTTAAGAGTGAAATTTCTGGGTCCTCTGGTAACCAGTGTTTGACTTTTTGAGGAACTGCCAGACTGTTTTCCGAAGTGCCTGCACCGCTTTACATTCCCACCAGCAGTGCACGAGGGTTCCATTTTCTCCACATCTTTGCCAACTCTTGTTATTACCTGTTTTTTTGATTATTGCCATCATTTTAAATGTGAGGTGGTATCTCATTTTGGTTTTGATTTGCTTTTCCCTGATGGCTAATGCTATTTACAGGTTTTGAACCTGTCATTAAGCTTTTCAGTCTTCAGGGGCGCCTGGGTGGCTCAGTCAGTTAAGCGTCCAACACTTGATTTTGGCTCAGGTCATGATCTCAGGGTTGTGAGATTGAGCCCTGCATGGGGCTTTGCACTGGGTGTGGAGCCTGCTTAAGATTCTGTCTCTCCCTCCACTCCCCTCCCCCCCAAAAAACCCATTTCAATCTTCAGATATCATTACTGGTTTTTGTTTTTGTTTTTGTTTTCAAGTAGGCTCCATGTCCAGCATGGAGCCCAACATGGGGCTTGAATTCAGGACCCTGAGATCAAGACCTGAGCTGAGATCAAGGGTTGGATGCTTAACCAACCAAGCCACCTAGGCGCTCCTCATTACTGCTTTTTAATTGATATTTGTGTAGTATGAATTTACTTTAAAGTTTCACATCGCCTCTTGGGGCACCTGGGTGGGGCAGTTGGTTGAGTGTCCGACTCTTGGTTTCGGCTCAGGTCGTGATCTCAGGGTCGTGAGATTCAGCCCCACTTCAGGCTCTGTGCTCAGTATGGAGTCTGCTTGGGATTCTCTCTCCCTCCCCCCCCCCACCAGGTGCACATGCACTGCATGCTCCCTTTCTCTCTCTCTAAAATAAATAAATCTTTAAAGTTTCACATCTCCTTTTAACAAGGGACTTGTTTTTAATTTGTGAAATAAACATGGTATTGGGATCTTTGATTAAGAGAATACTTTCTTATTAGAAATTACCAAAATGTAATTCCAGTGGGCTAGCTAATATATATTATGCTCATGGTGTTAGCGGCCTGGACATATTTTACCAATTCTGACTTGGTATCTCCATATCTATATATAATAAAAGAACATTTTCCAGAAGTGGAAATACAGATATTTTTGAGTGTCCATTGGTGGGCAGGAGAGGGCTGATATTTTAGAAAATATTCTGAGGGTTAAATAATTATTAAGGATGCTTTGAATTTTCTATACCTTGGATTCTTCTCTGGTTGAATTTTTACTTGAAAAGGACATAGAATAAGGTGTTTCACTCTTTCTTACCTGTCATCCTTTCCTTTGAAATCCTTTTTCCTGCTATACTTCAAGGATGTCTTTTGGGATAAGCAAGCTAAATTAACACAAGGTCATAGATTTGCTGCATTTCTGTATAGAATGTCTGTAAAGATACCTTTGATTGCAACTGAAAAGGGCTCTTTCATTTGGGGGGGGTCCTTAAATCAGCCCACTTGATGTTGGTTGCAACCCAAATCAATGTTGCTAGCATTTTTGACTACTTAATGTGTGAATTTTTATATATTTTTACATATTTAAAAATGCGCATAGCTTATACAAAATCTTGGGTTTTTAGACTGCTGGGAACCTTTGGAGATCACCTAGTCTTAACCTGTAACTGTGTGAATGAACTGAGGTCTATAGAGGAGATATAATTTGCCTAATAGTATGGCTCATTTTACATACAAACACCCTCCACCCCACATCTTCTTTATCCACTCATCTATAGATGGACACATGGGTTGCTTCCATATCTTGGCTATTGTAAAAAATGTAGCAATAAACATAGGGGTACATATATCTTTTTGAATTAGTGTTTTCATTTTCTTTGAAAATGGAAGTGAAATTACTAGATTGTATGGTATTTCTATTTTACTTTTTTTTGAGGAACCTCCATACTGTTGTTCCAGTTTGCATTCTTACCAACAGTGCATGAGGGTTCCTTTTTCTCTAGGTCTTTGCCAACACGTGTCATTTCTTGTCTTTTTGATGAATGGGTAAAGGAGATGTTTGTGTGTGGGGGGGTGTGTGTGTACATGTATACACATACACAATGGAATACAACTCAGCCATAAAAAAGAATGAACTTTGCCATTTGTGACAACATGGATGGACCGAGAGTGTAATTATGCAAAGTGAAATAAATCAAAGACAAATACCAGATGATTTTACTTATATGTAGAATCTGTACATTTTAAAAAAAGATTATTTGTTAATTTATTATTAGAGAGAGAGTGCACAGAGGGAGAGGTGAGGGAGAAGCAGACTCCCCGCTGAGCAGAGAGCCTGACTTGGGACTCGATCCCAGGACCCCAAGATCGTGACTTGAGCCAAAGGCAGACGCTTAACCGACTGAGCCACCCAGGTGCCCCTTTACTTATATGTAGAATCTAAAAAACAAACAAAAAACAGAAGTAGATTCATAAATACAGAGAGCAAACTGGTGATTGCCAGAGGGGAGGTTGGGGTAGGGTTGGCAAAATAGGTAAAGGGGATTAAGAGGTACAGACTTCCAGTTATAAAATAAATAAGTTACAGAGGTGAAAAGTACAGCATAGGGAATACAGCCAATAATGTTGTAATAACATTGTATGACAGATGGTGTGTGGCAGATGGTGACTACACTTACCATGGTGAGCACTGAGTAATGTATAGAATTGTCAAATCACTGTGTTGTACACCTGAGAGTAATATAACATTGTATGTCAACTGTACTTTAAAAACATATGGTTAATTACATAGGTAACGTACCTTGAGTACTCGGACAGTGTTGAATGAATAAATGTGTACTGAATTGATGACAGAGCTGAGACTGGACGCTGGGCCCCCTGACTCAGACTGATGCTTTTGCCTCCTATTATGCCACGTTCCAGGTAGTACATGAAGATATTGCTAGTTGTACCTATAGGAACCCAAAAGAAAACAAATGTAAATAACCCGTTTCTCTTCTAACATCATCTTTGAAATATTTACAGCTGAAGGCAGGTACAATCTCTACACAGCGGATGGCAAATACATCTTCAAGGAAAGAGAATCATTTGATGGGCGAAACATTTTAAAGGTCAGTATGTAGCAGGGTGGATTGGAAATCCTTTGGCATGTGTCCTAAAATAAGAGAGGAAAACAAGTCGTTCTCCTTTTAACAACAAAGTATATTTTTCTCATGCTTCTCATGAGGATCATTGATTGAAAGGTCTGGCTGAAAAAAAAAATTTTTTTTTAAAGATTTTATTTATTTATTTGATAGATTTAGAGACAGCCAGCGAGAGAGGGAGCACAAGCAGGGGGAGTGGGAGAGGAAGAAGCAGGCTCATAGCGGAGGAGCCTGATGTGGGGCTCGATCCCATAACGCCGGGATCACGCCCTGCCGAAGGCAGACGCTTAATGACTGCGCCACCCAGTCGCCCCTGAAAAAAAAAAATTTTTTTTTAATGTCCTAAAGGAAGAGAAATCTTTTTGAATCCGTTGAGGCTGTGATATCTCTTAGAGTACTTGAAATTGGTGATTTCAGAAACAAGTATCCTGACTACTTGGACTCATAGGAATACGTTGGTTTTAACCTGGTGTTTAGTCTCTATTTTACCTCTGGAGCTCTGAGTTTGCTTTTTTTTTTTAAGTGAAAAAGAATTGTTTGTTTTGTTTTAGTAGACTTTTCTCTTCACCCATAGTCCCTCTCTAAAGTTGCTTTGTAGGGACGCCTGGGTGGCTCAGTTGATTACGTGTCTGCCTTCGGCTCAGGTCATGATCCCAAGGTCCTGGGATCGAGGTCTGTGTCGGGCTCCTTGCTCAGCGGAGAGTCTGCTTCTCCCTCTGCCTGCTGCTCCCCCTGCTTGTGCTCGCTCTCTCTGTCATTCTGATAAATAAATAAAATCTAATAAATAAATAAATAAATAAATAAATAAATAAAGTTGCTTTGTAATCTGTTTTTACTCAGAAATAGCACATGTCCTGAAAAGTAGGTGGTCTCTTTCTGACTGTTGAGCTTTGCTTCCTGAGTGTTAAATTAATTTCTGAAATTTCCATAAAAAGGGTTCTTCAGGATTGCATTTATCTTTCTCCTACAGACCACATTCTGTAATATCCATGATTTATGCCGTCTGTTAGGTTAGCATGTCATTGTGCCTCTGGGCAAACGGATACAGAAGCTGATACAATGGAGAGGTTTTGGAGTCTTCATTTCATTTGTTCTGTAATGGTTTAGGTCATACATTTTCAAGGCCTTACATTTTTTTTGGAGCTGGGAGGAGAGTGTGTGTATATAACTTCAGAATAAGCTTTAGCTTTAAAAATGCTTTTTTTTTTTTTTTAAAGATTTTATTTATTTATTTATTTGACAGAGATAGAGACAGCCAGCTAGAGAGGGAACACAAGCAGGGGGAGTGGGAGAGGAAGAAGCAGGCTCATAGCGGAGGAGCCTGATGTGGGGCTCGATCCCAGAACGCCGGGATAACGCCCTGAGCCGAAGGCAGATGCTTAACCGCTGTGCCACCCAGGCGCCCCTAAAAATGCTTTTTCTTTTTCCTTCCCCACCTCATCCTCCATTGCCTTATCTTGGCACTTTTCTGGCCCCGTTACCTGCATTAATGACATCACTTTAGCAGCTGCAAACTTCTTGCTGCAGAGCCCCACATGGCAGTGACCAGATTCCCTGTTAGGCAGGCATTTAGGCTCCTACGCTGCAGAGCTGGGTCGGTTTCTTCTTTTCCCTGATATCTCTCCTCTTTTTTGAGTACTTCTCTCATTGTCAAAGTAGCTAGGGTGGCTTTGGTTTGAGTGGCAAGCTGCTAATGAATTCAGCTTTACTTTACTGATTTTCCCAGGCCCCAGCTTCAGTGCGATAGGAATCTTTGTCCTCCTCCATCTCATTTCCTGGGGCTTTTCCAATAATAGCGTTAATCACTTTGCTTTGTTGTTGTTAGTTTGATTAAGAAAGAAAGTAGACCGAATGGGGAAAGAAAGCTGTAGGAATGACTGAAGCCAACTTGATTCTTTTGGAATCAGAATTAAAGCTCAAAAGGTATGCCGATGAAAGTCAAGTGTGAGGTGCTGTGCCACCTGTAAGAGGGGGTGATGTCAGAGAGCGTGTGCAGTAACCGCATGAACAGGGTGGGTCTCTCGCCTGATATTTCATTTCTCATTCTGGAAAGCCAGTCTTGCAGTGTGAAGATGTTTTGCCTCGAAGTCTTCCTCACAACCCCAGTAAGGACATGGGTGCAGCTCCCTCTAGTGTTAACAAGGGCTTGCTATGTCAATGGTACCCTTACTGGTTCCTGCCTCAGTTTTAGAGCTGGGCTCAGCCAGCGACTTAGAGACCATTTAATCCACTTTCCCACTTCAGTCTCTAAGGGCACAAGAGCCAGTGTGGTTAAAGCGACTTGCCAAAGGTTATACCGCTAGTTAGTAGCGGGGTCTGAATTAACAAAAAGATTCAAGTCACAGGGTTACCATTGTTTTGCTGCCTCCCATAAAGATGCTCGGCGTTTAGGTAGAGATCATTAGGTATTTGAAGTTGGGCATATCTGTTCGAACTGTGATAAAGTCTGATTAGAAGTCATTTCATAAATGTTGGGCAATGGTGTGTGCCAGTTAGTCTAAAACCGTGGCTAATTAAGAATTAGACTTTGAATTGAATGCAATACTAGCATACCAACCGAAATACTTACTGAGTGTATACCATCTGCCAGGCCATTTGCCCTGCAGATAAAACAGTCATTATGATACAGTTCCTACCTTCCAGGAGCTTCCTGTCTTTGAGGAGTACAGACGGTTAATAGGCAATTACAGTACAAAATGATGGGGGTGAGTTATGAATATGGAAGAGAAGTCCCTTTGAACAAAGTGTTAGTTAGAACAAAGTGTCCTTTGATACGGTGTCCAGTATTTTACTTTTTAATCATTAGCTGCAGAAAATGGAATGTTTCACCTATATTCAGTCAAAGGAATTCACTTTTCTTTGAGAATAAAGGTAAAACGTGGCCTCCAACAATTACCTGTGCCCAAACGCAGAAGAGGTAATAATTATGTTTGTAAAGTAGCTATGGTAGCCCACCTTTTGGAATTACCATGAATGAACGTGCCTTTCTCAGCTAGAACATGAGAACCCACAGGCCCAGAAACCCTTGGGGAGGAAAAGATTCATAAAAACCAATGAATTATATATGTAGTTTTATACCAGATAAAATTATTATGTTTAGAAAGAAAAAAACATCAGTTTCACTAACAAGATAGGAACTGACTTGGAGAAAACCGAAAGGTTAACTGCATTGGTTGTAGGAGCCCAAGCATATGTGTGCAGCATATTAACAGCTGCATAGGTCAAGGATCAGGAATGCTGGTGATGAGAAGCAGCCTTGGAAAAAAATCAACTTCATCTACTATTCGAAGAGAAACAAAACAAGAAAGCAAGTCATTGCTCATTGCTGTAAGAATTTAATAAGTAACAGCCAATTGCTATTCTACTCCATGAAGAGAATCGGTCCTCTTGGCTTGGTGCAATATCATGTGTTCCGGGTGCCTTAATAAGAAAGAGAAAAAGTCTTTAATGACTTTGGGAGGTAGAAGCCACATTTTTCTTTTGTACGGCTCTTTTGAGAGTTGTTGCAGCAGTAATAGACCGGTATTGGGTTATTCCTAGCTTAAATGAGAATTTTCTCTTAAGAAGGACTTTGGAAGAACTGACAACTAAAGAACCACTGTCCTGTGTTTTTTGAACCAGAAAAAGAACATATTTAGTTGTGCTGGGTTGTTAGAGAAGACTGACAGCTCTGAAAGAGAAGGTATGAGTGAAGAAGACCTAGGCCAAGTTCAGAGGGTAGTGTCCCCTCAGAGAGTTTCTATTTCTGATCTAAGACATAGGAGCAAAGATGTTGTTTGTTTATCCATAAGGCAGTGATGAACTTATAATTGGAGAAATCCTGCCCACCCAAAGACACAGTGCCAGAAATAACTGCCCCTTGCAAGTAGGACAGTCAGTCACTGCCAGCTTTGGAGAGAGAAACAGTCTTAATGGCAGTCTGTTCGGGGGGCCTCTGAAATGGCCTTAAGCAGTGGAATCAGTGTTCCAAAACTGTGCTCTCAGCACATTGAACAGGGGCACGGTATTAACTGTTGGAAAGCATAGCTTCTGACTGCAGAGTGAAGAGGAGATATCAGAGCCCTAGCTTGTACTCACCAGAGGAGGGGATGTCGTGCAAATAAAGACACAGTTGATGTATTTGGGAAGGAATAGAAAGAAAGTGCTACAGGTCCAGAATCAAAGGACACCATGAAAGTGCCATTTCTTGAGACACTTAAAACTCCTGGAAAATATAAACCAAGTAAAAAGGAGATGAATTTGTGCCTTTTCCATTTTATATATAGGAATCTTTAAATTTAGAGAAAGAGGAAATTGGTGCTATTAAACCGTATTAAGTTTTTTTAAGATTTATTTATTCATTTTAGAGAGGGGGGAGGGGCAGAGGGAGAGGGAAAGCAGACTCCCCGCTGAGTACAGAACCCCAACATAGGCTCATCCCAGGACCCTGAGATCATGCCCTGAGCTGAAACCCAGAGTCTGATGCTTAACCGACTGAGCTACCCAGGGGCCCCTAAACCGTATTAATTTTTAATACTTTACTTGAAAATATGTTTTAATCTATCTAGCCACATTGAGACTTTCCTTGAAAGCTGTAAATGACAGTAGCTCAAATATTTCATTCATTTTTGCTTTTGTTCTATCTCTTCCCCTTAATATCTTTAAAAAATGACAGGTAGAATAAATAAGTTTAAATGAGATCTTTATTTAATTTGCTTAAGGAAGCTGTTTAAAAATATGTACTGTTTTATCTTTTTTTGTGAAACATATACATAGAAAAGTGCATGATATATACATATACTGTTTAACAAATGATCATGAAGTGAACAGTGTAACTACTCCCAAGGTCAAAAAGTAGAACATATCTCTCGTGTCCCTCCCTGGCCAACTCCAGTTTGTTTGTCCTAAGGTAACAAAGTCACAATTAAATTCTTAAACACGTTCAGTGAAGATGCTTGTTTTGAATGATTACTTTGTTTCAAAGTATTAGAAGAGTATTGAAAAACTGAATTCATTTTTTTCCCTAGAGAAGTGAGATTGAGAACTATATAGTAATTAAAAAAAAAAAAAAGATATTAGGGACACCTGGCTGGTTCAGTCAGTAGAGCATGGGACTCTTGATTTTGGGGTCATGAGTTTGAGCTCCCCCGTTGGGTGTGAAGCCTACTTAAAAAAAGAAACACAGACATTAATGACTACAAAGAGAGACTAGACTAGTGTTTAGAAACTATATTATTTCTTCTCTTTTTTTTTTAGATTTATTTATTTATCTCAGGAAAATGCTCGAGCATGCACACACACGAGTGGGGGAGGGGCAGAGGGAGAGGGAAAGAGAGAGAATCTCCAGCAGACTCCCCTGCTGAGTACGGAGCCTGATGCCGGGCTGGATCTCACCACCGTGAGATCATGACCTGAGCCGAAATCAAGAGTTGGATGCTTAACCGACTGAGCCACCCAGGCACCCCAGAAACTACATTATTTTTAAGGACGAAAAGAAAACATTGTGTCTTTCATTATCCATATCCACTTCAATTTTTAGCCATATTATATATTGTTATTGAAGATTACTTCTTAGTCACATGGCTCTTTAGAATTCTTTTTTTCCCCCCAAAACTCAACTCTTTCAGAAAGGCTTTCTTTGGAAGTCTATCACTAACTGTTCCATCGCACTATTATATCAGGATAAACAATAGCAAATCGAATGTAGAATGCAATTATTGTCTCTCATTACCACAGTAGCTATGGTGTCATTTTTACTACCTGATATTTCTGCGACTTGTAATTGTTTTTGGAACGTGAAATTTTAATGTTTACATAAAATCAGATGTCACTTCCTCTCTAAGCTATTTATTCATATACACTATTTACACTTATTAAATTCCGTTCCCTTGGACATACTAGTATTCCCGTGATAGTTTTTGTCGATAGCATTGAAAGCAGTCACATTATTCTTGATAATCATGTGAAATAGGAAATGTGTTAGAGGAGCAAACATACAACTTTCTGAAGAATTTCACTCATCAAGTTAAGATGTTGTGGAAAAGGTCAGAGAATAAGAGAATCCATTGAAATGACATACACACACACACACACACATACACACATATATATATGTATATATATACATACTCAAACATACATATCTTCAATTAAGGATTGGAAGATAAAGTTAAAATCTCTGGCAAAGGTGAAGACATGGAAAATATGAGGGGAAAATGTGACAAAGAGGATCCTTAAGCTGTGTAAAAATTAACTATTAGGATTCTAAATGGAAAAGAAAAAGATTCTAAAAGGAGAATTACAGGTGAAAAAACAAAAAGATTTTCAAAGGAGAAAGTAGAGCATGAGTTCTTGAACTTGGATGCAGGAGGCTTTAGACTGGGAGTGTCCCCAGGCACCTGGCAGTTGCAAAGAAGAATCCTCTCCAGAAGACAGTTTCATCACCCTCCACCAAATGATATTCCTCCAAGGAACTTTTCCCCCCAAATGGCCAGTACACAAAGATAACTGGGCCTGTGAGGAGACCGCTCCCCATGAGCAAACAGACATCTCAAAATTCAAAGACACGAGATACTGGAGTTATGAGACTTAGGCTGAAAACAGCTATGTTTACTGTGTTCAGAGAAATTAAAAGCCAAGCTTAAAATTTTTTATCAGATAATTGGGAACTGTTACAAAAACAAAGTGACGTAGCAGTTTTAAAAACCAAATAGAAATGCTAGAATGGTAGAATGCAGTCTCTGAAATTAGGAGCTCAGTGGCTGGGTTTAGCAGCAAAGTAGACATAGCTAAAGAGATGGAGTGGGCTGGAAGTTGAGTCAGAAGAAATCATCCAGAACCTTGCATGGATAGAGAGAAAGGTAAAAATTGTAGCTGAGGGGATAAGAGACATGTAGGACAGAGTGAGAAGATCTAACTAACCTGTGTTTGGTCAGAGCCCCAGAGGGAGAGGAGAGAGAGAACAGAGCAGAGCTGATGAAAGACCTCAACTCACTGATAAAGGAGCACAGGAGTCCCCAACAGAAGTTCTGTGAAGCGAGCTTATATTGTACTTTTCTTTCCTACAACTTGTGACTACATCACAGACAACTTAATGAACTACTTGGCCCCCAGCAGTTTTTAAACTGAATTGGGGCACCTGGATGGCTCAGTCGGTTAGCATCTGCCTTCAGCTCAGGTCATGATCTCAGGGTCCTGGGATCGAGTTCCGCATGGGGCTCCTTGCTCAGTGGGGAGTCTGCTTCTCCCTCTGTGATCTTTTTAGCTCTCACTCTCTTTCAAATAAATAAATTAAAATCTTAAAAGATTTTATTTGAGAGAGTGAGTGTGCGCGCATGAGACTGAGAGAGAAGGAGAACACGAGCAGGGGCAGTGGGAGAGGGAGAAGCAGACTCCCCACTGAGCAGGGTCCTGGGGCTCCATCCCAGGACCCTGGGATCATGACTTGAGCCAAAGGCAGACGCTTAACCAACTGAGCTCCCAGGCGCCCCTAAATAATTAAAAATCTTAAAAAAAAATAAACTGAATGGCTGGAATTTGTTGGCAGTACTTACATTACAGAGAACAAAAAACAAAACAGGAAATTCAGCTAAAGAATGTGTTTCTTAAAGTCAATGATAAAAACAAGAAAGAAGGATAAAAGGTATCCAGGAATTCTTTTTACTATTCTTATAACTTTGCTGTAAATCTGAAACTGTCAAAATAAAAATTTCTAAAAGAAGGAAAGACAGACATGCACTTAGGAGGGGGTTAGGACGCTAGCCATTTGTTGCGTATATATGTTTTTTAAATAACTGGCTTCCAGAAGAGTTTATTGAAGTCTTGGCTATGTTTTGTTTCAGTGTTTAAGATAGTTACAGCTTTTATTAATTGTTGATCTTACTGCAAAAATTGGGCCATTTGATTTCAAAGGGTGTAAAAGTTTAAGGAACGACTTTCTGTTTAGAATGTTTCATATTAGAGTAAGCTAGGAAATAGCATCTTTCATTAGAGTGTTTTTTGTTTGAAGAAATGAGAGTTCATTTCTCTAAAAAGCCATTCTTCCTGCTGTCATCCTTTTCAAACTATCCCCTATTTAATTCCTTGAAACCTAGCTCTCACCTCTATTGTTGAACTGAAACAACACTGTAAAAGGTCACCAGTGGCCCCTGTTTGTTTAGTGCCTTGACTCACTTTTATTCTTTCCCAGTAACCACACTGAGAGTATTAAGCCTTTTTCTCCTTCAGATGTTCTCTTCTCTTGGCTTCAGTGGCCATTGGCTCTCCTGGGTTTTTTTCCCTGCCCCTGAATCTACTTTTTTTTTTTTTTAATTCACTGCCTTGTAGGGCTGCTTTTAAGGTTTTGTCCTTATCTCTCTGTTTCTCTTTTACTGCAGTCTTGTTATGTGCAAATTCTACTCATTCTTCAAATACAGATAGTGCCTCTATCTGTATGGGGAAGACCATCCCAGTCGCTGACACTCTTCCCTCCTCTCCTCACCTTGATCGTGCAGAGACCCGTCGTGTGCTCCCCAGTATTTAGCAGTGTTCTTGCACCTAGTGAGCACTCCGCCAGCTTTTCCCGATTGATGGACTAAGACTGTTTTTCACAGTAATCAGATTTTGGAGGAGAAGAAAAAGATTCTCTGTTTGCCAAAGGGGATAGTTGTTAAGCCCATCCTTGAGATTGTAAACTCTTAGAGCAGGGGCCAGCAAACCATAGTCTGAGGGCCTAATACATCCTGCCCCCTGTTTTGCATATGGCCCTCAGACTGTGAATGTTTTTTTATGTTTCTTAATGGTTGGAAAAAAATCAAAAGAAGAGTAATATTTCAGGACGTGTAAAAATCATGTAAAATTCAAATGCCAGCATCCATAAATAAAGTTTTATTGGCACACAGCCACCCTGACTTGGTTGTGCACTGACTGCTTCAGTGCTGCAGGGCCAGCGTTGAGAAGTTGTGACAGACGCCATATGGACACCTCGCCCTTTATGGGAAAAGTTTGCTGACACCTAAGTGGTTAGAGTTTAGTTTAATTTTCTTTTATTTCACCCAAAACAACTTCTTTATGATTAGATATGATGCTCAGATTTAATAGACCCTCAAGATATACTAATTATGTCATAAATAGTTAATAGTCAATCCTATTGAATTTCTGTTTACTTGAGTCTTTTCTAGCAAATGTTTATTTTTAAAGATTTTATTTATTTGAGAGAGTGAGAGCACAAGTGAGAGAGAGAGAACATGAGGAGGGGAGGGGCAGAGGGAGAGGGAGAAGCCGACTCCCCCCTGCAGGGCTCGATCCCAGGACCCATGACCTAAGCCAAAGGAAGACGCTTAATCGACTGAGCCACCCAGGAACCCCTGTTTATTTATTTTTTAATGAGTTTACTAAATTCAAGAAAAAGAGAGCCCCAAATTAAATATACCTATAACTCATAACTCAGAATCCTCTGTTAATAAGTGAAGTTCCTTTTTCAGTTAAATTTGATTGCAACTTTAATACTCCACATAGCAAGATTCAGTTGATATGGATCATAATGAACTTGAATTTACACTTAACCTCCTTTTATTTCAGAATCTATCCAAGAGTAATTTTATGTTTCTCTGTGGTACACAGTCATTAACTTGAAAGATGAACAATGATTTCTTTTGACATTTCATTTATGCCTTATTACAGAATATATTAATAAAAATTATTGAATGAAAAATAAAGAACACTGCTCTTGTAAATAAATTGTGCAAATTTTATAATTAGCATGAATAGCAGAAAGATACAGAGTTTAAGAGCAAACCTGGGACAACACATCTTGCCAAAATACGGCCACTATTATTTTGCTGTTAGTGATAAAATATGGCTCCGCCTCCATTCTTGATGGTTGAAAAACAAAACTCAATGAAAATGGGAGATTTCAGGAAATCATTAGGGGCTTTTTCACATTTTGCTAGTAATAGAAATAACATACTGTATATGAGGAGACATAAACTACGTCTGCCAGGTGGTTGGGCAGTTTTTTCAAGCATCGGAGATAAAAGTGCAGTTTGAAATGCTTCATTCTGGTTTTATAGGGTCCTATTTTAGGCTGTTGGGTCGGGCTGGGAGCCAGGGGAAAGATTCATATCTAAGCAGTATTTTACCAAACTTTTCCTCTGCTTTTATGTGTCACTTTGCCTGGAAAGCAAAGTCTTAAAACACTAATGAGGGCAACCAAAGACATGACTGTCAGTGAGGTGAAACCATCGTTAAAATGAAACTAGAAAACGAGCACTTGGCTGATTTTTGATAGAGCCAACATCCATTCTAGAATGATGCTCTTTCTCTGGCCTGTTGCTGTCTGTTCGTACATGACGGGGGTTTTTTTTTTCCCGTTCACTCTCTTTTGAATTTATGTTTATTGGTTATTCATCTTTGCGGTGGTACTGGAATACTTGTATGTGTTGTCTTGGCTGAGGCAGGGGATGATGGGTTTGGAAGGGTCTAACCTGCACAGTGACAAGGTAGAGGCCATGGTTTGGCAAAGATGGTGACAATAGAAAATAAGTATTTCCTTGAATATCTGCTGTGTATAAAACACTAAGCTAGACTCTTGGTGTATTTGGGGTGGGGAGAGAATAAATGCTCTGATGTCTTTGGTCACAGGATTACATTCCTGTGAACTCTGAACAGAGTGCCTGTTACTGTTGTGGGAAATAGTCATCTCTCCTGTGTAGTCATTTCTAGGGATCCAGTCATATCATTTGGGATACGGTTCACGAATGAAGTGAGTTGAGTTATGGCTCATTTGGGGTCCATTGTGTTTTTTTTAAATTGCGGTAAAATATACATAAGATTTCCCATTTTAACCAATTTTAAGTGTATAATTCAGTGTCTTTAAGTGCAGTTCACATTGTTGTGCAACCATCGCCAGCGTCCATCTCCAGAACTTTCTTATCATCCCAAATTGAAAATCGACACCCATTAAACAGTGACTGCTCATTCTCTCCTCCCCTCAGCCCCTGGCACCCTTCAGTCTGCTTTCTGGCTTTATGAATCTGACTGCTGTAGGTATCTCATATAAGTGGAATCATACAGTATTTTGTCCTTTTGTTTCTGGCTTATTTCAGCTACGTGTTTTCAAGGTTCATCAATGTTGTAGCATGCATCAGGATTTTGTTTCTTTTTAAGACTGAATAATAGCCCATTGTGTATATATACTCCATTGTGTGTTTTTAGCTACAGTGTAGACAAACCAGTAGCCGAATATAAATCTGTATCCAGAGATGCTAACGGGGCACTGTCTTCTTTAAAGCAGCCTGTTGTTGAGAGACCAGACCAAATGGAACCAAGTTCGATTGGGTGGCGTGGTGCCAACGATGTCTAAGTGTTATTAGAGGACACTGCTGTGAAGAGATCAAAGAAACAAGAGTGAAATCCACTATGCCAGGAAACTTATTAAGTTGATGACTAATTAAGAAACAATGTCCTCTTTCCTCTATCCCAGTGATGAAACAATTTTACAATTCATGCTGAAATGCAAGCATTATTATGACAAATTAAAAGTGAAAACACAGGGTATAAGTCAACCAGAACACCAATTCAAAGTTTACTCCCTCAGTTGTAGGTTAAAACATCGATACCACTTTCTTAAACTGTAGGGGTCTTGTTCTTGTAATTCCTCAGGTGTGGTGGGGGGATGAAATCGTATCCCACTTCCAAGCCGTTTTGCCTATTTGACGTACAGCCCTTTGCAGAGGGGAGGGAGGCCATCTGAACTGGATTATAGACAACCAGGTGCGTGTCTTGAGTAATGCTGCAGTGGTGCTACTGGGGCAGGTTCCCTGGGGTTCTGACAGAGGACGCAGTATCTCCTGTCTCCCTCTCTAATAAGATGACTTCGTTGAAAATCCAAGGTCCCATGCGTTCCCCTCTCTCCCCTCTTCCAGGGAGCCGTCACCACCCCAGCTATTATTTGGACAATTGTTACTTCTATGTACGGGTACTCCTGCCATTGTCAGATGTTGTTGAGGGGCATCTGGTTTGCTCTTTAACTTCTGGATGCTGTTCTCATGGTAGAAAAGTGGGAATGGAGCTGGGCCGAGCCTGATGGCCTTGTTTTCTCTCCTCTCACTTTGTTCTCTTTCTGAATTTGCTGCTTGGCACAGTAGTCAGCCCCTTTATGCCCAGCCTCCCTCAGGCCACGTGCCTGGAGACTGCCAGGCCAGGAAGAAGCCGTCTCTGCTCCTGTCCCCAGTGCTCCCTTTCAGCGGTTTCTTTCTGCTGACTTGCACTTCCTGTCTGATACATAATACAAGATCAAACATCTTCTGTTGCATGTGTGTGAGGGACAGTTATGAATAATACTGGAAGGAAGATGACCAGACTGAAAATAAAAGAGTGGTGACCTATTTGAATGAGCATGAAGAGGCCTTCCGAGGGAAAGGACTTATCTACAGAAACATTACCTAGATTCATCCTGAAAGGACATTTACGGGGGGGGGGGGGAGGGGGGGCATGGAAGGGTCTCTGCTAGCCCGGAACCACTAGGGGCAGTTTTGCCCTGCTGACGCAGTACTATCCATGCCCCGAGGCAAGGCGAGGGGAGGCGAGGCTTTCACTGGAACCCACCCCTGACTCGAATTCTACCTGCTGCTTCGGAATGGGGCACGGCAAGCTGTTGTGTGCCGAGGTTAGGTCTAGGCTCAGCGGCCATGTCAGCTTGGCTTCTTCCCCCTTCCTTCCTCCTACCTCCCCCTCCCACATTTTTTCTTGCTGCTTTTTGTAATTAAACGGCTCTGCAGGGAGGGGAAGTCCCTTGGCGTTTTGAGTATTGAGGTGCTCAGCAGAACTGCCTGGCATCCTGTTTGTGTATAGCTGTTTTAATTCACTCTCTAATAGGTCATTTGGCCTTACCAGCGGAGTCTTAAACTAAACTCGATAATCCTTATGTCAGCAGTGAGGCTCAGGCCGCACATCTGAAAGTGCAACGCTGAGTGGTTATTTGAGGGAGGTGTTGAAGCCTTTATTCCCTGGCTCTGTTCATCTGGCTTCTGCCTGGTGCCTCCTTAGGTCGTGCCGTGAGCATTCTTTCTGCTCACGGCAGCTAAGACAGGCGGGTGGTTTGGGAGAGCAGAGTGAATGAAGGACTTCCATGTTCACGTCCCCATTCCGTGTAAGGAGCCTCATACTGTTCATGTGCCGTTTCAGTCACTGGAGACGGGACCTGTGCCCCGGGGACAGGCCAGCCTTTGGTACTCCTTTAATGGAGACGCTGAGGAGTTGAAGAGTGGCAGCTGGTCCACTGGTTTCCTGCCTTCTTGCTACTTTCCTGATGCAGGCAACTGATGACGTCAGGAGCCACTCCTCCCACAGTCTGGCCTTCACCTTGCTCCTTGGATGTACAGTGCTCCAGGCCTTTCTGGAAGTACATTGTGTCCTCTTTTTATTGGCTATTATTAGCTATTGGCTCTCTTGCCACTTGATCACTGCAACTTGAGGTTTCAGATTAAAAGTGGCATCTTGGGCAGAGTTAGGGCTGTATTTGGAGATAATTCTAGGAGAGTAAGTACCTGCCAGCCACATTGTCTTTTATTCTGAAATAGGTATTCCTATTCCAGTCTTTCTTTATTCTGAAGGCAATGTTCCTATGCCAGTCTTTAAAAATACTATAGCCCTGTGAGACCAGATGATGACTGCAGAGACTCAAAGCTGTCAGAGTTCCTGTTAAACCTTTTCCTTTTTTTCTTTAAAGGAAACTTGCTTTTTGGTTCCTCTAATGATGCATTATGGTTATAGGCCATAAGTGATGATTATAATCAGAGCTCAAAATTCCATCTTATAATTTATCTTGCTGCAGCACAGCACGTCCTTGTAAAGCATCGGCTCTGTTTAAAGATGGAGAGATTGGGGGAAAGAGTGGCTCTGTGGTCATCAACAGGAAAGCATTAAAGTCTCATTTGCCCTAAGAACCATCTTGACCTCTCTTTCAATAGAAAAGAAGTTTCTGTCTCTGGTTTTCAGGGGAAGTTGTGTGTGTTTTGTGTATGTGTAGAGGAACATGGCTTAGTATGAATAGGCTCAATTGTGTTCTTTTGTGATCTTTAGAAAGAATACATATGAGTACAGTCTTTATGAATATCTTAAAAGGAGATGGGAGACTTTTTTGACCCCTGGATGTGTTGGATCTCCATTTTCCTTCTTGTCTTCATATCTCCTACATTTACTGTCTTCAGAAGTGATGTCCCACGTAGCCAGAAGAAGCGTGCAAGGTACAGAAAGACTTGAGAATTTGAATTGCACGGTATCTTTGCAGAAATTCCGAATCATTTTTTTTAGGTTAGGGGGATTTTAACAAAACTTTGAAACAGGGGCGCCTGGATGGCACAGCGGTTAAGCGTCTGCCTTCGGCTCAGGGCGTGATCCCGGCATTATGGGATCGAGCCCCACATCAGGCTCTTCTGCTATGAGCCTGCTTCTTCCTCTCCCACTCCCCCTGCTTGTGTTCCCTCTCTCGCTGGCTGTCTCTATCTCTGTCAAATAAATAAATAAATAAAATCTTTAAAAAAAAAAAAACTTTGAAACAAAACTTATTTGTGGAAAAACCCCTTATTTGTGATCCTAATTCTAAGTGAGATTAGTACTGTGACACATGTAGAGCTGTGATACTGTTCAGGTCTTTTATCATTTTAGTCTGTTGTCCATTACTTTCTGTCTATGACCGAAAGTCTTCATCTTGCGCGTGGAGGCCAATTTCATGAAGAACACTTCTGAAATATACTGTTATTTGTTTTGTTGCTTTTCAGTTAGGATCTTCCAAGGGCTGTGATGATAGCTTTTCACATTATTAGTTTCTCATTCCAGGCCACAGAACCCAGTCTTTGTGGATTGATTGCATACACGTGGCCTGCCGCTCTTGGCGTTCTTTGGCACAGATTTGTTATTCAAATTGTGATGCACATAACACACCACCTTGTGGATGTGGCCTTCTACCGGCCTGTGTTCTGGGCCTGGGCCTGGCATCTCTTAAATTTGCATCCCAATATTAGTGGTCCTAGCCTGCCTGGTTCTTTTCTTTTAAATAATAAAGCTCAGCTCTGGTGTGCATCACAGCAATTTTTTGAAGGGTTAATGAGCTTTCTGAGATACTTTTAGATCCTTAGAGGAAAGGTGTTATTTAACCACAGCAAGGCTTCATGCTGGGAATGCTTTTCTACAGAGCTCTGCGTGCTTGTCAGACTCTGTTCCATTCATCCTCATCCCTGGTAGGGAGGTAGGGGGGTAAGCATTGTTATTAAGTACAAAATAGTGTTATTTACTGTTACTTTTATCTGTAACCTGGGGAGTAATTGTAAGAAACAGAACTTGGTAAAACAGCTTATGGAAGAAAAACACTGGGAAAACCTCAAAGTGTCATGCACTTGATATTCCTGTTTCTTCTACTTTGGGTCTCAAAAGTCTGCGTGCCGCACATGAAAACAATAGGGAGCATCCCTTCCTCTGGAGAAATGGGACCCAGTATGTCCTTCTAAATACTTGCATTAATTGAACACCAGTATTTATTTCCAGTTGTACTACTTTATGTTCTGAGGGTTAGTTTAACTCAAATATACCGGGAATGATTATACATTTCACAGGACTTAGATACTTGGGGTCTTTATTTTGGAGTTTGAAACGAATTTCCTCTCGGTGAAATCAGAGGAAACTGCCGTGTTGGATGGCAAAGAGCTCACTGAGCCCTCCCATTCCAAAAATTAGATTTCTATAAAGGAGAGATCTTTTGAGAGAGGGCCACCCCGTTGTCTAAGAAGAAAGAGAGCAAGCCTCATTTGGGAAGCCGCATGGGCAGAGACCCCCAGCAGGTTTGTCACTATACTGTTGAGGACTGACCATTCATTCCGTTTCCTGGCTTGAGGTCACAGGTACAAGAAGGCTCCTCTTCACCCTCTTTCCCACCTATGCCTGAGATTGTTAGTCTCATCTTTGCAGCCTAGTTACACGTGGAGTTATTTCTGGTCGTTGGTGGTTGTGTCACAGGGCCTGGGAGGAAGAAGTAGAAGGTCTGAAATGAATGCAAGGAAAAATGACCACAGTTAGCCCTGAAATCTCACTGTTTGTTTTCTTTCAGTGTATACCATGACATCGCTAGAAATCAATAATTCCCTCTGTGTTCTCTGTAGGAAACAAACACGAACAAACTAAGAAATGATAGGCTTCACAGATCATGTGAACAGGGGACAGCAGGATGGTTGGATTTTATCTGGTACATCTCTGTCAGGGAAGCCTTGGTTTTGACCCGTAAAAAAGACAAATTTCAACTGAGTAAATTTAAAGATTTGCTTGACTTAGATGATTCCTGAATCTGGCAGCATTCTGTCTTAGCAGATAGAAAGGAGCTCAAAGGAGCTGTGCCAAATGAAAGGCTTTTATAGGAAGAATGGGGGTAGAAAAAGGAAGTTTCCAGCAAGAAGTGGTTTGTTTCAGGTAAGGTCACCTTCCTTTAGGGGAGGGCAGGTGTCTCTCAGGCAGATGAGCTCACCATTGCTGACCAGGGAATTCCAGACCGGTGAAAGGTCACATTCCTGGGAGAGGCTGAAAATCCAATTAGGTTAGATATTAAGTCTTGGTTTGCTGATGTGGGGCTTAGCACAGGTGACTCCATTTGGGGCCTGTTTTTATTTTTATTTTTAACAGACCCAAACCTTTCATTTTGATGGTTCACATTTCTCCCTTTACTTGGTGAAAGGGAAAGTTTATTCTGTTTTCTAAAGATACTGTGAGTATTCAATAAAGGACAGCAGCTCTGTGCACAACAGTTTTCAAACGTCATATTTATACTTTTTTTTATAAAAGATTTTATTTATTTGAAAGAGAGATAGCAAGAGAGAGCACGAGCAGGGAGGGGAAGGAGAAGCAGTTTCCCTGCAAGCAGGGAGCCCGACTTGTGTCTCGATCCGAGGATCCTGAGATCATGACCTGAGCCAAAGGCAGACAGTTAACCGACTGAGCCACCCAGGTGCCCCTCAAACATCATATTTGTACTTACTTAGATTTTAAATTTTTTCTTTTTCTTTTTTTTTTTTTTTAAGATTTTATTTATTTATTTGACAGAGAGAGACAGCGAGAGAAGGAACACAAGCAGGGGGGATGTGAGAGGGAGAAGCAGACTTCCCACCAAGCAGGGAGCCCAAGGCGGGGCTCATCCCAGGACCCTGGGATCGTGACCTGAGCCGAAGGCAGGCTTTTAACGGCTGGGCCACCCAGGCGCCCCTAGATTTTAAATTTTCTTTTAAAATTTTCCAAATTGGTACTTACTCCTTGCAGGTAGTATCCCAAATATTTGACGTTTTCAATCCTAATTTTATTTCCTTATCAAATATTTGCAGTTTTGTGTAGCTGTTCATTGTTATGTTCCTTCACAGCAGGCTTTTTAAAAAATGCTGGCTTCCAGCAGAACAGGGCTGTGTGTGTGTGTGTGTGTGTGTGTGAGAGAGAGAGAGAGAGAGAGAGAGAGAGAGAGAGAGAAATGCTTTCAGAAAGAAAATGGTTTAGGTTTCAAAATACCCAAAGGATTTGTTGTAAAACAACAGTGAGGAGAAAAAACTCAGCATGATTTAAATACCTTGACAGGATTCTTTTTTAATTTAAATTTTTCCCAAACAATAGACCTCTTTGCTCTTCATGAACTACTTTACTCTAGAGAGAGCAACCAAGTTTCTTTTTTCTTTTTATACTTGAAGCTTTTCCCTCTTTCCCCTTTCAGGTACCTAATTTAAATGGAGCCCCTCATGCTCATTTTCATCCAGGATTCAAGTAAAATTCTTCCAGCTGAACTAGAGCCATCCGATTCTTATACCAGGTTCCAGATAAGAGGTGGCAGGCAAAGTAGGAGTTGTTGCTGCCTTCTAAACTTCAGGTTCAGCTGTAAAATGGGAATTAAGAATTAGTATCTGCTGCTTAGGGTTTTGAAGATGCAGTCAGATAGTCACGTGGAGCCCACAGCGTAATGCCTGGCACACATGCCCAATAAGTTGGCAACAATCTTTATTTTATTAGCGTTGCTGTCAGTACTTAGGTATGTATTGCTCACTCTGCTCTTTTAATATACATTTAATACTACTGGCATTAGTAGCTGTGTTAAAAATCTCCTGTTACAATACATTTGAGTTTGCAAAAATTTAAGTCGACCTGGTAAAAACCATGCTAAGCAAAGTCAAATGACAAACGGGGCGGGCGCTGTATTGGAATTCATAACGTAGACAAAGGGTTCATTTCCTAATATATAAAGTACTACTACTCAATAAAAAAACGAACAGTCGTAAGGCTTTTTATAGTGATATTTTCCCATTTAACTGTGCTACAGATTTCATGTCGTGAGTACATATACTCAGAACAAAACAGGAAAATCCTAGGTTGGAGGGGGGTTGGGACACATCTAGCCAAAGAAGTGTCCATGAGAGTGTGAACAGACCTGACATTTTTGTTTGTTTTTCCCCATAAAGTAGCTCCCTCTCAGAAATGTTCTGTCACTGTCAGCGGTACCCTCATATTTACCCTGTCACCCATGATTTTCTCATCTTCTTTTCCTGGTTCCCCCACACCCAGAAAGTCACAGAGTCTTTTCTGAATTTCATTCAGAGTAGTTCACATCTGCTCCAGTCTTTCCAGGCCTGCAACTACTATTTTAGTCAAAAAGACACTCAATATCTGACTGAACTACTGCCCTGGTTTCCCTTACTTTCCCTCGGTCCCTCCTCCTGATGCCACAGTATACCACATCCCGTTCAGGTTCCCTAGAACAGGGTTTTCATGTTGGGCCACCACCCTGCTCAGAAGCCTGCATTCATTCCCTACCATCTAGAATGGAGTCCGACTTCTGAACCCGGTCCTCGGGAGGTTTGTGTGATTCACTGTCCTTATGTCTCTAGCTTTACTTGGTCTTTCTCACTATGACTCTTTAGGGACCCTCTAAACACCTAACCTGGTCTGCTTGGCTGGCCCACCGTGCCCAGTTCTGCCTTCACGTGGCCTCGCTCAGCTCCCGTCTTCTCCATCCCGATGGCTGTCCTAGGTGCCCAGCCTTCGGCACCCATTGTTTTCTTGCCTCGATGCATGTACTGGTTGTCTGGACGTCCCCTCTCACGTTTCACCTTTGCCACCTATGTTGTTTTAGGTAAACTTTTTCACTGAAGTAGAACATAATCCAGAGGTGCACAGATCACAGAGTAAATCAGTAACTTTTCACAAGGTGAACACACCCATGTCCTCGAAGTTCCTCACTTCTGATTCGTACCGTATCTCCCTAACTAGATGGTAAGCACTTGAGAGACAGAACCACATCGTATGCCGTTGCATGAAAACGCATCACATCAGGTGCTCAGTGACATTCCAGATCAGGAATTTGAGCTAAGAAAGGGGTCTAGGCTTTGACAAATAAGAAACACAAAGAAATTTAAAGAAGTATATGAAATTTCCATTGCTAACTACAAATTCTTTCTTAACAACTAGTTACAGTTGAGATATGATTAGAGGTAATGTAATTTTGATGAGTCCTGTTCAAGGGTTTCAAGGTGATGACTTGTAGGTAAGACCTTTAAATCCAGTCTGAACAAGGCAATGTCATAGCTTTCTCTTTTCAGATAAGGTACACAGACTTGTACAACATTAGTTTTTGTTGACATTCTCTCCAGCAAATATTTATTGATCATACACAGTCTATTAGGTACGGTTCCAGCATACAGTGGTATTCAGCTATGAATAACATAAAAGATCCTTCCTCTATAGAGCTTATATTTTAATGAGTCACTAGAAATAATTGATAGAACTAAAGGAAAGGCTTAAGACTAAAGATACATAACAAGGCCTAAAGAATACAAAAACGGTGAAGAATTGTTACGAAATCTTCGTTGACATACAGAGAGAATAAGAGCACGGAGATAGGAAGGGCTAAAGGAAGATCAGCTCTGCACTCGGGACTTCTGGGTAAGAAAGCCATTTGTGACATTATCAAAGGTATGAAAGAAGATGGCAACTCAGAAAGGTAAACTAAGTCTAGGGTTAAGGAGAGCAGAGAGATGTCAAAAGCATCATAGGAAATACTTCATTTTCAGCAGCGCTTTACAGTTTACAAGGAAGGGACTTGGGCTTGTTCATCCTACCGGATCTTGGCCACTCTGGTCGTGTACAGTGGGCAGTATCCCGCACGCGCTGTCACGCCACTCCCGTGTGCGGGCGTGAGTGTAGACTGACTTCAGTCTACTGACTGTATTTACTATTTACTTTACACCTGAAGCATGAGGAGCTCCCTGGCAGGTCGTGCCATCCGGAGGTTATCAACAGAAGGCTAAGTGAAGTCAGAGGCCGATCACCTGCCAGCTCCGAGCCGTGGCTCCAGCGCTGGGAAACCTAGGCACAGGGAGTGGAAGGTAGAGGACCCCTCGGCTGCTAATCCTGAAAAAGTAACTTGTTGAAAGTACTATGAGTTCTCTTTTAGTTTTGTTTTGTCTTGTCCTTTATTGCCCCTTTGGTTATATCTTTTTTGTACCTAGAAGGCTTCAGTTTGCAAAGCTATAAGTCTGCCAGTCATGTTGACATGGCTTTCACTTCAAATTAAGGTTCAGCAAAGGGATTAGCAGATAACCGTGTCGGGCTGTATTTCTTTACACAAAAGGGTGGATATGGTTTGAATAGGCTGCCGAAGCCAGGAAGAGAAGTTAATTGTGTAAATCAATGAGGCAAGAGCTGATCACCTTTCTGAAAGACAAGACCATGCAGCATACAACCTCTAAATAGATCTTTGGGGTCAAGTTGATGTCAGGTGGAAGAATCAATATTTACTGAGCTTTATAAAGTTAGCCTTAATGAACCCCAGGCATTTTGCTAGGCTGCTAATTGCAGGAAGAGGAAAGGCGACAGTGACTGAAGTCCATGGCTATGGAGCTTGTATAAAAATAAGTGCAGAGACAGTCACTTGCTCATGTGCAAAGGGCCCACCCTAGGTTCTACCCAGGCATTTGTTGGGTATGTGTGTGGAAGGGCTGGCTTTCTTGGGATTTTACTGACATTTTAAGAAATGGCAACTCTTGCATCCTAACAGAAGAAGGTGAGCCCTTTACACTTGGACACCGTTATCTAAGCAGTTAATTTTCTGAGATGAGTTCTTTATTTTTTTTTTTTTAAAGATTTTATTTATTTATTTGTCAGAGAGAGAACACAAACAGGGGGAGTGGCTGGCAGAGGGAGAAGCAGGCTCCCCAGTGAGCAAGGAGCCCGATGCCGGAGTCGATCCCAGGACTCGGGGATCATGACCTGAGCTGAAGGCAGATGCTTAACCCGCTGAGCCACCCAGACGCCCATCTGAGATGAGTTCTGATGTCATTTTTGGATTCTGCCTTATAAACGTGCTAATCACGAGGGCAGGTCCCTCTCAGAATATAGCTCATCCCTTCCTCTGACACACTTGAAAGCTTTTAAAGTAAAGAATTGTAGTAAAGTGCGTTTACTTTAGGATGCTGGCTTCCATCCAAATTGAGTAAAAGGTTTTTGATAAATATTATCATTTGCACGTGTGATATCATCCAGTGGAGGGCTGTTTGGTAGGCCTCACGGGGTTGGCAGAATCACTGGTGGCTTAGGAGCCTTATCTTCTATTTATTTTAGTGGGTGCTTCTACCGAATGTTGTTCACTAGGTAGAGGAGTGTCCTGTGTCACATTTTATGATGGTCCTGTGGAGTCAGGAACTGGACGTCATCAAGCAGCTTCGTTAGGTGCTGTGAGTCAGAGTGTGGCCCCGGGATGTTTGTTACAAGTTCTCGGTCATGTGCGGTTAGTAGATAAATTTTGGAACTGACTTTTCAGCCCTCTTTCCTTAGTGTCGTCTATCAGAGGAGGCTTTAAAATTCACCAGAGAGAAGAGCTTCTGTTCTCTTCTCACTCCCACTCCCATCCCTTCTCTCCAGGATTGTTTTTCAGAATAAATACTGAAAGGAAAAAGCATGAGAAAGGTTTGTTGGGATTGTCGTAGTGTTTTTGCAAGAGAATCTGATGCTTGCTATTTTTATCTGTAATTTTCTTTGAATATTCATCCTGGGTTTGCGTTCTTTCTTTTCAGCTGTTTGAGAACTTCTGCTTCGGTACCCTGAAGCTCAATTCAATTCACATCTCTCAGAGGTTCACCGTAGACAGCTTTGGGAACTACGCCTCCTGTGGGCAAGTTGACTTCTCCTGAGGTGGATCTTGGGAAGCGCTAGAGGTTGGAGTCCTCCCAAGGTGCCAAGGGAAAGCATCTTCGTTTGAGTTACTGAAGAGGGATGTCGAAATTCGGATGGTGACTTTCTTGGGTGGTTCCCCACACAAACCAGGGTCTCTAATGGTTGTCCACAGTCCTCAAACTGTCAGCCAAGGTGGTTGGGGGCACAGGGTGGTTCTGTAACCCTTGGCTTGTTCATCTTTCGCAGTGTCTACCTCTTTCTTTCTGAAGTTCTTGTCTGGAAATGTACGTCTCAAGCCCCACCGGAGCTGAGATTCACGTTGTTTCTTACACACCTACTGATTATGCTCCAGCCATTAAACTCTTTCATGTTAATACTTTAAAAGAGAATTAAAGACTTGGTTTTGTTACTCTCTCCACCTAAATCAAATGTCTACAGTTTTAGAAGGTTTGGTTTTTACTTCCCTTTATACCTTAACTTTTTTGGGGAAGATTTTATTTATTTATTGTAAAGAGAGAGAGAGAGCGGGGGAAGGGGCAGAGGGAGAGGGAGAGAGAGAATCCCAAGCAGACTCTGCGCTGAGCACGGAGCCCAATCTCACGACCCTGAGATCATGACCTGAGCTGAAATCAGAAGTCGGACGCTTAACCCACTGAGTTACCCAGGCACCCCTGTACTTTAACTTTTTTTTTTTTTTAAGAGTTTATTTGTTTGAGAGCAAGAGAGAGCTAGAGCGCACAGGCAAGAGAGCACACGAGTGGGGGAGGGGAGGAGAGGGAGAAGCAGACTCCCCACTGAGCAGGGAGCCGGATGCTGGGTTCCATCCCAGGACCCTGGATCACGACTGAGCTGAAGGCAGATGCTTAACCAGTTGGGCTACCCAGGCGCCCGTGTACCTTAACTTTTCATCACTACCCAGAATTTCTTTTTTAGTGTGGTACAAACCACACAACATAAGGTTTACCATTTTAACCGTTTGTTAGCGTACAGTTCAACATTGTTAAGTATACTCACATTGTTCTGAAACAGCTCCAGCACTTGCTCGTCTTGCAAATCTGAAACTATACCCGTTAAACAACTCCCCATTTCCCTCTCCCCCAGCTCCCTGGCAGCCACCCTTCTACTTTCTGTGAATCTGACTACCGTAGATACCTCATGTAAGTGGGATCTTACAGCATTTGCATTTTTGTGACTGGCTTATTGCACTTAGCGTAACTTCCTCAAGGTTCATCCATGTTGTAGCACGGATGCTACATTCTTGTCAGAATTCCCTTCCTTTAAAGAAGGCCAAGTAATACTCCATGGTACGTGTACAGCACGCTTTGTTTATCCATTCAGCCGGCCCTGGGCCCTTGGGAATATAGTGCTCTATGAACATGGCGTGGAGGGATCTCTTCGTGATCCTGGTTTCCGTTCATTTACTACTCAGGATTTTATCCTTATCACAATAAAAGTTTGTATCTTTTACTCTGGTCCTCTTTCTTCTGAAGTTGGCACCCTTTTATGTTTAATAGGTTCCCGTTCCTTACCTTACCCTACCGTCCAGCCTTCCCAGGCCACTGACGGAGTTACAGTATCATAGGTCTTTTATAGTTACTTCTTAGGGCCGCAGCAGAAGAAACAGTGACAGTATGGGTAGGAGGATGCAGAGTTCCCTGGGGCAGGGTCAGCTGCAGAAGGTCCTCCTTCCTTTCTGCAGACCAGGCCAAGGGGGCTCCCAGCACAGCTCCCCACCCCCAACCCATCAGTCCGGCCACATGCTCTGCTGGGGAGCTCCAGCCTCGTGCCCACCTTCATCTCCTTCTGTTCACATCCCTCTCCCTCCATGTCCCCTCTTTCTTCCCTTATTTCTTCATTTCTTATTCTCATTTTGATTCTTTCTTTTTTTTTTGGTATGGAAAAAAAATTTTCTTTTTTTTTTTTAATGATTTTTTATTATATTATGTTAGTCATCATACAGTACATCCCCGGTTTCCGATGTAAAGTTCGATGATTCATTAGTTGCGTATAACACCCAGTGCACCATGCAATACGTGCCCTCCTTACTACCCATCACCGGTCTATCCCATTGCCCCACCCCTCTCCCCTCTGAGGCCCTCAGTTTGTTTCTCATAGTCCATAGTCTCTCATGTTTCATTCCCCCTTCTGATTACCCCCCTTTCTTTATCCCTTTCTTCCCCTACCGATCATCCTAGTTCTTATGTTCCATAGATGAGAGAAATCATATGATAGTTGTCTTTCTCTGCTTGACTTATTTCACTTAGCATTATCTCCTCCAGTGCCGTCCATGTTGCAGCAAATGTTGAGAACTCATTCTTTCTGATAGCTGAGTAATATTCCATTGTGTATATGGACCACAACTTCTTAATTCTTTCTATTTGAAAGGGTTCATTCTGAACCCTATGCGTTAACACCAATACATAGTAAGGGCTATGTGTGCTGCTCAGATTGGTTCATCGGTGTGACAGCACAGATCATTTGTGAATAAATGAATTTCTGGAGTCACTGTGTTTTTCTTTAGCATTATCGTACAGTTTTAGCTTTACTGCCTTCATCGGGGTGTGTTGGGATACTGTGTTGCCCTCACTGACTCCCTAGCATAGCTGTATCATTCATCCAGAACGTATACATGAGTGCCTCCAGGCTTGGGTTTTCTCCAGACACTTTCTACTAGGAACATTGTTTGTTTGTTTGAATTTAAGTTGAGATTTTACTTCATTTACCGGCAGTGGTTAGATGGCACGTGGGAATGAGTGTTCCAAGGGATCATACTGGATAGCAGAGCTAACAGCGGAGCTTGGTGTCCTCATTTCATCCTGGTGCTTCTCTCTTACTGGTTCTTTCCCACACCTGCCACCTGGCAGCCTTGGCCAGGAAGTAAAGATGTCTTATTTTTGATGTCAGAGATTTATGACCTATGTTTCCAGTAAATCTTTTTTTTTTTTAAGTTTTATCTTTGGAAAATGTAACTTTGTATATCAAATCCTAAATTCTTTTTTTTTTTTTTTTGGTATAAAGATTTTGGTTTTTTAGGTAATATCTACATTCAACGTGGGGCTTGAACTCACAACCCCGAGATGAAGAGCTGCATGCTCTACCAACTGAGCCAGCTAGGTGCCCCCAAATCCTAAATTCTTAGTAGAATTGGAGATTCTGTTATTTAAAATTCAAAGATAACTGTGCATTTAGGACCTATTGTATTATTAAGTAATTTTTCACAAGTAATTTACCTTTTTCACTCTCCTTCTCTCGTGATTCTACAATGGATTTTTCTAGAGGCTACATGACATAGTGACATCTTCACTCCGATGGTTAACGGAGCATGTACTTGTGTGCTTTTGTGTTTCCTAGACTCTTGTAAGTTGTAGAAATTTGTAAGAATTTTCCAAGATTCATCGGGTGCCTGGGTGGCACAGTCATTAAGTGTCTGCCTTCGGCTCAGGGCGTGATCCCGGCATTCTGGGATCGAGTCCCACATCGGGCTCCTCTGCTGGGAGCCTGCTTCTTCCTCTCCCACTCCCCCTGCTTGTGTTCCCTCTCTCGCTGGCTGTCTCTGTCAAATAAAAAAATAATAAAATCTTTAAAAAAGAAAAAGAATTTTCCAAGATTCAGGGTCCCCTCACCAAATTGTAATGGGGTGTATGCTGGAAGATTTGCTACTTGTGTTTATAATCAAATCTCACTTAGCAATTCACTCTGCATGGAATAGAGTTAAATCGCACCTCCTATCACTCCAGCCCGTTTTTGAGGTACTGACTTCACTGTCAGCTCCTTAAAGAGGAAGAGGGAAAATGGTCTCTCACTGCAATCATCACACAAGATCTGTGTTGTTATATAAGAAACTTTGTCACAGGAGAATAATCTTGATTTTTTGGGAGGGGGCACAAGCAGTTAGCCCTGGACAAACTCCATTCCTGTGGTAGAAACATGATTAAAGTCACTTCTTCTGGTGGTTAAGTAAGCTCCAGAACTTACTCCATTGGACACTGATGAGAATCCAGCTTCGCGAAGACCCAAAGCGTGTTTGGGTTCACGTCTGCACCATGCTTTCTTCCTGGAGCTGAAGGGAACCCGACGGCACCAGGGGTGTGTACTGAGTTGAGGAACGCACCTCTCAGATTCTCCCTTGATGCCTCCAGGGAACATGGATATGCCAGGATGCTGCAGGCGAGAGAAAGGGCTGCCGTTGGGGCTGGTTTTTATTAATAGCTTCCTTGCTGTTGTTAATAAAATGCTCTTTTAAACAAAAGATCACATATATTCGCCTGTGGCAAGCCATCCAGCTGTACCCTTTATGCTTTATGATCTTTTCAATGCGTATTTTATACTTCAGTTTAAATGTTGGTTTAAAAACAAACTTCGTCATCCAGAAGTTACTACTCCCTATGCATTTAAGCACATATCATATCAAATTGTTAAATAACATTTCACAGATAACAGCTAATATTTGTGGAATGCTCACATTTGTCATTTTTGTATTAACTCTTTTTTTTTTTTAAAGATTTCATTTATTTGAAAGAGAGGGGCGCCTGGGTGGCACAGCGGTTAAGTGTCTGCCTTCGGCTCAGGGCGTGATCCCGGCGTTATGGGATCGAGCCCCACATCAGGCTCTTCCGCTATGAGCCTGCTTCTTCCTCTCCCACTCCCCCTGCTTGTGTTCCCTCTCTCGCTGGCTGTCTCTATCTCTGTCAAATAAATAAATAAAATCTCTAAAAAAAAAAAGAGAGAGAGAGAGCACGCCAGCAGAGGTGGGGGCAGAGGGAGAGAGAGAATCTCAAGCAGACCCCCCCCTTGCTGAGCAGGGAGTCCGACATGGGGCTCAATCTCAGGACTCTGAGATCATAACCTGAGCTGAAGTCAGCCGCTTAACCAATTGAGCCACCCAGGCTGCCTGAGTATTAACTCTTTAATCTTTACGGTAGTCTACCTAAGTTGGTATTATCATTACCCTCATTTTACAGACTGAGGCTTAATGAAGTTAAGAGATTTGCCTGAGGTCATAACAGTTTATACCACCAGTTCTTAAAATGTGGTCTCTGGACCCCTGGGAATCCCTGGGAACTTTTAGGGCTATGTGTGAGATCCACACTATTTTCTTAAAACTACTAAGGTATTATTTGTTTTCTTCATTCTAGTGAGTGTACAGTGGAGTTTTCCAGAGGCTGTATGACATGGTGACATCATCACTCTGATGGTTAATGGACTATGTGCTCGTATATTTTTGTGTTTTCTAGAATATTGTAAGTTGGCAGGTTAACATTATAAGTAATATGTTTTTAGATATTAACTCAGTTTGCTCTGAGTATTTCTCCTGTGCTTACTATTTTCAGTTTTATCTGCTGTAATGGGCTGAATTATATCCCTAGGAATTCATACGTTGAAGCCCTAACCCCCAGCAGCTCAGAATGCGACTGTGTTAGGAATTCCTATGTTGAAGCCCTAACCCCCAGTAGCTCAGAATGTGACTGTGTTTGGAGATAGAGTCTTTCAAGGGGTGAGCAAGTAGAAACGAGGCCGAGGCTTCTAGGGTAGGCCCTAATCCAGTCTGACCGATGTCTTTATAAGAAGAGGAAATATGGATACATCAGACCCCTGGCCTCTGAGATTGGCCCCCCTGGGTCTTTCTTCAAAAAAGGTTGGTGATGATATTACCAAGGCAACTGGTGATTGGAAGGGTCTGAGGATCATGGTGAAACTGACCGTCCAGGACAGACAGGCCGAGATTGAGGTAGTTTCTGCCTCTGCCCTGATCTGTGGGCTGCAGGGTGGGTGGCTGCTACCTTCATGGCATCAGCAGTGGTGTGGTGACATGTCCAGTTAAGAACTAGAAAGGAAAATACTTCAATAAAGGGTTGTTTTACAACCAAGGGAAAAGGAACCATCGGGCATGTGCGTGCATAGAGGAATGACCATGTATGACCCAGCAAGAAGTCAGCCATCTGCAAGCCAGGAAGAAAGGCCTCAGGAGAAACCAAACCTAGCAACACCTTAATCTTGGACTTCTAATCTCCAGGACTTGGAGAAAATAAATTTCTGTTGTTGAAGCCCCCCAGTTTGTGCTATTTTGTCATAACAGTCCTAACAAGCTAATATACTTGCTATAGTGCAGGAGCTGATATACCTGTCTTCCTCTGAGCCAGATGTTAAAGGTAAATCAGTGCCCCTCTTCTTGCTAACTTTTTTGGGGGGGAAACATAGTTGTGTTTCATAAAATACATTATTTTGTTAATATGTAATGGGTTCCTTATTGTTATTTTTAAACATTTTTTCACTTCTTAGGCGTTTCTTTAAAGATTAAAGGGCAGTTTTAGGTTCACAGCAAAATTTAGAGGCAGGCTTAGTTTTATTTTCAAGTACAATAGATGATATCTATGTCTATATATCTCATATAAACAAAAGTTCGTGGGAGTCCTCAATAATTTTTTAGTGTAAAGGACCCCCGAGACCAGAAAGTTTGAGAACTGCTGTACCAGACTATACCCCTTCCAAGTGGGATTATATTTATTACACACGGTCTTCTATAACAAGCTTTCCTCATCTGCAGTATGTAGTGGGTCCCTTAGTTGTCACCAGATACAGGTCTACATGATTTTTAATATCTCGCAATAGTTCATTGTGTGTATGTATTATACTTTAACTAGTTGGTCCCTGACTGACAATGAGTTGGTTTCCAGGTTTGGCTATTATAAACAATTCTGGATTGAATATCTTTGTGCATTTTTTTAATGCTTTTGAGGTCATCTAGACATGAGATTACATGCTTTCAAAGATGTTAAATTTAAGTTTCTTATTTAGAAACTAAGGTTCCTCCATTTTGTATTGCTAGGTACTAAATACAAACAGAAAAATGCATAAAACATATGTACCATTTAACAAACGCACCCAGCAGCTTTTGGGCCCGTTCATTTGAAAAGGCCTACCTCGTAATTCTCTCAAAGGTTAGGAAAACTTTTCCTTCCTTATAAATTATAATTGTCTATTTTCTACAACGCTTTTACCTGTCATCTGGAAAATTGAATTCTCTTCCCTAAATTAGCTTTGCTATTGGCTTAACTAACAGTCCTAGACTTTCGTTGATTTGCTTTCAGCGCGAATCAGCTGACCCAGCTTGAAGGTGTTGCCGGAGACCAGTGCCACTGGAGGAGCTGCCCAGCAGTGTGGGAAACATTTTGACCTTCAAAAGTCTGGAAACATCTCTTGTCTTATTGATGGGCATCTTGTCAGTGCCTGCCCAAACTCTTTATTAGGCAACTTTGGTAATTCTAGAAGATCAGGGACTTCATAAGACAGCACTGGAACAGGAGAGCTATGTCTAGAATCTAACTTGCTCAGTGCCTTGGAAATACACAATGAGCTTTGCTAAGACTAGGATTAAGACGGTGGGAAAAGATGGAAAATTTTAGGATGTCTTCAGAACTATAGGGCATCAGAGCCTTCTCTTCTAGACCTGAGAAAAGAACTCACATTTTTTTAAACACCCACTGTCCTGCTTAGTATGTAGTTTTACATGAGTTTTCTAGAATTCTTTTGAGATAGATGGTATTAGCATTAGAGAGAAAATAGATTAGAGAACCTGCCCAATAACACAGCTGGTAAGTGGGCTTCTACCCCCCAGTCTATCTGACAAGAAACTGCTCTCCCACTATACAGAGTTGCTGTACAGCCCGGCGAGGCTACTGTATTTACTGGGAGATAAGGACATCAACGGCCAGAGCCGCCCTGCAGCACCACCCCTAAATCCAACTGCAAAGGGTAAAGAAAACACGGAAAGGAGCTATTGTTTTCTGTTTTCCCAAGGGGACCCCAGCCCAAGCCATTGATGCAGTCAGAATTCCCAGGCAGGCCAGATTCGGGGTGACTATGAACCTTCTAACCTGTGTTTTTTCCTACCGATTAAGATCATGTTTTTCATTGCCTTTGATTTTTTTTTTTTTTTAAAGACTATAGCAGCCAAGTCTTTATAAAAACACAATCTAGGGCTTGGGTCCCAAAAGTTCATTATGTTTTGTCCTGTCAGATTCTCCATGTTTCCTCTTCCATTTATTTGTAATGTAAACCTCACCCCGTTTCTGCTCTGATCCTGGGACTGCCCAGCCTCCAGCCTTCCCAGCTGGGATGGCAACACGTTTTTACAGGCAACGATAAGGGTCACAGTTTTAACAAAAACCTAAACACCTCAAACAAAACCAGCCTCCCCTCCAACCCCCTTCCCCAGTGGCTTATTAGAAACAAGTTGAAGTCAAAAGCGTGAACAAATGTGCCTTTTCCAAATGTGCAGCCTCAAGGCAGATGAAATGGTCAGACGCTCGCCTTTTAGGGTTGCCCTAGAAAGGGCTAACAAAAGGGGTGATAGCCCTGAAACAGCTGCTTGGGGAGGAGGACATCTGCCTCTGTTACCAGCCATTCAGTGCTTCGGCCTTGCCTGGAAACAAGCATGAGGGGCTGGGGAGCAATAGTTGTGAGGCAGCCAGTTGTCCTATGGCTTTTGTCTTAACGAAGCCACCCATTACTGTCAGAGCCATAACTCGCAGGAAGCCAGCTGTCACGGCTGTGGCACAGGCCCCTCCGGGTGGCAGGCAAGGGGAGACAGAAAGAGTGTCTGTAGCCAAATTCCCTTTTAGACACCTGAGCCTACTGGCTTTGTAACTGGAGAGATTTGTGTCCTCCCCACGCTCATCTTCCCTGGGGAGACCCCAGGGCCCTTTTTCTTGCTCTCCACCCTTGGGGGGACAGCAGGGACATCTCAGGATTTGGATTCCTTGGTTTGCAACTCCTTAAGTGCTAGGCTGGGCTGGGTTCTGCTGCAGTTGGCTGGCGTTTGGCGCTCTCATCTAGTGCTTCCCTTTGAAATCTACCCCCTCCTTTTTTTCGTTTTCTTTTTTTTTTTTTTTTTTTCCTCTCCCTTTTTTTTTAACCAGGTATGATGATGTCAAACGTGATGCTGATGCTACAGTTACAGACACGGCCCCTGCTGGCGCAGCCTCTCTGATTCTCTCTCCCTCTCCGCGTCCAGCGCTGGGCTTTTTCAGACAAGTGCATCTCCTAACCAGGTCACATTTCAGCCGCGACCCACTATCCGTCTGTCACCGGAGTCACACCGCAGGAGGAGGGCGGAGGAAGACGACGGCGTTTGCTTCGCCAACCGCGGGGTGGGAAGAAGGACATTAAAATACTGCAGAAGTCAAGACCCCCCCCCCCACCCCAGGTCGGACCCGGACCACGATGCGCGCCCCGGGCTGCGGGCGGCTGGTGCTGCCGCTGCTGCTCCTCGCCGCGGCCGCCCTGGCCGAAGGCGACGCCAAAGGGCTCAAGGAGGGCGAGACCCCCGGCAATTTCATGGAGGACGAGCAATGGCTGTCGTCCATCTCGCAGTACAGCGGCAAGATCAAGCACTGGAACCGCTTCCGAGACGTGAGTCTGCAGGGCCGCGACGGCCAGGGGCGCGGGTTTGGGGAGGAAGGCTCGGAGCGGAGCCCCAGGCGCCGGGAGCGGCGGCTGCACGTCGCAGCCACGGGCTCCGCAGGCCAGCCGGCTGACCGCACCGAGAGTAAACAACGCGCACCCACCCGCTCCCGCCAGCCGTCGCCGGCCCAGCTCGGCGCCCCCTCCCCGAGAACCCCCGGCCCGGGACCCCAAGCCCCACAGCCTCCCCGGGCGAGTCCCGGGCAAGGAGTTGCTCCGGGGGCGCGCGCTCCAGACACGGTCTCCACTGCAGGTCGGGCGCGGAGAGGGGCGCGGGAGGCAAGAGGGGTGCAGGGTGGGAGGGGTGGGGGCCCTGGCTGCGGCTGAACCCCTGACCGGCTCCCCTCCTTTTTTGGTGGGAAAAAAAAAAAAAAAAAAAGAGGCCCCCAGGCCTGCCACCAGCCGGGTGGATGCTGCAGGCTCCACATACGGGGCACTGCAGAAGGGGCAGGTCTGGGTGCGGCCGGCGGGTAGGTAGCATCGTCTTGCGCGAGTGCCCTCTATTCCCACCTTGGGCTTTGGGGGAGTGAGGACAGAAGGGGACAGAGCCCTTGGCCGGGGCTTTGAGTTGGGGTTGGGGGGAGGTGTCCTAGCAATCCTCGTTAGGCGACATGGTGAAAGGCGTGTCCATGATTGGGGGCGGGCGACGGCAGTGAAAACAGCCGAGGCCACCTCCGGCGGGCCACCAGAGCCAGGTCTGGGGTCCCCATGCAGAGTGGCGCTAGCTCAAGGACCAGCCTTTCGTGGGGGAGCCGGGCCCAGAGAAGGGAGAGGCTCCGATCCGGAGGAAAGACTCCGTAGCCCGGTGGGCTTGGAAAAGCAAAGGGGAGAGCCCAGGAGCTGGGTCTGGGGTCCCTTCGGGGACGCCTGCCCGAACCCTGGCTTAACCTTGGGCGAAATTTAGCCTGGTGGGGGTTGGGGAGGCGGCTGCGGACTAGCTGGCGTTGCTGCAGCACTTTGTTTACGAGCACCTGTAGATCAGAGGGGAAACCGGAGGCTGCGTTCCCAGAAGGGGGAAATAGGAGCTGAAGGCGGGGGGGGGGGGGGGGGGGGGGGGGGTAATGGAGGGCGTGGCTGGAACCCGGAGAAGGGGGCCGGGTGTGAGGTGGAGGATGGGCCCGGATGCGGGTGCACCGGAGGAGAAGAATGCTGGTCTTGGCCACCTAGTGCTCTCAGATGCCAGCCAGTCCCCAGAAAGCCTCTAATACGACCCCACTTCTCGCTTCTCATTTGCCAAATTCCCTCATCAGACCCACCTGGTACAACACTGGCCACACCATGACCTTTCTCATCTTCTCTTAAATTGTGTGCATCCAGAAGTTCCTTAGAAATGTGTTTAAAACACACATACTTCATATGATCTCAGCCAAATGATGGGAAAAGGAGAGATACGGATCTTTTTGTTATCATTGAGACAAGTGACAGTTTCTCTTCAAAGTCTAACCGGTAGGTTGTAATTGATCAGAAAGAATCGCATGCAGCCAGGTCATTTGGGGCAGAGGGGCCTGGGCCCCAGAGTGGGCAGTTTGCCCCACCCACCGCGGGTCAACTGAGGGAGGCAGGAGGCCCAGCAAGGCCTTTTCCGGGGCCCCTGCAGGCCCAGCACAGATTAGCAGCAGTCTCCTGCCGCTGCCTGGGAAGCAGCCTGGCCACGGCAGCGAGGGGGCGGCAGCAGGCTGGTCCATCCCAAATCCATGTGTCACTGGTCCAGGCCTCCCTCTGACTAGCTGGCTGTTTGATCTTCCAAAGTGAGACTGGTGAAGGTCAGAGGGAAAAGAAATGCTTATCGGAACGGGAAAGGTTTAAAAATAAAGATGCCTCCCCATCTCCCTTCCTCCACCTGCTTCCAATAGCCAACTCTGTGGGTGAGGATAAATGACTGACTGCTTGACCCCCTGGCACATGGCTGCCCACCTGTCTCCCTGTATTGGTGCCAATCATTTCCTCCTTCCTCCCATGCTCATCAGAAGAAAGGCACCAGATTATAAATTCTGCAGGGCCTGACCCTGGCAGATTCATGGAAAGCTTTAGGGCGTGTATGAAATTGGGTGGCCTGAGGCCTTAATAGGGCAGATGTCCTCTAAAACCCCATCTAAAGTAGCCTTCGCTGTGGGAAGACAGGATCAGGGAGAGAAGGAGGCCAGAGAAAGCTGGGCAGGAGGGTCTGGCTTTGGGGATCTGTTGGCAGCTTCTGCAGAAGGGCAGGAGGCTGCTAGCTCAGAACCACTGCATTGCACAACTCTGGAGGTGCCAGATGTGATGGTGCCCCTGGAGTTGTGCGGTGCTCACACTGCCCACAGGGACTCTGCTGGTACTACAGATCCTTCTCATCCCTCCTCTCTTAGTAGACACCCCACTTCCTGCTCTAAAGCCTGAAGGCCCTCTGGTTGGGCACAGTAGCATAGGGCTTTATACCCATTTCCTCAGGCTAGCTTTCTTGCAAATATGCTCCTTGGATCCTCAAAGGAGAGATGGAAGTTCTTTTGAACCTCTAAGGCATTGCCAGGTTGTACCAGAACCTTGTTCATAACCACAAAATGGCGCAGGACCCCAGTTTGCCTGAGTAGAAGGGAGGCAAGCAAGAGGAGTGGAATGTTCTTGGGGCATAGATGGAAGAGTCACTACGGTAGGTGAGGGGCACGTCTCGTGAAATGGTGCAGACCGCATCGAGGGGGGAAGATTGGGGCATCGTGTGGAAGAGGTCAGGAGGACAAAGAAGAGGAAGAAAGCGGGGGGCAGGTGCTCCGATTGGTGTGAGCTGGTTGGGGGGGGATGTTGAGTTTAGCATTCTTTCTCTGAGCGCGGGGATTAGAGGGAGGCAGGGTTTAGCAGCAGAGTAATCCTCCCCTCCAGTGGGTGCGGGGCTGCGCACCCTGTGCTGGGGTAGATTCCCTCTAATGCCCGGTGCTTCGCTGCCAGGGAGGAGAGAATTTCAGGCCGGAGGAGAGGGGGAGGCTGTGATCTGGCTGTGCCCTCCCCCGGGGCAGGCCTGGGCCTTTCAGAGGCCTGCTCCCCGGGCGCTGTTATCTCCGGCTTCACTCCCTGCAGAACCGGGTGGGATTTTACTGCAGGTCTAGAACAGAGCGCCCAGGGCCTCGTAGCTAGACACGGACACGTGAGAGGAGCCAGGCCCATTACGCAGCATTCTTCCGGGCAGGCTCCAAGAGCCGGGCAAGGCAGCACTGAACATTCTTTTTCTTCTTGGCTCTTCCCTGCTTTATACTCCATTTCTGTTAAACTTTCATGAGATGGACGGGTGTCTAGCACGGTGCCTGGGCCCCAGGAGGCACACCGTTCAAATCACCGCGGTGAGCGCTGGCTTACATCTGCCGGTCCCTGCAGGAAACACTCGATAGGCATTGTCTCTCGTGCCCCTCAACCCCCCGGGAGCTAGTTATCATTTTGTGGTGGTCCACGCATTCTATGGTTGAAGAAAGGAAGGCGCAGAGAAGTTAAGTAACGTACCGCAGGGTCAAATAGCTAGAAAGTGGCAGAGCTGGGATTTGAATCCAGGTCATCTGATTCAACTCTGCTTTTCAGGGAGCTCGAGGCCTCACCCTTAGGGACAAATGGAGAGGAAGAGTCTATCCTGAAGAACAAAGTCTACCCCCACTTGTGCCCTGTGAGCCTCAAGGTTGCCCTGGGCTGGAGTAGCACCTCCCGGGAAGGTGGGCCAGAGCCCGCAGTGTCTCCAGCGGGCCCGCCACCAGCCTGCCCTCCCCGCCCCTTGAGCTAGCGACAGCCCTAAGGCAGCTGTCTACCCAGGAGAGGTGGGAGTGCAGTGTGCTGGGAGAGCTCGGGCCTAGGAGCTGGAAGGCCTGGGTGCAGGTTCGGGCTCTGCCACTGGCTGGCCACGTGATGCCAGGTACGTCACATTACCTCTCCGGCGGGCAAGGAGACCAAAACCAATGCGTCAGCACGGAGGCGTTTTGTCACAGGGCCGGAGGGCATCCAAACAGGCAGGACTCCCCGGCCCCAAGCCCCCACGGAAAACTACCTGGATGGACCATCATCTTTGGGGCTAGCCCACAGCGAGCCTCAGTCTCCATGAGAAGGACATTGATGTGTGTTCACTTATTCCCTGCAGATCTGAGCCCCTCCCCTGTGCGAGGGGCTTCACCTTGACCCAGGGAAGAAGGGCCTGCTGGCTACTCATGCTTCTCAGATTTTTATGATCGCCAAGTAAGCCAGTAACAAGTTTTAGCCACAAAGGGGCTCCCTTCTCACCACCCCTCCCCTCTCCCCATTCCACACACCTAAACCAATGCAAGTGTGGGAATGAGCAGCACAGATGTTTGTGAATAAGTGTGGGTGCGTGAGAAGAACCCCAAACTGGGTCAGAATGGATTCCATAATTGAGGTTTGGGGATGGGAGGCTGAGTCCTTCCCTGGCCTCCTCCTCCATTCTGACTTTGACTCCTCTCCACCTGGAGAGGCTGGCATCTCCCAGAGCCGTGTCAGGATGGTGAGGGACACTTGAACACCCGGCAGGGCTCCAAGCCTTGGGAAGAGAGCGAGAGAAGAGCACTCTTTACCTGGAGAGGCTGCTGTATGGTCCTCTCACCTTCCAGGCAGGCTGAAGACGGTGAAAGATCAACACCACCCTTCGCATTCTCCAGGAGGTCAGAGGCTGTCTGGAAGACTGGAAGAGCTCCATCCCACCCCATGCCCCAAGAGCCCTGGGAGAGCACTCAACCTGTCTTCCTCAGGAGAGGACAGAGCTAGCTGTGTGACCTGTGAGAGCCACTTCACGTTTCTGGCCCTCGGTTTCCCTGTTGGTTTAATCAGCTGCCTAGTCAGAAGCCTCCACAGAGCCCTTGGCTTTCTAGGACTCCAGGAAGATGGCGCCAGAGCCAGCCAACAGCCCCTTCACCTGCAGATATACCCCCCACCCCCTCCACCCTTCCACAAGCGGGGCAGCACCGTCTTTGGCTTTAGGGAAGGGATTTTCTTTTTGCTCCTGAGGAAGTATCCGTGACCAAATCAGGGTAGGGCATGTATTAGCCAGAGACAGGGAACGCTGAGGAATGGGGCCTGATGGCATCTTGGGGCAAACACCAAGAGATGGTCATCCTACCTTGCATAGGTTTCCCTGCAGGGATAACATGGGTCTTCTTTGGGTGTGGATAGACGGCTGTAGCTTACATTGGGGGGCAGACCTAGGGCCTGCCGCGGGAGGTAGGGTGATGTGGTTCTGGAAATGGGACAGCTTCCTAGCTCCGAAGGGCTCAACAGCATTCCTTTGCAGGCATAGCCCCCTCCCCAGGGTTCCCGTGGTATTTATTGGCCAGAAGGTCAGTTGGCACCTGATGGCGCTGGCTTGTGGCCTCCCTTACGCTCGCACTTGTCTCTGAAGAGTGCTCTGACTGGTATTTTACTGTGTGCTTAACACGTTCCTCCTGTGGCTTAAGCCCCCGAGGGCAGGACCTGGGGATAGACCACTTGTGTACCTTACCACCCCGTGCTCGGAGCATTCAGCGGGCTCTGTGTGCACACTGTAGTGCTCAGTGTAAATGCGCGCATTATGGAATGGGCCAGAAAGGATCTCAACTCACCTGTCCTGTGATCTGGGGAGATCTCTTCCTCTTTCTGGACCCCGAAAGGTGGAGACAGTCAAACTAGAGCCCTGGCACCCTGACTTTCCAGTGATTCATTTGTAGGATAAGGGAGTGAATGACATCTTGAAGGAAAGTTGTCCCCTTGCTGTCCTTCCGCGCCTGTGTCTGTGGGCCTGGGCCTGGCTGCAACCAGCTTCCCCTTTTCCGCGTCCCACCCATCCTCAGTATGCCGACAGAGCAATCCATCCACCTATCAGACCTGTGAGTAGGTAAGCACAGGACTCCTGCAGGTAGAGAACGGATTCCCCAAGGCAGGACCTCCAGCCCCTCCAGCTCCCTTCCCTGACATCAGAAAAGAGGTGAAGGCTTCACTCAGCTGAAAGGACAAGCCGGGCCCAGCCAGTGTCTTACCTCTGCCTGGATGCAACCTTCTGGCTCTTCCCCTGATCTCTTGTTCCCTTGCACGGGTTGGAACACATAGAAGAGTCTGAACTTACTCAGGCTCTTTCCCCCTAGCCTGAGTTCTCGGTTTGGAAGAGCTGGGAGAGCAGGACCGTGGAGTCTCAGTGGCACTAAGCCCCTACATTTTCCAGATGGAGACGCAGACCCAGAGAGGTGCAGGCTCCAAGAACCGTTCTCCCTTCTCAGCCCGGGGTTCTTTCCCCACACCATGCCTGTGTTTCCGCAGAGATCCCTGGGCTTTAAATCCTGCTTCCACTCATGTTCCAGAAGGGAAAACAAGGTCTCAAGGCAACCCAGAATAGAATTTCAGGCCCCATCTCCCTTGCACACCTCCCCTGTTCTCTGCCCTTTATGGGCCCCTGGGGCTGCTGCCTAGAACCAGAAACCCAAGGAGGGTGTTTTTGTGTGTGGGGGGGTGGCTGAGATGCCCCGAGTAGTGGAGAGGTCAAGCGCATGGAGTGGGGGCATTGCTGCTTGCATACCTGAGGCCAGGTGGAGCCCCTGGCATGCTGGGAGTGATAAGCACATTTTTGCCTTCCAAGGAAATTCCTCCAAGGGGTGGGGGGAGACCGAGAGTCTCCCAAATGCCTGTCTCCTTCTGTTTGTGCAGGCCTAACACAGCCTCTGCCCTTCCCTCCGAGAGGGGGACAAATATTTAACGACTGCCCCCATTTTCACATACTCCACAGGGCGGCCACGGCCTCCTCAAGGAGCCTTCTTTTTTTTTTTTTTTTTTTTAAAGATTTTATTTATTTATTCAACAGAGGTAGAGACAGCCAGCGAGAGAGGGAACACAAGCAGGGGGAGTAGGAGAGGAAGAAGCAGGCTCATAGCGGAGGAGCCTGATGTGGGGCTCCATCCCATAACGCCAGGATCACACCCTGAGCCGAAGGCAGACGCTTAACCGCTGTGCCACCCAGGCGCCCCCTCAAGGAGCCTTCTGCTTGGCCTTGTGACGGAGGTGTCAGTCCTCAGCTGAGAAGGAGCCTAGATGGCCCCCACTTGACCCTCCTCATGCCTTTCTGGGTTCCTCACTCCGTGCTCCACTGGCTGTCTGCAGGGAGGGACCGGAGAGGCCCCAGCCGCAAGTGCCCCCACTCCTGGGCCTTCTCCAGGGGCCTGGGCTCCGTCGGAGGCTCCCTCGCCTGAGGAATGAGGCAAGAATAATGCTGGGCACAGTGCCTTTCAGAGGTTCGAGAGGCCTGGCCCACGTCCATTTTGAGAGGTTCTCGATCTAGTAAAAAATGAAGAAATGCCATCACAAGGTTACAAAAGTTGTGCTTTCTTTAAAATCTCATGATGCACATCTTCTGGTCCTGTCGGTGTGCCGCGGCCGCATTTGGTGACAATGTCAAAAGTCTATATTTGAGGCCCCTGATGACCATGAGCCCCCAGAGTGCCTCTGGCCCACCCCCTCCCCTAGGCTCCCACCCTGTGTGCCAGAGAACCCAGGCTTCGGCGGCCCCGTGCTGTGGCTTTTGAAAGTCTAGAGTGCCATAGCTCATCAGGTCCCCTGAGACACTGCTCCGGGTCCCTGCGCAGCTGGGGAGGGAGGCAAGGGAGTCAGCCCGTGTCACAGACTGAGGGAGTGGGGTCCGGGGAGGGCAGTATTGGAGCCTGCCGTCTTGCTGGCAGTCAGAGGCAAGGCCAAACGGGGACCCTGTGCCCTGGTGCATGTGGGGGGTCGGTCTCCCCATCACACTGTGATGCAAAGAGGCAGGTGGAGATTTGCCCAGGTGCTTTTAGTCCAATCAATCAGGGCCTCGGGCGGGCGGGGGGGGGGGGTGCTGCTCTTCTTTGGCTACATTTACGGCAGTGTCCCGTCCTCCTCAGCAGATGGAGAGGCCGGGAGAGACTGGGTTAATTCAAGCTGTGAAGTGAGCGGGTGATTTGGGTGCTAATTAAAATGACAGGAAGTAAACAGCGCTTGGAAACACCCAGCGTGTGCCCCCTAAGCCCAGCTAGGCCTGCGCACTTACCACCATCTCTCCCCCAGCTTGGCACGGTGGGCCCCGTCTCCATGGCAACCGCGGGAGCCGCAGAGATCAAAGCAGGAGATGGGTGAGCTCCAAACCAGCTAAACCAGGGGCTTAGGAAGGCGTTTCTGGGAAGTTTCTGGAGAAGGCGGTGTCCAGGTGTCTCTCCCCATCATTGCCAGCCCCTCCGCTGGCTCCAGGACTCCCTGCCGAGGGCGTGGAGCAGAGCTGGTGTGGTGGGCGGAACCACCCCTGAGCTGGGATCGGACCTCTGGGTTCAGCACCTGGCCTGGGATGTTCCTCACCCGCTAAAGTTGATGGGTTTACGGAGCTCTGGTTAGGGACACAGATTCTGGAATCACAGTTCCGGGGGTGCTAGTACTCTTCTGCTGTGCAGTTGACATGTGAGCCTGCGTTAAGTCGCTTCATGTCTCCAAGCCTCAGTGTTATCATCTGAGAAATGGGGATAACAATAGTAATTTTCTCTTAGGGTTGTTGTAAAGAGTACCTGAGCCAATGAATATAAAGTGCTTAGCACAATGCTTGCCACGTGCTAATTGCTGAAAAGATGTTAGCTGTCATTAGCAGTATTTTTACTATGTGCTAGGTCCTGGGCATAGACAGATGAATTTAATAGGGTGTCTGCCCTCCAGGAACTGGACATCTCAATCGGGCAGAAGCAACGCCATTACGTGGTGTAAGTGGGGCAGTTAGCCTAAAGGAGAGCTGGGCTTGGGGCTGCGCTAGGGAAGATGACGCCCGAGCTGGGTTTTGAAAGATGAATAGAAGTCCTGGAGCTGGATGCCGACACATATTCCGCATGAGGAAGGAAGCCGTGCCAAGGTATGGCCAGGAACAGATCAGGGGAAGAGAGACTTTCTTCTGTAGGTGACAGGGAACCAGTGAGGTTTTTTGGTTTTTTGGTTTTTTAAGATTTTATTTATTTATTTATTTATTTATTTATTTATTTATTTGAGAGAGAGAGCACAAGCAGGGGGAGAAGCAGGCTCCCCACTGAGGAAGGAACCCGATGTGGGAACTCGATCCCAGGACCCCATCATGACCTGAAACGAAGGCTGATGCTTAACCCACTGAGCCACCCAGGTGTCCCAGTGAGGGTTTTTAAATATAATATTTATTGTAGTTTTTTCCCTTCATTAGGAAGTAAAACATGTTCACTGGGGCACCTGGCTGGCTCGGTTGGTAGAGCATGTGACTCGATCTCGGGGTTGTGAGTTCAAGCCCCATGTTGAGCCCAGAGCTTACTTAACATTTTTTTTTAATTTAAAAATTAAAAAAATAGAAAGTAAAACATGTTCACACTGTAAAAAATGTGGAGACTTGGCAAAAGGCAGAAAGATGTCAAAATTCTCTGTATTTCTATCCCCTGGAGGAAATCACCTTTAGCATTTTGGTACGAATCCTTTGTACTTACTAACCTTGAAGACTTTTTCAAAATGAGAGCGAAGTATATTCTGTAAAGGGTTTTAAGGAGGGAGAGCCGTGGTCGGGATTGTGTCTGGAAGGATCCCTGCAGCTGCAGCGGTGTGGAGGACAAAAGACAGGGAGACCGGCCTGGCAGGGCGGGAGGGGGGCCCGGTGCAGGGGGCGCTGGTTGGGGAGAATGGGGTGGGGTGCACAGGATGTGGGGATGATAAGGGCAGCCTTCACTTTGCTCTTGTCAGCTTGGAGATGGTGCTGTGATGAGCATTGCAGGGGAGAAGGCCCGGGAGCCCGGGGCCCAGTGAGTCAGCCTGTGCCTCGAGCGCTGAGCATCTGCTTTGTGTGAGAGGGAGGGAGTAGCTGCTCTTTTTCCTCCCCGAGGCCCCGTGGTAGAGGTGACGATGCCAGAGGAGATGAGGAGAGCCTTAGACCTCAGATGCAGAGCTGGCAGGACCCCGCCCCTAAGAGCGGCTCAGCACCCGTGGGAGCTCGGCCAGTTCTACCCCCCTGGAAGGTTCCAGTGGGCTCAGGAGGCTCTGGGCAACAGGCAGGTGATTCTAATGTGCGGCCGTTGCTGAGATCCACCTGGCACAGAGGAGCCAAGCTGAGAGTGGTCTCTGGGGGCAGAGCCCTCCCCACCTCTTCTGCACCCCCTTGCTCAGTGCAAGACTGTTCCTCTCTCAGTGAGAGAGGCCTCACGTATGCAGACCAGGTCAGCCAAGGAATCTTGGCTTGGCTCTTCATCTGTCTTCTGACCCTTGGCCAGGTGCTCTGCCTCTCTGAGCCTCAGTTTCCTCCTTTTCTATGGGGTTGATCCTACTGGTCCTGCCTCCTTCACAGCAGCACGACTGTGCGGAGCACCACAGGGCACGGGGGTGGTCACGGCTGCTGAAACCAACCAGGTGAAACAGACATGCTCTTTCTTTGCCCAGAAATGCGGATCTCAGCCTAGGACCCACCTTCCCTCTGGCCTGGCCCTCGCTCCAGAGCACTGGACATGGGTTCTTCCAAATCCTCGATTCTTAGGGGAGGACATGATCGATGGGCAGCAGAGCCAGGACAGAACCAGGCCTCCTGTTTCCTGAGAAGACCCTTGTGCCTTTATGGGACCATTTGTCACAACTGCTAATAAGCACATTTAGTGCCATAAATAGACGCCATAGCATTGAAAGGCATTATTCACACTTGCCAACAAACACCTCCTTTTCAGCTTATAGATGGTGCTGGCCCACACCTGACCTCAGGGACCCCTAAATGTGTCCCTGGACTCTGCCCCCCCCCCCCCGTGCTGTCCGCAGGACCTTGTCACCCTTCCCCAAGGGATGCCTCAGGGCTGTTCTCCTCACACCCCGCTGCTCTCTGCTCTCCCGGGGGCGGGGAGCGGGGAGCTCTGCCTTTTCCACATGCAGGGGCTCCTCATGGGGCCTCTCCCTGCCTGTTTCCTGCCCCTCCACCCAGAGTCCTTGGTCTCTTCTTCTGCTATAACAGCTTGTATTAGCTGAGTGCTTTCTGGACACCAGGCACTCTGCAGACACCATCTTTAATCTCTGAGGAGTTCTAGGAGTTGGGTGCTGAGCTTCTAGAGGTCAAGGTGCTTGTCCGAGGTGTGCTGGTAAGGGGAGTGTGGGCACTGTGTGACCCTGGGCCCTCTCTTTTCCTCAGTGCCCTCCCTGGCTGGCTGTTCGCACTCTCCTGGGAGTGAGAGCTGCTTGGGCATGTCGGGGCGGGGGCGGGGGCGGGGGCGGGGGGGGGCGGCATGGGAGGAGTGAAGGGTTAGGAGAGAGAGAGAGAGAGGAGGCAGACAAAGAGACACACAGAGGCACACGAAAGCAAGACAGACAGAGTTGGTGCAGTGCACCCCTCGTGGGGAGAGGCCTGCTGCTCCCCTTCCTCCCCGCCCCTGCCTCGCCCTCTCTCTCTCTCTCTCTGTGGAAGAGACAAGAAGGCCAAACCTGAGGGAGGGCCTTGGCGCCTAAGTGTGAAAACTGGGGGCTGCCCACAGAAGTGGGCTTTGTTAACCTCATTTCTGGATAAAAACCATCTGGCATTGGGTGAGCTGCCTCGAAGTGTCCTTGTTTCCTACGCACACCCGGTGTGCACTGGTCCTCACGTGTGTGTCCGTGTACGCATGCTCACAGATGGGACTTGCACACCTGCTCAAATTCGCGCTCTAGGCTATGTGCCCATGGGTGTGCATGTGTGCAGCCGGGGCCCTCACGAATGCACAGGCATGTGCAGAAGCACACGTGAGGGTACGCACGTGGCCACGGTGTGCTCCACCTGGGGATGATGCCCGCTGCCTGCTTGTTCCTGGCCCCTTCCTGGCCTTTGCCCAGGAGGCCGTGTTGACAAAGGCCCTTGTCCCTGCCTGTTCCTCTGATGACTGTGAGCTTCCAGGGGGGATGTCAGCGACCGGGAGCCTTTGGGCTTTCAGAGCACTTGCGGATGCCCTCCTTCGTGCTTGTTGCTGCCCCCGTGCGGGAGCCCTCTGGTGCAGGAGCCCCAGGCCCTCTTCTGCAGGCCGGACAGGTGTCTGGCCCCTTCCCGCCCCCACCCCACAGTGGGCCTTTGCCTCCCATCCCTGCACAGCTCTGATCCTTGGGTGCGTGGGACTCAGGATGAAGGGCGCAGCACCAGGTGGCTCCTTCTAGCCCTTGAACCCCAGCTCCCAGAGGCCCGTGCAGAGGAGAGCAGCAGCTGGCTCCTTGGCACCACCAGCTGGCAGTCCCAAGAAGCCGTCTCCCAGCCTGCCGGATGGCCCTTCCACCCGGAGTACCCTGGGAGCTGTGTGCTGGCGGGCTGTCAGCAGCTGCCTCTGCCCCAGGAGGGCTAATGGGGAAACCGGAGGGAGCTGCGGATTCAGTGCCAGGGAGCTAGGCTGGGTGTGAGCTGCTCTGCCTCTGGCCACAGTGGGCCCATGGGCCCAGGGGAGGCCCCTGTGGCTGGAGCAGGGCAGGAGCTGCTTCTGGGTGCCTTAGGTTGTGGAGACTGTGTGTCGTAGCCAGAAGAGAGGTCTGTGCTGGGCGTCGGGAGACCTGGGTTCTGAGACACTGGGATCTGGGGTGGGTCATGTCCTGTCTGGCCTCTCCCACACACACAGGGGGCTGGGCCAGATGATCTCAGAGGGCTTTCTCAGGGTCCTCTGGATCTGAGGATTTGCAGTTGGACCATGGTAACCAAGGAAACCATCAACACTGGGAGGGACTGCAGCCCCCTTTTCTCTCAGGGCACCATCTGAACCCTACAAGAAAGTCAGACCTTGAGTGAAAAACAGTCCCCGTGCGGTGGAAGAGAGGCCCCCCACCTCGCCCCACTCACAGGGTGGCAGGGGCGGAAGAGGGGACTGCCAAGGGAGGGACCGTGGCAGAGGGAGAGAGTGGCATTTCTGGGATACTTAGGGCAGGTGTGAGAATCACTGTTCCCGGGCAGTGTGGGTCCCTTAGACATCTGTCCTAATGGTCAGGCCAGGGCAATGGAGAGATGGGGCCTTGCCCTCTCAAAGCCATGGTCTCACCTCCAGTGCTCCTAAAGCCAACCCTGAGTGGGCCCAGGCCTTAAGCTCCCTGTAGTGAAGACACAGGAATACTGTCCTCCAATGGAAGACCACAGAGCTTAGGGGGCCATAGCAATCAAAGAGCATTGCTCAGTGCGTATGGTCACATGATGAGGCCTGTGGAATGCTGGGACCACGTGGTCTGAGGGAGGGCTTCACACTAAAATCCCCATCTCTCCTTCCCTCCTCCTGCTCCGTTGCCCGTGGCCTGCTGCTGCTGCTTCCTGATCCCCAGGAGGTGGAGGTGAGTCCTGCCAGGGGGGCCCCACCCTGTATGTGCAGCCCCACACCCCACTCTCCTCTCTTCTCCCTCTGCACCCTCTCCCTGCCTTCTCCTTCCCTGCAGCACCCAGCATTGGATGGAGGGGTAAGGAACATAGGGGAGAGGCTGGAAGGGATTCCGGATAAGGGTTTAGGGGGATAGAGTTCTGGGGGAGGCAGCTGGCAGAGCTCAGGTGGCCAGGGGTCATCTGGGCAGCTGCTGGGCTGATGGCAATTAACATGTGGAAGCAGTGGTCCAGCCCTCTTCCCTCTTGGCCCTGGAGCTGAGCCTTGGCTCTAGGACATAAATCTCAGCCCTTCCCTTCTTTCTTGTTCCTCTGTCCTTCCTTAGGATGACTACATCAAGAGCTGGGAAGACAATCAGCAAGGAGATGAAGGTAACGTGCCCCTCCCAGGGGAGGGAATATGACTGACAACCGTGAAGACTTGAGGCCCAAGGGCACGTGCCAACCATGGCCTTGCCAGCCCCTGTTGGGAGTGGGGCTTCAGAGCTGAGGAGCTCTGGTTGTTAGGGCTACTGCAGAGAGGAGCTTCTTGGCTCAGAAGTGGGGCTGGGGGGTTCCTGGGGTCTCTGGCCCTGACTTCCAGGTGACCTGTGTTCTGGCCCTGTGTCCCGGCAGCCCTGGACACCACCAAGGACCCTTGCCAGAAGGTAAAGTGCAGCCGTCACAAGGTGTGCATCGCCCAGGGCTACCAGCGGGCCGTGTGCATCAGTCGCAAGAAGCTAGAGCACAGGTGAGGGCCTTGGGGAGCTGGGCGTTCTGGGGGCGTTGCTTAAATAGCAAGGGCCTGCCTGATTGACTTCTGTGTGGCAGCTATCTATGGCTAAAAAATGACCTGTCCCCAAAACTTTGTGCTTAAGACAACAAATGTATTATCTCACACCGTTTCTGAGGGGCAGGAATCTAGAAGTGGCTCTCTTGGGTGGTTCTGGCTCAGGGTCTGCCATGAGGTTACAGTCAAGGTGCTGGCCGGGGCTGCATCATCTGAAGGCTGGATTGGGGCTGGAGGACCCACCTCCAAGCTCACTCACATGCCTGTTGGTTCTAGTCACATAGACCTCTCTCCATGGGGATGCTTGAGTGTCCTCACCACATGGTAGCTGGCTTCCCCTCAGTGGGACATCCAAAGGAGAGAGAGGACAAGGAGGAAGCCACAATGTCACTTACGATCTAGTCTCAGAAATCATACATTGTTACTTCTGCCACTTTGTTAGCAGCAAGTCTCTAGGGGAAGGGAATTACACTCTACCTTTTGAAGGGAGGAGTGCCAAGGGATCTGAGGACATATTCTAAGACCACCACACTCTATGAGATCCATCACAAGTGTGGGACCCAGGGAAAGGCATCTCTCCTCTCTGGGACTTGGTGTCCATATCCATAAGACAAATAGGTTGGCCCAGATAGTCGAGATTCTTTCCAGCTCTGACATGCATTGACTTAATGAAATATTTAAGGTTGTAGCTTCTGAAGCTTGCAGAAGAGGGAAAGGTGTTAGCTCCAGCCCAAGGACAAGACCTGCCAGGATCCAAAACCCCTGGAAAAGGTCCCATTTCCCTCCCTCTCTCCAGGAATCCACGTTTTTATGGGGACTCTTCCATTTTGTAAATATTGGTGAATAACTCAGAGACAAAAACCTTTGGTGGCCACACGAAATGAGTCTCCTAGCCAGATATGTGCTTGGCCAGATGTGTGGTGGCCATTAGTTTGCAACCTCTGATTTGGTGTGACCCCTTATGTGAGGTGGGATTCCTTTTTAAATCTTGCAGTCAGGCCTGGAGTTGCTGCCTGAAGGCCCTGCTGGACTCAGTAAGCACAGGAAAGGGGGATCTGGGGGTCTGTACCCTGCGCAGTTGGCTCCATCCGCCCTTAGGAGCTGGACGAGGGTCTGGCTGGGGCTGATGGGGAGGGTGGGCAGGGACAGGGAGGAGGCTGCCGGTGCTGGAGATCGCCGGCTTCCTGTGAGAACCAGACTCTTGAACCTTCCCTTTGTGTGTCCCTCTCTCATTTTCGCCTTCACCCCATGCCCTCCCCATCTCTGTCCTCCTGTAGGATCAAGCAGCCTGCCCTGAAGCTCCCTGGAAACAAAGACACCATCTGCAAGCCCTGTCACATGGCTCCACTCGCCTCGGTCTGTGGCTCCGATGGCCACACCTACAGCTCAGTGGTGAGGAGCCCTGGCCCTGGGTGGGGGGCTGGGTTGACACCCGAAGCCACGGGGAGCTGAGAGGACAACGCAACCAGCGTCCCCTGGGGGGCTCCCAGTGTGACACAGGGCCAGATGTCCTCGGTCAGGGCATGCGGTGTGGCCGACCGTAGAAGGGATGCCTGAGCCCTGGGCTGGGGCTGCCTGAGAGTCGGAGCCAGACGCCCCCTGGCAGTTGGGCAGTGGGGCTTGGAAGACGCAGGTGGGTAGGTAACTGCGAGTCAGAGTAAGTGAGGTAAGGTCCTCAAGAAGGTACTCAGGGCTCTGGAAGGAAAGAGCCCTGTCATCCAGTTGTGGGGGGTTGGTGACGGATGGAGCTTCCCACAGGCAGATTTCCACCCAGAGGGGACGGTGTCCACCAGCAAGCACCAGGCATTCTGGGGCGGGAGAAGATCCTCCGTGAGACGGCCATGTGGGAGGGAATGGTGGTTGTGGGGAGTGAATCCCTACCCTCTAGGATTTTTATGAAGGTTAAATGAGACATCCGCAGAAGCATTTTATAAACTCCGAAGGACCGCAGAAATGCAGCTTCTGCTGGCGGCCGGGAGTCGGGAGTTGCTTAGTTTTCGGAGGGCGCTATCAGCTAGTATTGGGTTCTAGGGCTTAGGAACGCTTTCGGGGGGACATGCAGATTTATGAGTCACAGTCCCAGGCTGTGGGAGAGAGATTACGCCAGAGGCTGAGGGCAGAGCCACACTGAGGAGGCAGGAGGGCAGAGCGAGCTTTGGGCAGGAAGCTCTGGTCTGAGGGTCATGGAGCTGTCCTGCAGGGACGTAGAGGACATGGGGGAGTCTGGCTTCCATCCCAGCCCCGTGGCCTTGGGCAAGTCACTAGGCCTCTCTGAGCTTCCGTGTTCTCTGCTGAGCCGTCAAGGTCAAGGGAGATAATATAAAACACTACGACCCCTTCTCATTAGCTGTCATCCCCCGGGGATGAACCAGACAGGACCAAGGAAAACACTTTAAGGGCAGGGAGTGGATGAGACCTTCTCCGAGGCTGGCTTCGGCAGACAGCTGTGGCAGGGGGTTTTAGTAAAGGCAGGGGAGTTAGCAGATGGGAGCAGAGACTGGCAGCTGTTGTCCAGAGAGCTGGGCGAGCCCATCGGAGGTCACTGTGGAAAGACCACTGAGGGAGGGGCCAGCAGCCAGTGCCCCAGGACCGAGGGACTGTGGTAAGAAGGAAGATAGGACAGACAGCCAGGAGATGGGGGCAATAGGCAGCTAAATAGGGGAGGTGTGTGGGTGGGGGTGAGGGCGTGGGGAGACTGGTGTCCTGGGAAAGATAAATGTGCGGAGACGTTTAGCAAATGCAGACCAGGGTTCATGGGAGCCTTTGAATCCTTGGGAACCCCTTTCCAGGCCTGCTGCCCCCCAACACTGTGTACCTTTGGCCTCCCAGAGGGACCCGGAGGGCTAGCCCTCCATGCTGTTCCTGGCTGCTGTCCGTCCTGTCAGGTGTGGCTGCCTGACAGGCTCGAAGTACCCCAGCTACAAGTGGCCATGGGTGCGCCCCCCCCAGTCACGGAACCCCACCTTTCTTCTCGTGCAGTGCAAGCTGGAGCAGCAGGCGTGCCTGAGCAGCAAGCAGCTGACCGTGAGATGTGAGGGCCCCTGCCCCTGCCCCACAGAGCAGGCCTCCCCCTCTGCCACCGATGGCAAGCCAGGTAACAAGGAGTGCTGGGCCCCAGCCAGGCTGGGGGAGGCCTCCCTGCCGGTACCTCCTGGGGCGCCTCCATCAGGGCTCTGGGATGCTAAGAGAGGTTCACAGAGCAGGAAGGGGGATGGCAAAAACAGGGACAGGCCTGAGGACCTGTGGGCCTGGGGGTATAGGGAGCATGCCCTGTGTGATTTTAGTGCTAGGGGCTGTGGGGGGAGGAAGATGGGAGAGGATGGAAGGGGGCCTTTGATTTCTCACCCCCTTCCCTCCTGACCACTGCCCAGCGTCTGGCCTGCAGGGCAGCCTCCCAAGCTGAGACCATGCTGCGCTTCACCCCACCTTCACCCACGCCCCTTTCTCCCCATTCTGCCCACTGCAGAGACCTGCACAGGTCAAGACCTAGCTGACCTGGGGGACCGGCTGCGGGACTGGTTCCAGCTCCTTCATGAGAACGCCAAGCAAAATGGCTCAGCCGGCAGTGGGGCCAACCTGGCCAGTGGTACAGAAGCTGCTTGCTCTGCCTGGGAGGAGGGAGGGCAATGGGGAGACAGGTGTGCCCTGGGCCAGCCTGCCTTGTGTTCTCTCCTGCCAGACTCTGAGCCTCAAAAAGGGCCTAAGCCCCAGGACAAGGAGAAGGAGGCTCCAACTAGACAGGAGGGGTTTGGGTTAGCTATTGGAAGATCTTCTAGAAAGAGGTGGAAGGAGCTTAAACCCTAAAATATTCATGGCTGCTGTCCCTCCTGTCAGGTGTGGCTGCCTGGTAGGCTTGACGTACCTACCAAGAGAAGGCAAGAAATTATCTTCCCTGAAGGGCTTTCCAGACACAGTTCTGAATAGCTTAGGTGCAGTCCTGTGTAGAGGCAGAGGGACCAACCTTCGGCCATTCTTGAGTTTCTCACTCCCACGGTTACATTCTGAGCTGCCCTGCCCCTGCCCCTGGATGGATGGAGAGGTGGAGGGATGGGTGGAGAGTTGGTTGGAGGGGTTTGCCTTGAGCGTGCCTGAACCTGGCCTTCTCCCCAGGGCTGGACAAGAGCCTGGGGGCCAGCTGCAAGGACTCCATTGGCTGGATGTTCTCCAAGCTGGACACCAGTGCTGACCTCTTCCTGGACCAGACGGAGCTGGCCGCCATCAACCTGGACAAGTATGAGGTCTGCATCCGTCCCTTCTTCAATTCCTGCGACACCTACAAGGACGGCCGTGTCTCCACCGCTGAGTGGTGCTTCTGCTTCTGGAGGGAGAGTGAGTGTGGCCCCTGGCTGGCCCCACCCCTCACTGGCCCCGCCCCTAGCTCACCTGCTTCCTACCCTCTCCAGCTGTTAGAGACCCAGGGAAACCAGCACTTTAACTCCATTCCTTGGCAAGCTCCTTAGTGATCCAGATTTTATGGGTCCTGAAGCATATGCACATTGGGAAAGTAAAAACTACAAATGTAAAATTTCTAGGGTCCCTGGGGGCCTTGGAGAGGGCTGCTGCGTCCTCCTGCTGAAGCTATATTGGCTTCTCAACGATTCCACTTCTGGGCACATCTCACAGTATTTACCCCAAATCTGTGATCATCAGCCTTAGAGATAGGACATCATTTGCTAGCTTTCTATATCCTGAACCAGAGCTGGGCATGTGCTCAGGGATCATCCAGGCCAGGTGGCAACCGACATCAGTGGGGAAACTGAGGTTCCCGGGGGTCAGCTGACCAGCTGGCCCGGAGGTAAGGGAGGCCCTGGTGCTCCCTCTCGGTTGTCCTGCCTGGTTCCCACAGCAGCCGTGCAGTGGAGGCAGCACAGCGTCAGCCTGAGGCCGAGCCTTCCCCTCGGGCTCCACCATCCGCTGGTTTGGGACGCTGGGCAAGGCACTGAATCTTTCAGGTTCGGCTTCTTCATCTGATTTGGGAGATACCACCTGGCTGGGAGACTGTTGTGAGGGTGAACAGAGAAAATCTAGGTGCAGAGCACTGTGTCAATCCCATATCCATCTGCCAGTATGTGGGGTCTTGGTCACTTTTAGGGACCCCACCTGCCCTGCCTTCCAGCATTTTCACCTTCTAGGCCTTTGAAGCTCATTCTGTCAGTTCTGAACAGCAGCCTTCTTGGGCAGGAGGCTGGAGACTGATCTCATTTTACCGTCAGCCAGGCCTCTTGCTGCAAAGGGCTAGGGACTTCTCGAGGTGACAGGCAAGTTAGATTCGGCTGCAGTTACGTCTGGGCTACTGTTGCTTCTTTTTTTTTTTAACTAGGCTCCATGCCCAGTGTGGAGCCCAACATGGGGCTCGAACTCACGACTCTGAGATAAAGACCTAAGCTGAGACCAAGAGTTAGATGCTTAACCAACTGAGCCACCCAGGCGTCCCTGTTTTTGAGCTTCTGTCTAACCTTCCCTCTGGCTTTGTGTTTCCCCTTGGGCCTCTCCCCTGTGGAATCTGTGCACTCTTCTGGACCCTGCGTCCTTATCCCATGAGTTCCCAATATCCTCAAGGGCCCTGGGCTTCTTGGGCACCTCAGCCCATGCCACAGCCATGGAATGGCCTCCCCCAGTTGGAGCTCTTTTTTAATCTTGCAGAGCCCCGTGTCAGTTTTTGGGAACTTGAAAAGATCCGTGCATCCAGTACCACCGGGAGGCTTCCCCAAATCAAAGCCTGGGTATTTTCATCTCAGAGCCTCCTGCCTAGGTTTCCAAGCCTTGGGGGCTACACTGTGAGTCTTACCAGCACCACGGGATGGCCCCCATTAGAGGCTGCATCTCTCCCCACAGAGCCTCCCTGCCTGGCGGAGCTGGAGCGCATCCAGATCCAGGAGGCTTCCAAGAAGAAGCCAGGTGAGAGGGCTGGCTGGGCTGGGCTTGGAGGAGACAGGGGAGGGGTGCCCCAGGGTCCCCCTGAGGCCCAGAGACTCCAGCCCCTGGGCCTTAAGGAAGAGCTGAGCCTAGAGGAGTCCCCGGCCTAGGAAGACAGGAAAGGGCACTCCCTTCCTGTTCTTATCCTTGTGGTGGGACACAGTCTCCTACCAATAAATATGTTTTAAGCACTCATCTGGTGTCCATCCATTCTGGGGCTGGAGAATGGGATAACAGAAGGTTCCTAGAACCCTCCACTCAATCCACTTCAGCAGGGGGGTACGTGCAAAACTCAGGTGAGCCCCCTCCGTAGCAGACGTTCATGTCTGCAGCAAATACTCGAGCGCCAGCCCCAGAGGGAACAGTAGCCCCGGCCCAGGTCGGAACTGGTGGGCAAGACAGAGTTGGTCCCTGGTCTCAGAAAGCGCACAGGCTACTTGGGAAAACACAGTACACCAGTTGGCTCCCCAAAAAGACAGACCTACCCACGGTGGCTTGTGTATGTATAGTGCCGAGGGACAGCACCGTGGGTAGGCGTTAGCCCGGGTATCTGCAAAGGCCTCTTGGGGGAGCTAGTTTCAAAGGAAGACCTGAGAGATGAGAATGAGGCTGCGAAGGGCAGCAGAAAGCTCGAGGTTCTTCGGAAACAGAAAGAAAGGTCCCACATGGCTGGATCATGGTGGCTGAGGGACAGAGGGCCAAGAGGCGGATTCCATGGGACCTCGTAGCGACTTGAGAGCCGCGTGGTATTTATCTGGGCCCACGAGACCAGCACATGTGGGACCCAATGCCAGAACCACCCCACAGAGCCTTGTTGACCGAGAGCCCAGTGGCCTTCGGGATTGGGCGTTAGTGCTCCTTCTGCCAGGAAGCCACGCTCTTCCCTCCTGGCAGCAGTCCTCTAGGGTCTGTGTCCCCTGAGCGTACTCACTGGGCCTCAGGGTCCTATAGTACCTGGAATTGTCATTTCAATGTGTGTCTCACCCGCCTCCCCGAAAGGGGCAGAGTCTCTTTCTGGGTCAGTGCTCTCCGAAGTCTGTCGGGTGGACAGAGGGGCCGCAGTGCCAGGGTCTGAGGGAGAGCAGGTGGGCCCTGAGGCTGAGAGGAGAAGCCTGGGCATTGCTGACAGAGGACAGCAGGGCCAGAGGGGCAGCTGCGGGAGCACGATGACATTGGGGAGGCAGGTGTTTCCGGCTCCAATCAGTCGAGCCAGAAGAAATGCTAGCGTCCAGCCCTGGACATCTGGGCTTGTCGGGAGGCTGGTACCTGGGCTGGCTGCACTTGGGGGGGTCTGGACCCTGGCTTGTGCCCCAGGCTCCGGGGCCACCTGGAGCTCACACCCCAAGGCGCCTGCTCTGACCCTGCTGGGTCCTGTCATGTTCAGGAATCTTTATCCCGAGCTGTGACGAGGACGGCTACTACCGGAAGATGCAGTGTGACCAGAGCAGTGGTGACTGCTGGTGTGTGGACCAGCTGGGCCTGGAGCTGACGGGCACCCGCACGCACGGCAGCCCCGATTGCGGTAAGGGCCGGGGTAACAGCATGCCCCCCCGCCCCCATGCCCTGCACAGGGAGGGCTCCTGGGGACCTGGCTCCATGTGTCCTGCTGGCAGGGAGGAGAGGCGGCCAGCGGGGTCCTCACCTGCCCCTCGGCTTGTTCCCCTCACAGACGACATCGTGGGCTTCTCAGGGGACTTTGGGAGTGGTGTCGGCTGGGAGGACGAGGAGGAGAAGGAGACAGAGGAAGCAGGCGAGGAGGCTGAGGAGGAGGAGGGCGAGGCAGGCGAAGCGGACGACGGAGGCTACATCTGGTAGATGGCCCTCGGGGAGCCGTGGCAGGCCAGGGTGCCGATGGCCAGGGGAGACGGGCCAGCAGAGACCTGGACAGAAGCAGGCAGCTTACGCATGGATCCGGAAAATACAGTCGGAAGGACCCTGGCTCCAGCAGGGAGGACTGGATGTGTGAGTGTGCATGGCACGCGTGCGGACGTGTGAATGTGTGTGAGTGTGGCATGCGCTGACAAATGTGTCCTTGGTCCACACCGCTCCAAAGACCTCCTTGTTGTTTGCTTTCCATTGATTGTGGGTTTAGAGTACACACATCCACACACATACACCCACCACAAGGTCAAAACTGATGAAACGAGACGCCCCTGCCACATCCCCAAGCCCCTCCAGGCCTGTCCCGACGCCCTTGGGCCGCCCTGACTGGGGTTTCTTGTCTCGATTGCTATCCTTGGCTCAACCAGCCCTGCTTCCTCCTGCCCTTGCCTGCCCTCTCCCACCCCCCTTTAGGTGTCCTCATTGCACAGGGGAGCAAACAGGGACCTGCCTGCTGGCTGCGGTCCTCCTGGAGCCGGGCCAGTGTGGCTGTGACACCCGCACCAGCCTCTGATGACGTGGGCTGGGACACCCACCGCAGTGAGCCCCTTCCCTTTGCTGGACTCGCCAGCGCTAGAGAAACTGGTCTCCTAACCCAGGCCCGCGTGAGCTAGGATGGCCAGAGCTGAGAGGCCGGGGGAGGGGAAGGCCTGGCCACCAAGCCGCTGGGGTGGAGCAGAGGGAGGAGGAAGGAAGATCTGCCTTTGCAGATCTGGCAGGAGCTCTTCGGAGCCAAGGCTGGGTAGCCCTGAGTGCCAGACCCTAGAACAGCCCGGTCCCTTCCTGTGGCTCAGGTGGGGGCCTGGTCTGGACTGTTCTCCTGGAGGCAGGGGGCGGTGCTTATGCAGGTGGGCTCTGCCTGGCCTTGTGGGGCTGCTGCACTGCCCTTGTCCCTCTGGTCCGCTCTGGGAGCCTGAGGCTCGGGCAGCTGGTGGAGAGGCTGGGTCTCAGCGGGGTTGGGGGGGGGGGTGCACCCATCTCCTCTGCCATCCGGACCAGTGGGAGGCTTATCCCTGAGCCATGGGGAAGGAGAAGCCAGGAAAGCTCCACTTCCCATGACCTTTCTCCATCTCTCCTCCAGCACGGGGCACCAGGCCCACTTCCGTCCCGTCCTCTCCCAGCACCAGGGCCTTGCCTCTGACCCTGCTCAGGGTCCCCTGAGGCTGCAGTAGTGGAGGGGCTTCTCCAGGCTCCAAAGTGTTCAGGAGTGGCGAAGTCAGGGGCCAGGACTGGGGCCACACCTCCCTGTTCCCCCAAATCTCCTTACCAGGTGGGAGCCAGAGTGGATGAGACTCGGCCCCATGTTTTGGTTTTTTGTTTTGTTTTCTTCCCCAATCTGTCCTGTTCTCCCTGTTGAAGCAAATTCCTAAATACCCTGGGTGAAGAATTTCTAACCTGGACCTGGGCCTCTGCTGCCCTTCTGTGCGTGGTGAGCGCAGTGTGTGTGCGTGTGTGAGTGTGTGTGAGCAGCTGTATGTGTGTGAATGTGTGGGAGAGCCTGGGATGCGAGGAGGGGTGCCTGTGTGCCAGGTGGGCCGCCGCCGTGGGGCCCCGGGGCAAGGCTCCCTGCACAGGGCTCCAGCCCATCCCTGCCCGGTTTCGGCAGCATCCGCCGAGTCCGTCGGACCCTATGGAAGAACCTCACCCCGTCTGCCCCTTTGACTGTACCCCGGAGTCAACATCTTCCCAGTCCCGTCCTGGGGAAAATAGCGAAACCGCAGTTAGCCCCGTGAGCCGCTTCTCATCCCGCAGCACACAGCACAGGTAGGGTGTCGCGCTGCCCCAGACCCCCCACACCCCGTCTCCCCTGTCCCCAGCCCTCCCTGCCCTCCTCCCTCCTCCCTCAGGCCCAGGCTCAGTTCAGGGAACCGCCCTCTGCTCTCTGAGCAGCCGCCCCTCTCTCCAAGCTACTTGAAGCTTCCTGCTCTCGCTAGGATTGGAGTCTGTCTGTCTCTTCCCTCTGCCCCAGCGGAGGCTTCTGGAAACTGTCGCTGGGAGCGGCTGTTGAGGAGGCTGGGGCGTTCCGGGGTGGGGAGGGGGCGGAGAGGAAGGGGCACCCCTCTCTCACTGTTGCCCTCCCCTCCTGGGGGCACAAGCACCCTCTCTGTGTCTCTGGGTCTTCTGGTTGTGCACGTTTCTTATGACCTTGTAAATATGTTGTAGAAAGAAAGCAAAAGGCGCTGAACTAGACCCTGGTGGGACTCAGGGGTCCAGCCCTGCCCTGTCTCTGAAGCCCCTACGCTGCTTTTCACCCCACTCTCTGAGACTGAGACCCCCGCCCCCAGAGCTAGACGAAGCAGCTTGTTCTCAGGGGGCTGACAGCCTCCAAGTGACTTCTTGTCCGACGAGCTGCAGGTTTTCTCGTGAGCAAGGTTGCAGGGTGGGTCTTCCTTGGGTCCTCGGATTCATGCCCTTGACCAAGCTGCCTGCCACCCAGCTCCTCCCACGTCCCTCTACGTGGATATTCTCTCTCCCCTGGTTTAGGCAGGCAGTGGAATTAGGGCTCTGTTGAAAAGAGCTCAGCCAAATTTGCAGAGCAGTTTCTTGCCTGGCCCCGGAGCTGCCCTTGGCCGCCCGAGGCCTCCTCACCCATGGGTGCGGGGAGAGCTGGGTATGTCTAAGATGGGGGAGTTGGAGTTGGAGAGAACAAATGTGCCTTGAGAGACCACTCAGAGGGTTCAGGGTGATGGGGAAGGAGGCACGGCATTCGAGCTCAGGAAGGAGGAAGAGGAAGGTGAAGTTGACGAGGGCACCGTGGGGCATCACGACGGCCCCCTATTGTCCCACTGGTGCTGTGACCACAGGTGGTCACACTGCCTTCCCCATGCCAGCTCACCTGGTGTTAGTGGCCACCCCTGCACCTTTCATGAGCTCTGTCTGCTTCCAACTTCACCTCTGAGTGGGTGGGGTCCCTTGGGACCCACATGGGAACCCTCCATTTCACCAAAGCCTCACCTCAGCCCTTTGGGGAGGACGATGGTTAGTCTGCTGCCACCTGGGGCCAAGATTGTGAGGCCGTGGGCTGGCGGGGGTCAAAGGGAAGAGACACCGGGGGTACAAAAGGAGACTCGAGACATCCCGAGGAAGTCCCAAGCAGAGCGAACTGCTTTATAGCCTGAAGCCTGCGTAAACTGTGTAACGTGCAATAACTGAGCTTAGAGTTAAGAATCGTGTTCGAGTGCTTGGATCTCCGTCTGTATATTTCAGTGCTGAAATCGTATCTTTCGGTAATTTTAGATGTCTTAAAAAAATCGAGAAACACAGTGTTAGACCGTGTACGTGCATTGATGGGTACTCAAGCGTCCCGTGAGTCACCCCACCCTCTCCCCTTCCCCTGTGCCCCCAGCCCCTCACCCCCAGCCCCCCCTCCACTTGGGGACCCCGCCTCGTGTTGTCTTTATCTGCCTATTACTCAGCCTAAGGAACAAGTACACTCCACACATGCATAAAGGAAATCAAATGTTATTTTTAAGAACACAGAAAATAAAAACTTTATAAACATCACCCACTGGCGATGTTCTGATTACTCCGCCCCTCCGTGCCATTTTCACAAAAATGACATTCCCAGATGCGTTCCCAGCTACAGACACATGGTCGGCATGCTCCCCTTATGCACCTTCATGTGTGAGACCCCGAGGGGGGTGCCGGGGGGGGGCTGATCTGAGGGGAGAACCAGGAGCAACTTAGAAAGATTTTTGGTATTATCGCCAATCCTCATGCAATCTGTGTTTGTATATATGCCAGTAAAGACATCTATACCTACCGCAGAGCGGAGACCAAGCCTCACGTCCTGCTTTTCCCATTTATCTTACTATGAATCTTGCCTCAAGACTTTAATAGTTACATTGTATTCCATGATATGAATGTACTTAATGAGTTGAATAATTTCCCTATTTTTGGACATTTAGACTGTTCCCAAATTCTTGGCACTCTCAACTCTAGCCCTAGAACTTGCTAACCATGACCTTTGGCAAATCATCTGGAAGACGGAGAGAAGAACTCACCTCAAAAGGATCCCTTTTTATAACTTGTGGACGTGCTTTCTAAACAGTGAAAGCCATGTGTGATGTCAAGTTCACCCCCTCCCTCCTTGCCAGCCCGCAGCCAGGGCAGGCTCTGCCTATCTGGCTAGAACAGACCCTAAGGAAAGGGATCCCTACCTTCTGGGGGAGGTTTTCTGCCCCTCCTTGTTTCTCACAGCCACCTGCAAGGGCAGCTTAGAGGCCCAGGAATCTTCCTGGAAGGAAGCATGAGGAAGGATGTGTCTTGCCAAGGGGCTGCTCCCAGCATGCAGGATGGAGAACGTGTGGGGAGACAGGGACAAAGGTCTCTAGGAACTGGGTCACTTGCTGGGCTTGTGGGAACCTGTAGTTTTAGAAATAGAGGACTTGGGGATGCCTGGGTGGCTCAGTCAGTGAAGTGTCTGCCTTCGGCTCAGGTTATGATCCCAAGGTCCTGGGATCGAGTCCCGAGTCGGGCTCCCTGCTCAGGCTCCTTGCTCAATGCGGAGCCTGCTTCTCCCTCTGCCTGCCGCTCTCCCTGCCTGTGTACTTGCTCTCTCTCTTTGACAAATACATAAATAAAATCTTAAAAAAAAAAAAAAAAAGATAATAGGGGACTGACTCATGGGCTGGGGGAGGGCTGGAGGTTGGACTCAATCAGTGGGAATGTCCTATATCAGCCTGTAGGGAAGGTACTGTTGTTGATGCCCATTTTGTAGATGAGGAAGCGAAGTCTCAGGGAGGTTCAGGAGCAATCAGGGACGTGCAGCTAGTGGGCCCAACGCTGGGATTCCTCTTGCTATCCACCATCTGAGACGGAACAGGCTGCCCGCAGGGCCCGGTGACTGCTCCTCGCGTGGCTCAAAGGCGCTCAGAGAAGGAGAGTCCCCTGCACGGGGTAAGTTCAGGAAGACTTCCTGGAGGAGTGGGACTTCATCTTGGCCCCCTATGTGGGTAGCCATGGTCTAGTGGCTTAACTGTGGCTGCACATCAGAATCATTTGGGGACGTCTAGGTTCCCAGGCCCCACCTGCGAGGATTCTGGTTTCGTTGTGCTGTGCTGGGACATGGGCGTCAGTACATTTTAGAAGGGTCCCAGGTGATGCTGACGTGCAGACAGAAGCGGGCCCTGTGGGTGAAGACAGGATGTGCAGGAGGCCAGGGCAGAAAAAAGCCTGTGAGGAGCCAGGAGGGGGTCCCCATCTCTGCGTGGGGGCGGCGTGAGGCCTATGGGCCCGCCAAGGGCAGAAGGGCTGGCGTGTTCTTGTTTTTATTTGATGTCTTGTGAATCCCCAAGCCACGCCTTGGTGCGAGCGCCCAGCCCGTGGGACCCCTCCAGGTAGTCTCCTCGGCCTGCAGGGAGAGACTGGGGTTTGCGCTCAATGATCACATTTGTTCAGGAGATGGGGCCACAGAGGCCAGGCTGGGCCGTCGCTTCTGACATCCATTGTCACCATGTCCCAGCGCCCTGGATTCCCAGGGCACGTGGCTCAGACGGTACTGCTGGAGACAGGCCCAGTGCTGACAGCCATTCGGGAAGCGCCCACTGCCCCCTGCTCCTCCTGGACAGGGTCCCTCTTCAGCACTGGCCCTCCCAGCCTCTCCCTGCACTGTGGGCACCGCCTCATTCTGGCGCCTTGTTTTTCCTTTGCATTTGGCCTCCTGGGGACTGGGACTGTATATTTACTGCTCTCTGGTCAATCACCGGGCCTGAGAACAAATCTAAAAGAGGAAAGACAAATGGCACACAAACCCATACAGCTATGAAGGGGCAGAACCAGCCTCCCCCACCTGCCTCCCGCCTCCCATGCCCGTGGCGGGTCTCACACCTTTGTGCTGGCTGGAGACCGAGAACAAATACACAAACACAGACAATTGAAAAAAACAAACAAACTAACTTTAAAAAAACAATTTTTTATAATGTCTTTTTGAGCCAAACAGGTGAGGGAGAGGAGGAAAACCCACGTTTCTATGTTCCCATCGATGTGCTTTCTCTGTCGTATCTAATCCTGCCTGCATCTCCGTGAGGCAGGTATTACGAACCCAGCCCCATTTTACGCAGGAGACAGCTCTGCCTCCAGGGGCCAACCTTGGAGAGCACAGTCATACACATGGAGCTGTGATGTCACCCCGGGCCGGGCTGAACTCCAAGGTCAGCCCCCACATTCCACTGCCACGCCTGGCTGTACCCCACAGGGAGGTAATAAGTTCCGCAGGGAGCCCTGCGTCTTCCTAGACAAGTCCTGGGTGAATACGGGTGGCAGCATGAGAGAAGGGGAAGAAGTCCAGAAGAAGTGAGGATGTTTGGAGGCTGCCTGGCTCTGCCTCCCAGCACCTTCCCTTGAGCCTCAGTTTCCCCATCTGTAAGATGACTTGGATCACCCATTTTTGTGATTCTGTGGAAGAATGCAACAGTATGAATCCAGAAACCAGTTTCTGTAAGGTTCAGGGTTATCTCTCTCTCTCTCTGGAACATTCCACAGTTGATCTAATTAACCCCAAGGGCTCACACGTTTGCAAAGCAGAATTAACTGTGCTTTAAAAAGAAAGCTGGGGATGGAATATAAGCAACAGCTGCCATCTTTCTGAAGGCTCGAGTGACAGTTTCTCTTGGTGATATTTGGGGGTGCTTGGTATCCAGGCAGGGGGATGGTGCTTGGAATTTTTGGAGGCCATGGCCGGACTCTGGGGCATGGCACTTTCTCTAGTTGGGAAAACAGACTGGAAATGAAGGCACCACCCCCTTTAGCCTGAACACTCTGCCATGTGACAGCCCAGGAGGCTGAGGCCAGGGCTCCGGCTCGGACACGGACCCAGCAGGTGGTCGGTGCGGTCCTTGACCTCAGGCGGGGCAGGGCCAGAGTCTCCACACACATGATTTCATCGAGCCTACCACATCCCTCATCATCTTACAGGTGAGGAAACCAGTCACACAACCATCTGTGACAAGTCCTCTCGCTGTCCCCCCCTTACAGATGGTGCGGCTGGGGCACAGGCGGCAAAGGGCACATGGCCGACTAAGTGGCTAGGTTGGGGCCACCTGGCACCGCCAACCATGCTCTATGCTGCCACCTGATATGACTCCTTGTGCCGCTTCTCTAGAGGGCTGGCCTCTGGAGAGGGCGGGACTGACCCAAAGACTCAGGCTCCCGCTCCCTCCTCCCATCCTTTCCTGATTCCTGCCACGCAAGGAGAGGGTGGGTGGTTTCCTTCCAGACTTCCCTGAACACTCGCTTCCCTGGCCCTGGGGGGGAAGAGACTGCTCTCTGTGCAGAATCCTCTCAAACACATTTAAAGTCAATGACAGACGCCTGCGGAAACTCCCCCCCCAAGCAGGCCAGCCTTCCGTCCCCCCCCCCCAGCCCCGGCCTCCCCACTAATCCTAACCCCGCGCCAGGCAGCCAGCCCCAGCCGGCCCCTCCAGCATTTACCTTGCCCTGGGGGGTGGGGGCAGCCCAGGGCCTGGCAGCACCCTCATGAGCATCAAGGACCCCAGAACCAGCCAGGAGGGGCCCCGCATCAGCCGAGGCAAGGCTGCTGGGCCAGAGCAGAGGGTTCCTCCTGTTCGCGATCGGACCAGCCGAGGTCCTGCCCCTCCGCCGTGAGCTGACCGCCAGAAAGGTGCTGGGCTCCTTCCTCGCTGTCCTGCGCTACCTGCCCCCTTCAGGGTCGGGACTTCACCCGGTCTCTTTGGTTTTGCTCCTTTTCTGTGCTCTGCGCCCACACGCCAGGCTCCGGAGCCCGCCTTGCTCGGCGTTCAGGTGGCCACACTGATTTGAGTTTCTCCAACTCTGAGACCCGTGGGATCATCAATCATCTGGTCTGCTCCTTCCCCAGAGCCACACCGTCCCTGACCCGTGGAGACGGGAAGTTCCACCCAGCTGAGTTTATGGTGCTCCTGCTGTATGCAAGGCTCCCTGTTTATCCGAGCATGGAGGGGGGGTGGTGGGAAGAAGAAACGGAGAAAAGACCCAGCCTGCCTCAGGGACCCCAGCGACCCACCGAGAAGACAGTCTCGTGCCCAAGAACGCAGTCCGGATGTGATTCTTGTGGTGCGGGAAGACGCTCTCCCAGGGTTGCGAACTCAGAGTGAGAGGGTGACAGGGCCTGACGACTGGGTTCTGTGACACTGTGGCAGGGGCGGGCCTTGTGCAGCGGAGCCGCCCCTGCTCCGATCTGGGTGTGTAATGACTGGGACCCAGGAAGAGGTTCAGAGGAAGGCTGGAGAGGTAGCTGGGGGTCAACCCGGCAGGGTTTTGTCGTCTGTACTGTTCCCGACTTTCCCGCGTCACGTGCCACCTTCCTTGGCAACTGTGCAGAGCAGAGTGAGCACAGCAGGCCGGAGACCGCTGTCCTTCGAGAGGCCTGCTCACAAGCCTGGCCCTCGGCTGGCGTCTGGGAGCTTGGGTTTCGGGAGCGCTGCCGTGATTTTCTGAGAAGGGCTCACGATGCCTAAATCATTGGTGCAAACAGGATGGCTTACCTGGAAGCCCTGCTCTCCTTGGGGAGTCGGAGTTTTGGTGCATCTAGGCAAAGGGTAGCTGTGTGACCAGCCGCTGGTAAATGCCCTGGGCGCTAGGTCTCCAGTGAGCTTCTCCGGCAGAAAACGTTGTGTGTGTGCTGTCAGGACACGTTGCTGGAGGAGTTTAGCGTGTCCTGTGCGACTCTACAGAATGAGGACTCCCGGAAGCTTTTGCTTGGTTTCCACCAGCCTTTCCCCTGTGCCGACTTCGCTCTCTCTCCTTGCCCTGTCTCAGGTCTTAGCTGTGGGTGTGGCTCACTGCGGGCTCCTGGGAGTCCTAGCAAATCATCCAAACCGGGAATGATCTTGGGGACCCCGACGCAGGGGCTCCCTCAGGTCAGTCAGTGTCAGTTGATCTCTTCGTTCCCAGGATCCTGCAGGAGAGAGAGGTCCCTTGGATGCTGAGGGAAGAGTGTTTATAAACTGTGTCAGGAACTCCTGGCCTGGGCTCCTGGGACCGGTGCCACTGTTAACGGGGTGAAGCAAGGAGCAAGAGCAGATCTGGAGAGGAAAGACAATGCAGACGGCTTGGCTCCCCAAGGGCTTGCTCGGCACCAGGCCCCGCACAGTGGGCTGCGCACCCGGGGGCCTTTCCTTCATCTGTGGAGTCTGAAGAGCATGGTGATGCAGAGGAAGAGGGCCTCCCTGGCCAGGCAACAGACCCCAAAGCCACGGATCCTTAGCAGCTCCTCAAAGCCAGGCTGGAGCAGAGGCTGCTAGGTGACCGCATGCCCGCCCTCCCCTTCTGCAGTAACGGAGACCTCCATTCTAGCTGGGCACCCGCTGTCAGACAAGGACCACGCTTCCCAGCATCCTTGCAGCTCCACATGGCCGGTGACTCCCTGGTGAATGGCAGGGTGTGAGCAGAAGTGATTGGTGCCACGGCCTGGTTGCGGCCTTCAAGAGAAGAGGCCATGCCCTCCCCTCTCCTGCTGCCTCTCCCCGCTGGCCGGGGCGTGGACGTGGTGGTTCCGTCTTGTCCGTGCGGCACCCACGAGGAAGGAGCCTGGGCCCCCCGGCCCCTGGAGTCACATTCCAGCCTGGGACTGCCGGGGCCTGACTGTTATGGAAAGAGACATAACTGTTTCTTTGGTGTCAGCCAGGGTTACTTTTGGTCTCTGATACAAAAGCTAAATCTATATTCTAGTTTTGAGGGTTTCAAACTTTTTTTGCCACAACCACAGAAAGAAGTACATTTATCTTGCAGCGTGTGTATGTGACCGGAACAAGACTTCAGGAAGCAATACGAACCCTTACCGTGCACCCTGCATTCTCATATTTTAAGTCTATTTCATTTCTTTTAAAATGCTGAATGTGTGTTCATCAAATTGCTGTGACTGGAAGCCTGAAGAACACTGTTTCCACAATTGTCCAGGCTCACCTGCTCCCCTTAGCAACCTGCTTTCCTGCTTCTCTGCCCAACCCCCCACCCCCCCCCCCCCCAGGACTACTGGCCTCACGCCACTCTTTTCTCCCCCTTCCAATCATTCACTCAACAAACTGTCCACATTGGGCCAGAAAATGCTCCAGCGTTGTTCTTGTAAAAGTGGCAAGGAGCTAGGAGAGGGAGGGACGAATCCAATAGCTGTGATCTGGGGAGGCTTCCTGGTGGAGGTGGCATTTCCACCAGGCCTTGAAAGACGGTTGGTAGCTCCACTGCAGCCTCAGTTTCAGCTTCTCCCAGACTCACAGTCTTTTTTTTTTTTTTTTTGAAGATTTATTTATTTATTTATTTGAGAGAGAGACAGAGAGAGTGAGACAGAGAGAACATGAGTGGGGTGAGGGGCAGAGGGAGAACCAGACTCCCCACTGAGCAGGAAGCCCGATGTGGGACTCGATCCCAGGACTCCGGGACCTGAGCCGAAGGCAGACACTTAACCATCTGAGCCACCCAGGCGCCCCCGCCAGACTCACAGTCTTGAGACCCTAGCCACACTAGTCTTCCTTCTATGCCTGAAAAGAGCCTAAATCTTTCCCACTTCGGGACCCCCACATTCTGTTCGCTCTGTCGGAAACACTCTTCTCCTGGCTCACTGCTGTTCACCCAACTTTCTTCCCACCACTGAATCCCCAGCAGGGATCATCTGGGCTCACGTCTATCTCTAGTCACTAACCAGCTGTTGAATGACTGAATTCTAACTCCACCCCGTTCACCTGTCACTTGGACACCTTGTCTTCCAGCCCCTCCTTCCCAGCACTCCCGGTCCATCTTTGTCAGAGCTGCCATGGAGACAGGCACTCCCTTCCTCTGATAAAATCCCCAGCAGCTCCCAATTAGCCACCGGGTAAAAGTAAATTTCTCTGTGGCTCTTTGGAAGCCTGGTGATTTGGCCTCCACACTCCTCACTAGCTTCTTCCTCTTCTCCTTCTCCCCATTTCCTGTGCCTCAAAGCCTTAGTGCGGGCTCTACTCCAGCCTGAAAATGTTCCCTGTTCTTCTTCTTGACCTGGCAAAACCCTACACAGTCTTCAAACCCCGATCAAGCATCACGTCTCCCTCCTACCGGCTCAGGCAGAGAGGACCAAGCCACCTCTGCTCCTCAGTGGCCCTGTCCAGGTCTATATCTCGGCCTAATAGCATGGGGCTACCTCTCGCTGATGATGCCTGGGGTTTTCCCCTTCTGATTTCTTTGGGGACACAGATCATTTCTTGTCACAGCTGTATCCCAAGTCCTGGGCCTGGCGCAGGGCAGGTAACTAGGATGTATATGTTAAATAAATGAACGGGGAGATGAATTATCTTGTCCCCATTCAGCCCTGACATCACCTTTGTCCACAATAGTTATCATCACCCCTGGTGCCGCGTCTCCCCGTCAGAGACTCGCTTCTCTTTGGTTGCTTGAACAATTTTACCTTTTCCTGTAGAACCTTTCTGCAAATTGATTCCAAGCCAACATATCCCAACTGTTTCTTGTTGGAAAGCAGAATGTCAACATTTTATATGAATTGCTGAAAACTTCACATTTAGTTAAAAGAAACAAGTTTTGGGTAATTTTGCTAATTTAGTAAATTTGGTGCATTCATCTAAGGCTTATTGAGTTTTTGGCAAACTGGCCTACTTTCTGCCTCCTAAACTTCTCTCCCAGCTCCAAGTTATATTTCAAAAGGAGCCCTAAAGCAAAGGAGGCTCCCGTTCTTTATCTGTATTTCACTCGGATCCACACCCCTGTGCTTTTTCGGTTTCCCCCTGACAGCAAGTGCTCACAGGCTCGCCAGAAAGCACTCAGGGGCAACCTCTCCGAACGGCATTGGGAGCGGCCGCTCTGGAGAGGCACCATCCTCCTTTGCTCTCATTGGCTGCTTTGTCACCCTCCTTTGCTCCCATTGGCTGCTTGGTCACCAGGGCGAGGGTTTGGGAAACCACCGTATCACCCAGGACAGTTTGGTTGCAAGGGACAAGGACCCAACTCAGACTAACTTAGAGAAGGAATTTATTGGTCCTCGTTAAGGGGGTGGATATTGGGACAGCTCTTGGAAATGGAGGCACAAATGTAAGAACCAGGGCCCCGGCATGGCAACTGTTAATCCCCCCCTGGACTCTGGCCATCTGTCATCTCCACTTTACTGTTTCTTTTCGTCTGTTGGCCTCATTCTCTCTGACCCCTGATGGGCATTCTCCATTTGACAGGAAGCATGCTGCTCCAACAGAGAGAAAGAGCTGCTAGCTCCCAGAGTCAGTATCAGTCCCGGCAAAGGGCTCCTACTGGACCCATTATGGCTGCCGGGTGGCTGGAGTGCTGTGATTGGTCAGGCCCAGATCACATGACCACCCTTGTGGCTGGCTCACGGGGGTGTGACCAGAGGAAGTGACACAGGGAAGCTTCCTGCAGAGATGCAAACCCATGAGTTATTTACACAAGAGTAGAGTAGTTTAGCTTGAAGGAAAACCCCAGGGATGTGGATGAATGTCCCATCCTGTACTTAGCTTGCTTGGGAGGTCAGGATTTTTAAAGATTTAAATCCTTCACTGTTAATTCCAACCTACTGACTCCGCCCAGCCACACACCCTCATTCCACTACTCCCTGCTTAGCAAATAAACATTCATAGAAGGGGCAAATGAATGTTTCTGTATGTGGCCTTCCCCTGCCCTGTCTGGAACATGTGTCCTGCACCTGTTTCTCCTTGTTCCGATCATTTTAACCCTTCAAGGCCCAGTTCAAACGCTGCCACTTCCATGAAGCCTCCCTTGATTCCGCAAGTGGCAGGGATTCATTTCTTTTTAGACCTTGATTTCTCCCCACCTTTTATAAACTGTATCCCGATTTTGTGTTATTTGTATTACTGGTTTAGCAGAAAGAAGTTTTCAACTAGTCCATCACACAGATGGGACATGTGAGCTCTCCATCCTGGAGCTTTAGAGCACAGGCCTGTTTGGGGGGGACACTGGACAAAGGTGAAGACTTCACTGGGGCGTGGTATATTAGTCTCCGAGGGCTGCTGTAACAACTTAACCATAAATTGGGTAGCTTAAAACAGCTGAAATTTATTCTCCCACAGTCCTGGAGACCAGAAGTCCAAAATGAAAGTGTCAGTGGGGTTAGTTATTTCCGGAGGCTCAGAGAATCGGGCCCATGCCTCTCTCCTAGCTTCCGGTGGTGGCTGCTAGCCCTGCTTCACTCTAATCCCCGCCTCTGCCTTCACATGGAATTCTCTGTGTCTCCCTGTGTCCTCTCTTCTTCTTATAAGGACACCCGTCATTAGATTTAGGGCCCACTCTAAATGCAGAATGATTTTATCTCAAGAGAAAATGATTTTATCTCATGACCTCCGCAAAGAGCCTATTTCCAAATAAGGTCAGTTGCTGAGGTCCTGAATGTTTGGGAGACACTACTCAACACACTGCAGGGATTCTGTGTAGGACAAACTGGCCACAAACCAAAGTGGCTGCAGCAGAGGCTGGGCAGGTACCTGGAGGGCATGGGCTGTAGCCCAAGGCATTGGCACATCCCGTTTTCAAAAGAAGCCGGAGATCTGGGTTTTTATGTAAAACATCCAGATTTTTAAATGCTGGCAAGATATTCAAAACATTTTTAAGCATTGTGACCCATGCATCTATGCATTGATAGACAGCATATCTGTAAATCAGGTTCTGTCTTTGCAGGTCCAGTGGGTGACCTCTGGTGGAAACTCAAATCCGACTTCTGTGAGCTCGCTCAGAAAACAGGGCCTATTGCACTTCTTAAAGAAGCCACCAGATGGCGCGCCAGTCATTGCGTTAGGCCGGCCTCTTCCAACCAGGCCTGGGAGCCGTCCAGGGGTTGAAATGCTACAATGAGGCTTTATCCAGTGGAGGAGGGAGGGAGAGGTGAGATTGGGGGGAGGGTGAGATTAAGCTAACGGACAGAGTTCACAGCATTTCATTTTTTTTAGAATATATGGTTTTAATTTAAATTAAATTAATTAACATATAATGTATTATTAGTTTCAGAGCTAGAGGTCAGCGATTCATCAGTTGTATATAACACCCACTTCTCATTATATCACATGCCCTCCTTAATGTCCATCACCCAGTTACCCTATCTCCACATCCCCCTTCCCTCCAGTAACCCTCAGTTTGTTTCCTATGATTGAGAGTCTCTTATGATTCGTCTCCCTCTCTGATTTCATCTTGTTTTATTTTTTCCTCTCTTCCCCTATGATCCTCTGTTTTGTTTCTTAAATTCCATGTATGAATGAGATGAAATGGTAATTGTCTGTTTCTGATTGACTTATTTCGCTTAGCATAATACCCTCTAGTTCCATCCACGTCGTTGCAAATGGCAAGGTTTCATTTTTTTGAGGGCTGAGTAGTATTTGATTGTGTGTGAGTGTGTGTGTGTGTGTGTGTGTGTGTGTGTATACCACATCTTCTTTATCCATTCATCTGTCGATGGACATCTGGGCTCTTTCCATAGTTTGGCTATTGGAGTTCACTGTATTTCAAATGTACACCCCGCCCCCCCATCATTATCTCAATCTTTGATGCCTGCTACCTCTTGCTTGTTAGTGATACTTGCTCTCTGGGCAGATGAAACAAGTTCAAAGGGAGCAAAGATATACCCTAGAAGGAAGAGAGGAACAGCCAATAACACATGTTCAACAGCTGTTCTTTATTCTAAACAAACCAATTAACTTTAAAAAATTGACACACTCACACGGCAAAAAAAAATCGTAAACCATACAAAATATTGCTGCTCCCACTGCCAACCCCTGCTGTCTCTCTGTTAGCACTTTCTCATTGCTTCCAGAACTCTGAATTCAGGCATGAGGATTTCTTCTGTGGTTGCACATATATAATACACTTTTCTTGAAAGGAAAATTTTGCATTGTTGGCACAATGGAATTAAGTTTATCCATCCAGACGGTTACTGACTTGTCTGTAAATATGACCCTGATGATCCTTACAAAAATCACGAGGTGAGTGTATAATAGTTATGAGGAGGGGGAATTTCCAAGAATTTCATTATGCCTAATCAGAGTTTGACTTTTAGATGCAATGCTTAATGATAGATTTCCAATATTTAATGTAAATTTATTTTTACTTTTTATATGTTCAGATATTCATATGGCATAATGAACCTCCATGCTTCAACAATTAGTGACTCATGACTGATCTTCCCGCGACCCCCATATGTACTTCCTGTTTGTTTGCTGCAATATTTCAAAGCAAATCTCAGACATTGTGTCCTTCCATCCAAAACCACTTCAGTACCACACGTTCTTTTATTTTGTTCTTCTGTTTCTGTTGTTCTTTTTCTTCACAAGAGAACTCAGGGCCAGCTCGCTCACGACTACTCACCATCCAGCTCAGGCCTATGGTGGCCCCTCTTGACTCCATCCCTAAGACTCAACTGTCCTAATGCGGGACCCCACACACTTTTCATCATTCCCATTGGCAGGTTCACTTTTCTGTTTTCCATTTGTTTTTTAAAAATCAGATAATACAGGTAAAACTCTACAGCATATTTAATTAATTACCCCAAACTCAAAGATGGCCTCTGACAAAGTCTATCTCTTGGCTGACACTCAGTGCCATCAAAACTAAAGGTGTTTGTGGGTCAACTGAGGCCTGAAGAGGCTGAACTTTGTGTAGATGAAAGGTAGTCTAGGAGTATCAATGTCGAATGTACTGAGGTCAAAGGTCACCAGGCTTCCATCTGCCTCAGTTTGTCTTTGCCCGCCCCAGAAATTGGTGACGGCTCTGTGTGGGAGATTATACCTTCCCAAGATAGTTGCAACAACATCTCCCAATCTACACGTTATTGAGTGACCTTGACACTCCTCCCATTGAGAGATAAAGTCTATGTCCTCTCTCCTTGAATCCCCTGGGCCTCTGACTTGCTCATAAGCAAAAGAATGCAATAGAAACACCACCAGCGACTTCCAACATTGGCCCATAAAACCTGATACAGCTTCCACCTGGCTAGCCAGAACACTCGGGTGTGAAACCCTGAGCTGCCAGGTAAGATGGCTCACCATCTGAGGCAGCCATGCTGTTAGGAAGCTCAAACTATCGCACTCGAAAAGGTGGCGTGGAGATGCCCGAAACCATGTGCTTGGCCATCCCTGGGCTGCTCCAGTCTCACGCTGTTCCAATACCAGCCTCCATCGGACCACAGCCTCGTGAAAGCCTGAGCCAGCACCACCCAACTGAACCTTCCTTGATTTCTTGGCCCCCAGAAATGGTGACAGATAATACAATGGTTGTTGTTGCTGTAGGCCACCCGGTTCTGGCGTGATTCGTTACTCAGCGATAGATAACCATGTTGTTGGTTTTGTGATGAGTGTCACAGCATATGACTTTTGTTACTGTCGTCGTGTTGTTGCTGTTGTTACTTATTATCCGCCTTTGCTGGAGAAGCTCAGCGGGAGCTGGCCGCCTGACCGTCTCCCTCCCTCCGCCAGACTCTACCTCTGAGTGTGCTGGGAGCCTCATGGTGCCTGTCAGGGACTACTCACTGTTAAAATATTTATTGATCATTGACAACTGGAGCCTCTCATCTGTTAGTGATACCTGCTCCTTTGCAGCGCACCCCTGCTCCCCCAGGGCGGGTAGTAAGACCTGCCTAGCCTTGGGTGGACGGGAGAGCTTTCCAGGCATTCTGATTTCAGCAACCCCTACATGTTTTGTGCCAGAAAGTTCACCATCACTGACTCTTTGGGATGTGTCAATGGCTCTCCTTGTGAGAGGCGAACAGAGAGAGCTTCTGACCCCATCTCACCTTCCTGCTCTGTGAAGGAAGGGGTCAGCTCCCTTTCTGAGTCTGTGGGGGGGCAACAGAGTGGGGCTGCAGGGCGTTTCCCTGGACAGACCATCTGGAAGCTTCAGACCCTTAGCCCCACGTCAAGGCTGACCTGCGCCCTGTCCTCAGGGGGCAGGAGGGGACACATCACACACTCTTTATAAAGCAACGTCCCTCCCATGCTCACCCCACCTCTCCAGAGAATGCCCCACCCTTCCTAAGGCCAAAAGCACTCACTTAACTTTCTTCTACGGACACTAGGAGTTAGTAACTGGCCGCATTTCTGTTTTTGCTCTGGTTCCTAGAAAATGTATGGCCAAAGCCGTGGTTCACCATGACGAGTGTATAGATCAGGCCGGTAAAAAAACAAAGGAGAAAAAACATCGTTTACAACTCTATTACCTAGGGATAAGGTCGCTGGCTCTTGTGGGATAGCCTCCCACACGACACACAAACATAAATTGGGACTTTAGGACTAACGTACGGTTTATACACAACGGAAGCATCTCGTCGTGGCATTAGATGTCTTCTGTAGGACAGTGACTCTTCATTTCTTGGGGACCATAGTCATTTCAAGAAGCTCACGAGACTTCTAGTCCGTTTCCTAAAACAGTACAATTGGACATATACTTCCGAACTTGGCATTGGTTCTCTAAATAAACTATAAGTAAATTAGGTCCTATAGCTGTCATCATTAATGCTTACGGCCGCATCACAGCCCGCTGTGCAGCTGTATTATAATTTATTTAACTCGTCCCCTCTTGTTGGCTCTGCCGTCGTCTTGTCTTCTCGTGTTGCACTGTTCTAAAATGCCCTGAAAATCCCCGGAGCGAGGAGGGCTCATCAGCCTTAATTTATGCTGGTTGCGTCTCAGGCATCTAAGGCGGGGCATGTGTAAGTACATGCAAGGTCCGCAGAAGGAGAGATCCCTGAGTTGGAAGCTCTCCCCGACACGGCCTGGGGTGCAGCCCGGGGGATCCTGGCCCAGCCTCCCTCCGGGGCACAGAGAGGGCCAAGCGGAGGGGATGCGTGGGCGTGGTTGCCAGGAGCAGGGTGTCCAGGACTCCTGCACTGCAGGCTGCGGGGGACCCGGCCTCGCTGCCCGGTCTGCGGGCCGGTGATTTATGTCACCGGCCAGGAAGAACAGGCGCTGTGTGTTCCGTCCTGGAGCCTGGGTGGGGCGGGGGAGGGGGGGTGCGGGGAATGAGGTGGGAATGTGGCAGGAGGGTGGCAACAGCTGGCTTCCAGGGGCCTGGTACAGAGGCCGGCGGATCTTCATGCCCATAAAGCGAGCCTTCAGCCGCGGGCCAGCCGCGGCCAGAGGCTGCCCAGGGGGTGGGCAGGGACCAACACAAACAGCCAGCAGAGAAAGGGGCCTTTGTGGCGAACGGGCAACGGCTGCCCGGCTGGAGGGAGGAGGCCAGCGCTGCGGGGCGGGGGAGGTGGCCGGCAGGTGCTGCTCCCAGCTCGCCTGGTCCTGCGGGGACAGCGTGCGTGGTCCACACCGCAAGACGCTGGCGCCTTCGGTCTCCAGAGCACTCCCTCCCTTCTCCTTCTTCTTCTTCTTCTTCTTCTTCTTCTTCTTCTTCTTCTTCTTCTTCTTTTTAAATCATTTTTCTTTTAAAAGGGTTTTCTCTTTATTAATTTTGGTAATTACAAGAGTGGTATGCTCATTTATGTGGTGAATCCATGCAAAGATGGAAAAAGAACATAAGGCTCTCCGCTCCCCCACCCCCAATTCCCACAGCAGCCCGGCCGCCCGCCCCAGGACCTCACGTCTACACAGCGAGGGCCTTGCCATTGTGTGCTCAAACAAACACACCCACGAGACAAAACCACACCAGACCTCCCCGTTGCACAGTTTGGAGTCTCGGCAACTATGTCAAGGCTCTTTTGTTCTAAGGACACAGGAGGCAGCCATCTTGGCGCATCATGGAGGGACCAGGGACGCCACATGTCCAGAATGTGTGGACAGTTGTGCACATTGACTTGTCCTGCCTGCAGTGCCCAGTGTCCCAGCCCTGCAACATGCTTTCCAAATTCAGCAGTAGGCCCACAGGCCTCCGGATGGGGGGACAACCCGCCGTTCATAGCATCTGCGGAATCGGCCGCAGGACTCCCCCCATCCCCAGACACCTGGGGGGGGTTCACGGCTTCAAGCAATATTATAAAACCCACTCCTTTTTTTTTTTTAAGATTTTATTTATTTATTTATTTATTTATTTATTTATTTATTTGAGAGAGAGCACAAGGTGAGGGGGCGTGGGGAGAGGGAGAAGCAGGCTCCCCGAGGAGCAGGGAGCCCGATGCAGGGCTCGATCCCAGGACCCTGGGGTCACGACCCGAGCCGAAGGCATTCGCTTAGCCGACTGAGCCTCCCCCACGCCCTTGGGGAGCGCTTTTATTCCCATAGGAAACCTGTCAGTGTTGGCACTGTGGGGCTAATATGTGTGTTTTTCCTATTTTAGAAGAAAACGTCGGATTATTTCCCAAAAAGGGGATGCGGCGCACGCATGCTGGAGCCCGGTGCGGAGCCCCAGACCCCCAGCACCGCCGCCCTGTGGCTTTGGGTAAACCCCGCTCTATTGGTGGCCAGAGAATAGTGATCTCGCGGTTGTTTTAATTTGTATTATTCTGAACTCTGACGAAGCTGAGCATCTTTTCAAATTTTGATTGGCCCCTGGCTTCTCTCTTCTCAATTTCTTTTTTCTTTTTTTTTTTTAATGTTTTTTTTTTAAGATTTTATTTATTTATTCGACAGATATAGAGACAGCCAGCGAGAGAGGGAACACAAGCAGGGGGAGTGGGAGAGGAAGAAGCAGGCTTATAGCGGAGGAGCCTGATGTGGGGCTCGATCCCATAACGCCGGGATCACGCCCTGAGCCGAAGGCAGACGCTTAACGACTGTGCCACCCAGGCGCCCCTCTTCTCAATTTCTGCCTGACAGTTGCCTCCGGGGAGGCTGTCCCTTGTGGAGCGGGGACAGCACGTAGCAGAAAACGCCCTTCCCATCACATGCGATCAAGGGTACGTGGTAACAGGACTCAGGATTGTTGGCGCTGACCTTGCTCAGCACCCTCGGAAGAAGGCCCCTTCCTGCGGGACCAGGCCTGCCTCTCAGGGCACATCCTGCAGGGCCTGGCTTCAGGAATCGGCTTCTCGGTTCTCCAGCGCCTCGGACTGAGAGGGACACGGCCAAGCTCTCCCGAGCACTCTGCCTGCCCAGGCTCCTGGGTCACCAGACGGCAGCCTCTCCTCCTCACAGGAACCCCCAGTCTCTAGGTGGGATTCCGAGAGCGCCCCCAACACTTGGCTGGGGCTGGGGCCCGGGTGAGCCACCTTCCTACAGAGGCTGGAGTAGCTGCTTCTCACCGGGTGCCGTCCCCACGGGAGACTCTGTCCACGGTCTGCGAGGGTGGGGGGTGCTGGGGCGGGCTCCGTTTGGCCAGCCTGGTGGCCTCTGGGGGGACGTGTCTGGTCCCAGCTGGGCTCTCTTAAAACCTGGGTCCCACTTTGGAGGTCCTGTAACTTTGCTTCTCTGCTGCCTGTTATGTCATGGAAAGAGCAAGCGAGCCCTGATGATGATTCTGGGCCCCACTCACAGGGCCCGAGCACCCCTGCATGGCAGCCTGTGCTGTGTGCCGGCGGCAGAGCCAGAGAAGAACCAGACGGGGCCCAGCCTCTTCGGGGCTCACAGGCTGGTGGTTCCGGATGATGGATCCGAAATAAAGCAGATAAGCTCTAGTCACTGGGCGTGAGGAACACCCTGCAGACAGGAGGGGGGAGGGGGCAGGAAGAGTTCTAGAAAGAGGAGACAATGGCTCATCACCCTGCCTGGCGGGGGGCGAGGGGCATCCTCAGAGTCACTCTGCTCCTGCTGGTCCCAGCCTCAGGTAGAATTTTCCTCCCTGAGGTCCCCCAGACACACCTTGCTGTCTTGTGTTTGTCTCTGTAGCTCCAGCTGCCCCCAAGCAGGAAAGGGTGGGTGTCAGACCTGCTCCTCCCTGTTCTCTGTCCTCCAGCCCCGCCCTGGCCTCGCCACCACCATCCCACCCTGTAATTTCCCTGTCTGCCATAGGAGCTTATTTGGGACTTACTGGGGACTGGTCTTGCTCAGGCGGAGAACACGGTCCTCAGCCCCCTCCCTGAGAACAGGGAGGGCCTCAGCCTACCCACCACCGCCGTCTCCCTGCTGAGGCTGGTGCCATAAGGGGTTGGTGACAGAGCACTGGCCTGAAGGCAGGGCACTCAGGCCTTCTCCTGGCCCTTCTGAGGCTCCCTGGTGACCCCAACACATCATTGGTCCTCTCTGAGCCTTTCCAAACTGATAGCACAGAGTTCAATCGAAGGGAACTTAGAAACCTGTGAGAATCTCAGATGACAAGAAGCCCGGTATTGTCTCTCCGCTGCAGGGGGGAAATGGAGGCCGAACCACAATGTGCTGGTTCAGAGGCTTTATGGTGTGGGGACGAGAAGCCAGGCCTAGAGTGGAACCTGTCTCCCAGTGCCATCTCGGACTCCCACCAGCCGTGAGGCCCGGCTATGCATGACTCTTAAACCTCAGTGTCCCCAGCTATAAAACGGAGACAAAGCTCTTGTTCCCTCATGGGTACCGTGAGGTTAAAATGAGGTAAACAGAAATAAAGGGCCTCATAGAGAGCAGCTCCTGGGGAAGGGGGTGTGCTATCTGTAGGACGAGATCCCAGCCTCAGCCCTGCCCAAGGCCCTCACTTTACAAACCCCATGCAACTTCGGACAGAACTCGAAGGAGCAGAGGTTGGACACGGGTCTTTCTTGGTGGCCAGGGGGAATTTGGGAGGGGCAACGTGATAGGAGGCCGACATTCTTCAAGGGTGTCTATGTGATGGTGGCCGGCTTTGCCAATGTCCTTGAACCCCAGTTTCCCTAGCTGTAAATGAGAATCCTCATACTTCAGAGATGCATGTAGTAACAACTCACCACATTAGAAACTATTAGTATTATTATTAAACATTTATTTACTTATTTGAGAAAGAGTGAGAGAGAGAGTGTGTGTGTGTGCACAGCAGAGGGGGGAGAGGAAGAGAGAAACCCAAGCAGACTCAGGTGCTGAGTGCAGAGCCCTATGCGGGGCCCAATCTCACCACCCCGAAATCACGATCCGAGCCAAAGCCAAGAGTCAGATGCCTAACTGGCTGCACCACCCAGGTGCCCCAGAAACTATTTGTTCCTTTTTATGGATGAGGAAGATGTGGGCAGGCATACATGTCCCCATTTTACAGATGAGGAACATAGGCGATATTGGAGCCCAGCGACAAAGGGCTTCTCTCTGCCCGTCCTCTAGGCGGGGAGGAGCGGGCTCCAGAGACTCGAAGGTGGGTCAGGGGAGGCCTGAGAACCAGGAACAGGACTAGCCTTCAATTCTGAAAATCAGACTGGGTCATGGGGGGACAAGGTGCTGGAGGAGACAAAAACAAGCCCAGACCATTTCCTGATTGGGCACTGAAAGCCAACACCAACCCTTTTCGCTCCATAAATAAATTTCGCCTTTAAGTAAATGGGGATTGACATGACATTTTTTCCCTTCTGCAAAAGAAAAGGGCATTTATCCCGTCTCCAGAACCTCATTCCTTATTTCCAGCTCCTCTCTGACATCACCCAGCGGCAGCATGGGAGGAATTTTCTCTTCTCCTCCTCTGGGGAAGTCAGGTCGGATCCCTTTGGGCAGTGCTTGGACTCCCAGCCACAGACAGGCTCTGTTCCCACAATTCTACAGGTCTTGTTGGGAACTCAGAGTGGATTTTCCCTCTGAAGCAACATTGTCCATGGTTCTTTGGTCCCCAGCCTAGACCAGCAGCCCATTTTGGAGACAGGGAGGAAAAAGCAAGGGCTTTGGAGTCAGATTACCTGGTGTAACCCAGACTCTGCTACCTCCCAGCTGTGTGACCCTGGGGAAGCAGCTCACCTTCTCAGGGCCTCTCTGCCCCAGTCTGTCAGTGTTGGGGGCCAGTTCTCCAGCTGCCCCTGCAACTTCGGGGGGTCCCGTGAAGGCGTTTGTTCTGGATTAACTTTTCAAGGATTTTTTTTAGCAAATAGCTTTGGAAGATAAACATGGTGTCTCCCTCTAGGGCAGAGGGTAGATTTGTTTGCTGTCCAGGATAATAAAAGCCACGTCTCCCTCCAGGGCAGATTGGGCAGTTTTGCTAGAAGCCCCCTTCCAAAATTGGGGGCTTCCTAATCTCAGGGTTCCTCGATTGTGACCCAACTCCACTGTGGGTACGGCATCCACCTGGGCTCACCTCCCACCTGGCCCGTGAGACAAGGGAGCAAAGGGAACCAACGGGAACACAGAGCTCCTGTCACCTGTTCTGTCGCAGTTCGAAGTCCTTTGTCTCAGTCCCGGAAGTCTCGTGTCTTCTGCCAGCATTCACGGACCTGGCAGGCAGACTGCTAGCTTGCAAGCAGAGTAAAATCTCAGACCCACCACGGTTCTTGGCAGTCCGCTGCCTGGCTCTGACGCCCGCCCAGTTGTTGGGAGGGTGGGTGCAGGCTGTGCCTGGCCATTGGTGGGGAGTTAACAAACAGTGGTTGAAACAATGGTGGGAAGTTGGTTACTCACCAGCTCTCACCAGCTACTCAGAATTCCCACCCAGGATGCCAGCAGCGCAGCACGCCCTTGGCCCTGGGAGTCAAAATTCCATCCTATCTGGGGGAAGCTGGCAGTGGGGATGGGCTTGTGGGACCAGGGGCCAGGGTTCCAGCCTGGTGGAGCGTCAGTCCTTCTTGACCACCCCTTCAGGTGCCTCCCTCTTCAAAGGCAGCCTTTATGATGAATTTGAAATCTGTCTTTCTGGACCTTCCTCTGTACATAAATATGCTTAGAGAATATGCTTTATGTTTACATAAATGATTTACGCTGTACGTGTTGTTTTGCGATGTACATTTTTCATTCCAGACACCTTTCTGCGTCAACCCGCTTAGCTTTTGAGAACAGCTGGACAACGTTCATAATAGCACTGACCAGCATTTATTTCCCAAGAAGGCACAGCTTGCTAAGGTCAGGCCGGCAGAAGGATGTGGCATTGAACACAGCCAGAATAGAATTAATTAGCAGTTCATTAGCTAACCATGTCTTGGGTGCTACCCTGCCAGGCTCTATCCTAATCTCTTGATCCCATTTCTCCTAGCCTCCCCATAACCCTGTGAGCCAGCTGTTATAACAAGCCCTCTTTCACAGATGAGGAACCAGGCCCAGAGAGGGTAAGGAACTGGGTCCAGGTCCCACAGCTAGTGAATGATGCCCCTGGGACACAAACCGAGGCCTGCCTCGCTCTGGCATTCTGCTACCAAATCGTTCTTTGCCGTTACAGAGTCATGGCTCCTTAGAGATTCTGATGAAGGCCCTGAGCCTTCTAATCAGAAAAGTGCCTGCAGTAAAAACAGGCAACCCCCCCCCCCATGTGCACTGGGCCCATTTCCTGGGTGTGTGGCCTGTGCTGTCACATGGGGCCTGTGTTCAGAAGGACCTGAGCTTGGTTGCATGTTTTGCTGCTGCCATCATGAAATTCTTAAAACGTTTTGAACAGAGTCATATTTTCCTTTTGCACCGGGCCCCCGAAATTATGTCTTGATTGTGCCCGCACTTTACACACACACTACAATTTTGCAAACCACTCGATGTGCAGGAATCCCATGAGGCTGTTCAAAGATTCCTCTGCTTCTTGGAAGGCTGTGAGTGTGTCTGTGTGTGTATTTGCAGGTGTGTGTGTGTGTGTGTGCGCGTGTGCACGAGTGTGTGTGGGTGGCAAGTCGTCAGGTGCCACTGGGTGGCCGGCAGGGAGCGGGGCCAGGGAGCAGAGGAAGAGGCGGCGGGGACGGCGTCGATTTCCACACGGTCTGTGATAGCAACACCTTCACCTCCGAGAGAGGAAGCCCGGCGCTGGGCACACAGCCCCGGTACTAACCGTGTCCTCAAAAACCGGCCGCCTCCAGACCCACACAAGGAGCCTTTGTGGGGCACGGCGGCCTCACGGCAAACACGGGAAGGAGACCGGCGGCGGATGCTCAGCTTTACTGTCTGGGGCAGGATTTTCTTTGTGTGTGTGTGTGTTTGTCTGTTTGTTTTAAGGAAAAGTATTTATTATTTACACCACTGAAACAGTCCCGTAAGAACGATATACACCGTGTTTATTTGAAAGGCGGACAGGATGTTCTAAGTCAGGCGCAGCATTGCGCTCAGAGCGCCGCTTCCTGTGGCTGGAAGGTTCCCCGAGCCCGCTCCGGAGACTGGAGATGCCTCGGCAAGGGGTGGGCACGAAGGTGGCCGCACAAGTCCCCGAGGACGGAGGGCACAGAGAGCCTCAGAAATCCCGAGGGGTCTGCTGGTGGTGGGGGGAGAGGCCGTTATACGATCCTTGCTCTGATCTGTCACTTTGGGCAACTGGCTTAACTTCTCTGTGACTCAGCTTTTCCGTCCGGGAAATGGGGATAATAATATGATCAACCCCTGAGGTTGTTGTGAGCGTTGAGTCTAGTGGAATGTCCTTCCAACCAAGCACAATAAACGGTATTACTATTACCTAAAGCTAGATCAGAGGATAAGGCGAAAAGCCTAACAGTTGTGCTTTTAGTTTTGGGTTTATTTTTGCCGTTTCTCAGTCAGTTAAAGCCTTGGGGTGGCGGAGGGGGGCCTATCACTCTGGAAGGAAGGGGGGAAAGGGAGGGTTTTTCTGTTGCTGGGATGGAAAGTGCCCTGAGGGGAGACGCAGGGCTGGGGCAAGGGTCGTTCCACAGAACAGGGCGTCAAGAGCCCAGGAGGGAAGGGACCGGCCCTGGGTCTGTGGCTGGGGCTCTGCAGGGGGTGGCTTTGGACAAGGAGGATTTTTTTTTTCTTTTCAATCAAAACAGCAAAAGGTTGTTTCTATGCCTTTGAGGGTGACAGGTTCCTGGGTTCCTGGCCTTCCCCTCACCCCAGCCTCTCACTGGGTCAGGTCACACCACGGCCATTCAAGGTGAGCGACCACAGGGCACAGTGTCGGGGGGGCCAGACAGTGGCAGTGGGGCCTGGAATGAGGGTCCCACACTGGGGCCCCCCACAGGCTCAGAGACACCACCTGCCCCGGAGCTCTGGCCTGGGACCCGACAGGACCTGGGGGCGGGGGTGTCATCGAGTTGTCTAGTGAACCCCCGCCACAAGTACCAGCAGCCTTTTGCAGGCTTTCTATGCGCCGAGCTCTCTTGCAAGGCCGGTGCCCGCCCTATCTCATTAACTGTCACGGCAGCCACCAGCCCCAAGAGTCACGACAGATGAGGACACCGAGGCTAAGACAGGGACAGTCACCAGCGCAGGTGACTGAGCCAGGGAACCGTGATCCTGGACTGGGGTGCAGCTCAGGGGGGTTCTTCACTGGGGTCACCCCAGGTGGTCCACACACCTTGGTGACAGAGGGAGCTCTCCGTACTTTTGCGGGCCTTTCAGGGAGAAAATCTGCGGTGAGCCGAAGTGCTGGCACTTGGTAAGCGCTGCACTGCTGTCAGCTGTGACCCTGAGCTTCACCGTGTGCTTCCCAACCCCCTCCCAGGACAGCGCCTTCCTCCTCCGTGTGAAGGGCCGCAAGGAGGGCTGGGTAATTTGCTCAAAGCCACTCACTCGCTTGGTGCGTGCAACACCTCACCCCTACCCTCACTCCCGAGAGCCCGGGGAGGGGGTAGAGTGGGAGAGGGGGGTGCGCAGGTGCGTGGGGGTGGGCGGGACAAAGAGAACAGGCCTGAGCAGGGCTGTGCTCGCATGATTCTCATATTTTGCAGAGGGCGACTGGGATTAACTTCTGAACGTCTGCCCTTCCCTCCCTCCTGAGAGCAGCACCTCTTTCCCCACATTCTGGTGGCTCGGAGGAGACAGGGCGCAGGCTCTGTTCCAATCCTGCCTTGATCAAGTTACTTAACAGCTCCAAGCCTCCTTTGCTTCATCTGTGAAATGGGAATAATAAACATCTACCTTGCAGAACTGACGTGAGATTGCTTTATGGCAAGACCCAAACAGGACCTGATGTATTGTAGGTGTTAAATAAATGATGGCTAGTGTCATTACTTGGGTCTCATCCCTGTACTCAAAAAATATGTTCTCCTGTTGACTCAGTTTTTCCTCTTTTATAAATTCTTACCCTAAACAATAAACAGATAAAAAACATCCAGGGACGCCTGGGTGGTTCAGTTGGTTAAGTGTCTGCCTTTGGCTCAGGTCATGATCCCAGGATCCTGGAATCGAGCCTCACGTCGGGCTCCTTGCTCAGCAGGGAGCCTGCTTCTCCCTCTGCCTACTGCTCCCCCTACTTGTGCTCGCTCTCTCTCTGTCAAATAAATAAATAAAATCTTTAAAAATAAATAAAGTGTCTTAAAAAAACTTCCAGTCATGTGTCACCATCTTCCATCACTTTGAAGCGTTAACTCCCTGTCACACCCCACCTGTTTGAGGGCTTTGGAGAAAAGGCAGAGACCATGAAACGGGCATTCATATACTCAACTGGCAGGAATATAATTTCAGAAAGTGACTTGTCAGAGTGTATTGAGGGGTATTAAAATGCTGATATGCTTTGACCCTAAAATTCCAAGACCAGAAATCTATCCCAGGAAAATAATAAACTAAATGAGCGGTCGCACGCTCACACAAGTTTATACGGAGTTTTTTGCAGAAAGATGTTCGCGTTACACTATTTAGCATAGCAAAAACTTGAAAGTGAATCTGAATGTCCCAGCTTCATCAATAGTTAAGCAGATGTGACATCTCTGGTTCAGTTAGCATTAGGTTCAATCTTGAGTGACAGAAACCAAAAATTATCTGCTATCAACAAGATAGAAGTTTTAGACTTAAACCCCGTATAAAGTCCAGAGAGGGGCGCCTGGGTGGCTCAGTTGGTGAAGTGCCAGACTCTTGATTTAAGCTCAGGTTATGATCTCAGGGTTGTGAGATCGAGCCCTACGTTGAGCCCTGCATGGGGCTCTGCACTGGGTGTGGAGCCTGCTTAAGACCCTCTTCCTCTGCCCCTCCCCCTCTCTAAAAAAGTTAAAAAAAAAAAAAACAGTCCAGAGACAAATTGTCTAGGCTAGTGTGACACCTCTGTGATTATCAGCGATTCAGGCTACTTCTATCCAATTCTGGTATCCTCAGTGAGTAGCTTTCACCTCATGCTCCAACATGGCTGCTTGACTCTAGCCATCATGTCTGCATTTTAGCTATCACGAAGCAAGAAGAAGCGAAAGAGGTGCTCTGTGAATTTACACCTGACATTTCCACTTACTTTCCCTTGGCTAGAGCTTAACCATATAGCTATTCCTAGCTGTAAGAGATTCCAGGAAAGACAAGAGAAATCTTCATCTCTGGGAGGCCACGTGTCCCTCAAAAAATTTAGGAATTATACTACAAGGAAAGCAGGGGAGAAAGGTTATCGCCACAACATTTACATAATGATTTAAAAAATATATTTCACCTTTTTAATATGGAAAATTACTAATGCATATAGAAGTAGAGTGAATGATACAAAGAACTGCCTTCTACCTATTACCCAGTCTCAAGAATTGTAAACTCAGGGCCAATCTCGTTCAATTTGTCCCTCTTCCATTTCCCCAATTATTTAGAAGGAAATTCCAGACTTTACATCATTTCATCTGCAAGTACTTTATCATGTATCTCAAAAAGATCAGAGCTCTTTTTTAAAAAATCGTAATGCCAATATCCTACCTAGAATTTTAACGAAATCCTGGATATTCTTTTAACTATGTTCTTAGTATCATTGAATATCAAGCCAGTGTTCAAATTTCTCCATTTTCTCACAATTGTTGACTGTTCAAGATCCATCCGAGGTCCATACAGTTCATTCTGATGAGGTGCAGTTTATCAATTGTTCCTTTTATGGCTCATGATTTTGGTGTCAACATTAAGAACTCCTTGCTTACTTATAGGTCCTGAAGTTTTTATAAGAGTTTTAGAGTTTTGTTTTACATTGAAGTCTATGATCCATTTTGAGTTAATTTTTGTATAAGGTGCCAGATGTTTAGATCACGGTTCATGTTTTTGCCTGAATGGATGTCCAATTGCTCCAGCATGGCTTGTTGAAAAGTTTCTTGCCTCCCTCAAATTGCTTTCGTGCCTTTGTAGGGGAAAAAAATCAGTTGGACATATCTGTGTAGGTCTGTTTCTGGTCCTCTATTCTGTTCCACTGATCTGTGAATCTCTCCCTCCACCAATGCCGTATACTCTTCATTGCTGACACTGTGCAGGAAGAGCTCATATTGGAGAGAGCAATTCTTCCCATTTAATTTTTCTTTGTCAAGATTGTTTCAGTTATTCTAGGACCTGTGTCTTTGCATCTAAACTTTACAATACGTTTGTCTGTGTCTATAAAGATCTTATTCAGGATTTTGATAAGAAATGTAAACCTATAGATCAGTTTGGGGAGAACTGACATTTTTACTATGTGAGTCTTCCCATTCATGAACATGGTAGGCTTCTTCATTTACGTAGATCTTTGATTTCTTTCATCAGGATTTTGTAAATTTCTTTTTCTCTCTTTTTTAAAAAATTAATTAATTAATTAATTAATTAATTAATTTGACAGAGAGAGAGAGAGGGAACACAAGAAGGGGGAGCATCAGAGGCAGAGGGAGAAGCAGGCTCCACGCTGAGCAGGGAGCCCAACATAGGGCTCAAACCCAGGACCCTGGGAACATGACCCGAGCCGAAGGCAGACGTTTAACCAACTGAACCACGCAGGCGCCCCAGGATTTTGTAATTTTCAATAAAGATCCTCCATGTGTTTTGTTAGGTGTATACTTAAATATTTTATTTTCTCAAAGCTACTGTAAACTGTACTGTGTTTTTTAAAATTTCAGTTTCTTCATGTTTATTGTTAGTATATAGAAATGTTATTGATTTTTGTAAGTTGATCTTATATCCCACAAACTTGCTAAGTTCACAGGTGATGGAATATTATGCAGCCATCAAGTTGATGTTTATATTACCTATCTCTCTCCTCCATTCAGGGTGAATTTCTCTGAGCTAAACAGCTGTGTCCCATAGGAGGTATCCCTTGAGTTCAATGACATATTTTTTACTTTAAAGATATTTTAAGAATTTATTGAGATATAATTGACATATAACATTGTATAAGTTTAAGGTATACAATGTGCTGATTTGATACATTTATATACTGCATATGATTACCACTGTAGTGTTTTTATTTTATTTTTATTTTATTTTATTCTTTTAAGTAGGCTCCATGCCCAGTGTGGAACCCAGTGCAGGGCTTGAACTCACAACACTGAGATCAAGGCCTGAGCTGAGATCAAGCGCCAGATGCTTATGCAACTGAGCCACCCAGGTGCCCCTACCATTGTAATGCTAGCTAACACTTCTATCATGTCACATAATTATCATTTCTTTTCTGTGGTGAGAACGATTATGATCTAGTCTCCTTAGCAGCTTTGAAGTTTATAATACAGTGTTATCCACTACCATCACCATGGTGTTCATTAGATCTCTAGGACTTATTTATCTACTGGTTGCAAGTTTGTACCCTTAACCAATAACTCCCCAATTCCCACCCTCCAGCCCCTGGTAATTACTATTCTACTCTCTGGTTTTATAAGTTTGGCTTTTTTTCGATTCCACATGTAAGTGATATCATACAGATTTGTCTCTGTTGGTCAGACTTATCTCACTTAGCATAAAGCCCTCAAGTTCCATCCATATTGTTGCAAATAGCAGGATTTCCTTCTTTCTCATAGCTGAATAATATTCCATTGTGTATATAATATATATATAGTTATAATAGATGCTATAATATTGTATTATAATATATATAATTTTCCATTGTATATCTTCTTTATCCATTCATCCAGTGACAGACACTATGTTTCCATGTCTTGGCTATTATGAATAATTAACATGGGAGTGCAGATATCTCTTCAAGATCCTATTTTCGGGTACCTGGGTGGCTCAGTTGGTTAAACTTTCAACTCTTGGTTTCGGCTGGGGTCATGATCTCAGGGTCGTGGGATCGAGTCCTGCGTGGGGCTCTGCGCTCAGTGGGGAGTCTGCTTGAAGATTTTTCTTCCTTGCCCTCTGCCCCTCCCCCGCTTGCTCCTGTTCTCACTCCCTCTCTCTAAAATAAATAAATAAATACATCTTAAAAAAAAAAAAAGATCCTATTTTCATTTCCTTTAGATACATACCCAGAAGCAGAATTGTTGGATCACATGGTAGTTCTATTTTTAATTTTTTGAGAAACTTCCGTTCTATTTTCCAAAATGGCTAAAACAGTTTACATTCCTACCAACATGCACGAGGGTTCCCTTTTCTCCACATTCTCACCTACACTTGTTATCTGTTGTCTTTTCTTTTTTAATTTAAATTCCACTTAATATACAGTGCAATATTAGTTTCAGGGGTACAATTAAGTGATTCAACACTTACATACAACACCCAGTGCTCATCACAACAAGTGCCCTCCTTAATCCCCATCACCCATTACACCCATTCCCCACTTGCCTCCCCCTTGGTAACCATCAGTTTGTTCTCTATAGTTAAGAGTCTGTTTCTTGGTCTGCCTCTCTCTTTTTTTCCCCTTATGATCCTATCATGGAATATTACTCAGCTGTTAAAAAAAAAGAATGAAATCTTGCCTTTGCAACAACACGGATGGAGCTAGAGAGTACAATGCTAAGTGAACTAAGTCAGAGAAAGACCAATCCCGTAGGATTCCACTTCTATGTGGAATTTAAGAAACAAAACAATCTGTTGTCGTCTTGATGATGGTCATTCTAACAGGTGTGAGCTGGTATCTCATCGTGGTTCTGCTTTGCATTTCCCTGCTGATCTGTGATGTTGGGCGTCTTTTCATGTGCCTTGGCCATCTGGAGTCTTCTTTGGAGAAGTATCTATTTAGTTCCTCTGCCCACTTTTTTTTTTTTAAGATTTTATTTATTTATTCGACAGGATAGAGACAGCCAGCGAGAGAGGGAACACAGCAGGGGGAGTGGGAGAGGAAGAAGCAGGCTCCTAGCGGAGGAGCCTAATATGGGGCTCAATCCCAGGAACCTGGGATCACGCCCTGAGCCGAAGGCAGACGCTTAACCGCTGTGCCACCCAGGCGCCCCCTCTGCCCACTTTTTAATTGGATTGTTTGAGTTCCTACTTTTGAGTTGTAGGAGTTCTTAATATATTTTTGAATGCTAACCCCTTCCCCGCTCTGTGGTACGCACATACTGTTTCCCATTTCATAGGTTTGCTTTCTCATTTTGCTGATTCTGTTCGTGCCGTGCAGATTTGCTGTTGATGCAGTCCTGCTTGTTGACTTTTTACAAATAAATATTTTTACATTCACTGTTCTTGTTTCATTTCTTCCCCCTTCGGTTTCATAACGGCTCATTCTTTTTTAAGAATTGATTCCGGCGTTGATCTTTCAGGAGCTTCACGCCACTTCTTCTCAAGGACTTTCTCAAATTCATCTGCAGTGAGTTGACTTCTTACTGTTGAGTCTGTCCGTTTTCTTAGCATTAAATTTCATGTGATTTGGAAAGTTAGTTTCAAGGCCAATGGCCAGTGGGAAGTTGGTTCATGTTTTTGTTTTCTGTCTTTCTCTCTTCTGCTCCCCATGCCTGTCTGAGGCTTTGTTCTCTGAGCCCACAGTCTGGAACGGACGTGGGCATCTTGGGGGGCCTGCTCCGCACTCATCCTGGGGAGATCAGACGCGTGTTCCTGAGCAGGGAGAGGCCGGCTGTGAGTTCCGGTGGGGAACCCAAACCTGCGTCCTGCTGCATGCTGTCCCCAAAGGGCGGCTTCTCACAAGCTTTGCTGGCTTCTGCCTCTCTCACAGCTTGAGGTTTTCATACCATTTCTGTACCACAAAAATTTTTATCATGTTTTTTTACTGTGGTTTTTCTTTTGGGGGAGGGGGAGCTTTTTAACGTGTACCAATCTATTTTGCTTATTATTACTCTATTTCTGGAACCATGGGGCCTCAAAGCATGAAGGTAAAACTAACTTGACCAAAAGCCCTCCCACCGCCCTCACTGCCTGCATTTTATATATGGTAAGCTGAGATTCTTCGGAGAGCCAAGGGGGGAGGGGCTCTAAGGGCCCAGTTATTAAATGACACATGGGACTCTGGACACCCAAACTTGAGAACTTTGGATTCTTTCCTTCCAGTCTGGGCTAAGGCGAATCCTGCATCAATCCAACAGGAGACCCCTCGGGGGAGACTATGGGCAAAGATGGAGATTTAAAAAAATAAAGATGGGGTCTGTGTGCGGTGGGGCTGGGAGGAGTAGTGGGTAGGAACCTGGAGGAGAGCGTCGGAAGGTATATGAATTAATACACGTGCACACACATCCCTTCCCATTTCCCGCTGGCTTATTAACAGCCACGAGGAGGTGGAGGTCAGCTGTCACACCTTCCAGACTGAGGTGGGCTGCGATGCCCACGCCTTCTGTCCGGCCCCCATCACCATCCCAGTTGGGAAAGATGGGAAAGGCAGATGTGTCTTCCTTCTAGACCAGGCTGGTGGGTGGGACGGTGAGAGAGTCCCACAGCTGTTTGTTCTCAGGAGAGCACCGCACCCCATTTGTGTGGAGGGAGCAAGAAGGGAGAGGAATTTTAATTTCTTGGAGGTTTTCAACATCCCTATTGAAGAGTTTAAATGGATTTCGTGTTTATAGAGTCAGGACAAGTGTAAGAGTGGTTTTATGGGGTCCGATCCCTGTCTCTGGGGACTGACCAGAATAACATGATTCATTGTCATCATCAACGTGGCTCCAAAAGTTTTATAGCCCTCCACCTCAAAGGAAGTCATTATTACCCTGGATGGAGAGTTAAGTGAGACAGACTGGGATTTGAGCGATTTTATTATTGGCCGCATGTGATCTCGAGCAAGGAGCTTGGGTTGAAACTCGTCTCCGAAAATTCACATGTTGAACTCCTAACTTCCAGGACTTCAGAATGAGATCTTATTTGGAAGTTGGGTTGTTGCAGATGAAATGAATTAAGATGAGGTCATACTGGAGTAGGGTGGGCCTGTAATCCAATACGAATAATGTCCTTATAAACAGGAGACGTTTGGAGGCGGACACGTACAGGAGGAAGGCCGTGCGAAGATGGAGGCAGGGATCGGGGTGACATTTCTACAAGCCAAGGAATGCCAGGGATGCCAGCCAACCGTCAGAAATGAGGAGAGAGGCAGGGCACAGATTTTCCCTCACGGCCTGCAGAAGGAAGCAGCCCTGCCGGTACCTTGACCTCAGGCTTCTGGCCTCCAGAACTGCGGGACAGTAAGCTTCTGCCATTTCAGCCCTCCAGTCGGTGAGGCTTTGTTGTGGTGGCCCAGCAAACAAATACAGCAAGTGACCTCAGCTCTTGGTCTTACTTTCCTTGTCTGTAAAATGGGGATAATAATAATAATAATACCTCCCTGTGGCAGAGATAGAGATGGTCACCACACCTTGTATCTCATCCCCTGCATTTCCAAGCCCCCAAGCATTTGCCAATGCCACGAGTCACTTCTGGGGCAAAGCATGGCAAGGCCAGCACGTGACCCTCCAACCATCTTTTCCTCTGCCCCAGCACCAAGGTGGCCCCTGTTCAGTGGGCCAAGCCGCAAGATCAAGACTGCCTGGCTTGCTTGGTCACCGAATGAAGGGAAGTTGCCCTGGAGAGTCACACGGACTCATAGCAGGCTTTGTGTAAGTGGGAAAGAAACCACCGTCGCGTCAGTCCTGAGACTTTGGGGATTGCCACAACACAATCTAGCCTATGCTGCCTACCTCTAGGACCGCTCTGGGGATCGAACAGGTCAATATGTGTGCAACTAAAGCAGTGCCTGTCATACAGTCATATCTCAATAAATGTTAGCCAGCACACAAGCTGTGTGACTTTTGGCAGGTGCTTGACCTCTCTGAGCCTCTGTTTCCTCACCTTCGAAATAGGAGCAATGACAGCATCTTCTGTGGGGACTGTTGTAAGGATTCAATAAGATACTCCTTGGAAGACCTTAGCCCAGGGGAAGTGGAGTGTGTTCCTTCTCCTCGCTCTGCTCCTTGGGGCTGCCTGGGTCAATCTGCTTGCCTGGCTGGGTCTCTTTGAGGCTCCTAGAGCAGAATAGGCCAGCATCCACTGACCCTTCCCTTCCTGATGTGAGGATTACTGGGCTCCGTGCTTCAGTGAAGTCATTGTAGAAAGCATCTGCTCTTTGTTTTGTAAATCTTCCCACAGCGGGGCTGGAGGCCCACAGCTCGCCTCCTGCCTGGCCTCGGATGGGGATTTCTGCTCTTGCAGACCAAGGATCGGACTGTCAGCAGCATGCTCAGCTGCGGCCTCCCCAGAGCCGGGCCGCCCCGGGCCCCGGATGTGGGCTCACAGGACCTTGGCTCTTCCCCCATCAAGGCAAGTCAGCTCTCCTTATCAGAAGGGGATCTCTGCCCCAGATGCAAGGACGGGGAATGTTTCTCTTGGAACGAAGCAAAGGGAGAGAGCATGAAGGCACCGAGGAACCTACGAACTCAGAGCTGAGATTGTGACCACGTGCTGATGCCAGCACTCAGCCAGAAACTGGAGCAAATCAGACACAAGGGGGAAATGGCCTCTGGGAAGCTGCAGATGGGCCAAATCAGAGATGTCGAGCTTTCTCTTTGATGTAAAAAAGGAATAGGAGTGAGATAAGGCCATGATTGAGAACAGCTGGATTGTCGTTAGTCCTTCACTGATAACTGGATGTTTGTACTTATTTTTTTTTTTAATTTTATTTATTTATTTGACAGAGATAGAGACAGCCAGCAAGAGAGGGAACACAAGCAGTGGGAGTGGGAGAGGAAGAAGCAGGCTCATAGCGGAGGAGCCTGATGTGGGGCTCGATCCCAGAACGCCGGGATCACGCCCTAAGCCGAAGGCAGACGCTTAACCGCTGTGCCACCCAGGCACCCCAGTACTTATTTTTATAATGAGCTCTTAATAGTACATCTGACCTTAATTGGCCATTGAGGTGAGGGAGGTTCTCTCGGGATCCTCTGGGCACTTTTATTATTGATTTATTTTTAAGTCAACTCTATGCCCCATGTGGGGCTCGAACTCACAGCCCTGAGATCGAGAGTTGCGTGCTGCACACTACCGAGCTGGCCAGCTGCCCCACTCTGGGCACTTTTAAATAACGGATGTCCAGAGCCCACTCCGGACCAGTTGCATCAGTCTCCGAGGACAGGGGGAGGGCTGTGGTTCTCGAAGTGTGGCCCAGGGACTAGCAACCCTTCTCAGGCCCTACCTGTGCACTAAAACGGCGGTGTATTAAGACAGGCGACTGCTGTCAGGCTTCTGTGACCATCTCAAGTGACCTCAAGCAGAAGCCAAACCAAGAGGATCCGGAAAACCAGTTCAGCAGAGACATGCAGGCAACGTGTTTTAACAATCGGGTGTGATAGACACATAATGTATTAAGATATATTACAGAAAAGCTATGTAACTGTATGGAAATCAGTAAACATTAATTTTTACACCTGAACAAATTATACCTTGTGATGCACAATTACACCTTGGGGAATCGCTTACAAGTACACAGAACCTCAGTAAGACAACAAATAAAGCATTTACTAACCTATTTTAAGGTTGGCTTTTTTTTTTTTTCAGTCGACACACCCTGACCCACTGAGTCAGAAACTCTGGGGTTGGGCTCAGAAATCTGTGTTTTAGCAGGTCCTGCAGGAGATTCTGATGCATAGGAAAGTTTGAGAACTAGTGGGTGATTTGTTTTATTTATTCTTTTTAGAGACAGAAAGTGGGGAGGGGCAGAGGGCGTCTTAAGCAGGCTCCATGCCCAGCGTGGAGCCCAATGCAGGGCTCAATCTCACAACCTTGAGATCATGAGCTGAGCCGAAATTAAGAGTCGGACACTTAACCCACGAGCCACCCAGTGGGTGATTTTAATGTGTGTCCACAGTTGAAAACCACTGGGTTAGTTTGGGGAGCTCTATTTTGTTGTTGTTGTTGAATAAGTAGTAAAAGGGTGAGTGTTGATTTGAGTGGCTTCTTGGTGGCTTATCTCCTCCCCGCTGAGCCCCAGGGATCACGATGAAGTCATCGGCTCTCTACTCCCTGGAGGGGGAAGGGAGTGTGACCTGCCCGTTCTCTGAACATCTTCTGCATACACAAGGGAGAGCAAGGCAAAACTTATTGTCACAATTAATATTCCTGCCCAATCGTCCTATTACTAACAGGCCCCAAACCCGCTCAGGACATCCTTGACCAGCGGGATTTTGAGACGTCACTGATACGCAACGAAGTCAAGCACAAGCTCCCCTGAACCAACTTCACGCCCTGCGAACATAAGGCCTTTTCCTTGGGTTTTGGCACATCCTTCACAATCCTAATCCTGGAGGAATTAATTTCTCATTTTGGAGTAATAGAATAGCTGTGGGAAGTGGGTGGAGTGGGAATTTCTAGGAATCACAGCTTTTTTAATGCACTTTCTCTCATTTTCAGCCTAATGCTTCTGTTCACCCTTCCTGACGCTGTATCCAGCAACGGCGGGTCCTCGGCTTTTCCTGGCTCAACAGAACAGAACGAACTCCGCGTCCGTCCGGGTTAAACGCGGAACACTGCAGCATCCTTCCGGGGTCAACCAACTGGAGAGCGGAATCTGGCTGGAAAACCCCAGAGCCCTTTTTCTTACCCCGCCTGGAAGAAGGGGTGTGTGTGCGTGTGAGTGTGCGCACGTGTGCCTGTGTGTGTGTATGTGTGTGTGTGTAGGAGAACAACTCAACATGTCCCATGATCCTATGCTTCTCTCAGTCTGGAGAAATCTGTGACCATATGAGCCAGCTGCTGCTCGTGAGGGGCCACAGAAGAGGATAGAAACCAAGGGCAGGTGGATGCTTGCCAGAGGCCGCTGTCGGCTCCCAGGCGCAGGTCTCTCTCTCCGGCCCATCCCTCCTGATTTCTAAAAACCTCAGTCACGCGGACGCGCCTCTGCCCGGATGCGCCCTGGTCAGGCTATTAATCACCCTCCCCACGCCTGTCCATCGCTGCCTCTCAGGGCTCCTGCTGGCGACACGGCGGGGTTTCTCCGTGGCTTCTTCCAAGTCTGCTGGGCTAAGGGACATGTCTTGGATTTATTAAAATCAGCCCCATATTGGAGCCAGATGCTTCACAGCGAATGATGTGGTCAGGATGGAGTGAAGAAACAAGCAGGACAAACAAGGAGGCTCAGCGACGGGTGACCGTCTCTTCCTGGGCCTTACTGAAAAGTCTCCTTTCTTGCTCCTTCTCTCCTCCCAAATCAAACATTTGCTTATGCGTTTTTGTAAGCTTCCGCATCTCACTCTGCGAGCAGCAGAGCCGTGTGTGTTGGGCTGTTTCTTCCAAGCCCTGTCTGCGGCCACGGGCGAGGAGGACAGAACCCTGGAGTCCTGGCAAGTGTGAGCAGAAGACCTAGCGGGAGGTCAGAGAGCAATGGCCGGCCTTGCGGGGCAGGGATGGCTTTCTGGCTAAGTGGGAGGAGGAAGCAGGTAAACACTCAGGCTTTTCTCCTTCCTGCTTGCAAGAATTATATAACTGATAATCATAACAATGATTAGTCACGGTAATCATACTGATGGTGATGGTAAATCCCTGGGAGCCTTTGCACTAGAGACTCCACACATACCGGCTCACTCAGAGCTGCCCAGCCCCCCAGCAGGTGCTTTGCCATGACTATTCTTATCCCCATTTGTACTTGAATACGGAAACTCAGAGCTGTCTCCGTGAACCAGAGGTAGAACTGGGATTTGATGGGGCGCCTGGGTGGCTCAGTTGGTTAAGCATCCGACTCTTGGTTCCGGCTCAGGTCACGGTCTCAGGGTCATGAGATCAAGCCCCGAGTCAGCTCTGTGCTCAGTGGGGAGTCTGCTTGAGATTCTCTCTCCTTCTCCTTCTGCCCCTCCCCCTGCTCACTCTCTCTCTAAAATAAACAAATCTTAAAAAAAAAAAAAAAAGAATTGGGATTTGAACTCGGGCAGCTTGACTCCAGAGGCTACACTCTTAAACGCCAAGTGACGGATGCAAGGAATACATGTTTGTTCAAGAAATTGTTAAAGACTCAGATAAGTAATTTACTGTCAACAATTTGGCTTATGTGTTTCCAATCATTTCTCTTTGCAAATGTATTCACAGTACAGAGAATATTTTCTATAAATTGAATCATATGGTACTTGGTGTTTTATAGATTACTTTTGTGATGTGATGTAATTTTCCTAAACATCTTTGTCATTAAAAAAGTCTTCTGCACGATCATTTTAATGGCTGTGGAGAATCCCATCATATGTGTAACCACAATTTATGTGACCGATTCTCTGTTATTCAACACTTGCGTGGTTTTCCGCTTTTTCCCTATTATAAGCAACATTCAAGTTCACCAACATTAAATCTTAGCATTCAGCCACAGTTATTTCCTTAGGATAAGCTCCTGCACTGGGTTTGCTGGATGAAAATGTATGAAAAAAAATGTTAAGGTGTTTGATACATATCCACAGACTTCCTTCCTCTGTTCTCCCATAAGATGAAAGGATGTTTCTCCACACCTTCACCAGCACGGGGTTTTATTATTTTAAAAACATTGTTGCCCATTTAAGAGGTCATTGTTGTTTGGGTTCACATTTCTTAGCTTTCTGCTGAGTGTGAGCTTTATTCCTATGTGTGTTATGTGCACATGTCTTGAGGGCAACAGGTGACCTTTCCCCCAGGAACCCTGTATGTGATGTTTCCCTGCCTTAGCTCCACGCCACTGTCATCAAAAGCCGAGTTCTAAAGAGAGGCTCTGGTCCCACTGCCCCTTTCTTGTCCAGGTCAGGATCCCAGGAGCACTGTTCACAGAGGCACATGACATCTGCAGGGATTGCCCAAGATCCCAGACCACCAGGCCAATGAATCAGTGCCTTCTATTTGTCCTGTCACCAAGGAGAGGGACGAGGGTGCAAGTCCCAGAGTTCACAGATGGCCCCACAACGGTGTGGCACAGCTATTCTGAGGCCAAGCTCTGGAGGCAGGAAGACCTGGGTCTGCAACCTGGATCTGTTCTCGATTCCCCTCTGCAAGCCTTAGTTCCCTCAGCGGTAAAATGGGTGATAATCAAGTAAGGACCATCCAGCGAGATCATGCATGAGAGGCCCTGGGTGCAGGACTAGCAGATAGTATGTGCTCAATAAATCTTTCATCATTACGATTCTCATTCAGTTGTCTCTGGAGGGCTTCAAGGGAGGTATTTTGAGTGAGAAACAATAATACGAATGTTCACTTGCTTGAATGTTCATGGACATGCAAACAATCTTGTCATTTCTGGGAAGAAAATTCAACAGAAGTCCATTTTATTCTCTTTATTCCCACTTCTGACCAGGCTCATAACATAATAGCTAACATTTATGAGCACCTACTATGTGCTGGCCCCTTACATGTACCACTTGACTTAATCCTTACAGTAACCCCCTGAGGTAGACACCATCTGTATCCCCATTTTACAGATGAGGAAGCTGCAGCACAGAGAGGTTGAATGCCTTGCGGAAGGTCACACCGCATGGGTGTGGGCAGAGCCAGGATTTGAGAACAGGCAGGCTGGCTCCGGATTACACACTCTTGTCCTCTAGGCTACACAGATGCTGATGTTTGCAAAGGTGGTAGCACCTTTATTTGGGAAAAAATGCCCAATCTCACTTAAATTCCGCTTCAGTGTATGCTCCAAGAGGTCACACGCGGCACTGGGTCTCTGCAGGCAGCTCCCAGGGCAGGCACTGAACCTCCTGCAGAGTCTGAGAAAAGACACGAAGGGATGGGCTTGGAGCCCTCCAGGTCCTACAACTTTATGCCTCTCTGCTGGAGCCTGCCTGGGGGGTGGGGGCAGGCAGGCAGTGACTAGAAGTGCTGGCAGGGCCCGGCATGAGCCCTCTCCTGCTCATGTCCTCAGGACTCCACACTGTTCCCACAGCCACATGACCATAGGGCTCTCTAGACACAATGCTGAGAAATCCTTGAGCCCGCCACAGGTCTGGGGTCTGGTCCCTCTGCTTCTGTGTCTGAGATAAAGTGCATGGCCGGGGCAGTCCTGGACCTCGAGAGGAGACCTATAAAGCTCCCTCGGGAGCTGTGGCTGCAGATTTACCAGACTGAGTTATACCTGAGCCAAGGAGGCCCCAGCCACTTCAGTCTGGACATTCCCATCCGTCAGGCAGGGAGGGACGGACACAGAGACGAGGTGTTGATGGGGGGTTTAATTTTTCCCCGACTGTGAATTTTTAGGTACAGATGGTTACAAAGTAAGCCGCACTAGAATCATCAGTGAATTTCTTGTATTTGGTATTGGAAAGTATAAAAGCTTGCCCTGACAGGTCTGACAAGGGATGTCTGCTCCCACGCAGACGGAGACTATGCGTACAATTCTCTACCCTGCAGCTCTGCGTGGGGTCTGGCACACGGTGGGCACGCAGCCAATGTTGGTTGGGCTCAACTATTCTCTGTTACTTTCCATCTCAGCAAGTTCCTTAAACCTTGCTGAGCCTCCATTCCTTTATCTGTGAAATGGGGAGATAATTTCCACCCAGCTGAGAGCAGTTCTGAGGGATCAAGAAGAGATCATGAGCGAGTGCCCCACACAGGGCCTGGGTCATAGCAGGTGTGCAGGAAATGGTTAGTAAACAGAACTGTTGACAGGTGGAAATGACCCAAGGGGCCATCAATGGACGAATACGTAAGCAAAATGGGGTCCATCCATACAATGGAAGGTATTTAGCCTTAAAAAGGAATGAGGTTCTGATACATCCTATGTGGGCAAACCTTTTAAACGTGGTGCTCAGTGAAAGAAGCCAGACACGGAAGGTCACGTATTGTACGGTTTCATTTGCATGAAATGTCCAGAATAGGCACATCCCTAGAGACAGAAAGCCAGTCAGTGGTTGCCAGGGAATATGGGACTTCCTTCTGGGATGATGAAAACGTTCTGGAGCTAGAGAGTGGTGACAGCTGCACGTTACACATGTATTAAGTGTCACTAATAGTACGCCATTCGTTCCTTCATTCATTCATGCAACCACCACCTGTGCTGTGTCGGGCACAGGGAGCCGACGTGAATGCTCCAGACTTTCCCTGAGGCTTAATCACCCGTGAAGGAGAGCGAGGAGGGGGCACTGACATCTGGAAGTAAGACGGCAGGACCACTGTCCTGTATTGGGTTCCTTGGATTCCTGCTTCCATGGGCAGGTCTTTTTTTTTTTTTTTTTTTTTTTTTTTTAAAGATTTTATTTATTTATTTGACAGAGAAACAGCCAGTGAGAGGGGGAACACAAGCAGGGGGAGTGGGAGAGGAAGAAGCAGGCTCCCAGAGGATGAGCCTGACGTGGGGCTCGATCCCAGAACGCTGGGATCACGCCCCAAGCCGAAGGCAGACGCTTAACGACTGAGCCACCCAGGCGCCCCTCCATGGGCAGGTCTTGACACGTCTTCTCAGCTGTTCCTCTGCTCCCCAGCCAAGCGGGACATGTGTCAGGAAGCAGTGGGCTCCGAGCCAAGTGCAAACATGCCTCTGTTTGGGGCCAGGGCGGTGGGGAGCAGCACCCATCAGGCAATGTTTTGAATGAATTGACCTCAGCCCAGGTCTTCTTGGTCCCCCAGCGTCAGTCTCTCCACCCGTACAGACGGAAGGCAGAGGGCATGCTCTCCTGGGCGGGACGCTGCTTAAAGAAATCACCATCAAGTCAGGGGGAAAGAGAGTGTTAAAGAAGCGGAATTAATGGAAACTTACAAGGGGAAACAGGATTAGCCCCTGTTCACTTACCCAAACACCAAAGGTACTCCATGGGGCATCTCGGGTCTGTCCCTGAAGCTCAGCTCTGCTTTTCAGGGTTTAGGACAAAGGGCAGCCTGACTGCCTGGGGCAGGTGCTGAGGGACGTTCTCTTTGGCCCTGGGTTCCATTACAAGTTCTACTTGGGCCTCCCTTCCAGCCTTCAAAATATTCGTCAATTCACTGATTAACTGAGAGGCGTTCAGAGGAGGTCGAGCATGGGGTGAAGGACCTAAGCAAAAGCAGTAGCTGTTTCTTCAGGGCTCATCATGAGCCAGGCACAGGGCACACGTCCCCGTCCTTCATGTTGATATTGTCCCCATTTCACACAAGAGCAACCTAAGGCCCAGAGAGGACAATTCACTGGTGCAAGGTTGCACAGCTAGGACACATTGCTGCTATTCAAGCCTGGAGAAGAGCAGACTCAGGGGCAGACTTGGCGAAGTGGGCACTTAGAAGAGGGGTCAGGCTTGTCGTGTATGACCCCAGAGGGAAGCCTTCGGTTCAGCACTTGTGCCTCCTTGACATTTCCATGACCTGGGGCTCTCAACAGATCGCAGTGGGAGACTTGAGGCAAAGGATGGGACAGAAAGGTCTGTGGGGATGAGAGACATGGCTTTACATCCTGACACTTGCTGGTCATGTCAGCTGCCAGGGCCTCACTCTTCTCATCTGTGAAATGGGATCCAGTGATCACAGCAGGCCACTCTGCTTCACTCTGCCTTTCAGTGGCTCCCTAGACCCTTCCTAGTGTGGCTGAGAGACTCCCGAGCCTTCAGGCCCAGCTCTGCTCTCCAGCTTCCTGTCTCCCCAAAAGCAAGCTGTTTCTCGGGCCACAAGCACTCCCAGTCCTCTTTGTCTTCCAGGCCCTTGCACCTGCTGCCTCCTGGGTTCCTCTGTTGAGCTTTCTTGGGTGAGAGAGAGTAGGGCGGCATTTGAAAGCAGGCACTGGGGATTGCCACACCGATCACCGCAAGAGCACGCCCAGGGGACCCGTGTACCCCACAGGCGAGCATCGCCCACTGTGTACTTTCCAGGGAGGGCAACTCTGGTGTGAACTGGACACAGGCTGGCCCCATCCAGCCTGTAGGTGGGCAAAACCACCTCACTCCTTCCTCACTGCTCATTCTGGCGCCCTGCTTAGGTGGGCAGCCGCTGCTCCGGGGGCGGGGTGGGCGAAACCCAGGTGGGTGCAGCTGGGGTAGCCGAGTTCAGTGCTCTGACTGGCAGACAGCAGAGCCCACGATTTGCAGACTAATCAGCTTATTCCTCAGGTTTAAGCGTTAAAGAGCCCCGGGTAGGCCTTGCTGGGAAAGCCTACTCAGACCCCAGCACGCCAGCAGGACTTCAAGCTGGAGGTTGAAAACGCAAAGGCCTATGGGTCCCAGGGAGCTATAAGCATAATGAATGGAGTGGCCCTCAGGGACGGACGCGGATTCGCAGAGATGTCTTATTCGGAGGTGAAGTATCAGCGCCTCAATGGTAAATGGTGCCTCAGTGTTGGAGAGCCCAGGGGAACGTGGGACCTGGCTCTTCTCCACTTAGAGGGACTGTTGCCTTCCCCGGGCTGCAGTCCATTGTCCCTGCGGGAATTAGAGCCCCACATCTCCCAGGAGCAGGTGCTGTCAGACCCCTCCCCCCCTTATACCTCGCTCTGCGTCCTTACACTGCACTCTGGAAAGTTCCAACTGCCTGCATCTCTGGGACTGACAGCTTGTTCCAGAATTCTGGAATGCTGTTGTGCCAGCAAGCCTGTGCTGGGAAATTAATATTCCCCAAAAGCAGCCTTCAGCCAAAGTCTGACAAGGATTGGTGTAGGAATACTCCAGGCTCCCTCATCTTCCCCCTCGGGTAGAATAATTCTAAGGCACCGGCTTTATGTTGTTTCCCAGAGGGCTTCTGCTCCAGTGGCCACCAGGGGCAGCTGGCTTACCGGAGCACCCTTCACTGGCTGTCTCCCTCCCCTCCTCCCCTACTGGCTGTCTGCTGGTCCCAAAGAAACCCTTTGCTCTTTGCTCTCTAACCCTTTTCTCTGCATCAGCCTCAGGTGTTACTCAAACCAAGACACCTGACGTTCTAGGGGAAGCGGAAAGCTGGTTCTCGTATAAAACCCCTTAGTTTTTAAATGTCGGCCTCTAACACCAATCGTTAAAAATGAAACCAGACCGTGTGTGGGCCACGCATCCACAGGGTGGATTCGGTCCATGGCCGGGGGCGCGTGGGGCTCTGCGCGCACTGGGCCCTGAGTGCTCGGACCTCACGGCCGTGGCTATCCTCATGGGTGTTCTTTTTAGCAACTTGGCTCTCTTCCTCCCCTGCATCTCCTGAGGATGCCCCCTCCTTGTTGTCCCCCCCCCCGGCCCCCTTCCTTCCTCCCTTCTTTCTCACGGTCTGATTTTCCTGGGCAAGCCTCTCCCGCTGAGCCTTTACTACTTGCTTGTTCTTCCAATAAACCGCACAGCGGCGTTTAGCAAGGGGTTTACTGGCTACGAGAGGATTACATCTCCAGGGAGCCTGTTTACTGTTGGTAACCTTTGTCCAGCTGTTTCAGAAATGGCTCCTTTAAGAGTTACCTCCAAGCTCAGATCAATAGTGTTTATGCTTGACCTGGTTCCCCAGGGTCCCCGCTCTCTGTGGGGGTTACCGTACCTTTTGGGTAATGCCACAGGGGCTCTGCAGGGGTGGGCTGAGTTGAGGAAGCCAAGGATCAGGGTATCGGGTGACCAGGAGGTTTTATAACAGCAGCATGGATGCCTTGGGGTATGAACTTTGACCCGCAGTGCCCCTGAGGCTGCTACAATCTCAACAGGCCAACTCTTGCTCCTGGCCTGCAGCTCCTTGAGAATGGCAGGAAGGTGGGATGGGGCCCTGAATCTCGATCCTGAACTCTTTCTCCCCACCCTCTTTACCCACAACCTCCTGGTCTGCTTATCATGGCTTTTAGTCCCGTGTGCTTTTATTTGCAGGTTTCTGATAGCTACAACGTGTTCTGTAGAATGCCGGAGTCTTGAAAATGTTTGGCAAAAAAAACCCCAAAAACAAAAACAACTTTTCATGGTGAAAGAATTCTTCCTGTAAAAATCGTTCTGGGTGAATTCTGGTAAGCTGAGGGAAAGGAAAGCAGAACTTCTCAGAGCCTTTAATATGCTAATGTGCACTGTAACTTCCTAAGAGCAGTTAGGTGACCGCAGTTCTTCCAGACACACTTGGGGACACACTGATGCAGACTCCAGTGCTGTGCCTGCTGTGAGCAAATGACACAAGTCCCAGGCCCCTGCTGATGGTCAAACTGCTTCGCAGATGGGTCCGGCCGACTGTCACTCCCTCAGAGACCCCGTGGAGCATCTGGCTCCTTCCCAGGGTTGGGTAACTTGGGGTATAGTGGAGGAAGATTCAGGAGTCCCGAAAGGCCTGAGAGCAGAGAGCAAAGATGGCTCCAGCCTGGGCTGGTGACTGAGGGGGTGAGTGGGTGGGAAGGTCTCCAGCCTTCTCTGCTCTATGATTATGGCAATTTGTTTCTCCAGGAGGTCATTTGTGGTAGGAAACAGAGCCCAGAAATTAAACTAAATATATCCAGTCCCCAGAAGAGTGGAGACAGCAGCGGCTCCTGACTGGGGGGTTGGGGGGGGCAGAGATACTCAGGTTGGGATGTCATTGTACACAGCTGAATTTCAAGGGTTGGGAGGAAAATGGTTTGAGTTCCCAAGGCCCAGCCTGGGTGGAAAGGCAGAGGCACAGGTTTGAGTTTTTGGGAAGGGGCCCCATTCCTTCCCATCATGCCTCCCTCTGTTGTCGCCCCTCCCACCAGGTACCTAACTGCTCACCAGTGCTCAGCCCTTCTCTGCTTCTTCAAGGTTCCTCCCCTGGGCCCCCAAGCCCATAAAGCTTTACAAGCTCTGTCTTCTCGAGTTCCAAAATGAACCTTCTCCCTTCTCTCTGGGGAAACGCCTACTGCCTCCAGGTGCCTGTTAGGAGGTAAAAGGGCCCAAACCTAATTTGCACTACAGTGATGAGGACTGATAGAGCCATGTAACAACAATTTGAAAGGACTCCATTCAATTTCTTAGCCAAAGGGTCTTTAGCGATCTCCTCATGTGGTTTTTGTGATTTTGTTGAAGGCCAAAGGAAATCTTAGGTTTCAACACGTGAAACAAATCAATATACAGGAGCTCTGGGCGAGACAGCAGAGCCTCTTTTTCAGCTGACTTTGGAACAATGGCTGTAAAGCACTGATAACACACCTCATTCTCAAGGAAACTCAGGCTCAGATAAGGGAAGTGACTTGTCTAAGGTCACAGGGCCAGACAGTGGCAAAGCTGGGACTTGTCCCCAGGTCTCCTGACCTCTAGCCAATGCTCTAGTCCCTGCCCTGTAACACCTGGGTATTCATGTCAGACTGCATTCCTGCAGCCAGCTCCAGGCACAGTTCCCACCAGCTCCGCCATCTTGGTCACAGAAGCAACTATCATCACACCAGCTGCACTTAGCCATCGTTCCCTATGTCTTTCACTTCTCAGGAGCTTTCCTCTGCCCTGCTTAATGCTTGAAGTCACCCCTTTCCTACAGCTGCTCATTTTTTTTCTTAATTTTTCATTGCTGTTGAGAACAAAAGCAAAAGAAAGGCAGAGCCACACTTCAGATTTTGCTCACTGCATGGTTTCATTTTTAATTAAATAAGTCAAGTAAGCCATCAAGTGATGGTTCACATTCTGTTCCACAAAGCAGACCCTGACCGGCGGTGGCCCCTGCATTTCCAGGAGATGGCAGATTGCAGCCATGGCAAGGATACCTGGGACATTCGATGGCGAGAGGGGCTGGGGGCAACGTGGCCGAGCAGGAGGAGCTGCAGGCTACACATACACACGTGTGGACACATATGTACACACATGGCCACATGTGGCTGCGAAGGGAGTGTCCCATACCATGTGGCCACGAAACATGACACAGAGCTGAGGTCTTGGCAAAAAGAAGACAGAGTCTGCGGGATCCAGGAGGGAGCAGGGGAGCCAGGCACACTTGGCTTAGAACATACAGATGAGATGGAAACTTCTGGGGTGCCCAATGGTAGAGGAAGCCCAATGGTAGAGGAAGCAGGGTATTTTCCCAAATAAAATATCTGGTCTACATTATGAGCTGGGCCCATGGGGCTGGCACTGCGTCCGTATCCCTGGAAACACACAACTCATTCGTCCCCGGGCACAGTCCTGGAATGACAAAGGATATGAGACCAAAGGATTTCCAAGCTCTTAAGGCATCTGAATTTGCCAATTCCGCTTCCTCCTTTTGAGGTAAAGGGCAGCTTCCACTATTCCTGAAACTGTGGGCAGCCAAGAGGCAATGCGGTGGCATTCAGGAAGTGTCCAGGAAGCCTTCTGCCTCTCATCCAGCTGGACCGTGTCCTGGCAATCTCCACGAGCAAACCCACCCACCTGGGACCCTGGGAGTTCAGCAGATGCCCTTCCACTTTCTGCAGATCGGCAAGACCTACTTGGCTTCTGCAGATGCGTTTCCCCATGCCCACCCCCTTCTCTTCCTGCCCCCGAAATCCATCCCTTCAGGACCTGCCTTTGCTTTCAGCCTGGGGGATGGGAGCAAGGGACCGCCTCAGGGACGCGGCCATCTGCTCTTCTGCTCCTATCCTTCATAATCCAGGGCTTAGCAAGGGGCAGGCCCTGCAGTCAATTAAAACAGGCCCTAATGTGGGAAAAGACCACCAGGGCTGAGAGACCTCTGGGATCAGGACCAGACTATCTGATGCTTACCTCTCCAGGCCAAGTGCCCATCTCCCGGGACAGGGATCCCCTGACTTCCTGCTGGGCCTTGCTCCATCATCAGATAGGACAGAGGTGGTGGGGAAAGATGTAATGGCTTGGGTGGGCCCTCTGCTCTCAGGGGTCCTGGCAGCAGCTGCCCCGTTAGACCAGCCCCTGGCTGAGGGTGCTCCCAAGCAGGGAGTAAATCTTCACTAAACATTTTCTTCCTATTCATCGAGTTATTTATTTTCAAGTGTATGTATCACATAAAGGGACCAAAGACTAGATTTTTCATGTCCCTCAACCTTAGTAAGAACTTCTGATAACCTGCAGCAGTGGGAGTGGGGGTGGGGGGGAATGCCACAGAGCTGTGAATCTGCTTCTTTTTTCCTCTCTGTGGGGACTCAGGAACCCTGCTCCCCATGGACTGCTCCCAAAGATCCCCACCCCCAACCTGGTGCCCTTATTCCCTCCAAGGTTTACAAACGAGGCCAGAGGAGAAGCCAGGAATAGGCAGCCTCAGTGACAGCCTGTGGGTGTTAGACACTGCCCTGTCTCACTAAGGCCTGGAATGTTCTGAACTATTTATATAGGCCAGGCTAAAGAGGTCTTCATCAGGAAAAAGAAAATGAGTCAACATTCATTGCTGAATGGGCCTCTTGTTCCGGAGAAGCCGGCAGCCCCAGAGGTGAGGCCTCAGTTGCTCCCTCCGTCTGCAGGCAGGTGGACGCTGAGCGGGGAAAGGCTGCCGCTAGAGCCAGCAAGAGCAGAGAAGCCGGGGCTGGCCTCGCCGGAAGAGGAGGCACTCACCCCAGATGGACCACCTTCCTCGTCCCAGCTGCCTGCTGAAAACCCCAAATACATACCCCCAACTAGGTCCCCCAGAGTGTAAAGTCAGTAGTCGCCCCCACCCTGTCCTTCCCCAAACCCCGAGGGTTCCCGGAGCGCTGCTGAGGGCTCTCTCTCGAGCTGTGTCCTGTTTCAGACACCAGGAAGGGAATACAGCAGAAAGAGCCTCCAATGTCGCATCTTCCAAACTACAAGGAAAAAACCAAGGTACCTCCTTAAACAACACCCTGGGGCCAGTGCAACCCCCCTGCCCTGGGGGTGACTCTTCTCTGGTATTCTGAATCGTCTTCTTCAAGTGCCCTTGTGTGTATGGCGCGAGTCAACGGTTTCTATTACTGTTTCGTCTTCCTTGATTTGGGTACAGCTTTGAGTCCCTGCAAATAATAAGGTATTTTATGTCTCTTCTTTGTCACAAAATAAATAAATTAAGTCAACTTGCAGTGTACAAATTGTGAGTGTCCTGAGAAGTCCCAAAGGTCCATTCTCGGCACTGTTCTCAGAGCTCCGGGGGTGGAGACCTTGGCCCCAGAAACACAGGAAGGAAGGAAGGAAGGAAGGAAGGAAGGAAGGAAGGAAGGAAGGAAGGAAGAAGTTTGCTGTCCACACCAGGGGGGCCCCAAGGAGAGCCCCAGATGGAGGTGCCTGCCTCTATCCCTGCCCCAGCCCCCACCAACCACAGGTGGGGAACAGTGCAGGGAACAGGGTGGGGGTGGGGAGGAACAGCCAGCACTTCTGTGCTTGCCAGAAACATCCTGGTCCCCCTCTGCCCCAGGGTCAAGTTTTCAGGGCTGGAGTCCCTTTGGACCCCAAATTCGAGACAGCTCCCTGCACAACTTGTTTCTGGGACTGGAAAGCCAAGACCGGAGACCTCCTTGAATGGCTGCAGTCCATGGTGTCGGAGACCCAGCAGCTTCAAGCGGTGATTAGCACAGACCCCACAAAATGGCTGCGGTCCTCACCATCTCAACCAGCAGCTTCTGGCCAGGACACACTCCCTGTGGCGGCACCAGCTGGACTCAGATCCTCTAGTTCCCTTGTGTCCGTATTACTCAGACCGAAACTCAGCCCTCTGGTTTGACAACAGGACAGATCCGACAGAGAAGTTGTCCAGGAAATCAGAAACAGCCCTAGTGAACTCGTGTAGCTCTTCAAGCTCTGAAGGGGACTGAGTTCTGCTCCCCAGTTTGGGGACATTTGCTGTTTGGCCACAGGCCCCTGATTCCCCCAGGAAAGGCATTTGGACCTGGAAGAGATGTTCAAATCTGGCCTCATCTCGGGGAGAGGGCGAGAGCTGATTTATGTTGCTTCTGGACACACAGCAAAGAACGCTGGTGGTTTCTGAGACTCATTCCACACGGGGCTCAAACAGTAAAGCCCGCGGGGCACTGCAGGCTGCCATGTGGCCACCTAGGCTCTGATCCTTCCTCCTCCTCCTCTCCCTCCAGCAGGAGCCAGAGTGCTCCCTGCTGGTCCTCCCAGCCTCCTCACGCCCAGATTGCTTCCGAGCTGCACTCCTGCAGAAAGAAAATCAAAAATGTAGCCACAAAACAAGATATGAAACTATAAATAACTTTTTTTTTAAAAAACCCAAATAAAACACCCAGCCTAACCCAAGTTGAGCAACACTCTTCCCAGAGCCCTAAAAGTTGGAATTCCAGACACTAACCACGTAACCATGGTGACCAACCATGAGGCCGACCTCTGTCCCCTGTCTTCTCAGGGGAGGGGGTATCCTGATGTGACTTCTCCCCCAGGAGCACTCTGCACTCTCTTCTGGGCCCTGCCCCACACGAGGCCTGGCTGAAAATGGCAGGACTGGTCAGCTGCCTTTTGCCTCCGGTCAGGCCTGAGGCAGCCTTCACACATGGACATGCTCTCGGAGAGCCAGCCCAGCTGGGACCGGGCATTTGGGCTGTAGTCATGTGAGGCTTGGCCACACCATTTCAAAACATCCTGCCTGCCAGCAGGGAGGACGAACATGGGCCAGAGGAGGTAGCCAGGGGAAACCAAGGCGGGCAGGGGCCGCAGCCTCGGCCCTTCTGTGTCTACCGTTCCGTCCCAAACCTGTGTTTCCTTCCTCATCCCCAAATAGTTTAAAAATGTAACGAAAGGCTCGTCTTTAGGTCTGTGATAGTTAAATCCTGTGGGCATAAAGCAACCGGGAAGCTTGTCTGGTCTGCGTGTGTTCGGATTGGGTTTCTACGTAGTTTGGGTCTGTGTGTGGTGTGCACAGAGGCGCTGTCTTCACACGTGTGAGTGTGTTTCACAGTTCTGTGCCGGGCTGATCTCATCAGGAGCCAGCACGGCTCTTCCATTTATGAAAATACTGAATCGTTCTTGGTTGAAAAGCCCCAACGGCCATCCTCAGACATTCTGGGCTGTTTACAGTCCCTCCCCAGGGATCCATGCGGATTCCACACTGGATTGTGTAGAAATCCAGAAACTGTAAGATGAACGCTGAGTACGCAGGAGGGCTGCTGTGACTGGTCCGTGCACACAGCCCCTTCTGGTTCAACACTGGGACTCTGACCCACAGGGTCTGCAGGCACTTAGGCGTGTTCCCTGTGTGTGTGTGTGCGTGTGTGTGTGTGTGTGTGTGAGAGAGAGAGAGAGAGAGAGAGAGAGAGAAAGGCTTGTCAATAGTTCTGGGCCTGTGTGGGCCTGCTCAGGAGACCGCAGCCCCTTCGGTCCGGGACTGGCCACGGGACAGGCGCTGTCTGGCTCTCGGTGAGAGACCCCAGGCCCCAGGCTGGGGTGGGGGGGAGCTAGCTGGCGGGGGGCGCCTACTGCTACGGGAGGGCTGCCTGCTCCGCGAGAGGCCGCCCGCCCGTCCCCCCTCCGCGGGAGCCACCATCGCACCCTCGGCCGGGGTGGGGGGCGAGGAAGGCAAGGGTGGGCCTTCCACAAGGAGGGGTGCGCGCGGGCCCCGGGCCGCCTACGTGACCCAGAAGGTTCCGCGCTCCTCCAGCAGGCTGACGGAGCGGTTGGTGAGGGAGGCGGCGTCCCGCGCCAGCCGGTAGCCGAACAGGTGCATGGCGGGCCCGCAGGCGGCCTGCACCACCTGCGCCAGCTTGAAGGGCATGCTGAAGCGCCACTTCTCGAACTGCTCCGAGGAGTTCTTCTGCGTGGAGTAGATGCCGCTGCCGTCCTGCGCCGCCTGCGTGTTCCTCTGGATCCAGTCCTCCACCTGCGCCGTCAGGGGGATGCCGGCGAAGCGGTACATCTCCCGCGCCTTGCGCAGCGGCCAGCGCGCCACGTCCTCGTAGCGCACCAGCATGTAGCGGCCGCGCAGCCACGCGGGCTGCCGCAGGCCCAGCTCGGCCGACAGCCGGATGCTCTCGCAGTTGCCCCGCAGCCGCTGCACCTCGTCCTCGCCCAGCCGCGCCTGGCCCTCGGCCAGCCACTTTTTCCAGCCCTCGTACTTGCCCGCGAAGGCCACCATGCGGGAGGCCAGCACGGCCCGCGGGTCCCGCACCAGCTGGATGACGCGCAGGTCCAGCCGGGGGTCCTCGGCCAGCGGCTGCAGGAACTCCAGCTGCCGGATGCGCACGGCCTTGAGGGCCATGTGCTCCTTGCGGCGGCAAGCCTCGGCGGCCAGCGTCACGTTGAGGGGCCCGCAGCGGCGGTTCTTGCAGTGGTACTTCTCGAAGACCTTCTTGACGAAGGGCGTGCACACGGGCTCCTCGCACAGCGAGCGGCTGGAGCCGCGGCGGAACATGAACTGGGTCAGGTGGTCCTCGGGCAGGGGGCTGATGAAGTGCTCCAGCACGTACAGGTCGCACAGGAACAGCTGCTTGAGCACGTCGCGGTAGACCAGGGCCGAGCCCGCGGCGTTGGCGCCTCCCGCCTCGAAGGACACCGTGCGCTCGATGTGCCACAGTGGCTCGAAGAGGTAGAAGATGTTGCCCTGCTGGTTGAAGAACTCGCCCACGAACGAGGAGCCGGTGCGGGTGGTGGCCATGAGGAGCACGTGGCGCCGAGGCTGCGCCCCGGGGGGTGGCGGTGGCTCCCCTTCCCCGGCCTCCGCCCGGGCCTCCGCCTCGGCCTCCCCTGCTGGCTCTACACCCAGCTGCAGACTGAGGTTTCGCAGGCGGCCCTGCAGCTGGGTGAAGGCTGAATCGAGCTCACTCAGGGACAAGAGAGACGCATTGTCGGCCAAGATCAGGGCTGGGTCGGTGCCGTTGGCATCTACCAGGGGCTGTGGGATCTGCTTCAGCTTGTCTGACACCCTAGGAGGACAAAGGGAAATCGGAGTCAGTGAGTGACTGGGGACTCCATCCCTTGTGCACCCCTAAGCAGCCTCCTGGGCTGATCACCCAGAACCTGTGGTAGCTGGGTTTCCCCGGAAGCTGATTTTGAGGCAAGGATTTGAGTGTTAAGTAGTGTATTTGGGACATAGTCACAGGAAGAACTGGTAGAGAGGTGGGGTGGGGAGACAAAGAGGTCTGTAAAGGGTGAGCGGGGTGTCCCTGTGGGCAAACCAATCCCCCTGGGGCATCCTGGGAGACAGTGTAGAACACACCAAAGGATTCTCTTTCCCAAGGTATGTGAAGCCCCGGCTGGCCTTGGCTGAGGGCTGCTTCCAGAGGCATTTACTCTCTGTATTTTCTGGTTTACTAGTGTGCAAGTAGAGAGAAAGCTCTCTGGTGGAGAGTTGCACACTCCTGGATTTTAGCAGTATACAACCTGGACAGCTGCACATGGCAGCCCTGCCCACCAGGGTATATATACCAGGACCCTGCCTTTCCATGGGCTCACCCTCATCCATGGCTTTGGGCCGATATAGTAGATGTGCTGTTAATGTGAGGCATCATCCTATTCAAGAAGTAAATTAATAATAATAGCCATGGTCAGCAAGTACTGGATACTGCATGCCACGGACTGAGCTAAATGTTTTATATTTCCTAATTTATTCTTTTTATAAGGAAAATCCCATCGTTAGCCGTATTTTACAGAAGAGGAACTTAAGACACAGAAAAGTGAATTTGCCCAAGTTGTCACAGCTAGAAAGAGCCAGAATCAGGATTCCAGCCCAGGCTGCCAAGGGTCATCCCTGTGCAGTCCTGGGGACATATGCAGGACCACTGCCAGAGCCCAGGAGGAGCCTGATGATTACTCGTTGAAGGAATGCCTTTGTAGGTCCACAAAGAGCCCTGTAGCTACCTCTCTGCCCCACCCACCCCTCCCTGATAAGGAGGACTGGCGCTCGCATCCCTTACCTTGAGATGATTTTATTTTCCTTTTCAATGAAGACAAAAACCACCACTACGAAAGCCAGGAAAAGGGCATATTTGCTCCTCATCCTCAGGCTGTGCAGAAAGTCCCGGCAGTCCTGGGGTAGAGCGAGTCCCTTCTCCATGGGGAAGGGTGGGGCCACGGGCACTCAGCTCAGAAGCATCACTCAGGACCGGGCTCGTCGTCTTCAGGTGGGGGACACCCTCGTCCTGGGAAGAGACCAGTGGTCAGGACACCCTTGTCTGGAGATGAGGAATGAAGAGTTTTCCCACCCAACTTTTGAGGGTTTTGGCCCTACTTAGTAGCCAGAATCCCAGACCCACTCTCCTGATGGCTGAGAGGTGAAATCAGGTCATTTAAAATGCTAATCAGGGGGGTGGGGGAATGGGATAGACCGGTGATGGGTAGTAAAGAGGGCACGTATTGCATGGTGCACTGGGTGTTATACAGAACTAATGAATCATTGAGCCTTACATTGGAAACCGGGGATGTACTGTATGGTGACTAACATAATATAATAAAAAATCATTAAAAAAAAAAAAACATAAAATGCTAATCAGCCCGTTGATTCATTCATTCCACTTTCATCAACTTACCCTTTGAACTCACATGTAACTCAAGGGCAAGTACATGGAAAAGAATGTTCCTTGCACTATAAATGTTTGCAATAGCAAAAGACTACAAATACCTAAATAAAAAATGACGGAGATGGACCTGTAGTGTTATGTGAATAACCTAATAAATATATATTAGATCCTTCACTTGGGTCCTTCCAAAATACCTCCCATGGCCTCAGGCTTCACGTCTCAACCTCCTGGAGCAGCCTCCCCCTGGCTAGGTTAGGGTTCCCCGGCCCCACCACCGTGCAAAGACTCCTATTAGCATCTGAGACTGCCATGGGGTGAGCCCACTTGTATCAATTTGTTCACCGCTGACCATCCCTTTGTGGAGTGCAGGGCGTTTGTCTAGGCCCCTTATTATCCTTTAGCACCGGGCCAGGCACACAGGAGACGTTGGAGCATGGCTGCCAAACGACAGAACGGATAAAAGAATAGAGGGTCCTCGATGGAAGAGGTGCACATTTTTCAAAGCTGGAGCAAACGCAGCACTGCCGGATGGAGCCCATTTCTTACATTTACAGTCACCATCGCACACACACCTGTCTGCATCAGGAGCCCCAGATTCCAGCACAACACCCCCCATCAAAAGTCTATCCCTTCTCCATAAGGACCGTCGTCCATGGGATACTATTTGCTCCAAGTGTGGAAAAGTCTTGTGACCTGGTGCAGTGCACCCAGGATCCTCTCTCTTTCTGGAAAAGATGGATTTTCCCACGGGAAGCAGCTGACATCGACATGAGGGAGGAGAAGGGCAGGAAGGCAGGTCCCAGGGTTGCACCTTCATCGCACAATGAAAGTGGCTAAAGGGATAGGCAGAACATCTGTCCTTCGGGGAAAACAGTGGGCCACGGGCTCTGCAACTCGAGGAGGCAGAGCTATAACCTTGGCAGCTCAGTGGCGGGGCCCAGCTGTGCAGGGCAGAGGGGGTGGTGAGGCTTCCTGAGTGTGGGTGGCTGAGAAGGGGCTCAGGAGGGAAGAGACCTGCAGGGCCAGCTCCAGGGCAACTGCAATATTCCTGCCCCTTCCTAATTCTTCTGGGCCTTTCCCCACATAGTCATTCAACAACTATTTCCTGAGCACCCACTCTGCACCTGTCTCTGGTCTAGGCACTGGGGACACAGAAGCGAACAAGCGGAGCTGGCCCAAGCCCTCACGGAGTTGACACTCGGGGTGGAAGGGTCAACTGGAACGATTGGGGAGCTGAGATTTATTGAGTGCTTACTCCTCTGTGCCAGGTGCCATGCTAATAAGCACTTAATTTGCATTTCCTCATCAGATCCTTACAGAAGTCCTATTAGGTAGCAACTATCCCATTTTACAGATGAGGAAACTGAGGTTGAGGGATTAAATAACTTGCCCAAGTTTCCCCCAGCAGCAGCCCTCATCATCCCTCCAGGATCTGGGTCATTCGAGCCTCTCAGTGCTCCCCAGTAGCACATATGGTTGGGCTTTCCAGCCGATGGTCTGTCTGTCTTCCCAGACTCCGAGCCCCCTGAAGTAGGGACTAGCATCTAGAACGGCACCGAGCATATACCGGCTGCCCAACAAGACACGAGTGAGCAAACAGTGAGCACAGTTCCTGGCAGGCTATCAGCAAGAGTTTGCAGAATGACGGGCAGACCCACGTTTCTCGCACCCCGTGGTGCGCAAGGCTACCCAGCTCTCTGGAAGGGTGAGACTCAACGCTAAGTCTGTAGAGAAAAGGGATTGAAATCCTGACTTTCTGCCCTCCCGTCTCTTGGGTGAGAGTTGTCTGTGTCTGATGATGTAAGGGAAGCAAAAGGAGCTGGGACCAGGAGTCCTGGGTTCCAGTCCTTCCTGCGTGTCTACCATGCTGTGTAACCTTGTGGGAGTGACTTAACTTCTCTGGGCCTCAGTTTCTTTATCTGTAGCATGAAAAACCTGTACATAAGGCTGCCGTGAGGAACAGTACCTGGGGCATGGTAAGTGTTCATTAACTACGAGAGGGGAGAAAAGGCAGGAGTGGGTGAGGGGAGTTGCCCTCATTGTCCTCTCCCTTCTGGGTCTTTGGTGAGATTAGAAGTTCGGCTGCCTCGATGACGAAGCTCAGCACCTTCTCCTCCCCTCCCTTGCAAGCACTGTTTCTATTTCTGAGTTGCCCTCCCAGTCCCCTCACCCCCCTGAAAAATACAGGGTTCCTAAGAACCTTCCCGGCATTGCCCTAAAAGGAAGAAGCAATGGTGAAAACTCTCTGACAGGAAACACAAGGCAGGCTGTTGGCTCCGCCCTGTCCCAGCGGCTGCCCCTAGCTTTAGCTCTGGAAGCCCAGCGGACTGTGGGCAGGCAGGTGAGGGAGGTTTAGGGGTCCCAGGGGCAATGGGGGAGGTCCTCAGACCAGGAGGTAGGAGAGGGCCACAGGGGCCAGGAGGTCACAGGGCCACTAGGGAGGAAGATGGGGCCAAGATGGGGGTCACCTGGCAAAGCTCCCGGCAGAGGTCCTCTGTAAGAAGTGGGCCTGTGAATGTCAACACTAGTCAAACCTTTGCGCTACTCCCTCCCCAAACGCAGGGTGCACCCTTACTTAGCTCATGGGAAGAATGAAACATCGTTTCCTTCTTTTGGCAGACGCCGCCTCCCAGGGGAGTCCTCGATAGCTTTTCCCCCCTGACATCCAGCAAGTGATGTGACAGCCAAAGGAAAAGGTGGGACACCAGCCGAGGTCCCATTTCCAGGGCACCAGGGCCAATGGGGAAGAAGGCCAGAAGCACGGGCCAGCCCAGCTCTGCCTGGCCGCAGCAGGGGGTGGGACAGCTGCCCTTGGCCAGTCATCCCCAGCGCTCGGCTCTGGAGCCCTCCCCTGGAGCCCTTCCCTGACCGCCAACATCACGCTGACCATCTCCCCTCCCCCGTGACTTCCCTTCTCAGCATCCTGCTTTGTTTCCTTCCTGGTCGGAAATGCACTGGTTTCTTGCCTAATTCAGCCACTGGCATGTAGGTTCCATGACAGGAGAGCTTCGTCCGTCTGTTCCACCTTTGTACTCTGTGCCCAGAATCCTCGTGCCCTACCCTGTACATACGGGGCACAGACCAGGTTTTCTAGAACACTTGTCAGATGAATGGACGAATGCCTTTTCCAAAGCGTCTGGCCTAGCGGGAGATGCTCCCTCACTCTAAGCTGATGGACACGTGAAGAAGAAAAAGCGGCTGTCCCCTAGATGAGCGAACCCTGTGTGTTCTCGGAGCGTGCACTGTGGGTGTGTGCTCTGAGTATACGCCCCGAGCGAGTACTATGCGCAAAACTTCACGCTTGGGGCTTCGCATCCGTCAGTCTCTTGAATTATCACTATCAATCGGGATGTCATTTTGAGGATGAAGAAATTAAGCCTTGGAGCTTTCAGTTCAAGCCTGTACAGTGATGCGCTAATGATGGGAGGGCAGAAACCCACCCGCATATCCCAGACAAATCTTAGAGAGGGAATACTGAAAAGAAAGTGGGCTGGGCTAAGGCCCCAACTCAGGCACCCATCTCCCTACTTTCCTCTCCCCTCGGGGGCTTTTCTGGCCAGGCCTCCCTCCTGCCCCATGAGGGGCCTTCACTAGACAACAGTTTTCTACTTGGACGCCTCCCAGCCTGCCCCTGCGTCCCCTAACGGAAGGTGTGGTCCCAGAGTCTGCTGGGAATGGAGCTCTGATAAGGGACGGGCCCTGCCAGACATTGCATCAGGCAGCAAAACTCCACTCCCCTCACTTGCTGGGGCCCAGAGCACAGTGGGGGCTGGGCCTCAGCGGTTGTAGGCCCTGCTCCCACCCCCGTTCCATCAGAGGAAGAGCCACACCGAGAAGAGAAGCTGAGAGTGGGCAAGAGTCCAGATGGGGGGGCTCTGTGGGAGCAGTGAAGCCCACTGTGGGAAACCCTAGACCGACACGCTATGGGCCATAGCCCGGGGGGGAGGGGTGCGAGGAGGTGCCCCAAGCATGATGCTGCCGAAGCCCATGAGGGGAAACCTTGGGAGGGTTTCTGTGAGTTGTCTCTGAGTCCCCTAGAGACTAGGACGGAGGGCGGGGCAGGGAGGAGGGACTCCAAGGCTGGGCCTGCCCCTGAGGGAGGCGGTCCCTGCTTGGGGAACGCAGAAGCCCATCCAGGGGCCTGTCCATACTGGGTTCCATTTCACATAGGCAAGGATGGCCTGGAAAGGACCAAGGCCCCCAATATCTCAGACTTAGTGTCTGACGGGAGAGTAAATGCCTAGGGGCTGTTGGATGAACCAGTGAGTGAAGGAAGAAGGGAAGGATGAAGAGAGTGAGGAAGTGAATGGATGTCTGGCCGATGCTCCCCTGCGCAGCTCGGGGCCGTCCTTACTCCTCAAGCCTGCTCACATTCCAGGGCTCCAGCTTCCTCTCACAAGAACAAACCCCTCCAGGACCTCCTTATGGGCATGTGCCCAGCCTCAGCCAAGACAGAGACAGAGAAGAAGCAGCCAAAGGTAGAAGTGTATCCCACCTGAGCAGCAGCAGACATCCAAGAACTTGTAAGAAGCTCTGGGCCACTGCCACGAGGTGGACCAGGGGGCTGAGGGCCAGCCTGGTGGGGGTGGGGCTGCCACAGACTCTCAGGGTATCAGCTCCGCCTGGGACAGACCCTGGCTGCCCCTCAGCCCTGTTTTGCTCTGTGGGGATATGGGGGTACACACTCTCTAACCCCATTTGAGAGTCACTTTATCAGGGCCGGCTCAGCCCTGTGAACAAAACATCCTGTGTAAACCCCAAAGCCAACAGGCGCATGAAATACAGGGCCCCAGAGAACAGTCCCAGGCCTTCCTGTCAGCGAAGGCGCTTCCAGCACCTCTCACACTGAACCTGGGGCCCTGGGCTGGGTCGGAGCTGCCCCGCACTCTGGGCCTTGCCCAGTCAGGGCCTGCAGTGGAAGCTTGTGTCCAGGATGTCCAAAAGAAATGTGTCCTGTATACTACCCCGTGGACCATGAAAAAACATGGTTCTTGTCCTAACACTGCAGAATGTCAGGATGTGGACATTGTCTTACCTACCCTTCCTCATTTTTTATCTACAGAAATTCAGGCTCAGAGAGACCAAGGCATACAAGTGGATGCTGACAAAACTCCAACTACTATGTGGGTCTCCTGTCTCCCCGGTTAGTGATGGCCCTGCCCCTCTTTATCACTCTGACTCTCATAGCTTAGCCCACTTAAGAAGCTTCATCACAGGGACGGCAAACACACAGCACACACACCACCACTCAGCAGTGCTGTGCCTGGAGCAGACATCACTAATCAATCAATGCCCCCCTTCAGCTGAGACTGGGATGCAGCCTCATAAACCTCACTGCAGCGCGGATCCATTAGAGTTGTCCTGTGAGATAAAACCGATTTGCCCTCCCAACTTTACAGGATCCTTACTGGCTACCAAATGCAATTCCTCCCCACCTCTTAGTCTGGCATTCTACAGTCTGACATCGCCCTGCAATGCCAGCCCAAACTCTTACATAAACCCTCCATTCAAGCACACGTGCCTTGTACGTCCATCCTCCAAGCCTTTCATTTAGCCCCTTAGGCCCCTCACTGAACAAAACACCGCAGATGGTAACTCACGGCGAAGGTTACTAAGAATAGTGAAGGCCTCAAAAATGTGCACCCCCACCCCCAAACTGCTTTTTGCAAAGGACTGCAATAGATGTAGGGTTCTTACAGCTCCACCCTTCTCCCTCACGTGGCCTGCGCTTTCCTGAGTGAGAGTGGGGGCGGAGTTCTGGAGAGCTTAGGAAATTGCCCGAACCGCTGCCAATCTGTTCCATACCACAGCTGGCAAGATCTTTACACGGCTAATTTTATATTATTACTCACATGCCTTTATATGTTTTTATGAATAAGAGCCAAAACTTAAAAAAAACGTCTCAGGGCTTCCCCACAAAATGTTTTTTGGGTTCTGGGCAGATTTGGGCAAGCCCCCTGGAGCGCGTCCTGAGTGTGAACATAGTCTGCCATGGGGATCGCAGCAGACGGCGGAGGCCAGTTGCCTAAAGAAAGCGTCTGAGGGTTAATTGAAAAGATACATGGTCACATGTCAGACTGAAAGACAGCGTCTTCTGTAACCTAGTGGGCAGATAACGTCAGGGAGACCCAACGGGCAGATGGGCAAACACTTGGTGCTCATCAAGTGCTCCCACGCCCTCCGCCATCCTGGCCCGTTGAGGCACAGAACCAGGTGTGCATCAGTGGGATGTGGGTGGAAGTGACGTGAGCCGCTTCAAGGCCTCGTCCTTCAAGTGACCCCACACGCTCCTCAGGCCCTCTCTTCTCTTGCTGTGGCCGCACTGGAGACCACAGGTTCCAGCTGGCTCAGTCCCGATCCCGACCTGCTGACGGGAGAGCCCCCCAACCTGCGTCAGACGTGGTGCGAGGGAAAAATAAGCCTTTGTTAGGCGAAGCCACTGAGATGTGGGGTCTGTGACTACAGCACGGCCTGTTCCGTCCTAACTAATACACAGCATCCTCTTGTAATGCTGAGGGGGGTGTCCTTTTTGAAGGACAATTTGGCAAAACCGTCCCGATTCTAAGTATGCATGCTCTCTGACCCGGCAATTCCACTTCCGGAAGATTCATCCTGTAGACACGTTAGGACAATCACAGCAAGGCCACACACAACAGTAAGCCGTTCATGATTGCAAAAGGTGGAAAATGACCTTAATGTCTGCTAACAGGCACAAACGTAAAAATTCAAACAAAAAACTAGTTCGATAAATGATGGTACATTTGTCAGTGCAATACTCCGTAAGTGGTTAAAAAGAAAGAGGCTGGGGCGCCTGGGTGGCACAGCGGTTAAGCGTCTGCCTTTGGCTCAGGGCGTGATCCCGGAGTCCTGGGATCGAGCCCCACATCAGGCTTCTCTGCTGAGAGCCTGCTTCTTCCTCTCCCACTCCCCTGCTTGTGTTCCCTCTCTCGCTGGCTGTCTCTCTCTCTGTCAAATAAATAAATAAAAAATCTTTAAAAAAAGAAAGAAAGAAAGAGGCAGCTCTGTAGAAGCTGATACGAAACGCTGTTCGAGACATGAGTGATACAAACAAGGGACAAGCGTGTGTGAGGTCTACCAACATCTGTGTAACACGGGGGTGGACACACACACACACACGCTGGTACACAGACTACCTCTAGGGGAAAACAAGAAATGGGCCAGAGTGGTTGAGGGGAACTAGGAAATAGAGGTGGGGATGGGGACCCATTTTTCACATACACCTCCTTGTATTGTTTGAATTTGTTACCATGTTTATTTATTACTCTTCCCAAAGAAAAGAAAATGGTTATAGGGGCGCCTGGGTGGCTCCGTCGGTTAAGCATCTGATTCTTGGTTTTGGCTCAGGTCGTGATCTCAGGGTTGTGGGATCAAGCCCCACATTGGGCTCCATGCTGAGTGTGGAGCCTGCTTAAGATTCTCCCTCTGCCCCTCTCCCCACTCACGCTCTCCCTCTCTCTCTCAAATAAATCAATTTTTTTTTTGAAAGGAAGTGGTTAAAAAGTAAGCTAGAATAAAAGAGTATATGGAATTGTGCTCTAATCCATTGCCCTGTATACAGTTAGTGCTTAATGTTTACTTGAATAACCAAGTCCGCCTAAGGAGCTTTGTGATAAACTTAACCCAGCACAAGCAAGAGGGAGCCTGACAAAGATGGTGACTGTACCAAGTTTCCAGCGTCTTGAACCAAAGAATGTGCTTAAGCATGGACAGCAAACAATCCTCAACCTGTGAGCCAACGCCAGTAGATCGGTATTGACTAGAGCTCTGTGAGAAGACTGAGGTCATGCTTGATTGCCGCGAGAAAGAATGTGGTGTTTGACTAGTGATGTCTGCCATGCGTGTAGGATGGGAAAGGGTGGACACGTATGCATCCCTCTTACTTTAGGAGGAGCGGCCTAAGGCGGCCAGGAATCTCTGGGCCATGGAATTCTTTTCTTCCCTCATTCCTCATGTGCCCTATTATTTCCATTTTGGTCACGCTCATTACTACACAATTCTGTGCTCACGGGTGGGCTTGGGAGCTTTCGTTAGCTTGACTGATCCGCAACCGTTCAACCAGAAACGTGTGCAAGTATGCATACGTGCATGTGAGTGCATCAGACGTGAACATGTTCAGGACAAGCCCGTGGCCACTGCGGGGTACCCGGGGGTCCCCTTCAGTATGGTCACACGGCTGTCCCCTCTTGCTCTGCACCTTTGTGAAGGTAACTCCTACAGCATTTCTGGGATCGCCGGAGAGGAAAAAGCTCTCCGTGCATAAGCCCACGATCCCCTTTCTGCTCTGTCCTACTTACTGACCTTCCTCAGGAGACTTCAAACCTCTCTGTGCTTGGCGTACTGCACACAGCTTGGATGACTGTTAGGGGTACTAAGTGAAAAAAGACGGTCTCCAAAGGTTACAGATGCATGACCCCATTTATACAAAATTCTAGCAATGACAAAATTGTAAACCGAAGAGCACAGATCAGTACTGTCAGGAGCTAAGGAAGGCGTGGGGGCGGGAGGGAAGTGGTTAGAGCTATCAAAGGGCACCATGAGAGATCTCTGCCGTGCTCTATCTTGGCTGTGTCCATCAGTGTTAGTGCCCTGGCTGTGACCTTCGAAGAGAGTTTTGTAAGATATTACCACAGGGGAACTGGGTAATGGGTGCACGGGCTCTTTCTGTATTATTTCCTAAAACTGCACGTGTATCTGTAATTATCTCAACACTGAAAAAATGTAAATATTGGGGATGACGGATTGCACTTGCCGTGACGAGCCCCGGGTGGTGTACGGAATTACGGAAGCACGCTACTGTACGCTTGAAGCGATATCACATGTACGTGAACTCACTGGAATTAAAAGAAAAACGTAAAAAAATGTAAAAAGTTTAACTGAAAAGAGGGGGAAAGGAAACTGGCTCTTACCACAGAGGCGGGGTTGAAAGAGGACTTTGGAAACACAGCTAGAGGTGGGCAGTAAGACTGAGCAGAAATGGCCTTCCTGGGGCAGAAGACTGAACGAGAACTGAAAAGAGGGGGAAAGGAAACTGGCTCTTACCACAGAGGCGGGGTTGAAAGAGGACTTTGGAAACACAGCTAGAGGTGGGCAGTAAGACTGAGCAGAAATGGCCTTCCTGGGGCAGAAGACTGAACGAGTTGAATCCAAACTGGATGCCTGAGTTTGGCTTTTTGTAGGACCATGAACTGGCCCCACCCCTGGGGTCTATTCATGTGCAAGGATAAGCCTGGGGGGCTTTTTTTGTGGGGGAGGCTGAGTGAGGAAGTAGAACCTGATGAGGAAGCCCCATCCTCACAGCGGGGGGCAGGGAGAAAGGGGGGCGGGCCTTGAGGGACCCATAGTCTGTGATACACCCCCCCTCCCCCCCGCTCCCCCCTCCTGCCATCAGCTATAAGGCCTGGCATGGGCTCCAAGTAGGAGAGATGCAGAGGGTCCATGGGAGGCCACACAAGACTCCGTGTGTGAACAGTGCTGCCCCAGGGCCCGGGGACCCCGGGGAGAGCTCAGGAGGTCGGCCAGGCGTGGCCTTGACAATGATGTAACACTGGCACTCACAGGTTGTGAGAACCTGGGACCTCTGGGTTATCTCGGAACCGCTCCTGGGACTTACCAAGGGGCGGAACAAGCTTCAGAGCAAGCTTCAGGCTGCTTTCAGGCCATTCTGCAGTGAGGCAAGGAGGAGGAGGGTGTGAACTAAGGGGGAACTTGTAAAAAGTTAAAAGTCTGGGGAAAGTACCTAGTGAGCCTCCAGATGATAAAAGCTCAGGCAAGACAAGTCAACTCACTTGCAAAGTACTTGCTCCCGGCCACGCAGGGCAGGGGCCGAGGCCCTGGCAGCAGAGTGAGGGAGAGACAGTCTCTGCCCAGGGGAGCTCAACAGTGACGAGCTGACGCTGTGAACAAGGCGCTTCCAAGGGCTTCATGCATTAAATGTGTTCGGTCCTCAGCACAGCTCCATGAGGAAGGTGGGCAGTACCCTGCTGGCTACTAACCACCACCCCCGCCAAGGCAAGGAGAGGCCGAACAACCCGCCCCCAGGCACAAGGAGAGCCGAGGCAGTCTGGCTCCACGGTTCGGGAACGCAGCTCCCATGTGGTATCCCTGAGCAGGCAGGTGTAACGAAGCCTGGGAGCCGCACGGCGGCGGGCAGCTCCGGGGGAACTCGTCTGCCGGGACCTGTCACCTACTTGCTGTGTGACTTTGGACAACAACACTCTAGACCTCTGCTTGTCTCACACGCCTCAGAGAGACACACGTGACCTCAAATACAAGGTTCTTGGCGTCCTGGAAGAAATATCCTTTGAAGGCACAAGGTCATTGCTGGCCTCCCAGGAAATGGGAGCTTGCCGGCTGTCCCAGATAAGCAGCTGTTGCTGGCTGTGGGTGACAGCGAGTGGAATGCCGCTCCTGCCCAAGCCTGTGGCTGGCTTGTGGCCGCAGGCCAGATCCCAAAGGCAGAGTGGCCTTGAGGGATAGCGTGATGACAGGCAGCAGAGGAGACGGGGGACGGTGTCCCCAGGCTCCGCTCTTCCAGAATCGAGTTCAAACATGGCATTCCACCTGGGGACAACCCAGCCCATCCTAGCTTTCCTCCACCTGCCCACTCCCCCACCCCCACCTTCCCTCCTGGCCAATGGGCCCCACTATTAACAAAGGACACAAGAAAGAAGGCGGCGGGGCGGGGCTTCGGACCCACGTCTGTCTGTCTGGCTGCAAAGAGGGGCAGTGCGGGGAGGTGGAAGAGCACACAGAGTGAGGGTACTTCCTGCTCCAGCTCGGCCACTCACTAGCTGTGTGACCCCAGCTGACTGCCTCACGTCTCTGAGCCTCATCTAACAGAGTTAGTAACAGCCCTGTATTCGTCCCGTTGTAACACACCACCATCGACTCAGCGGCTTAGAACAACACATATTTATTACCTTAAGAGTTCTGAGAGTCAGAAATCCAGGATCAGTTTGGACTAAAATCAAGGCGTCCACAGGCTCGAGTTCCTTCTAGAGGCCCGAGGGGAGAATCTGCTTCCCTGACTTTTCCAGCTTAGCTTCTAGAGGCTGCCCGCTTTCCGTGGCTCGCAGCCCCCTCATCATCATCCAAGCTAGCAGTGGCTGCTTGAGTCTTCTTCTTCAGGCATCACTCTGACTTCCTCTTCGGTCGTCAAATCTCCCTCTTCGCAGGACCCGTCTGCTGACATTGGTCCCACTGGATAATCCGGGGTAATCTCCCTGTCTCAAAATCCTTAACTCAGTTCCACTGCAAAGTCCCTTGACCTTAGGAAGTAACATGCACAGGTGTGGGGGTTCGTGTGTAGACATCTTCGGGGACCCATTATTCAGCCTCCCACAAGCACCTCCCTCATGAAATGGGGGCAAACCAATAGGAGGCCCAGGATGCTTAACCCCAGCTGGGAATGAGAATCCCTTTGAGCGCTTTTACAAAATAGCAGGGCCTGCGGTTCACTCCCGGAGATCTGGGGTGGAGGGGCCTGCAGGCTGGAATTTGTGTAAGCTCCTTAGTGACTCTGCTGGCAGCCAGGGATGGGGGTGACTCGAACAGGCACTGAATTCATGTTACTGGTCATTCTTCCTGCCCACAGCTCCTTAGCACTGAGCCTCCGTGCCCAGCAACTGCTCAATACATGTTTGTTGAATTACACGGAACTGAATCACCCCTGGGGCCTCGAACTGCCCCTGGGATGGGATAGGAGGGGTAAGTGGGTTTCTCACTGTTGCCTCAGGGCCTGAAGAATGAGGTTCTGTGGGCAGAGGCCAAGGACTCGATCAACTTCACACCCAGAAATGGCTGCCTGGGGGAGGGGGGTTGGAGTCCTTCCTCCTCCCCTAAGTCCAGTCAAGGGGGCCGCCCTGGGCAGAATCTAGTCATCAACGGGCCATTGTTAGTGGAACAGAGGGGCTCTGTGCCCATTTAACACTTCCCTCCCTCATGAGGCTGCTCCCAGCTGAGGGTTGGCTTCTAGAGGACTGCACGGCTGGGGAGGGGGCCCCAAGGCTATGAAGGGGGAGGACTGGGGGGGCTGAGAGTTCTCTGGTTGGAGGAGCAGACGCAGCTTAAAACGTAGGCGAGCCCGGGTGCTGTCACACGCGCTCAGCTGCCATTCCAGGAAGAGGTTCCAGGGAAAGCTGGGAGTCCAGCGATAGCCAATGAAACCCAGCAGACCCCAACCAGAGTGAGGGGCAACAGCTTTCCCCATGGGGTGGTCATGCTTGACTTACCTTCTTCCCTTTAAAAAACCAGAATAGGTGAAATCTACATGGTAAATGGCACCTTTCATTGCCTATAGAGGAACAGTGTTTTCAAAAGGGCTGGGAGGGTTTTATGTTCTGTGGGTTTGGGATTTAAGAGGCAGGTAATTCAACCAGGGCTGGGCATAAATGTCCCTTTGCTTTGCAGACCTCTTCTGCATTCGGCACTTGATATTAATAGCGTGAGCTGGATTTCAGGAGACTGGTGTTTAAGATCCCGAAGGTAGTGCCTGACCAGCACCCTCAAAAATGTCAGAGACCCAAATTCTTGTATTAGCCGCCAGCGATTCTCATCTGTAGAATAAGGCAAATCCTCTGGAAGTCTCTGCCGGGAAGTACAATGCTTTAAAAAACAACCTAGGAAGGTCAGATCTCAGAGTGGGGTCCGGGGCCAGCAGGAGCAGCAGCGCCTGGGAGCTTGGTGGAAATGCACATTCTCGGGCCCCTCCGCAGACCTCTTCAACCAGAATCTCAGGGGGTGGGCACAGCACGCTGTTCCAACAAGCTCTCCAGGTGAGTCTGATGTAAAGTTTGAAAATCACTCTTCTAGGGGGATATTTTTAAACTCCAGCTTGCAAAGTTTGGTAGGTCGACCAGCTTTTTTTAAAAAAGTGAACTGGAATGGTGTAGAACTGAAAATACCAGAGTGTATCCTGGGTGATAAAGATACACACGGGCTTCGTAAGACTTGTTTCACTTCTGTATCTGTGTCTGAAGTTGTGGTCCAAAGAGTGAAAACCACGGTCATGGAGCCAGCTCCCCTTCTATAATGGGTCTGCATCAGGAGGTTTTAAAGAGCAGAACGTCTGGGTCCTCCCCCAACAACCTCCCCCCCGACGATGCCCTCATGGACATGGGGACAGATGAGTGGGGTTGCTTCGGGGCGCACAGCCTCCTTAGAACACTGGCCTAAAAGTTAAACTAAACTGTGCATTTCCCCATGTTTAGAAAACTTCCTGCCTCTCTACTGCCCCCTCTTCTATGTCTACATGCCTAGAGAAGGATGTGCGAGGAATAACTAATGGGTTACATCTGGGTGGTGGGACTGAGGGGCGAGTTTTGCTTTCTTCTCTGTATTTGTCCGTTTTACTTGAATTTTGCAGAGTAAGCATCTATTCCTATGATGAAAACTATAAAGTCATTACTTTAGAAAAGGGTCCATTGGGGGTCCATTTCTGAGTGGAAATAGAGAAAGAAAAGGCATGCCCACGGGGGGCAGGCAGCCATTAGCCCAGGGGCCAAGCTGCCTAAGAGGCCATTGTGCCTAGTCAAAGTCTACCCTAACCCCACGTGTCCCAGAGCCCTCCCTGATCCAGCCCCTGCAGCCATAACCAGTCCCCCAAAGGAACAGCCCTGCCCCCCCGCCCCCCGCCCCCCACACCTGTCACCTGTTCCTCCTTAGAAAGCCCTTTTGCTCCTCCTGGTCCTCAGGCCAGCCCTGCACCCAGCCTGGATTCTTACCACCACCCTTGCCTTCATTCTCCAGATGAAAGAGTAAGGTTCAGAGAAGCTAAGCAACCTGCCCAAGGTCACCCAGCTGGAGATGCAAGGCCAAGATGTGAAGGGCAGGGTCTGTGGACATCAAATCTCCAGCACATTGCTCTCCTGGCACTATTTATTTCTCTGCCTTGCTCTACTCTTACGAATTAGAGTTAACATTTGCTATATAGCACCACATAAATATGTCAGAAAAGGAGGGAGGAAGGGAAGGATGCAGAGAGGAAGGGTAGGGGAGGGGGAAGAGGGAGGAAGGGGGGAAGGGCAGGGGAGGCCTAGGTCACACTCGGTCTCATCAGGAATGGCAGTGGAGAAGGGTGGACCTGTCTGTGTGAGCCCCACACCTAGGGGACTCTGAATATGCAGTCAGTCTGGCCGAGAGGCAGTATGTCCATCAGATCACCAGCGTGGGGCCCTGACCCCACAGGCCACAGCTGCAGGGCCCAGCCCAGCCAGACAAGAGGGGAAAATGGAGAAGAGGCAGCCGGGAATGCAGGAGACAGCTCACTTGGAAGCTAAGGGGCCACGCTGGGGCTAGCGGGGGCAGAGGGATGTGGGGGCCTTTGCGTCTCATGGGTGGAGTCCAAGGTGACTCCTGGGGGGGCTGGGATGTGGCAGCCAGTACGGCCTGGGAGCGAGCACTTGCCGGCTTAGCAATGACCCCCGGGCAGGGGTCATACTAAGTGTCCAGGACAGCTACTCTCAAGCTTGTGCCTCAGTCTGAAAGCGATTTCACCTTGTATCTGTTCGTACCTTTCCAATCGGGTACCGTGGGCATGTATTGCTTAATTTATACAATGTAATCAAACTAAAAAAAAAATTAAAAGCAGCTAGCAGTTTTCTACCGATAGAAGTAGAGACAACGTTCTTTTGAGGTGAGACTCTCATTTTGGAAGTCATTCTAACAGGCCTTTGAATTTAAGTGAGGCAAAGCCAGAAAAGAAAATCTGGAGGCAATGAGAAGCAGAACTGCCCCTACAGTCAAACTTAAGTCTACTTCCCTGCAAGAAAAGTGACAATTGTCCAGAAATTGTTCCTGTAGTGGTCGGGGGGAGTAACTGGTTTGGGTCCCCTCCCTTCTGGGTGTGGGGGTCCTGGGGCTAAGAGGGGGCAGTGTCAGGGGGACTGACCCTGCAGACTTCGTGGAACCCTGGGGGATCCCCATATATCTGTGGAGAGGGCCCCTGGAGTTGGGCTAACCTGGGGCTTGGGCATTAAAAAGGGGAAGAGGGAACCCTGAGAATCTGGCACCAGTCTGTTCAGTCACGTGCCAGGTCATCACCTAAGCCAGGTTATCTCTTGGAGGCCCTTTGTTTCCAGGCCAGGCCCACTAAGGTGGGGCTGGCTCCCTGGGGGAGAAGGGCCCAGCCCCAGAAGCCTGCCCGAGGGCCCCTATTGTTTCAAAGTGCTCCTGGAAAAATCGTAACTCATAGCCCAAGGGAAATCTGAGAGCTTTTTCTCTTACTCCAGAGGGTCATTCTCACAGCAACATGGGGACCCAGTGACTGTAGAATGAATCAGAAATGCTAGCCTGAGAACAGAGCTGGCCTGTACCCTCGGTGTGGGGGGGAGGCACGACTAGCTCCTCCCTCCTCCTGTCCCTTGCAGAGAGAAGACTTCACAGTCTCCGTTTCTCCCCTTTTCCGGCCAAAGGAGTTCAGGTGAGCCAGAAACCCTCTCTAAGCCTCAGTGTCCTCACCTGGCAGATGGGGCTAACCATGCCTCCCTCGTGAGGTTGTGGAGGGTGAGGGCACCATTCAGCACAGGGCTGGGCCCTGGCCCCTCCCCCTGCCTGGGGCGGCTGGGGCGGAGCTGGGAGCAGCCTGGCATCCTGCGCCTGCAGACGGGGCTGAGGAAGTTGGCACTCGGCCCCTCTCTTGACTCACACTCCTTTTCCAGGTCTGGCCCACCAAAAACGTCACAGGCGCCCCCTGCACCCCGTCTCCTTCCAGAGAGGTGAGTTTCACCCCAAATGGCCACGTCAGCAGGGTCTGTATGGCCAAGAAGCTCGGTGCTCCCCTGCCCCCTCCCTGGAGATCCACAATCTCCAAGAAACTCTGGGGAGTGGGTTCACACTGAAAGATGAAAACTGTGCTGGCACTCCCTGTCTGCCCCACACCGCCTGGCAGGCATAGGTTCATACGCCCTGCCTCCTATGACTCCGGTGGCTTCATTTGCAGCTGGATCATGGAGTGGCTAAGAGCACAGGCACAGCTATAGTTGGACAGCTGAGGGTTTGAATTCTGGCTGTGTGACCTTGGACAAGTCCCTAACCTCTCTGGGCCTCAATGTTGGCATCTGTAAAATGGGGCTACCTCATGCAATCTGACTGGTGCAAATAAACCACCCAGCCTGAGGATGCTTGAGTGCTCAGGAAGGCAGGAAGGCAGAGGCCTTTAGGACCTGGCATAGTGCTGGGCACAACAACTCAACCAGGCTTTACTTTTTAAAAGTGATTCCAACACTGGGATGCCCAGAATTCCAATCAGAGGCCTGGAAAGGATGTACTTTTGGAAGTTCTTCATGCCCATCACCCCTTCCAGAAGCTTCTGCCACAGCTAAGCTTATGAGTAAGGGGTGGGGTGGGGATTCCAAGCAGGGAAAGGAACCCTGGGAAGGTAGGAAACAGCAGCTGGGGAGGAGAAGCCAGGACAGAAAGCCAGGAAGCTGACCTGGCCCTGCTATCCGGGGTGGGAGGGTCCCTAGCAGGACTTCGGGCACATGGTCACCAGAGGACCACAGAGGGCAGACTGGCAGGTAGGCAGCAGACACTGAGACTCAGTGATGTCATGCTTTCCCAGAATGACTCAGTGGTGCCCCTGGGCTGTGAATAGTGAGCTGTGTGCTGCGGCCTCAAGGCCTCCCTGTCTCTGTGCCCTCCAGGCTTGCAAGGTATCTCTCCTTCCCTGTTCCCTCCCGCCCTCCCTGCCCCAGGGGCCCATGACTACAGCGTCCAGGCTGCCACTCTGGGCAGTGACCCACATGCTACCTCTGTCATGTCTCTCCAATCTCCACACAGGCAGACCCAACTGCCAGAGACACTTGGATTTCATTACTGCCCCCGACTCCTCCTGGCTGAGTGATCTGGGGTGGGTTAACCTGCCTCTCTGAACCTCAGTTTCCTCATCTGGAAAATGGACACGTGCCTAACAGCCTTGCTGGGTTGTGTGGGGCTTAGTGAGACGGTCTGTAACTACCTGGCACACAGCAGGCGCTTAGCAAATGGAAAGTATGGCATTCAAAGGCCTCGATGATCTGACCTCAACTGACTTTTCTAGCTACATTTATTTAAAAAATAAGAACAATAGCTCATTCTTCTGGATGCTTACTGTATGGGAGGCCCTGCTCTAAACACTTGTATAGGGACACTTTTATTCTCCTATCACCCCCTTGTGGTGGGTACTGTTAGTATCTCCATTTTACAGATGAGAAAACTGAGGCATAGGGAGATGAAGCACCTTGGCCACGGTCGCACAGCAGGTCAGCAGCAGGGTCCCCTTCCCTTGCAAGCAGCCCGGCTCTAGAGCCTGCAGCTCCAACCACAGCGCCATCCGCCTCATTGCTCGTCTTCATCCATCCTACAAATTAGAGTTCGGTCCAACTGGACTCCTTGCCCTTCTCTGCGTTCCATCCGAGCTTTCCCGCCCTGTGCCTTTGCCCAGGCTCCCTCCTGGCAGCTGCGTGCCCACCTCGTCCGTGAAGCCCTCCCCAAGTCCTCCCTCACGTCCACCTGTGTGGGCTCATCACAGTTGGACTCAAAGGTGGTTATCTGTGCCCAAGTCTCCTCTCCCTTTCTAGCACCTTCTGCTAGCCCCAGGCCACCCTGCACAGCGTCAGGCATGAGCGAGCATGCGGTACTAATGCCCAGGCTGAAGCACCTACTGTGTGCTTCCTGGGTGGTGTGGAGGAGAACTAGCCCTCAGGGGCCCCACTACTCTGCAAGAACGGCTCGAGGGCTGCAGCTGGAACCAGCCCCCAGCCCGGGAGGCAGCCTGCCAGCTGGGCTTCCTGCTGTCTGCTCAGGGGAAAGAACTCGGCCACAGGAGGCCTGCATTGCCTGGGGGGCAGGTCTGAACCCTAGAGGGGCCGGAGGGGCTGGACGGGCTGGACACACACCCATAAGGGGACGGGACTGAGAACCACTTGCTGATGGGGTTGAGCAGTGGGGCTCAGAGTGCAACCACCCACCAGCCCCACCTAATTCCAAGGGGCCTCTCAGAGGGTTTCAGGACCATTGTCAGGACCCCAGCCCAGCCCACCCCAGCACACAGGATAATGACTCCAACAGGTCACATGCCCAGGGTCCCACTCCCCTGTTTCCGCCCAGTCCCACACAAGGCCTCTGGTCCACATCAGCTGCCTCCTCCAACTCACCATGACTCCCCCCAGCTCTGCCCAGACTCCGAGCACTCCCCAACGGGAGCATCCCATCCTGGGAGGGCGGACACTGTGCTACCGGGCATGGCGAAGCTTCGTGTCACCTCCATCACTCTCGGTTCCACGGTCAGATGGGGACTCCCTGGGGGTGTGGAAGCACTGGGGACACCAAGGGAAGCTAGGCAGATGCTGTCCTGCCTCACAGAGCTCACTACGCAAGGAGACCACAGACCACGAAAGCAGCAACGGCCACAGCGCGGGAAAGTGTGACGAGGGGGACGTGCAGGCAGCCACAGGGAGGGCTGCTGACCTAGGCTTCCAGAGCCGATACCCAAGCGGAGGCCGGAGGCTGAATGGGTGCTGGCCACAAGAAGAGCAGGAAGGAGAGGCCGGAGAGGCCACGGAGAGCAGGATGCCTGTGTCTGAGGAACAAGGACAGTTCGGAACGGGGAACAGTGAGGACAAGGGGAGGGCTGGGGAAGGGGAGCCTGGGCTGTAAGATCCACCTGGAAGATCACAGGGCCGTGGAAGCCACCGGCATCCCGGGCAGCTCGGCACCTAGCCCAGGGTGGGGCTTCTGTCTTGCTGGAACACCCTGATCGGCCAGCATCTCCTCGCGAGTTTAAATCCCTTCTCCTGCCACCTACGCCACTTCTGAGCCCGGGTCACTGCCAAGGGGAAGCAGCGCTCGGCACACAGCCGGCCCTGCAGAAGAGGCCGTGGTACCGTCAGAGACGCCCCGTGTGGGTCAGCCTGGGGCAGGCCGGAGGGCTCGAACCTCCACCCGCAGTGCCCCCGAAGCCAGCCTCCCCCAGAGCCGCCAGGACGAAGCGACCGTCCTCTTGGCCGCGACCACGGCAGCAAGCTCGCACGCGCCAGGGCCCGGGGCCGCCGCGGCTCCGCACGCACGAGCTGGGGCCGGGCAACCTCTCCTGGCCGGCGGCCTCTGCGCGCCCGTCTGCGAAATGGCCATCGCAGGCTGCCTCCGTCACGGGCTTCCTGTGGCACCGAGCGAGCGCAGGCCCGGAAGGTGTGAAGGGGACGTCCCCGCTCGGGCTTCCTGTGCACCTGACCGTGGGCCCCCCGCGCCGCACGCAGCCGCAGGAGGAACCGCGCGAGAGCAGAGCTCCTCTCAGAACAAAAACACGAAGGGCCTGACCTTCCCGGTCAGGGGAGTTTCGGTCCCCCCCCCCCGCCCCCGCTCCCCCCCCCCCCGTCCCCGCTCCCCCCCCCCCCCCCCCCCCCCCCCCCCCCCCCGTCCCCAGTCCCGAGAGGCCGACTTCCGCTCCCTCCCAGGTGCTAGGTTGCCATCTCCTGCCTCTCGGCTACGCCTGTCCGTGACCCCGCAGCCAGGGGGCCCCGGGCCGTGTCCCAAGCAGAACCTCGGCCCGGCCACGTGCCCTTGGCGCGGGGCGAGCTGTGAAATGGCTTTGCTGAAAATTGGTGCGGCCTCAGCCAGGGGGGCGGCCCCCTTTGTTTTCAAAATATTTCCTCCGATAGCGCTGCTTTGGCTCAGACCCCTTAGCACTTTCCAGAATCCTGCAGATGGTGCGGCAGCTGGAGGGGAAGGCAGAGGAGGAGAGTGGGGAAGAGCGCGCGCGAGGCGCGGGGCGCACGTCAGGCGACGGCATGGGCTCGCGCCAGGCCCCGCGTGTGTGGACAGGCACGCGTGTGTGGACAGGCGCGCGCACAGGACAGTGAACAGGTCCGCCTGGAGACGGGGGCCTGCAAACGGCGAAGCTGGGGAGCCCTCCTCTGAACCAGAACTTCCCTCAGAAGCCCCGTGTGTGCCACAGACAAGGCGGGGAGAGGCCTGGAGCTTCCTCCCATCAGGCCTCTGAGGGGTTCCCCCCACTGAACTCTGGGGTTCCGTGGCACCTAGTTTGAAAAACCCTGCTGCTAAAGGAATTCCCGCCCTTCCTCGGGGGAGTTAGTACCAACAATGTTTTAAGAGAATGAGCTTTCTGAGGGAAGATGAAATTATTTTCCTAATAAATTCTAATTTGAGTCCAGTACAGCAAATGGCTCACATTCTGAGAATCAGGGCTCAGAAAGTACAAAGCGGTTGATTTCACTCACTGACAAGTTTGTGGGTGCCTCTCGGAGAAGTCTTGTGAACTTGGGTCTGAATATCTGGGGCAGAGGGTGTGTGGCGAATAATACTTGTAAACACTGCCTAGTTCTCTGTACAGGCACATTTCTAAACTCCTCACAGATATGAATTCACTGACAGCCCTATTACCTATGACCTATTACCGATTAAGAAACTAAGGTCCAGAGAGGTTAAGTAACTTGCCCAAGGTCACACAGCTACTAAGCAAGGCTGTGAGCATTGCGGCTTTAGGATATGTGCTCTTAACCATTACATAATTTGCCTTTTGGCATGAGTGTGTCCCTGTGTTTGTGTATCTGTATGTGTGCACACACGCACTCGTGCCTACAAATGTTTTGGTATATAATGTCCCCAGCTGTTTACTGAACTATCTGTGTGTGGGGGGGGGGGGGGGACATATCTGAATGTGTGTGTGTGTGTGTGTGTGTGTGTGTGTGTGTATTTCAGCCCGTGATTATGTGATGGTCGGTGAGGATGTGAGGATGCAGCCTCTCTCCCCAGGGCTGCAAGTTATGGAGCTCACCCCCAAGTTCTCTCTCAGCAGCCTGGCGGCAGCATGATAGAAAAACTCCCTGGCCAGAGGCAGGACCCAGAGCCTCCCAGCAGGGCCTGCTCCCCAGATCCCAGAGGTTTCAGTTTGCCAACCCAGCTCAGTACGGTCACATATGATGGAAAGGCCCCTCAGCCACTCTCTGGTCTCAGCCAGGAACGGCCCCCCACCCAGAGCCCTGGTTCTCCCTTCTCACTAGGCGCTACTGGGTTTTAGAGGGGTCAACTGAATGCATTGACGTTATTAAGCTATCATGAATTTGCTTCCCAGCCTATGGACATAGCAACTTACGACAGCGCTTGAGCTCCTCGAAACCTCTGGTGTGAACCTACCCCCCAGCACCCTGAGCTGATGTGGCCTAATCTGATATGACTCCAGCCAAAAGCAAAGAACCCTGACATTCTAGGTTGTCCCGAAAGCCCTTCAAAGTAAATGCAGAGGTTTTGAGGGTTTTTGCACATGTGAGCCCCACCTTGGTGGGGAGCATGAAAGGGGAAAATTAGCTTTGGTCCATCCACCCTAAACTGACATTTAAGATGCAAAACTTCATCAGGACCCCCACCATTCTCCACCATCAAAGTCCAACTCACCAACCGGGAGACCACCCTCTGCCTGGACAAGTGGGGCCAAGGCCGGAAGACTTGCTCAGATGGAGCAGGGCTGAGCGGGCACCCTAGGCGGACCTTCCTCCCTCAGGTTCCTCCTGGTCCCAGCAGCCTGCGTGCCAACCTCCCTCAGCACAAGGACAGTCCAGCAGTCCGGTCAAGTCGTGTGTTCCCTGACTTTTGAGGCTCCCAAAGTCAAGGAGGAGGGGCTGGACAGGGAGAGGGGAGGGAGGGGGGAGCTGGTGAAAGCAGCCAGTGAGCCAGGTGTAACCATGGGAGGCCAACACAGAGCTTCCCAGGCTGGCCTCCGGGATGGCTGTTTACTTGTGGTATTCAGGAGAAGCTCAACTGGGAACTGGCTTACTTTCCACACTTTCCTCCAAATCCTTTCCAGAGAGTCCTCTAGAACCCCAGTGATAAATTTCTCAGGGCCCAGAGAAACCCACAGTCCTTCAGCACACTGCCATCTTTGTGGAACAGGGGGAGAGAGGGAGAGGGGGAAATGTGAAGGGGAGAAGCAAAAGGAGGAGGAATGAGGGGGTGCAGTTACTGGTGGCTGGGGGCTCCCACGGCCCGCCTGCCCCATCTCTCCGTGGTGGTGGATAAGGGTGGGGGGAGCAACCAGCCAGATTTGGAGCGATGGAGCAGAAGACTGAGCGTGTCCACCTCCAAGCACAGAACAAACTGCCCAGCTGGTCAGCGACCACCCTGCCCCCAGCCGTGGAAGCCACGTGGTCAGGGCAGGACAAGCAGCATTCTATCATTTATTTAGTCATCAGAGAAGAGATGACATTTATTTCCTACTTCTGTTTAAGGAATGAAACGGAGAGCTGTTTTCCTTTCCTCCTGCGTGACTTCATGACAGGCAGAGGCCTCTGTGAGCGTTTCCTCATGGCTAAGATTCCCTTGGCTCCCCTGCTTTATGACTTCCCAGCAGAGGCGCTCGCCCACGGCCCCTCCCTGGGCTTCACCCATCACCTGACAACAGTCCCAAGTACTTCCACGTCTCAGACACGGGGATGCAAAGATAAGCAGCCCCTGTCCCTCGGGTGGGGCAGCTTCTCCCCACACCCAGTCTCCCACTTCTATCCGGATATCATGCCCACTCCACAGTGGAGGTGGAAGAAGGTTCTAATACCCGCAGCTCAGCTCTGTCCAGGCTCTTAGAATCACCCACGTGGGCTTCCTGGGGAAGGTGGGCAGGGGCCAGCGGGGCAGTGCTCATTCTCTGCTCCTCATTTAAGGTTACCAGTTTTTCCTGTATATGGACAGCCTGGGCAGAGATGAGGGTGGGTAGAGCCGTGAGAGGCATCCCCCTCAGCCCTTACGGGGCATAGAGGACCAACCAGACTGAGACCACAGGCGCCCCTAAGTGCCTGCAGTTCCCTGGCTTCATGACCTTGGGCATCCACCACACCTCTCTGAACCTCATGTCCTCATCTGTCAAGTGGGGACGATAACCACTGTCCCTCTGTGGGGCATGTGTGGGAAAGCATTTGCTAGGGACCAGGCGAGCCGTGCGTTCTCATCCCTCACCCCAGCTCTGCCCCACCCATCTCTCGTGGGGACCAGAAACCACCCCAGGGCACATGGCAGGTGTGGGAAAGACAGCCACCACACGCTGCTTTACGTTCACCAGGCGGGAGGTGGCAGGTGAGGGCTGATTTTCCCAAGAGACAGATTTCCACTCTGGTGAGGGCCGAAGAAAGAAAGGAATATAGTAACCCATTTGAGAATGTCTACCTGGCCATTTCTCCCAACCCCAAACTTATGACTTGTATGGTTACAAGTGGCAGCTTTGTCCCCACTTCTCAGATAAGCAGCGAATCATCTCTCGCTGGAATTACTGCAATATCTCCCTCAATCACTTCCAAATCTCTATCATTTCCCAACTCCAGTCCTACATGGAAGGTTCTAGCAGCCTGAAGCCACCCAGACTTTGATTTCCCAACTCCAGTCCTACATGGAAGGTTCTAGCAGCCTGAAGCCACCCAGACTTTGATTTCCCAAGGCCCACGGTGTAATCCAGTCTAGGCAGAGTGGGTGGAAAAGGGACTGCAGTCAGAGGCCCCAGGACCATGTTAGTTAAGTGTTAGTAAGTAGCCAGTGTTGCTTCTTTGTTGCCATGGAGAACAAATAGGGACCCTAGAGACAGCCTAGCATGGTGGAGACAGCATGAGTTCCAGAGTCAGACTGTCCAGGTTCAAATCCCAGCTTTGTTCCTCATCAGCCGTGTGACTTTGAAAGAGTTACTTAACTTGTCTAAGCCTCAGTTTCCTAATCTGCAAAAGAGCGATAGAATTCTAACTTCAGATGTAGGGCTTAATGAGATCATGTACGGAGAACTTGATTCACAGAAGACACAAGGCGGGAAGGCGATATGGGGAAGGGACTGGCTTGCAGCATCCCACCTGAAACTGGAGATGGCCAAGTCCAGCTCACTCCCTCTCTCATCTGGGGTCACAGTTCTGGTGCTGGCCCCATACCTTGCTAATTTCATCACTGAGACCATTTAGATGCTTGAACCGCAGACTGAACCTAGTCACAAAGGGGTAGGGGAATGACACATTTCCTTGTGATTCCATGGCCAGGTTGTCCCATATCCTTGCACACTCAATCCCATGCCAACAGGGAATCACTCCCAAGACTGCTTCTAATCCCAGTTCCAGGAACATGAGCAGTTTCAGCTCCTCTGGGAAACTCAAGCCAGCTGGCACAGAGGAAACCACCCGATGCTCAGTACAGGGACTGTGACTACCCCTCCACCTGCTGCCACTACGGAGCCAAGCCCCTGCTGGAGGACACAGCCCCTAGACCCTTCATGAGACCCATATCCAGCCAGGCCAGCAGGAGCCAGGAAGAAACACCCAACACCATCCCCTGCTTAGCCAGATGTAGAAATGGAGACTTTCCTGCTGCCCCTCCTAGGGGAGCATAGACCAATGATGAGATTCAAGTCGTCAGTGCCAGCCCACATGGCACCGTGAAACATGCCGCTTGGGCCACTTCTCCAGACAAATCAGACAGGGCTCCCTGGAACCACTCAGGGCCCCCTCTTCTGCAGGAAGACCAACTCCAACCCAGCTGAGGCCACCAGGCTTGGCTCATAGTGAGTCCTTAGCAAATATTAATTATTGGTGTCATTAATCATCAAACAACTACTTACTGAGTACCAACTACGTGCCAAGCACTGGGCTAGGTCCAGGACAATCCCTGAAACATCCTGGGGCCCAGCACACCAGAGCATCTGAAAGCAAACACAGCTTCAGGTGCAGTGAAAATAAATAGGGTTCCCGCATCGCCCTGGTTTCTTCGTGACCTTGGGAGCCTTAAGCATCCCCCACCCCGCGTACACACACACATCCAGGGCTGCAGTCTCCTCTGCTGGTCCTCCTGGAAGTCCCTCTGAGGAAGCACATCCGCTGGGGGTGGGGGGCGGGGTGGGGGGCAGGGTCTGTGTGCTTTCTTCACAGGCTCTGTCACTGCCACCACCCAGCTGTCCCGCGCAGCGCAGCAACCGCCTGCAGCCTTTTTCCACTCTGCTCACAGAGCCCAGCACGCCGGGTCCGAGTTCATGAATCACTCCCTCCTCTTTCCCGGCCTCGCCTCCGGAAGGGCTGCGCACACCCAGACACATCACCAAGACACCGAGTTTCCACACCAGACTCGCTGCTGATGAACCCCGAGATCCGACTGCAGTATCCGCTTTCCCCTCCCCACTTCTAGCCTCGGGGTGCTGGCCACGACTTTCAAAGCCAAGACAGCCCTTCCCCGGCCCATCGCGCTTTAGGGGCTCCTCACTGGGGGGCTGCAGGGGCAGCAGACAAAGACCGTGGATTTATTTGAGGGCAGGAGGGCATGCTTGGTCTAAAGATCCGAACCCCGGCGCCCCCGGAATTGTAAATTTCGGCCTGCAGCGTGTGCGGGTCGGTGTGGCGTGTGCTCCCAGCGAGTGCGCGGTGTGTCTGTGGCTTGAATGAGGATGAGCTGCGAGTACCTGGCAGCCGTGAATCCGAGTGCGGGTTGGGTCTGGGGGTCGCGAGTGCCTGCGTGGAGTTTTCCTTGGGCCGAGAACTCCCTCTCCCACGCTCCGATTCGCCCCCTCTTCCTCCAAAGTTTGGTGGGCCGCCGGGACGGGGAAGGTTGAGGGGCGCACGGCTGGGCGGCCTTGCCCGGGCCTCGGAGGCGGTTCCGGGACGCCGGCGCCCTACTTACCCCGGCCGCCGAGCCTCCTCCGGCGGGGGGCGGATCCGACTGTCCGCGGCTGGCGTCCCGCGCCGGCAGCATCCGCTCCCAACTTTGCCCTCCTCTGCGCAGAACGCGGCAGAAGCGGCTCGGTCGCTCCGATCCCTCGCGGCCCGGGCTCTGCGCCCTCCCCGGAGGCGGTGGCGGTGGCGGCGGCGGCGGGGAGGGAGGGAGGCGCGGCCCGGCCGGTTCGCACGCCGAGCGGAAAGCGGCGCCAGGCGGGCGCCGTCCTGCGCAGCGAGCGAGCGAGCGAGCAAGCGGTCCTGCCTGGCGCCCTCCCGGCTCGGGCCCGAGCCGGCGAGCGGCCCTCGGCGGCGGAGGATTCCTGAACCGCGTCCAAGGCGCCCGGGGAGCCCTCCTCCTCCTCCTCCTCCTCCTCTCCTTCCTCACCCCACCCCACCCAGCTCCCAGCCCAGCGCGCCCGGCAACTTGGGAACCGTTGGCGAAGTTGGCGCAGCTCGGGCTGCGCGCCGGCCGGGCCTCTGGGTGGAAGGAGGGGAGGAGAGGGAGGAGCTGAGGGGGGAGGGAGGGGGCCCGCCCCCGCCCCCGGGGAGCCGCGCGCTCCAGGACCCCTCTGTGGGCCTTTGTTCCGGGAGCCGCACCTCTGGCCGCCCTCCCCGGGGACTCGCTGGGGGACCGCTCGGATCCCCCATCCCCTCCCAGAGAGGCTGGGAGGAGCTCCCGGCCCCGGGGTGGGTAGGTGGGGGGAGAGGCGGCGTGGAAATCCTCGCGGCTTCGCCCTGCCAGAGCCTCCCAAGCCATTACCCGCCTGCCAGCCTCTCTCTCCTCCGAGAGATCCCTCTGGCTACGCTGGTTCTCCACCCCGAGCGGGGTGGGGGTCCAAATGTTGGTCCCCCAGGCTTTCAAAGACCACAGCACACCCTCTCTGGGCCGTCACAGGTCACCCACTCGCCTTACCGCCTTCTCATGCCTCCAGTCAAGAGTTCCCTTAGTGTGACACCAGGCAAGCCAGAAGGAAGTGGGGTCCACCACGGCCAGCCAGGGAGGCTTTATCTTCCCACCCTTCTGGGCAGCTGGCGCCTCCCGCGGAGGGTGGGGTGGGTGCTGCTGGCCGACGAGTGGAGGCCGGTTGCCTCCCACAGGTGGGGCAGTGCCCGGGCTAGACAGCGCCCGCTCATGGGTACAAGGCCAACTTGACCAGGAGTGCGGTGAAGTGCTGGGGTTTGGAAGACAAACAGAGACTCCCTGTTAACTGCCCGAGTCCTGTGGTGCCCTGGGCTCTGGCGTTTCTTCGGAGTCTTCTCAGCACTTAGCACCAGGAGCTAATTCAGGCCCTTTAAGGCAGTGGTCCTGGCATTTAACGGGATAGTATAGGGTTCAGAACAAGAAGTCGTTTCCCGTAAAGGAGAAATAAGAAACTCAAAAAGACAAAAACTTCAATATCTACACTTTGCCTCCCTTGTCATTTTCAACATTTGTAGAAAAGGAACCCAAACAGAACAGAACAGGACCCAGGCCTTCCCCCAGGGGTGAGTCCTCACAGGTGGGGGAAGTCAGAGGTGTCTGTTCATTATCTGGGTGGGGACCAGGCCAAGCTGCCCCTGGGGACTGTGGGCTGCAGGGGACCTGGGCAAAGTGCTCCCAACTGTGAAGTGAGACCTTGGTGTGTGTCTCTTTTGGCAGAAAAACCCAATGGGGTGCTTCAGTTCTATTATTAACAGCTCTGTGGCCTGCTCTGGGGGGCTAGAAATTTGGTGAGAACCGAGACCTTAAGTCACTTCCTGGGTAAGCATCCTGAGGCCCTCCCCACACGTCCTGCAGGCTTGGCTGCCATGGCCGCATCCACAGGGCCCGGGCCTCTGCTCTGGAATCAGTCTGGCTGCTCTCCAACCAGTTTCTGAAACAAGCGGGTTTCTCCGGACCCCATCAGCTCTTCTCTGAAGGGAGGGCCTCGCCTCCTTGGAGCCTCGCAGATCTGTCAAGGAGCTACTTTCAACTGTGCCTGCTGGCCTTATAAGGGAGGTCTTCCGGTCAGCCACACGGAATCTGGGATTTTACTGCCAGAAATTTGTAGGCGCCTCAGGGGATCCAAAGGCTGAAACCTAGGACTGTGTCACCCCCAGATTATAGAGCAGGGACAGTGCTACTGAGTCAAGGAGAGGAAGAAGAAATAGGGTTATAGGAGGGAGAGGGCGACGAGAGAGCTGGAGAGAGATGAGCGGGTACTGGATACGGGGGCCCACTGGGGTAGACAAGCCTTCGTCCCACCTCCTGTCCAGAGAAGACAGTCCTGTATCGCAACAAACACTAGTGATACCATGTGCTTTGTAAGGGGAGGCTGGAGCCAGGCGTTGGGAGAGCGGGTGTCTCAGGAATAAGATCACAGGCTTGCACAGCTCCGGGGGCCCCAGGCAGATGGAATGTGATGGGACTGTCGGCCCCTGGAGTTGTTCAGTGCTGCGGCCTTGTTCTTGGACCTGAGGACCCCAGGCCTGGGCTCTTCCTGAGAAGGCAGAGATGGGACAGGGCTTTCTAGGTGAAGGGACCAGCAATGGAAAGAAACAGGTTCCTTTGCGCTGGCATGACAGCCAATGCCTGGACCTTCTGTTGAGGGTATCTTGGTTGCAAATCAGAGGCAGAGGGTAAAGTTCTGACAGGACATTGGGGATTTTCATCCTAAAATAGTTTCCAGGCTCCGCTTCTTCCCACAATTGCTCTGCCAAGAGATTTGGTCTCGTTTTTATTGTTTTGTATTGTACTGTTTTGTTTACCCTGTTTGAAAAATTGAAAAATTTTACCCTGTTGTAAAAAGAACTTTCCAGGCCAGAGGCAGAATGGCAGAGCGGGTAAGAATGTGGCAGCCTGAGTACCATTTTAACTTACCCAAGTTAAGATTACTAATCATGGGACATGCCAGCACCATGTGTCTCCCAGTATGCTGTGCCGGGAAGGGTACGATGTTGAGTATGAAGTATTCCTGTCAAAAATGATTTACCACCTGAATCTGATCATGAGGGTACATAGGACAAACCCAAACCGAGGGACATTGACAAAACAGCTGGCCTGTAAAATTTTAAAATGTCAAAGACAAAGAAAACGACTAAACCACTCCAGATTAGAAGAGCTGAGGGATGTGAGCACCATGGCAGGCAGGCTTCTCAGATGGCCCCCAACGACCCCACCTCCTGGTGTCCACTCCCTTGTGCAGTCCCCTCTCCTTGAGTGCGCCTGGACCTGGCGACTTACTTCGCATGAATACAATAGAGCAAAGGTGAGGGAATGTCATTTCTGCGTCACAAAAGACCATAATTTAGGTTACAAGAGACTGTGACTTCTGTGTTACTACATTCTCTCTGGTTCTTCTCAGCCTGCTTGAATTGAGAGCTGCCCTATGGGGAGAGACCCCCATGTGGCAAGGCACGAAGGCCCTCGGGCCAACAGCGTGCTACCACCTGAATCCTGCCAACACCTGCCGAATGAGCCTTGGAGCAGATCCTGTCCCTGTGGAACCCTGAGATCACAGTAACCCTGGCGGACACTTTGATTGAGGGACCCTGAGCGAAAGAGCTAAGCCACCTCCAGATCCTTGACCCACAGAAACTGTGGGATGATCAAAACGGGTGTTTTAAGCCATGAAGCTTTGTAGTGACTCGTTATACAGCCACATATAACTGATACAGCCACTAAGTACGACGCATAATCTTGGAACTGGGGAAAAAAATGCAATGAAAGACATTATTTAGATAATTGAGAAAGTATGAGTGGGGGCCAAGTGATTGTGAATATTGTGTCCGTGTTGTATTTCCTGCGTTTGATAACCGCACTGTTCTGTAAGATGATGTGTGGCTCGTTAGAGATACACCCCCAAGTATTCAGGATCGCGATTTCTGCCGCTTCCTCTCAAATGGTTCTGAAAAACGGATACAAATAAACATGAGGGGGGCACCTGGGTGGTCAGTCTGTTGAGCATCTGACACTTGGCTTTGGCTCAGGTCCTGGTCTCAGGGTCTTGAGATAGAGCCCCGCGTCAGGCTCCACGCTCGGCAAGGAGTCTGCTTATCTCTCTCCCTCCCCCTCTGCTCCTCCCTCTGCTCTCTCTCAAATAAATAAATAAAATCTTAAAAACAAACAAATAAACAAACATTGGGGTGCCTGGCTGGCTCAGTGGATGGAGCACGTGACTCTTGATTTCGGGGTTGTAAGTTCAAGTCCCACATTGGGTATAGAGATTACTTAAAAATAATTTTTTTAAAGAAAAGTAAACATCATGCACATTGCACATGCACTGTGTATTTTAGAGGAAGAATTTCATTTATCTATTAATTTATCTGTCGTCTAACAAACCATCTCTAAACTTAGTGACTCAAAACAACAAAAATGTAGTATTCCTCACAAATTCGTGGATTGACTGGATACATCTGGAAGGCTCCTCTGTTCCATATGGCATCCACTGAGGCTACTCACTCTGCTGCCTTCAGCTGGCAGGCGGGCTGGGCTGGAAAATCCACGAAGCCTTCCCTCCCAAGCGTGGCACCTCAGTGCTCCTCCAGACAGCATCTCTCTCCCCATGTGGCCGGCTCGGGCGTCCTCAGAGCATGGTAGTTTCCAAGGGGACAGACTTCTTACAAAGCAGCTGGCTTCTGAGAGCGGAGGTATAAGCTGTCTGTCCTCTTAAGGCAGCCCAGTTACATGCTGGGCCAGGGAACCGCTGAGCCATTCTTGGGATCGGGGCAAATCCTCCTCTCTGGAAGGAAGAGCGAGTTGCCATTGACTCAAGGAAGAATTCTGGGCACAAAGGAAGAGGGGAGGGGGAAGAATCTAAAGGGGTTCCCCACCTGGAGTTAAAGGGCCCGAAGGCTCAAGAGCCTGGAGTAAACTCTCCCCTCTCCCCACCCCCCAACTCATCCCAGCCTCCTCTACTTCCTGATCATTTTCACCCAAGAGCTCGCTTCAAGATGGTAACGCGCAGAGATGGGGGAAGAAAAATGTCAGTGGTTGAACACAAAGTACCAGGCGCTTTCTCCACAGTATTTCATTTATCCTCACAGCAACCCTGCAACGAAACTGCTACCATGCCCTTTGAAAACAAGAGGTAGCAAAGGTTTTGGGTGGTGTGGTGCCTTGAGCCAACTCGCACCGCAAACATATTGGTTCAAAGAATGTCTTTGCTTCTTTATTCAACAGTTTTGGGCCCGGGACTGCACTGGGCTTGGGAGCACAGGGATGCGTGATGTCTTAGTCAGCTATTGCAGCAACGAGGGTACAAAACAAACACCCTCCCAAGCCCAGTGGCTTACAACAAGGATGGATTTTCTTCGTTCACGGGTAGGTCAGCAGTTGAACAGGGATTTCTGTTTTGGGCCACGGGATGGGCCCACGCCCGTGGGGCCAGCCTCTGTGCTGGCTTCAGGTCTGCTGTTCGTGTCCTCACAGTCTAGTTGGTCCTGTGACTACCCGTGGCACATTCTTCTCGAGGTAGACCACAGGAGTACAAGAGACAAAGCAAACCACCCAAACACATTTAAAGCCTCTGCTGACATCACTAGCCAAAGCAAATTCCATGCCCAAATATAAAGGCATTAAGAGAAGTCTATTTTACCCACTATGAAGCCCCAGTGATAACAGAAAGGCCTGTGACAAGGAGAATGAGAATTGAGAGCAGAAGTCCAGCCAGCCACAGGAGACCAGGCACAGGTCTTGCCCTCAGGGAGCTCACAGTCTAGTGGGGAGTCTTCACGGAGACACAATTACAATGCAGTGAGGGAGGTGCAAGGAGGAGGTGCAGGGGGGTGGCATGGCAGTGTGTGTGTGTACGAATGTTCACACGCAAGCTATGAAAGCATGGAAGTGGGTCCCTGCCACCAGCTAGACATTTAGGAAGATGTTCTAGAGAAGACGACTGAGGTAGATGCGACAGGAGAAAAGAAATAGGCGCTCTTGGCTGAAATAGAGAGAAGAGGACGGGAAGTTGGGAGGGCGTTGTGGGCAGCCATGACTGTGCGAACAAAGGCAAAGAGGACAGAAACAGGGTGGTGTGTTCAGGGACACTGAGAGGCAGCTTGCTGTCTCCAGAGCACCAGGGGAAAACAGTGAGTGTCAGGACTTGATGAGAGGAGGACCTAGGTGAGGCCCAGCCATGCAGGGCGTTCGTCAGGTGCCGGCACCTTTCCTTGGCTGCCAAGAGCGCTGCCCGCCCTTCTCCACTCTGCTCTCTGTCTTGGGGCACGGGCCTGTATGAACTGCAGCCAAAGAAAGGCTCTCTTCTTCTGGGATGATGGCAGAATGTAGAATGTCTCTTCCCAAATTCCCCATTATGGACTGAAAGCTGTTCTCCCCCAAATACAAAGCTTGAAGTCCTAACCCCCAAAGTGACTATATTTGGAGACAGGGCCTTTAAGATGTAATTAAGGTTAAAGGAAGTCATAAGTGTAGGCTCTAATCCGACAGGCTGGTGTCTATAGAAGAAGAGGAAGAGACACCTCTCTCTCTCTCCTCACAGAGGAAAAGCCATGTGAGGACACAGTGAGGAGGCAGCTGTCTATAAGGAAGAAAGCAACCCTGACAGCACCTTGATCTTAGGCCTCAAGCCTCCCAAATTGTGAGGAAATAAATTTCTGTTGTTTGAGTTACCCAATCTGTGGTGCTTTATTATGACGGCTCGAACAGACTAATACACCGACCCCCCCTTTAAAAAAATAAAAATAAAAAACTAGGTAAAAAAAAAAAATCAGAAGACCCACAAACAACACCCACCAAAAAAAAACAAAACAAAACAAAAAAAAAACCTAAGTGATAAGTTAAACCCACAAGCCCAAAATACAGGTGGGCTGGGAACAAGCCAGAGGCAGTTAGGAGCCCTGTGGATATCGGTGTCTGTGTGGGGGAAGCAGAAGGAGGAAAACTGGGCTTCTCATCATCCTGGGAAATGGTAAACCCCCATATCACCAAGTTGTGCTCAAAAGTACAGCTGACCTGCTCAGTAGTAGCTGAAACTGGAAAACAATCCCACAGAATCCCGTTTGCGTGGGAGTGCCAGGGGACCACTGCACAATGGGGTGTAATGGCTCTGGAGCCATCTGGGCCCTGTAAACTCGCTCTTGCTTCCCCTATAAACTCTCGGCACTAATAGACTAAAGACTCCCTCTTTCATAACAAAGTCCCTGACTGGGACTTTGAGAGTAGAATCCAAACTGATCAGGACAGGCCCACTAGGGGACAAAGAAAGAGAAGCTCCAGGGGAGAGTGGGATTGGAAGGTGGAGGGTTGGGGAACCTCAGAAAGTACAAAGCTATGTGGGAGAGAGAGGGAGTGTGTGTGTGTGTGTGTGTGTGTGTGTGTGTGTGTGTAATCATTGAGGCAGATTTTATTTTCCAAAGATGGCTGCAAAAATTATCTCCTCACCCCACATGCTCTTCTTACAATGAGACCTTGACACTCGTCTCATTAAATGGTGGGATCCATGGAAGTCTGTGACTGGCTTGACCAACAGAGTCCAGTGGACATCAAGACCATGTGACTTCCAAGACTGTTCAAATGTCATGCACGGCTACCTTTTTTCTTAAGATGGCCACTCTCGGAAAAAAAAAACACAAAAACCGCCATGTCGTGAGGAAGTCCAACAAGACACATGTGGTAGGTACTCTACCAGACCACCAGCGTCCCCCACCAGACACAGGAGTGAGGAGCCTTCGGATGGCCCCAGCCCCTAGCCGTCAGGTCACCTTCACACCATCTTCCACCGGAGCCACCAAGCATCAAGATGCAAGACATGCCATCCTCACTGTACTTTTTCTGACCGTCTGACCCCCAGAATCTGGGAACACAGTAAAATGGTTTTTCTTTGATACGGTACTTTTGGGATAATTTGTTATGCAGCAGTAACGATAAGAACAATCACGTTGTAGATTCAACAGGAAAAGCAGCTCAAAAGTGATGAAGGTAGATGGGGCACCTGGGTGGCTGAGTTGTTAAGTGTCTGCCTTCGGCTCCGGGTGTGATCCCGGGGTCCTAGGATCGAGCCCCGCATCAGGTTCCTCTGCTGGGAGCCTGCTTCTTCCTCTCCCACTCCCCCTGCTTGTGTTCCCTCTCTCGCTGGCTGTCTCTCTCTCTGTCAAATAAATAAATAAAATCTTAAAAAGGGGGGGGCAAGGTAGAAAACTGTCCTTACTCACCCTTATCTCCTAAAAGTGCTGGGAAAATCCATCTAATTTAAGAACAAGGAGAAGAAGAAGCAAAATAATATTCCTACAAATAATAAAAGCACGCAAGAAAAACACGTCCACAAAAGAGATGGAAATGGTAACTTAATATTTCAAAACCAAATTAGAGAAATTTTAAAAAAATGACAGAAGTTATGAAATGACATAAATCGAAATTAGAGAAACTCAGTGAGGAGGAAAAAAGAAAAAAGTGGCAAAAAGTGATGATAAAAGTCAGAAAATAACTAAATATAAAATAAGAAACCATTTCAGAAACAAAGATGAAAAGAGAAAAAAACAGAAGAGAGAAGAACCACAATAGATAATATTCTAAGAGTAAAATGAGATAGAAAGGAAGGCATTTTGTTTTATTTTTCAAAGATTTTATTTGTAAGTAATCTCCGTCCAACATGGGGCTTGAACTCACAACCCCGAGATCAAGAGTCACGTGCCCTACTGACTGGGCCAGCCAGGAGACCCAAGAGGAAGGCCTTTTAACATATAAAAATAAAACCAAGGGATAAAAGAGATAAAAGAGGGTTAAGTGATAGATCCAACAGAGAGAAAAGGAAGATTCACCATCCAGGTAGCAGAAATCCACAAAGAACCTTAAAGAAAACCAAAACAATGCAATAGAGCAAATACCCAAAGCTGGAATTCAAAACACTGTTCCTCGCAGAGAGTGTGGCCTGAAATTTCATACTGAGGAGGAGAGCGGTGCCTCTGGGCTAAACAACCCTGAGACTCAAGTCTGGGAAGACTGCTGGGCTTTACAGAAAGAAAAAGGAGCGCCTGGCTGGCTCAGTCTGGGGAGTAGGCGACTCTTAACCTGGGGTTTGTGGGTTCGAGCCCCACGTGGAGTATAGAGATTACTTAAAAATAGAATCTTAAAAAAAGGAAAAGAAAAAGAAAGAAAGAAAAAAAAATAGAAGAAATCCAAGCACACAGACCGCGTCACTAAAGGAGGAAGGAAAAACAAATTGTCATCGTGACTTTCCACAGCAATGCTTTATGGCAGAAGACAATGCAATGTTTAACATAAGACAATATGGTATTTCAGGACATGCGAACCACAGATTTAACACTGAGTCCAACCAACCATCAAGTCTACGAGTCAAACTGTTTCAACACGGAAGAGCCCGAGGAACACTGTTCCCTTGAACCCTTTCTGGATAATCCACTAGAGAACAGATGTCGGAAAATCAAAAAGATTGGTGCATCATTGGCATTAAGTCTTGAGAAATATCCCAGCTGTGGGAACCAGACTAATCCTTGGACAAATCCTCCATGATGACCTTGCCGTGACCTGAATCCTTCCGGAGCACAGCTCCCCTCCCACATTCTTTCCTTTTGTTTGATCACACCTTTATGCACACAGAGGTGGGGGGTGGCTGTCTCCGTCCTTGATCTGCCTGGAGATAAGACTGTGACACATGCTTATTCTTGAACATTCTTCTTTTGGGTAGTCTTAAGGGAGCTGGGGTTGTGGGAGAGCTGCTCCTCCTTGTCAAGCTGGGATTGTTGGCCTTTCTCTTCGGTCTTACAGCCCCTTTGGCCTTTGGAGGTCGTTTTGCACATACCTCCTTTTCCAGAACACCAGCTAATAATCAAAGAAGGAATCATAGCCTCGAAAATCACCATTTTGTATCGCCAATGAGTTACAGGATCCGGGCATTGATCATCTACGGCTGCTAAGATTGAGGACAGGCTCCCTATTTCTGCTGACCCTTGATGTCGGCCTGAGGGAGAGGGACCAGACAGGCAGAGACTCTCCCAGGAAGACAACGCAGGTGAAGAGCCAAAGGGAAGAGAGAGCTGCTTGGAGCAGAGGTGGGGTGTGGGGGTGGCCTGGGAGGAGCCTGGAGGGTTGGTTTTTGGAGAGCCAGTTTTGAGGAGCGGTGGTGAGAAATGGCAGGATTGCAAACAGAAGAGCGGCACAACCACATTCTTGCTTGTGGGAGGTCATTGCGGATCTGGAGCAGAGGAGGGCTGAGCAGGGAAGGCTGGATTAGCACCCAGTTTGGGTCCAGGCAAGAAGCTGACGGTGGCTTGGACAAGATAGTGGCAGTGGGGATGGAGCGCGGTGGGTCTTGTCAAGATTACTTTAGGAGGCGGAGTGAGTGGGGCCTCGTGACTGACCAGACATGGGGAAGGGGGCAAGGCGGGAGCCCGGCAGTGGGGAGACAGAAGGCCCACTGGTAGCAGACCCTGGTCTGAGCCCTTCACATTAATGAGCTAATTTCAGCTTCTCACAAACTCTTAGAGGAAGATAATGGTTGTCTGGCCCGGATTCTCATCTAGCAAAGCCTAAGAAGCCGAGGGCTGAAGCCTACTGCTTTGTCGGCAGGAGGGGCCCCAGCCAGCAGGAGGGAGAGACAGACCGCCCAGCAGGGAAGGAGGCAGAGTTGATGATAAAGGTGTGTGATCCAACTGGCTGCCTCTAGAGATGAGGGAGTGCCCTGTCCCCGGGAATATCCTTCACGAATGCACATAAAATGCATCTCAGGACAGTTGGACCAGGGTGAAAAGGGGGCAGAATTTATCCACAAGCTCCTGGCTCCCATGGGCAATGTCTACTCCAATGGGCTTCCCCCACAACACAAACATTTCTTGGTTATGCGGGAGTAGACACCAAGCAGAGCCCTGTGGCATCCCATGCTTTGATGGCCCCGGAGAAGCCCCGGGACAGGAGGCCAGAGCATGGAGCACGGACAGGAGACCAGGCGCCGTCAGGGCTGTTCATAGTCCGTGCCGAGCTAGTTGCCACCCCACTGGTTAGAATGAGTAGTAGCAGAGGCCAAGGGCATCCGAAGTCACACCTCTGGAGAAAACTGATCCTCGCAGAAGTCACCCAACCCATCAAAAGCGGAGCCAAGATTCGAACCCAGGCAGTCCGGCTCTCAGGATTGCATTCTTAGCCATCGTGCCATTATGCTAAGCTGCAGCTCCCCCCCTTAGTAAGCCTAGAGATTCCAAAGCCTTTCAGGATGTACAGGAACTAGAGCCATCGAGCTACACTTCATTACTGGGGAGGAGTCAAGCGTAGGGAAAAAGGAGAAGAAATAAAAATCATACTGGAAGAGAGCTTTGCAATTTATAATCATTCATTCATTCATTCAACAAATATTTGCCAGGCACCTGTTACGTGTCCAGCCCTATGCCTGGTGCTGGGGAGACCGGTAGGAGGGACACACCGTCCCTGAGCTGGAACACTTGCGTGCTGGTGGCCAGACTGACGTGCATGCCGTGCTCCCGAGCGAGGCAGTCAGCATGTGAGGCAGGACACGTCTCTGCAAGATGTGGCAGTAGCAGGCTCGGCAGCACGGGTACTTAGCCCAGTGCCCCGCACAGAGGGTGACAGAGCGTATGCCGTCGCCACGGTCGTTACGTGAAAGATACAGTGGAGGGGACATTCCTTTATCCTCCGGCCCCACACTCTGCGTCAGCAGCCCTGCAGTCCTCTGATTCCCAGCCTTGGACACAGGCTTCCAGCCACCCACACCTCGCTGGCAGATGAACCAATGCCTGTCATTCTCTCCTTTCTTCGGATCTTTTTTTTTTTTAAGATTTATTTATTAATTTGAAAGAGAGAGAGGGAGAGAAAGAGGGGGGCGCATGTGTGCACATTCCTGGGGGTGGGGAGGAGCAGAGGGAGAGAATCTCAAGCAGACTACTTGCTGAGTAGGGAGCCCGATGCAGGGCTTGATCTCACAGCCCTGAGATCATGACCAGAGACGAAATCAAGAGTCAGACACTTTACTGACTGAGCCACTCAGGTGCCCCTGAATCTTTTTTTCTTTCTTTCTTTCGTTCATTCTTTTTTTAAAGTAACCTCTACACCCAACGTGAGGCTTGAACTCACAACCCTGAGATCAAGTCTCACGCTCTACCCACGGAGCCAGGCAGGTGCCCCATGGGATCTGGATCAGAAACTGGGTCAACAGGTCAGCCCTGAAGCCCTGGAGGGCTCAGCCCCCTTGGCATCTCTCTCTAGGGTCGGCTTGGGAAGCGGGGTTTGTGGGCTGATGGGATGCTGTCCAGAGATTTCTTCAGAAGGAAGCCAAGGGGCCCAGTTTCTATGGTAACAAGAATGCCTTCCAGGGGCTGCTGAGGAGCCCAGAGGCCCATCTGACTCTTACTAGAGGCTGGCAGCAGGGTCCAAGCTGGCCAGGAGTCTGCCTCTTCGGCTGTGGAGGGGGAGTTTCTACCAGGGTAGTCAGATTGGTAACCCCCACTCTGCTGAAGCACTTCGAATGGGCTCTCCTGCCGTGCTCAGAAAGACCCCAAGTCACTTCGCTTGGAACTTTCCAGGCAGAAGTCGGGAGGAAGAAGCACGGGCGGTTGGCAATGTCCTTCGCAGCTTCTCTAGCCAGGAAACCCACCAGGAAAGCCTGGGATTGGGGATCCTGAGCGCCTCCGGCTGTCCCCATCTGTCATGGAAACTCTCTGAGCCTTACTTTTTTTGGCAGGATAGTAGGATGGAAAAAGTACCCACTTTGGAACCAGGCAGACCTGTGTCTGAATCTAGGCTTTAGCCCTGAATTTATTCAACAAAATGTGTTGAGCGCCCACAGAGGGCTGTCCCTGTTCTGGGTGCTGGGGTGCAGCTATGGGCAAAGCCGGCCAGCCAGCTCCCTGACCTTGAAGGCCTTAGTTCAGTGAGAGCCACAGGCCACAATCAAATCGTATAATGGAATGAAGAGGAATGTGGTGTGCCGTGCTAGCAAGTAGAGGGTAGGGCTGTGAGGAAATACAACCCAGGGCAAGGGAGAGAGAAGCATTCGTGGTTGGAGGCACGGGGTGGGGGATGGAGGGAGACTGCTTTAGATAACACTCCTGAGGGCTCCTGGCCCAAATCCGAGCCTCCCTTTCCTCATCTGTGACGCCCAGTGGGGCATGCCCACCTCCCAAGGATGTTGTAAGGATCAAATAACACCACGAAACCTTCACCAAGCAGAGTAGATGATGCCAGAAAAAAGGACCAATTTCTCAGCCACCAGTAAGCACAGGACAATGTAGCAAAAAAGTTCAACCAGTTTCTGATTTTATTTTATTATGAAGCCTTCTTTTTTTCTTTTGTTACGGTTTCTGTGTATATTGAGGCTCTAATACTCATTAAATAAACGAAAATCTGCCAACAGCAAACCGGCTTGATCTGAGTGGGGTACTCTGTAAGTACCCAGCAATGTACTAGATCCCTTCGTCCGGAGTTGGGGCTCGTCTTGTGGATGTTAGGGGAGTGCCATGGTGGGAGCTGAGTTTTAGTGAAAGAGCATGGCAGGCACGCAAAGGGTCTCGCGTCTTCCTTGAGGCAGGAAGGCATGCAACTTGTCATTGCCGCCAAGCCAGGCTGGCCAGGCAAGTCGGTATCCCCACACGTGGACACGCACCAGGTGGGGAACCTTTACCGAAGGTTACCCCGAGCGCGAGCAGCCTCCCCTGCTGCTCCCCTAGCCTCGCCGTTGTAAAGCCAGCCCCACGCTCAGCACCAGCCCGTCTCCTTTGAGAAGAGACAGCACAAGCCTATTTCCAAGATAACCGAGTCCAGCTCAGTGGTAGAGAGGAGGCAGGTGCAGAAAATCCAGAGTCCGGGGCGCCTGGGTGGCACAGCGGTTAAGCGTCTGCCTTCGTCTCAGGGCGTGATCCCGGCGTTATGGGATCGAGCCCCACATCGGGCACCTCCGCTGTGAGCCTGCTTCTTCCTCTCCCACTCCCCTTGCTTGTGTTCCCTCTCGTTGGCTGTCTCTATCTTTGTCAAATAAATAAATAAAATCTTAAAAAAAAAAAATCCAGAGTCCTGAACACCCTCTCCTACCCCAGTTTTTATTCCATAGCACTGAGTCCTGACTTTAAGTTGCAAAAGAGACTTCTGGCTACAGGGCACCCCCGAGTGCACACTGAAGGGGCCATCTCGAAGTCTGAGCGTCTGCTGGGGACTTGCGGCACAGAAGTGGTCGGGCTCCCAAATGACAGGGCTGCCAGGCTAAGTGGTGACTGGGATGGCTAAAAATAAGCCGTGGTCAAGGTTGGGAGCTGAGGGATGGCATCTCCCCTTGGAGATCGGGGGCAGCTACAGACATGGACTTGGCAGGATGCTGGTGGCAGGGCCACACTCCCTTCTGCATGGAGCTCTGCTGTCAAACCGGCGGCTGCGAACAGGGCTGTCCAGTCTCTTCAAGAGTGTCAGCCCCACCCAGGGTGGCCTCCGCACCCCTGCCCTGCCTCACCTGCTGGTCCCTCAGCCCGGCCAGCTGAGAGCCACTTGTCCAGAGACAATCTAGGCAAGAACGAAGATTTAAAATTCTAATGCTAGTTATTTCACTTTTGTTGCAACTTGGGGCCTGATTTCAAAAACAAAACCAAACAAAAATTGGGGTAGTATTTTGAAGTCTATTTATAGACCTTAGAGTGTGTTCTGTTTTATTTTTCTTAAGAACCCTGGGCTTTAAAATGTTCTAGAAAGGCGGAACAGTGCACGTAGTCTGCTACCATTTGTGTGAAAAAGGGGCTGGGGAGGAATATACATTTGGGTCACCCCTGGGCAGAATTCTTAGAAAATGATAATGTTAGTTGCCTCCAGGAAGGGGAACTGGGTGTGGCTGGGGCATGGGTGTATGGAAAATTTCTATGTTTTTCTTTCGCTTACTGTAGAGAGAGGCTCAAAAGAGAGGGGGTGAGGAAGAAGAGGGTATGGGGGGGGGGCTTAGATCCAACAATTTCAGTGCTAGGAATTTGTCCCAAGAGATTACTGGTCAAGAACACAAAGATGTCTGCTAAAGGATTTTTTTTTTTAAGATTTTATTTATTTATTTATTTATTTATTTATTTATTTGGGGTGTGCAGAGGAAGAGGGAGAAGCAGACTCCCCACTGAGCAGGGAGCCCAACTTGCAGCTTGATCCCGGGACCCAGGGATCATGACCTGAGCCAAAGGCAGACACTTAACCGACTGAGCCCCCCAGGCGCCCCTGCGAAAGGATTTTATACAGTATTGTTTGAGTCCTGAACTGGGATTAGGAAAATACATGATACGTGTCGGGAAAACTATGCAGTTCTTAAAAAGGACAAAGTGGATTTATAAACATTGATATGGGAAGACATTCCCATCCTTGTTGAGGCAGAAAGGCATGAAATACAAACAGTGTGGGTTGTATGACCCCATTCATGTGACATTTCTGGGAAGCACTCCCAGCATATGGGATTTTGAGAGCGCAGCCTGAACAAACCAAGACAGAAGGCCAGCCCATCCTATCTGCGCCGCATGATAGCTCCCCAGACGTGAGGAACCATTCTCACCTCTACACCCTCGCCTGTGCACGTTGCTCCTTGGGCTGGGAACACCCTCCCGCCTCTGCCCCGGGACAGGCTCAGCTTCCAGGCTCTGCCTGGAGACACAGGTGAGCCAAACTGAACTCCGTTATAGGAAGAAGAGCTCTCTGCGGTCTGACTGGGCTCTGGAAGGCTTCGGGGTGGGGAGCAGGTGGGGAGGGAGGTGAGGGATCCCGTTCAAAGGGAGGAAGCGGGGCCTCTCTGGTGGGAGAATCAGCACAGAAGCAGGAAGGAACCCGGTGTGTTCTGGGTGTGGTGAGGAGACCAGAGCTCGCAAAGGGCTCTTCCCAGGAAGAGGGCCTCGGAGCCCGTGAGGCTGGCCGGGGCCAACAGAGGCTCTGGGCCTCCCACCGATTTCGTTCGCTAGTGCTGCCATCACAACGGATGGCCAGCTGAGTGGCTTCGACCAAGGCGAAGTCACTGCGGCACAGAAGTCCCACCTGGGGCTCCCTGGCTAAAATCGAGGTGGCCACAGGCCTCCTCGTCTGGAGGCCCCCGGGGAGAAACCACACTCGGCTCCCACATTCCTCGGCTCCCGGCCTCTGTGTCCATCTTCCAAGCCAGCAGCTTCACATCTCTGACCCCACCCCACTTCCATGGTCACCTCTTGCTCTGACCAAAGCCAGGAAAGGTTCTCCGCTGTTTGTGACTCACATGGTGCAATGGGCCCAACCAGACCATCCAGGACTGTCCCCCCACCTCAAGGCCTCTAACCTTCATCACCTCTGCAAAGCCCTTCTGCCTGTGAGGTACTGTCCATAGGGCTGGGGGACCGCGGCTTGGACATCCCAGAGGGGCCATCGTGCAACCAGCCACACGGCCTCGCTCAGCCTCCTCTATCCCACCAGGGAGGCCTCAGGTTTTAGGAAGGAGAGAGAGGGGGGCAGATAGTTCAAAGACCGATGGAGCCCAGTGCTGGGGGCCCCTGTGTATGTGCGTCAGGGGGGCTGTAAATTGGTACAGCCTCTTAGGGGAGTAATCGGACAGCAGGTACTAAAATATTATATCCATGTACCCCCTCCGTGGAATTAACCATCCTACTTCTAGGCATGAATCACACAGAAATACAGCAAGCCTGGAAACATCCGTGAGAGGTCGATGCAAGTCCGTAGTTACAGATTTAGGTGTAAACATCTGCGGCGACACTGTCATATTGAAAATAACGTGTATACGTGTAATGGGATTCTATACCCTGATTTAAAAGGATAAAGTAGACCTATAAATACAGACCTGAAAAAACGTCCACGCTATATTACTGAGTGAAAAATAAAGATCACTATTAATAGCATAACCCCATCTTTGGAAAGAAATGGAAAAATGTCTTCTGCTGAGTATTTTCTAGAAACTCACGTGAAAATCTGGGTCTAGGGATGCCTGGGTGGCTCAGTCAGTTAAGCATCTGCCTTTGGCTCAGGTCATGATCCCGGGGTCCTGGGATCAAGTCCTGTATCGGGCTCCTTGCTCAGCAGGGAGTCTGCTTCTCCCTCTCCCTCTGCTTCTCCCCCTGCCTGTGCTCTTTCTCTGACAAATAAATAAATAAAATTTTTAACCCCCCCAAAAAAACCCTAAAACTAAAACTAAATAAATAAATAAAGCTGGGTCTAGATAAACTGGGCAGGATTTGAGGAGACTATGCCCCAACCTGGTAACTGGTTAGAATGGGGTAGGGGCAGGGGACAGGAGGGTGGGCAAAATGGAAATTTTCACTTCTTACTGTATAATTTGGGGTGGAATTTGGGGTGACTTTTGAACTATTTTTTTCCTGGTTTTGAGCATTAAGGAAAAAAACCGGGGACACTTAGCTCAGGCCCCCATGAGCAGTTCTGAGAGGGTGTGTGTCCAGGAGGGGCAGGGGATGGGCCCAGAAGGCACCCCTGTGGGAGCCCAGATCTCCGTCACTCTGCAGGACTGACAAAGGACTCTGGGTCCTGCCTACTCTGGAGAGCAGGCAGTGGGAGCCAGTTCCATGTGGGACCCTGGCTGCTCCAACGCCCCCACGGAGGGTGGGCCAGGTGGTCCTCGGAGTCAAGAGTCCTGGATGGGAACAGGGGCTCCATGCCCCACTCTATCCTCTGACTCCTGACAGTCACTGGACCCTTTCTGCCTCAGTTTCCCTATCTTAAATGGGAATGAGTATACACAAAAAGAACCCCACTGCATAAAAATATATATCAATTTTAAAAGTGAGATGCACATAAAGAAAAAAAACTAGGATATCTTCCAGAATATTCTTAGTGGTTCTCTCGGGAGCAGGACTAGGGGTGATATTTCTTTCCTCCTTTCCTTGTTTCCAACGACGAACATTGAATCCATGGTATCATTTTTCAACTGCCTAACTCCTAAGGTTAATGCTTTGGAAACATGTGTCCGGGGCTCTGCAAATGGGGGGTGGGGAGGGAGACGGGAGAGTGAGCAGGCCAAACCGAAACAGCCACACATTTCCCTCGCCAGGGATGGAGAGCGTCTAGGCAATCTCTCTCCCCAGGCAGGCATGGCAGGAACACCGGCCCACGCGCCCCACGCTTCAGCAGCTGCCGCAGATCATGGCCTTGAGAGAGGACTGGCAGCCAAAGAGTATGGGACTGGGTCCTCAGGAGTTTGTTTCTGAGCTTCCCCAGGTCCCTCGTGCGGTGGCCGCATGACCATCTATCCAAGCCTGTGTCCACATTCACGGGCAGACTGGCAACCCGGACCAGAGCCCGAGTCCTCCTGGCGTACCTGCCCGCGGTGGGAACGGCGGGCCCGGAGAAGTGTTTGCGGAAGGAACGCACGATCCCTCTCCGTCATCTGTTCCTGAGGGCTGATGCAGCTTGCCAAGGTTGTTTGAGATCCTTCAGCCTGTGAAGGACCGAACCCAGGCCTGAGCCGGCGTGTGTGCTGGACCCTGTACCCCATATCGGATTCAGTGCTGACACTCGAGGGGTGAGCACTGTTATCGTCTGTTTTACAGGTGGGGAAACCAGGGCTCGGGAAGACGAGGTTGTTTGTCCAAAGTCACACAGCAAGGGAGAGGCCAAGTCAGACACTACCCCAGGTCCTCTGGCTTGGTGTCTATTGGACCATCCCAGAAAAGGTCGGTGATTTGCCCAAGGTCACATAGCTGGGGGTCAGACCTAATCCAGAACCAAGCCATCTGCTTCCTTACCAGAAAGTGGGCCCAGGCCTAGCAAGGTGAATATAAGTCCAAAATCCCCACAAAATCAACTCAGAACTACAGGACCGGGTATCGTGGCTTGACTGAGAACGTAAGAAAAGGTTAAAGGGCTCGAACTGGCATCAACTCTGTTTGGTCAGTAGTGTGAGGTGGCTTCTGGATGGGTTCCGTGGCTGCATTCACAGGAGCATGGTACGCAGAGCAAAGGAGGTGGCAGAAGCTCTCTGGCCCTCATCTCCCGTAACACCAGGTGGGCTGGGCACAGTTCCGGACACCGGCTCTTAAGAGAGGCACTGAGAGGAACATGTCGGGGGGCGGGGTGGCGAGCAAAGGGATGTAATAGATCAGATAAAGAGCAATAAGTGGGACCAGGACGTGTTCAAGGGGATGTCAGGGATCCACAGGGAACTCAGGCTCCGACTTACACCGGGATCTTTGGGGGAAAGAGTGCAGGCTGCGCAGACGACAGAGCAGCACCAATTTGCAGAAGGTGCAGGTTTCAGCTCAAAACAAGAAGTTCCTATCACATCAGAAGAGCCCCGTGAGGGGCGCCTGGGTGGCACAGCGGTTAAGCGTCTGCCTTCGGCTCAGGGCGTGATCCCGGCGTTATGGGATCAAGCCCCACATCAGGCTCCTCTGCTATGAGCCTGCTTCTTCCTCTCCCACTCCCCCTGCTTGTGTTCCCTCTCTCGCTGGCTGTCTCTATCTCTGTCAAATAAATAAATAAAATCTTTAAAAAAAAAAAAAAAAAAAGAAGAGCCCCGTGATGGCGGTGTGCGCTCTGTGCAAGGGGTGGAGCTCCTGTCACCGCCACAGATGAAGCACGGGACAGATGTCCGGGCCGAGTGGGGGAGTCTGTGTCTCACTGTCAGCTGACCCAGAGGCTCAGAACTCCTGACTCAGGCGAAGTCCTGGCAACACTCCAGGGGGCAGTCAATACAGCGTCCTCCTCTGCCACGACCCTGCATCATCAGCTCTGACCTCGCTGTCATCTCTTTTGGCCAGGCAGTCAGAGTGGTCACATCGAGCCTGTCCCCGCTCAAGAGCTTGTCCCCGCTCAACCTTCAAGGGCTTCCTCATCCCTGAGCAAACGCAACTCTTCCCTGCCTTCCCAGGCAAGCAGAACCTGGCTGCTGCCCCGCCCCCCTTCCTGGCTCACTCAGCTCCACACCCTGGATTCTTTTCTCGGGCTGAAATTCACAAAACACAGGCTCAGTCATTTCCAAGTGCACACGTCAGTGGCATTTAGCGCATTCACAAATTGTGCACCCATCACCCCTATGCAGTTCCAAAACACTTCCATCACCACGGAGGGAAGCCCCACACCCATGAAGCAGTCCCTCCCTCTGCCCCACCTCATCCCTGCGATCTGCCGATCTGCCGTCTTCATGGATTTGCCTAGCCTGGATGTTTCAGAAAAATGGAATCTTATACTTGTGACATTTTGTGACGGACCTCTTGCGCTTAGCGTAATTTTTTTGAGGTTCATCCATGTTGTAGCATATATGACAGCTTCGCTCCTCTTCATGGCTAATATTCCAATGAAACCAGCCTCCTTCAGCTCCTGGAGGACGCCATGCTTTTCCTCATCTCCAGGCTTTGCAGAGACTGCTTGCTTTGCCTGAAACTCTCTTTTTCCCACAATCACCTGATGAGCTTCTATTCTTTCTTTCTTTCTTTCTTTCTTTCTTTCTTTCTTTCTTTCTTTCTTTTTCTTTCTTTCTAGATTTTATTTTTAAGTAATCTCTGCACCCAACATAGGGCTCGAACTCACCACCCTAAGATCAAGAGTCACATGTTCCACTGACTGACCCAGCCAGGAGCCCCTTTATGTTTCTTTCTTGACTCCCAGGATTAAACAAGGTCCCTCTCCCAGGTGTCCTGAGAGCACCTGTCCTCTTTCACAGGCAACTGCTGGCTCTTCTTCTTTTTTAATTTGGTCGATTTTGCTGCCGGTGTATCTCCCCCACCAGCTTGGAAACCCCATGTGGGCAGGGCCTAGGCCTTTCTTGCTCGTCACTGTGAACTCTGTGACTAGTATAATACCTGGCATTTTCCAGGTGCTCTGAGATTTTTTTCTTCATTAAATGAATGAGCAAATGCTTTTGTTAAGCACCTACTAGCCACTAAAAATTTTATATACATCGGATTTTCCTAGAGCCAAGGCAGTAGTGGCCAGAGTTGTCATCCAATAACTTTCTAGGTTTTTGCTGCCCAATTCTGCATCCTTTTCAGCCCCTCTGGGTTTAGGGGTCTGGAGTGTGCCCCTCCCTAGGGGCTTATGTGGAAGCTTATGTGGATAAGATAGTTTAGCCTGCTGATGGGGCACTTCAGGCATCATTACTGTGAGCAGCTCTATAAGGTCACTCTTGCCCCCGCCTGACTCTTCCCGGTCCCCTGTCCCAGTGCCTGTGCACCAGGCTGAGCGTGAGGTTTCAGATTAAGGGCCCCGTTTCTCAAGGGTTAGCCCGGCAACTGTTGTGTTCTTGTGTCCTCTTGTGGTCAGTCCCGGGATAGCAAGTGCCGGTTTCCTTGCCATCCGGATGCTATGCTACAACTGGCCGCCAGAGGGCAGGCTTCTCAACACTAACCCACATACTACTTCCCACATACAGCCCCAGCTTTTAAAAAGTAGATTATTTTTCAACAGCTTTATTGAGCTATAATTCCTATGCTGTAAACACTTCACCCATTCAAAGCATACCATTCAGTATTTTTAGTATACTCATACAGGTGTGCAACTGAAGTCAAATTTTGGAACACTTTCATGGCTTCAAAATAAATCACCCGTCCCTTAATTGTCACTTCCTCCATTCCCACCCCACCCCCAGCCCTAGGCAACCACTGATCTGCTATCTCTATAGATTTGTCCATTCTGGACATTTCATATACACACTATCATCCGGTATATGCTCTTTGTGACTGGCTTCTGTCAGCACAATGTTTTCAAAGTTCATCCACGGTGTAGCATGGATTAGAACTTCATTCCTCTTTACCGTAAAATCATCTTCTACTGCATGGATATACCACATTTTACTTATGCATTCATGAGCCGATGAACATTCAGACTGTTGCTACTCTCGGCTATTATGAGTAATGCTGTTGTGAACGTTTGTGCACGGATTTTTATGTTGAGTACGTATCTTCATTTCTCTTGGGTATATATACTTAGGAGTGGGGTTGTTTCTCTCTCCGTTTAACAATTTCGGAAAGCGCCAGAGTTTTTCCCACAGCAGCTGTGCCATTTTGCATTCCCGCCCGCAGCGGATAGTGAGGGTTCCAAGTGTTCCACGTCCCTGCCAACACTGGTTTTTATTACAGCCATCCCGGTGGGTGCAAAGTGGTGGCCCTATGCATACTTTTCCAAAACAAACATTTTGAAATGCTCTCTTGCAATTTTCAAATTAGATGCATCGATTAGAGGTTTTCAAACTTGTGTTGGGACACCTCGACAGTCTTAAGAATTACTAAGGACCAAAATGCCTATTAATTCATCTAAAAATAACAATAATCCTATGCACGTAATAGGTTTCTTACAAAGAAACCAAAATATTTTTATGAAATAGATCCAAAATATATGTATGAAAAATGAACATACTTTTACCAAAACTGTCTGCATTTCCACAACGTCCAACAAATTTAGTAAGAAAAGTGGCAGTGTTCTTCACTTTTGGAAATCTCTTTAATGACTATATTAATAGAAGACTGCTGGATCCTTGTAGCTGCTTTTGCACTGTCCGTTGTGATATGTTCTGATTGAAGAAAATCTGCCCTCACAGATATGTAGCTGGAAAAGAGAGGAGTGGTTTTAATAGCCTTTTCCACAATTGTGGGTATTCCTCTTTGATAGGACACCAGAACTCAACAAGTGGCAGTTTCTTTCTTTTTTTTTTTTTAATTAAGCTTTTGTTTATTTATTTGACAGAGAGAGAGCACAAGCAGGGGGGAGCAGCAGGCAGAGGGAGAAGGAGAAGCTGGACTCTCCCCGTTGAGCAGAGGGCTCCATGCGGGGCTTGATTCCAGGACCCTGAGATCATGACCTGAGCTGAAAGCGGACACTTAGCCAACTGAGCCACCCCGGCGCCCCAAGTGGTAGTTTCTTAAAGATTAGTTGCAATGTGGAATCTGAAACTACATCCATGAATATTTCATACACTCTTATTTTTTTAAAGACTTATTTCTCTTTTTGAGAGAGAGAGAGAGAGAGAGAGAGAATGCAAGGGGAGAGGGGCAGAGGGAGAGGGAGAGAGAGAATCCCCAAGCAGACTCCCCGCTGAGAACAGAGTTCAACACGGGGCTCCATCCCAGGCCCCTGAGATCAGGACCTGAGCTGAAACCAGGAGCAGGTAGCTTAACCGACTGAGCACCCGGGAGCCCCAGTACACTTAGTTTAAAATGCATGGGTCTATCTTGGACTTGAAATGGATCTTTTAGCTAGGTATGATCTTGCAGTATCATGCATCCATCATTTGGAAATTGTTGGTTTGCTGAATGGTGTAGGTCTTCCAGAAGAGAACCCATCACAAAACAACGTAAAAAAATCACATCTGTTAACATCTCCGCTCATCTCATCAGAAAACTTTTTAAATATTAGCAAGCTGTCAAGTTCACGGTGGTAGATACAAGTCTTCCAAAATTCTAACTTCTGCTTCACAGCTCAGATTCATTGACAACAAATGTGGTCAACTCTTTCTCCTCCCTTTTGAAAAACTGCCCGCCAGATAGCAAAGTCTGAATGCCCACAGTTTGTCTGTCGGTTGCTCTTTCAGGTAAAAATGGTGTTCTGTGGACCAAGAGGCTGGTTTGCCTCCAACTCAGATAAGTTCACAAGTGCAGTTCCCTACAGCCAGCCATGTAGGACCGGCCAAGCGCTCTAGATACACGGCCGATCTCATCACACAGAATGTTAGAAGTCGGGTACTCGAGGGCTGAGACTCAGCGAAATTGATCATTTGTACTATTTCACCAAGGACACCCTTAAATGACGCTGGCATTTTTTGTCGCTGTGAGTATGTGTCTCTGCAGGATACCGTGGCGACCTCTCCAGTTTGGGGCCACTGTTTTGCTTCCTGCTGAGGTTCCAGCAGTTTCACCTGCCATGGCTTCCGCATCACCAAATGTCCTCGTGGTGAGAAAGGCAGTTTCTTAGTACCATCCCGATAGGGTCTCAGGGACTTCACTATAAAATATTCTGCACAGATCATCAAACTTATCTATCTATCTATCTATCTATAATTTATAAAAAAACAGTCTAATGCCCCTACTAATATGTAAAGGAAAAAGAAAGTCATTTATAATCACATATAAATTCATGTGCATCTCAATAGGTGAACACCCAGCAAACCCTTCCAGCAGTCGCAAGGTGAAGCGGGCGGCCGCCACACCCTCACGCCACATGAAGCACATCACACACGCCCGGCTACAAGTACAGGCGGCTTTAAGGATCCAGTTTTGGGACTTGAATCCCAGGAGATGGCGCTGTCAGAGCTGTGATTTTCTGAACTGGCTAAGACTGCTAGTAGCATTGCCCCGAACAAAGTAGAGTCTTCCATCAATTTGCATTCTCAGAGTAGGACTCAAAAGGTGCAAAATACCTTGTATTTAAGGGCGAAATGGAATTTGGATTTTTCTCCTGACATGAATATCGGAAGGGACCTGTGAAAATCAGGAGAGGATTCTGGAAACAATTTTTCTGTTTCAGGGGCAGCGCTGAGCAGTGTAGGCTCAGCCCTCCCACCTTGCCCCAAATACCCGTAGCCCTGCCTCAGATCCAACCCCAGGGCCCTGAGGACCTGCTCTGCACCCAGAGTGTCTCAGTCCTTCGGGGCTGTTAACAACGTACCCGGAGTGGGGGGCTTATGAACGACAGAAACTTATTTCTCACAGTCCTGGAGGCTGGGAGCTCGAGATCAGGGAGCCAGCATGGTCGGTTCGGCAGAGGACCCTCTTCCAAGATGCAGATCGTCGACTCCCACTGCATCCTCACATGGTGGAAAAAGAGCAAGGGGGCTCTTTGGGGTCCCTTTCATAAGAGCATTAGCTCCATTCATGAGGGCTCCACCCTGATGACCCTCTTACCTCTCAAAGGTCCCAACTCCTCATGTCATCACATTGGGGGTTAGGATTTCAACATGCGAATTTGGGGTGGACACAAACATTCAGTCCATCACGAGGGTGACTGAGGCCGGACGGGGGCCGGGGGGAGTCCCCCAGCCAGCAGCCCGGAAATTCAGGCTGGCTGCCTTGGTAACATCTGCTGTGTCCACAGCCCTGGGCTGGCCCCACGGGGAGGGAGCTGGCCTGGCGCTGGGTGCTTGCTGGGGAATCCAGGCACATCTGCTGAACAGCATCTGTACGAGCTTATCCGCAAGAAGCTGTGGAATGTCAGGGCCTCGAAGGACCTGGATAGCCAGGGAGATAGCAGGGAATGGAGCCCTTCCAAACTCCCAAACTGCTCCTGTCCTCAAGGTGGCCTCCCCCAGGTCCAGCCTCATCTCATCAGGGCCCTGCATGTACCGTATTCTCCCTCTCCTCCAGGCCTTTGTCCCTGCTATTCCCTCTGCCCCCAAACCCTTCCCACCTGCTGCACTGGCCTGGTAACTCACCCACCAGGTCTCACCTTAGATACTGCCTCCTCCAGGAAGCCCTCTTTGACCCTCCTAAGTCTGGATCAAGTGCCCTGTAGTCACCCATCAGAGTATTTATCTTTCACTCTCCCTATCCATGGGTCTGTCTCCCCACTAGAGCTGTGAACTCACAGAGGGCAGGACAGGGCTAGTTCTCTCTTGTTTCCCCACAGGCCTGACACAGGGCTGGTGGCTGTGGTTAATAATATGTAGGGAATGACGCATGAGGCCAATGAATGGAGTAAGGTGGAAGGTGTGGCTGACCCCACTGAATCTGGAGGGAATTGGGGGGGGGGGGGCAGGGAGATAGGAGCTGTGGAAAGTGGCATGGGCAGCCCAGAGAACAAGGTCATGTGTGTTTGGGGGGCTATGGGAGACTCAGATGGCCACCACAGGCCCCCTTTCTGGGAGGGCAATGGCCCAGTGTTCTCGCGTCCAGCTCCTGGCCAGCACAAAGCGGCCTTCTTGCCACGAGGTCAGAGTCCTGGGGCAGGCCTCATTACTATTTCCAGCACTAATATAAAATTCCTGAGCTTCTCCGACTCCTTTATTTTAGGGATGAATTTGAAAGGGAGACCCAATGAAGGGGTGACTGGGCCAGGAAGGCAGCAGGTTGGTGGCAGGGCCTCTGAGCAGGAGAGAGGTGGGGAGGGGGCGGAATTCGGGCCTCCCGCCTCCTTCCTCTCTCTGGTAGAAGGTGCCAAGTGCCGGGCCCGTTCTCAGCACTTCTGCAGGCCTCGCGTTAGCCCCATTTCACAGACCAGGAGGCTGAGGCCCAGGGAAAAGGGAGATACTTTCCCCAGGGGTCGCAGGCAGCGGAGCTTGGCAGAAAGCATACCTGCTCTAGGGTAAGGAGCTCCGGATAATTCCTGCGGAGCTGGGAGTGGGGGTGGCTTCTGGGAAGAGGTGGCCCCAAAGGATGGACAGGGGGGAGGGGTGTGCGTGCGCGCGCGCTCTCGTGCGTACGTTCGTGAAATCAGTAAACACTCTGGAAAGGGGTGAAGTGACGAGTGAGTCCTCGGCAGGGGCCCGAGCGCTCGCCGCGCTTCCCGAGCGTCTCCGGGCTGCGTGGGCGCCGCGGTGTGGACGCGCGCAGGACTCAGCGCTGGGTCCCCGCCCCGCGCTCTTTGCGCCGCGGGGCCTCCCGGGGCCGCCCCGCCCCTCCCGCAGGCTCGGCCGTGAACGTGAAAGAGCTCGGCGCGTGCTTTTGGATCCTCTTTCGCTTCTCCTTCTTGGGGAACCTACAGCCGGGTCCGCTGGGATTGCAGGAAACTGCGTTTCGAAAGGGGATGAGGACTTGGGCGCGGGACGGTTTGCGCAAGCAAAGAGAGGGGGTGAGGGGTGTCTGCGGAGCGGCCCGGCCCGACGGCGGGGGAAGCTTCCCTGAGAGCCCCCGCCCCAGCCCCTGCCCCCCGGCGACGTGCCCTAGGAAAGTCGGGGTAACGCTTACTGCGGGGGTCGGGGGGAGGCACGGGGAAAGCCTCGTCTTCCTCCTGGGCTCGGTGGCGTGCCCCGTGTATTGAGGGTTCGGCCGTGCATTGGAGCCCAGGGATTTTCCGTCTCTGTGTTTTGTTCTGCAATCACATTATTTTTAAAATATTCAACCAATTAAAGTTGTAGAAGTGAAATTCCAACTCTAATTTTCTTCTTTCTTCCTTCTTCCTTTCTTCCTCTCAACAAATTTCCCTCCCTCCCTCTCTCTCTCTCTCTCTTTTTTTTTTCTTTTTTTCTCTCCTTTCTCTTTCTCTATTGGTCTCTCTTTTAACAAATATTTCCTGAGGCCCCATCATGTGCTAGGGGATGTTCTGGGCTCCAGAGGTGTTGGAGAATAGACACGGTTCCTGCTTCTGGGAGCAGCTTACCGTGTAGTGAAAGCAGGTTAACAAACGGGAAAACACATAAATGCGTAACTACAAATTGTAGTAAGGATTCTGAAGGTGTGATGTGCACCGAATTTTTTTGCATGCGTAAACATGCATACAATTTGGTATATTGCACATATGTAGGCTTTTTTGGGTTTTGTTTTTTTTTTTTTTAGACTTTATTTTTAGAGAGAGAATGTGCACGAGTGGGGGCTGGGGAGAATGGAGAAGGGGAGAATCTCCAGCAGACTCCCCAGGCTGAGCTCGGAGCAGGAAGCGGGGCTCCATCCCTCCACCCCAAGATCATGACCGGGGCGAGATGGAGAGTCCGCTGCTTAACGGACTGAGCTACCCACGCACTCCATATGTAGGCTTTTTTTTTTTTTTTTTTTTTTTTTTTTTTTTTTTTAACACAAGGATCATATACAGTACTGGCTGTTCGGTACTTCTTTTTCTCACTTAAAAATGCATGGTGGGAAATTTTCCCAATTGGCACATGCAGGCTACCTTGTTATTTTTGGTGGCAGCGTACTATTCTGATCCATAGTTGTAGAATGTTATACCAAAGACTTGCCAGGGATTCTTGGAGATCCCGTGGTCCCAGGAGCCGCCTCAGGGGGGTGGCTGGAGAGGGGACTGAGTGGGGTTTGTGGTTGGCCTCTTTTTAGGCAGAGCAGCCCTCCTTGGATGTGTGTCCTCTACCCTGTCTGCATATAAGGCATCTGGCAGCTTTTTAAAGCATTGAATCAGGATCTCCAGGGTGGGCACGGGGAATGGGTGTATTCTTTTTTTTTTTTTTTTTTTAAAGCGTTCCTCAGATTTGTCTAAAGTGCAGCCAGGATTGAGAAGCACTGTACTATCATGGGGTGGGGTTGGAGGTGGTCCACATGAAGAAGTTGAAAGCCCGTGACCTCAAATGAGGAAGGATATGAGGCCCTCCCAGCAGGTTAAGAGCAAAGCAGAAGTGGGGTGGGAACTCTTGCTGCCCACTCCAGGGCTCTGTCACTCAGATCACCTTTTCTGCAAATTTCCGGTGTTTCCCTTTTTGCAAAATTCTCTGTCTCCGGATTCAGAGATTGCAGGGTAAAGATGGGTATGTTTTCCTTCTTCTTTTTAATTAAGATTTATATTACTATTCCAATTATGAAGGCAATAAAGCTCTAATGAAGAAATAAGAATCAAGAGATGTACATAGTAGGCAATTCACAAAAGAAATCCAAAGGATGCATGAACGTGTGACGAGGAGTCCCAGCAAGATGAAGAGACGAACCAACCAACAAGGGACGTCTTTCCACGCACACCATGGCGAAGGTGAACGGGGAGAAGTGGGCACTCCCCTTAAAATCCTACCCATGCAATCTTCTAGAGGGGTTTTGGCAATACAGATTAAAAACATTAAGTGGCGCCTGGGTAGCGCAGTTGTTAAGCGTCTGCCTTCGGCTCAGGGCGTGATCCTGGCATTATGGGATCGAGCCCCAAATCAGCCTCCTCTGCTATGAGCCTGCTTCTTCCTCTCCCACTCCCCCTGCTTGTGCTCCCTCTCTCGCTAGCTGTCTCTCTCTCTGTCACATGAATAAATAAAATCTTTAAAAAAAAAATTAAAAAATACATTCTGTGTGCCCTAGCAAGTCCACTTCTAGGAAAAATCCATGTGCAAAGATATATGTAAAATATGTTATTTGTTGTGATTAAAATAATTGGAAACAGCATGATCCAGAAATAAAGGATTTGTGGCAAAAATAAATTATTCTGCATCCCACTGTGCAACATTCAACAGTCATCAAAAAGGATGAGTCTGGGGGTGCCTGGCTGGTTCAGTCGGTAGAGCAAGTGACTCTTGATCTTGGGATCGTGAGTTCGAGCCCCAGTATAGGCATGGAGTCTGCTTAAAAAAAAAGTTGAAAAAAAGTTGAATAAAAGGGTGAGTCTGATCTGTGGACGTTGATTTGGAGAAATGGGTATGTTACATGAAAAACCAAGCTTCAAATGGTGTGTGGCTATCGTTCCATTTTTGCATAAAAGTAAATACGTGTGAATTCATGTATGTATGCGTATGTATAATTGTGTACATATGTACATGTATGAATATATACGTGTGTGTCTGCGCGTGTGGACGTGTGTGTAGGTATGTGTATGTATGAGTATGCGTGTGTTTGTATCCGTGTGTGTGTAGGTGACTAAGGATATTAACAGGAGTTAGCTCTGAGCAGTAGAATTCTAGATTTCCTTTGTACTTTCATACATATATATTGTTAAAAAAATTTTACCAACAGAATGTATAATTTTAGAATCAGAAACATGTCTAAAATATTTTCCTTTTTTAAAAAAAATTACAAGGAATACAAAGTTATTAGAGAAAACTCAGAAAAGCAGAATAAAGAACCCAAGTTCCCCTTGGTTCTATCCCACAAAGACTGTTGCAGGACCACGTTAGCTCATTTGCTTCTGTTTTTTTTTTCCTGTGTCTTTTTTAGGGTATCTGTTGTCACTTGGCATTAAAAATTTCACATCCTGTTTCGTCTCCTTCTTGCATTTTAATGCAAGCATGTGGCCCACAATGCAAAGGCCTCCTCCAGGCCCCAGTTAGCGCCGGTGCAATATTCTAGAACTGTCCTGATTTTCTTAATCCTTTCCTTCCCGTCAGAGGTTGGGCTCATCTCGGACCTTCAGCTGTCATGACTGACACTGTAATGAGCTTCTTTGTCACCATGCTTTTCTGCCTCTGAGCTTCGGGTCAATTCGCGGCAGTTGAATTCGTGGGCTACAGGGAAGGAACACTCTTTAAGTCCTCGGCGCTCATTGCCAACGTGCTCTCTGAAAGGGTGGGCCTGTCTCCGCGACACCAGCCATGCATGGGCCCACCTCAAGAGGCAATTTTCTATTTCATTTTCGAGTAAGACCATTTCCTTTTCTGAATCCTTGCCCTGCAAACTCCGTTTTCCCCACCTCTGTCCTCCCTCCCTGTGGTTTAGTGGACAGAGCGGGTACTGTGGGTTCAGATCGTGACTGACCCTGTGAGTGGCTGTGTGACCTTGGGAAGTCGCTTGACCTCGCTGGGCCTCTATATTCTTCCTCTAGTTCCTGTCTTCCATCCCGTGTAGCTGGAAAGATAAAGCACTTGACCTTGGAAATTGTTATTCTCTGGGACAGCACCAAACCTTTTCCTCCAAGTTTCCCCCAGGGATCTGGCTGGAGAGGCTCCCCTGCTTTGTGAAGGCTGTGTCCTGGTGCCTTCCCTAGCGATTGTTCTCCTGGAGACCTTCCTCTCCCGGGAGAAAGAGCAGGGGCTTGTCGGCTCCCAGGAGGTTTTGTCTTTCCCTTTCTTGCAAATCAGTCTAGAGAAGCTGCATGTGACCTTCTTCCTCCCTGGCCTGCCCAGAGACCACAAGGTTCTTACTGAAGATTCAGGGAAACAGCCCCAGAACCCCTGGGTTCATTCACTCGTTCAGGCATGCATGCATTCATTCATTAGCCCATCATTTAGTCACATATTCCACGAGGGTTGATGGAGGCCTCCTCCTGGATGCCTGCCCTGATGCACGCTGAGAAATGCCATGGAGGGGAGGGGCCGAAGCCCCAGTTCTCTGCTCTGTAGAGTGACACGTTGAGGGAAGCAGGGTGGGACTCTCACAGGCTTCCCGCGGCCCTTTCCATCAAGTGCAGACTGCTTCAGCTTGCAGAGCTCTGCGGGATCCAGCCCTCCTCCACCAGACGGATGCCTGGGCTTCCTGGAACCTTGGCTTGGAAGGCTCCCATGCTCTGCCCTCTTTTCCAGGCTCTTACTTATCCTTGGGTCCCAGCTTAGATCTACCTTCTCCCAGATCCCTTCTAGGACTGTCCAACGTCAGATTGGGTGGCTCCCACGTGTTTCCAGGGCAGCCCCTCCCTTTAAATCTGACCACGCATTCTATGACCTTTGTCCCTTCTCTTGTGAGTCACCCCATCAGACTATAACCTCTTGAGGGCAGGGATTCTGTCTCTCTTATTGAACCGTGTATCTACTTTATCCAAAACAATGCTCAGCATAGAACAGGAGGGTGTATGGAGAATTAGGGCCACGTGAAGTGTAGCCCTCTGAAAGGTGCAGCCCTCAGGCATGCTGGTGGGAGCCCAGGGGGGTAGGATGATGATAGGACGTTTCCTGGAAGAAGTGGGACATGAACTGGCTTCACAGACTGAGCAGGAGTCAGGAGAGCAGAGGGGAGGAAAGGCATTCTGGGTAAAAGAAATGGCACTAGCAGAGACAAGATGGCGGCATGGCATGATAGGTGTAAGGGCATCCCCTTGGCTGGATGGAGGGCTTGGACGGGGAGTGAGTGGGAAAGGTGGGCATTGCAGGTTGTGGGCACAGGGGCTGAAAGTGAAGGGGGCACTCTGGAGAGCAGTGAGGGACAAGGGGAGAAGAATTGAGTGTTGACTGCCAGGGAGACGGTTTGGCCCTGGTCCTGTGGGCAGTAGAGAGACAGCAAGAATTACTGAGCCATAAAGTAGCAGCAGAGCGTGGTGGTGTGAGGTATGATGGACCCAGCTCTGTACAATCAGCCTGGAGACCTGGGTTCAGCCCCGTCTGCCCCTAGCTCTCTGGCCCGGCAAATCTTTTCCATTTCTCCAAGACTCATTTAGTCAACAAAAAATCTTGAGCTCCTTCACGTCAGACACGGTTCTGAGCCCTTGGAATTCAGTGACAGTCACAGCAGACCCAGCTCTGTTCTCACAGAGCTTCCAGTTTTCACAACTGTAAAGCCTGCAGTGAGGATTGTGCCATGAGCGTGGATGACGACTAATAAAATTGTTCCCTAATGTCTGTTTAAACAAACAAACAAAGAAAAAAAATGAGGGGCGCCTGGGTGGCTCAGTCGGTGAAGCGTCTGCCTTCGGCTCAGATCATGATCCCAGGGTCCTGTGGGGCTCCCTGCTCAGCAGGGATCTGCTTCTCCCTCCCCCTCTGCCCCTCTTCCCTCTGCTCATACTCTCTTGCTATCTCTCTCAAATAAATAAGTGAAATCTTTAAAAAAAAAAAAAAGATGACAGATTTCGACTATATGGTCTTGGTAGTAGGAGATGGGATGGCCTATGTGAAGCCATTTGTGGTGGCTACAGAGGTGACAGTGAAGATGACTGTGGCCTCTGAGATGTAGGGAGTCCCCAGAGATGGGGTGGGAGGTGGGCAGGGTGGAGACAATGCATGAGAAGGTCATCTCTTGGTCCGCATGGGACTTCGGTGAGAATCTCTTGAAGGCGGGGCTCCCCCATACCGCCCTTCTGACATCCAGCGCTCGCCTGTAGTGTGCATGATGGCGGAGCCTTAGCAAAGGCGGTGGAGGGAATCATTTAATCTGTGTTAACACCAGCCCACGGCTGCTTCCCAGCCCAGGAAGAAGGCCTCCCTTATCTTTCAGTGAGTCTTGTCGTCCCTAAACCCAGATAAAGTGTTTCAGAGATCGGGAGAGAACAATGAGGATTATTGCTGAAGGAAGCACAGCCCTGGGCAGAGACTGGCTTCCTTCTGGCGGCCTCAGGACCCACCCCCAAGTCCTTCCAGAACGTCGTCGCTGGGCAAGGCCTGGCTTCCTAGGGAGTCAACCACCCCCCTGGCCTTCCAGGGAATGTAACGTATCTGCTACCCAAACTTGATGCAAACTATCCCACCTCACCTCTGTCCTTCTAGAGCCCCATCCGCAAAGGCCCCTGTTCTATCCTGTTAAAAATCCAGAGGTGACAGTGCTCACCTGGTGACCAGGGAAAGGTGAGAGGTCAAGTTGCCTGGAGCTGGCTGTGGGCCGACGGGGCAGAGGGTTGTAGAAATGTATTTGTCCTCCTTACATTTTTCTTCCCGGTTCTCCACAAAATTCTCCCAACTGACTATGCTTGAGAGAATCATTTAAAGACGACATTTTTCATTGACAAGATGTGTAAATAAATGGGTAAAGAAATGAAAATATAAGGGGTATGGATTGTTCCCACATCATGGGGGCTGAGATTTGGGGCTTAGTGCCTGGCACATAGTAGGCGCTCAACGTGTTGGTTGAGTGAGCGACAGGGTGGCATAATGGGTCCCTCCTTTCTCGCCGCCACCCATCTGTCCACGAAGCACTTACTGAGGATTCCCATGCTCTGGGAGCTCGCGATCCAGGCATGCCCGGGCTCCCAGGCCGGAGGGGGAGGCGGCAGGTGTAGGCACTGGAGCCCAACCGAGGAGTGCCACATATATGGGGAGTGTGCTCTCCGGTGGAAGTGAGGAAGGTCTCAGAAAACTGGGTAATGCTGGAGCTGGGTCGTGAAGGGCGGGTAAGCAGTTTGTCAGACTCGGGACAGCGTGCAGACATTCCGGGTCATGGACTCACATTCTTTTCTCCTTCATTTATTCACTCGCTTATCATCCTTCAAATAATGCTTGTCTGTGGCCCCAACCGGATCCAAACCATCACTGCTTCGCCTCTGCTTCTGGAGAATGTTTCCAGAGCACCTACTATGTGCCAGGCCCTGACTCAGTGGCTGGAGATCTGGCAAGATTGTCTCTGCCTCTCTGACACTTACATACAAATACGCTGGTGGAAAGTAAACATAGGCTACAACTCCAAAGGTAAGGCCAAGAGAAAAGTGCCAACAGGTGACAGGGTGAGTGTGGAAGCCATTTTGGTTGGGGTGGTCAATGAGCAAACTCCAGCATGAGCGTCTGGGGGAGGAATGCTCTAGGCAGAGAGGAGGACAAAGGGCAACCCCCTCCCAGATGGGAATAAGCTGGGTGTATTGGAGGAAGAACAGCAACAAAAAACCACTGGAGAATTTTTTTTTTTAAGATTTTATTTATTTATTTGACAGAGAGAGAGAGACAGCCAGCGAGAGAGGGAACACAAGCAGGGGGAGTGGGAGAGGAAGAAGCAGGCTTCCCAGCAGAGCAGGGGCTCGATCCCAGGACCTTGGGATCATGCCCTGAGCTGAAGGCAGACGCTTAATGACTGAGCCACCAGGCGTCCCCAACCACTGGAGAATTTTGAGCAGATAGACGGACAGTACGATCGGATGGATGTTTTAAAAGATTGCTTTAACAAGACGATGATCACCCTTTTTCCTAACAGGCACTCTTTAAAACACATTTGAAGGATGTGCCTGGCTGGCTCAGTCAGAAGCACATGCAACTCTTAATCTCAGGGTTGTGGGTTCAAGCCCCATGTTGGGCGTAGAGCTTAACACACACACACAAAACACTTTGAAAGTTTTTATACCATAAATTAAAAAAAATTTAAACTTGCAAGTGATGCATTTTGTCACTTGCTATATATTGTAGATGTTTTTAAAATATCTTTTCAGGGGCACCTGGGTGGCTCAGTCAGTGAAGCGTCTGCCTTCAGCTCAGGTCAGGATCCCAGGGTTCTGGGATCGAGCACTGCTTCAGGCTCCCCGCTCAGTGGGGAGCCTGCTTCTCCCCCTGCCTGCTGCTCCCCCTGCTTGGGCTTTCATTCTCCCAGATAGATAAATAAAATCTTTAAAAATAAAGAAATAAATAAATAATCTCTGGAAATGTAAAAAACTGCTGTTGTAACTAACTCCTAAACATTTATGACTTACGTGTGAATTCAGGGGAGAATTTGAATTTCTTCATATAATTTATCCTTACTAAAACTTTCCACCCCTAAATGTAACTTTTGGATCAAAATGATCTTCCTTCTGAACAAGTACCAGATTGGCCCCAACTCCTGGTCCTTGGAATGTTTAAAGCTCAAATAGACTTCCCTTTTTAAATTCAAATAAGGTGCATGCCCATGACTGCCTCTTCGCTTCGGAGCTCCACAGTGGACTCCACAGGGCAGTGCTCCACAGAAGACTCGGTCGGGTGTGGGGTGAGGAGTGGGAGAAGGGTGTCCAGGAATTGGGACTTGAGAGAGCAAGACACATGGATCCCAGCCGAGTGGATGCCCTTGCGTTTGCCAGGATCGGGGCACAAATGCTTTAAGATGCTGTCACTTTCGTGACATCTACACAGATGTACCCACATTCCTGGCATGGATGATGGAGAGCAGGGGGACAAGGGAGGGAACTGGGAGACCCCCAAGGCCACAGAAACCATCCCGTGAGTGAGTGCAAGGCGGCCTGGATTAGGGTGGTACCGTGAAGGTGGTGAGCCGTGGTTGAGTTCAGGAAATAGCAGGCTCCCTCCAGGTAACAGAGCCTGGCACGCTTCTTTGGAAAGGTGACCGGTCCCAGGCCTGGTACAAGGAGCAGAGGTCTAGGGACTGAAGGCCTGATCCCACCACTAAGCGCTGTGTGACCTTGACACTTGACAAGTCACTTAACCTCTCTGGGGATCATTTGTCAAGTTGGCCCAGCCTTGCCTCACTGTCAGGGAGCTGTAAAGCTGGGACCAAGGGAGGTGGGCTTTGGAAGGGCCGGCATGCTGGCTTCCTGAGAGACTCCGCTGTCAGACTCAGCCTCGGACTAACCCTGCTTTGTACCTTCAAGGCTTGGGGTCTCAAAGGTTCAAGGTGCTCAGGACCGGTGACTCAGGACCCCAGCTTGGCCGTCGCACCTGGTACTCTTTGAGCTTCCCACAGCCCTAGCTTACCACTCAAGGGCATTTCCTTAATCAGTAATATTGCTCAATTATGATCTGAATGGTCCAATTTATAAGGCAGGGGACAGGCAGAAAGGAAAGAGCTGTCAACAGGCCCCAGGATCTCAGCCCTGTTCAACCTGTTCCTCCCCCACAGAAGCACCTCTGGCCTCAGTTTCCCCTCTTTAGGCCCTGCTCTGTGCCAGGCTGACCTCTGAAGGCATGCTCCTGAGGTTCTAATGGGGAGACTGTAGACCCACAAGGTATCCAAAGCCCTACTATGTGCAAAGCCTGGCTGCCCATGGGGGCTGCAGGACTAGGAAGCCCCCTCTCCCCCGCCAACACACACACAGAGGCACATACTGTCCAGGGTAAGGAACAGTTTTCGAAACCCAGTGCTAGCAAGAGTTTTGGCAAGCTTCCAGATAGGGGTGTGTGTGTGTGTGTGTGTGTGTGTGTGTGTGTGTGTGTATGTGTGTGTTGCAGCAGTGGGGAAATTCAGGTACAGGAGCCTGAATGGCATAGTGCACGCCGGCCTGAGAACTGAGATTCTAGGTCTGAATCCCTTATCTTCTGGGGTGTGACCTTGGGCAAGGCTCTCAACCTCTCCAAGTGACTGGTTCCCCATTGGTACAAGAGAGGCAATAATCTAGATTGGTCTCGAGATCGCAAAGGGCCCTTTCAGCTCCGATGGTTTCTGTTTTACTTTCCTAGGTCACACGACTGTGTGCTACTCCCTGCTGGGATGGAGTTTTCCCAGGAGAGGGACTTCAGTTTCTCTTTCCTATCAGGTGTGGGACCCCCTGCCCAATGGGTCCCTAACCCCCATGTTGACTGACCCTCTAACCCACGATAAAACTGGGGACCCTAGTTGGGTGGGGTGACCAGATATTCCCGATCGCTTTCACAAGTGTCCTGGTCAGACAGATAGCCTCGCCTCTGTTGTCCTGCCCGCCACTCCCTTGCAGTGTATTCAATAAACTTCAGCCTCCTTAAAAACAAAATGTATCCTGGTCAGGATGATACCTCGATACATCCACTGTAGGTGGTAGGACCCACCCACAGCTCACCTTTGAAGGCCCACAGAAGGCTAGACTCCAGCGTCATCCTGAATGAGGAAGGGAAATTGAGGGAGTAATGCCAGATCAGCTGACTCATGGGGCACCCATCCCCCAGCACACCTGTGGGTCCTGATCCACCCACTCAAAGCCTTTTCCAGAAATACCAGCTGTGACCGGCCGAGGCACACGGCAGCTTCCCACCTTGCTGTGAGGCCTGATATCTGTAAACTTCCAGACCCAAGCTTGGTAATCACTCCTCTTTCCTTAGGCAAGATTCCTTAGGCTCTCGAGATTAAATAAAATCCCAAATTGATTTTTTGTTAGCAGATTAGACCTAGGGCAAAGTCCAAAGCACTGGAAAAAGAATTGTTCGGGGAGTCAGGAAACTGGGGTTCTGCCATAGCTGTAGAGCCCCTTACTGGATGACCTTGGAGGAATCACTCGTTCCTCTGGGCCTCAGTTTCCCCTTCTGTACAAGAAGACCATTGCCCTAGGGGGCTCTCTGAGGAATTGTAAATTCTATTTTAACTGGTTTTGGTGTCTCAGGGCAGGGTCTCCTCAGCCTGCCTTGTGCCTGCCACACACACAAGGGTCTGCTGAGCCTCTTGCTGATGGTCAGAGGCCAGAAACCCAAGGGAAAGGTAGTTTTGATTGTCTCTCATTTTCTGGAAGTGGTGACACTAGACCAAGATCTGTGGCTTAGTATGACCCCAGGCCTCCTCAGCAGCCCAGATGCAGACAGTTTTATGGAGGGCTGAGCCCTGTGGCCAGACGTCCTACCCAAGCATGTGACCCAGACAGCTGCAGGCTGAGGCTTACAGTGAAGTTTCCCAAGGCTGTGACTCCCTGTGGGGGCCTGGAGGCCCAGGAAGCCCAGGGTGGGTGTGAAGAGGGCCGTGGAGGGGCTGCATTTGTCCCAGGAGGGTAGGCACTGATCTTTCCAGGCCCTGTAAGTGAGGCCTTGCCTAAAGCGAGTGAAGGTCCCTTGCCTTTCTATAGTTCTCAGATGAGGTTTTTATGAAGCCTTAGAAGAAAAGGATTTTTACTTCCTTCTTTGTGCTTTTCCACATTTTCTCAATTATCGACTGCACATATACTGCTTTGGTAATCAGGAAAGAAAGCCAGACAGACAGCCAGCGAGAGAGGGAACACAGCAGGGGAGTGGGAGAGGAAGAAGCAGGCTCCCAGCGGAGGAGCCCGATGTGGGACTCGATCCCGGAACGCTGGGATCACGCCCTGAGCCGAAGGCAGACGCTTTAACGACTGCGCTACCCAGGCGCCCCCCACCTGGTACTCTTTGAGCTTCCCACAGCCCTAGCTTACCACTCAAGGGCATTTCCTTAATCAGTAATATTGCTCAATTATGATCTGAATGGTCCAATTTATAAGGTTTTTAGTGCCATTCCTGACGCCATCAGCACCCTCTGCTTTGCTCATTTCAGGATTTGTTCTAGGGAGCCCAGCACTGGGTGGTGGACAGGACATGGGCTTGAGAGTCAGACAGACCTGGGCTGAAAGGCTGGCCCCACCATTTCCCAACTGTGTCCTTGGACGAGTCACCCACATTTTCGGTGCCCCAGTTTCCTTCTAAAATGAGAATAGGGGCGCCTGGGTGGCTCAGTCAATTAAGCCCCTGACTCTTGATTTCGGCTTGGGTCATGATCTCAGGGTCGTGAGATGGAGCCTCAGGTCAGGGTCTGGGCTCAGTGGCGAGTCGGCTTGGTGTTCTCTCTCCCTCTCCTCCTTCCTTCCATCCCCCTGCTCTCTCTCTCTCTCAAATAAATAAACAAATCTTAAAAAAAAATAAAATGGGAATAATAATAGCCGTCAATCTTAATGAGCATTTAGCAGGTGCCAGTCACTGCTCTAACCACATTACATGTATTTACTCATTTGATCCTCACGTCTCTGTAAGGAAGGCACTACTATTAACTCTATTTTACAAATGAGGAAGTGGAACACAGTGAGCTCAATGTCTTGCCCGGGTCATCCGCTAGTTCATGGTGGAGTTGGGATTGAGCCCAGGCCATCCAACCTCAGGGCCTGGAGGATCCTGACCTCCTAGCCACATGGGCTTGTAGGCCACGGAAGTTTCTGTGAGACGGAGTGTGCAGAGGGCACAGAGCCCTGCACGCGATAGGGTCACAGGCCCTCCTCTCCCTCCTTCCAGGGTCAGACAGAGTCCATGCGAATGTCCAGCCTCCTGGGGGTCTCCGACTACTGGGGGAGCACTGGTCTTCTGAGCCACTGTGTCACCGCAGGGGTCCAGACCTGGATGGGGCCTGGACGGCCTGTACCCCAGCCTCTCACCATCCCTCCGTCCCATCGGTGATGGCGACAGCACAGCCAGGGAGGCAAGGCCCTGCAGCTCAGTTGTGATGGGCAGGAAGCAGGAACCAGGTCTCCTGAGCCCTACCAGGGGGCTTTCTCTGGGCCACAGCCTTCTAGACCAGGAAAAGCCCCTTGGGGAAGCAGGGGGTAGGCTCCCACCATCTTGAATCTGGCTGTAGTCAGAGGCTCTCTTACCCCCTGCTGGGCTGACTGGGATGGGGGATGGGGGAGCTGCGGGAGCACCTGCAGTGTGTAGACAGAGCAGAGGAAGTGAGAAAGCCTGCTGAGCAGCAGCTGGCAGGGCAGGGTTGGTGGCAGTGGGCTGGGGACTTCTCCTTCCCTTGGCATTGACATCCCCAGCCACTCCAGCAACTGCAGACCCCTAGCCCTGCCACCAGCACGGGCAGGGGTGGGGTGAGGTGGTGGTGACCATGGTGATGGGGCTGTGGGGTCAGTACATCTGGGGGGATTGTTGCTTTAAGTACTGGGAGGATCCAAAACCGTGGGGGCAGATATTGGCCCATCTGTGCGGGAAGGGGTGGGGGACAACATGCAGGCTCTGGGGCAGTTTCCCCACTTTCTTCGTTCACTTGAGGAAGCCTCCTCCTCTCGCTCTTAGTAAGTAATAAGGAAGCAAAACCCCACACCATCCCCCACGTGTAACATCCCCCTGCTCCTCGCTCTGTCTGCGCAGTGCTGACGCGGGCCAGGCCTGTGTGGGATGCTTCACGTGCCCCCTCTCATCCCATTCTCACAGCAGTCCTGGCATGCGGCTGCATCCATTCTCCCCATTTTCTGGATGAGGACACTGAGGCTTGTCCAGGCTCTCACGGTTGGGAGAGCAAGTGATGGAGCTGGGACTTGGACCTTGGTGTCTCTTCTCCTGGACATTTTAGAGCCAAGATTGTTTAGGCTTTTTTTTTTTTTTTCCTTTTAAAGGAAAATATTTTCTTAAACAATTAAAAGATATTTTTACAAAACAGCTTGAAGATATAATTCACCTACCATATAATTTACATGTTATGGTACATAACGTGTATGGTATACAATATCTGGTGTATCATATAATTCACCGGCTGGTAGTATAGACACAGAGCTGCACAACCATCGTCACCGTCACCAGCTCTAGAGCAGTTTCAGGACATCGTTACTTGCCAAAGAGAGCCTGCTCTCCTTAGCTCTCATCCCCAATTCTCCCATCCTCTTCAGTCTCTGGCTATCACCGACCTCTGTGGATTTGCTTACTCTGGACATTTCCTGCAAAGGGAGCCATATAATACGTATGGTTTTAGGACTGGCCTTTTTCGACTGGCTGCTTTCACTTGGCCTGATGTTTTCGAAGCTCATCCATGTTGTAGCCCGTGTCCGTGGTTCCTTCCTTCTTATCGTTGAGTCACAGCATGCTGTATGGACGTACCACAAGGTGTTCACCCATCCAGCAGGCAGTGGCATTGGCGTCGTTCCCTCTTTGGGGCTATTATGAATAACGCTGCGACGAACACATGCGTGCACATTTTTGGGTGGACCTATGTTTTCAGTTCCTGCAGGTGTATCCCTAGGATCACATAGTAACTGTTTAAAATTTGGAGGACCTGCCAGCCTGTCTTCCGCCGCGGCTGCACCACTTCACATTCCCACCAGCAGAGTAAGAGGGCTCCGATTTCCCCACATCCTCCCCAACACTGGTTACTATCTATCTTTTTGGTAATACAACCCTCCTAATGAGTGTGTGGGGGCATCGCAGTGTGGTTTTGATTTCCGTTTCCCTGACGACTCATGATGTTGAGCTTCTTTTCTGATCACTAATGACATTGACCACTTTTTATAATAGTTTTCATCTTCTTTCTTTATGTTTTAAGAATATTTATTCATTTATTTTGGGGGGAAGGGGCAGAGGGAGAGAATCTCAAGACCCCAAATGGGCTCCATCTCACAACCCATGGGACCATGACCCCAGCCAAAATCTCTAGTGCGACCCTCAGCCAACTGAGCCACCCAGGCGCTCTGATCTTTGTTTTTTTAAGATGGACCCGAGCACCTGGCGGGCTCAGTCAGTAGAGCGTGGGACTGTTGATCTCCGGGTTGTGAGTTCAAGCACCATGTTGGGTGTGAAGTATACTTAAAAAAAAACAAACAAACACCTATTTTTTTTAAAAATAGGAAATGCGTTTATGTGGTTTCTCAATGAATTCTAAAGGAGGTTTAGTAAAAAATTTCCACTCCACTTGCCCTGAATTCCTCCAGAGATATTCTATGTAAATATGAAAAATGCGGACAAACTGTCTTTTCTTTACACAAATGGAGCCTATTAAACAACTTCTCTGTACTTCGATTTTCCACTTATATCATTACTGATTTCGACATTGCTTTAGTGCCACCGGAACCATTGGCGATCCCAGTGCATCTGCAGGACCGTGAGCCTTTAATTTTCTTTGGGGGCAAATCAGGATCAAGCCCTTCGTCAGGCTCCCTGCTCAGCGGGGACTCTGCTTCTCCCTCTCCCTCTGCTTCTCCCCTGCTCATACTCTCTCTCTCTCTCTTGCTCGCTCACCTCTCTCTCAAATAAAAAAAAAAATCTTTTTAAAAAGCACATTAAAAAGTCTTAAAAACTAAATTAATAGACTTCATTTTCTAGAGCAGTGGAGTTTCTAGAAACTCGAGCCCATAATAGAGTTCCCATATGCCCCTTCCCTCCCCTCCCACTTTCCCCACTATTACTGTCCTGCATTCCTGTGGTACCTTCGTTACAATGAATGAACAGATATTGATACACTATTATTAACTAAAGTCCGCAGTTTACATCAGGGTTCACTCTCTGCGGTGCCCTTTTAACAAATGCAGAATGTCACATATCCACCATTACAGTATCTTACAGAATAGGTTTACTGCCCTCAAAAGCCTCTGTGTTCCACCTTTCATCCCCCACCCCCCACTTCCCCCAGCCACCACGAACCTTTCTACTGTTGCTCTAGTTTTGTGTGACAAGGCTTTGAAGGGGAAGCCCTCCCTGTTCAAGTCCTGCTCCCAGCTCCAGGGAGGGGCTAGACCCCCCTCAAAGGCTGGGGTGGGGGCCTGCTGAGAACTGTCAATGACAAAACTGAAACAATTTAATAATGAGTCCGATGTCCTTTATTCAAGAGAAAACAGTGCAGGGATTGGGCAGCAACAGTGCCTCGCAAGCAGCGGAACTCCCTTCCGGAGGGATTTGGGAGAAGAGCTGGTTTTCTAGACTTAAAAGGGACAAAGAGGAAACAGGGCATGATTGGCTGGGAGGTTGGGATTTCTTTCTAAAGCTGGCAGATCCTGTTTCCTAGGATACAGAAAGCTAGCTAAAGCGGAGCTGGAGGCCCACGACTGGTGTATGTTTCCCCCACAGGTGTTTCCCATAAGGGCAGGCTGATTTAGGTTTCAATTTGTGACTTAGGCCTCCCTTTTGTGGGTTGCAATATATACGAAGTAACTTTATCAGAACTGACCTTGGAGAGCCTCTGAAGGAGTCAGGCACTGCACGGGGGTCCCCTTGGTGAAGGATTCTGGTCTCAAATTTATTTATTTATTTACAATTTTATTTAAGATTTTATTTATTTATTTATTTGTCAGAGAGAGAGAGAGAGCGCGCACAAGCAGAGGGAGCAGCAGGCAGAGGGAGAAGCAGACTCCCCACTGAACAGGATGCTTGATGTGGGGCTCGGGGTGGGATCATGACCTGAGCCGAAGGCAGATGCTGAACTGACTGAGCCAGCCAGGCGTCCCTCGGGTCTCAAATTTAAAAGTGTCATTACCAAGCATACCTTTGTGATCCTCCGTGGAGACGAGGGGAGAAGAGATTGCTCAGAAATTGCCAGCCCTGTCTCCTCTCAGAAAAGGGGGGTGTTCACCCATCTGAATCTCTACCCAGATTGCCAACTTCGAGGACAGAAAGACATCTGTGCTGTCATACAGTTGAATTTGTGCTTGAAAAGGCAAATTTGACCTTGAAACAGGCTTACGCCTCCCAGAGTCACAAGGATTCCTTCTGTGGGCACGGCTTTCTCCAACTGGTTGCACAGTGTCACAGTCTTGACGTTACGGTGGTCCGAGGGTCTTGGTCCACCTGGCCAAGTGAGAAGTTTAATATTTTCAGGGCCCAGAGTTGATGAGGGTCATGAACAAACTCATGCGTCTGATCGACAAACCAGACCAACAGTCTTCACCTTGAGAAATCGCCGTGTTACCTGAATGCGATCATCTCGCCGGCTGAGCAGCTCGTTCTCCTCTGCCGTCAGGCCGGTCGGGCAGGTTACCAAGTCTGCCCGGGGCGTGTGGCGCCTGAACATGGAAGGGTGGTTGCTTGATGGCATCAGGCCCTGACAGCCCTGCTGCATCTCTGTAGTTGGCGTCTGCCGGCCCTGGACGGGAACATGAGCGCTCTAGCCAAGGCACTCCGGGCAATTCTGGGCATTCTCCGCGGAGGCAGTGTGGCCTGGGCTTGAATCCTGGTTCTGCCGGAATCAGGGATATCCTAGGCAAGTCAGCCTCCCGAGACTCAGTTTCTCTATCTGTGAAATGGGCACAATTAATTTCTGATTTAAAGATTTGAGATCACGGATATAGACTGGTCAGTAGAGAGCCTGGGATATTACAGGCGGTCTATTAATGCCAGCTATTGTTGTTACTGCTATTACTCTCTAATGTCAGTTTGCCTTTTTGATTCTTCTCTCCCTCCCCTGCTAAATTCCAAGTTCCTTAGGAAGATTACTTTTTTTTTTTAGATTTATTTATGTATTTATTTGAGGGGGGGGGAGAGAGAGAGAGTGCTCAGGGGGAGGGGCAGAGAGAGGCTACTTTGCACTGAGCATGGGGCTCGATCCCATGACCCTGAGATCATGACCTGAGCCGAAACCAAGAGTCCGGAGCTCAGCCGACTGAGTCACCCAGGCACCCTAGGAAGCTTTACTTTTTAAAGATAAGCTCTTGTAGTCAATTTGATAATAGCCCAGTTCTTGCTTTCCCTTTCAGGTTCAGAAACTACTCCGTCTAATCTCATCCTTGCTGTTGTTCACTCTCCAAGCCTGGCCCAGAGCAAGGGCCCAGGGTGCGCTAGAAGCTGGAGGAGGGAAAGGATGCCTGAGGCTAGTGGGGGCAGGGAGCGTCCCTGGAGGTGGAAGCAGCAGGTCCTTGAAATAAAAGGGAGGCTTTGGTGGGTGCTCAGCACGGAGAGATTAAGCTGGTAAATCGAGAGGGCTGGAATTTCAGAGAGCTGGTTCTGGTCCCAGTTCTGTTATTTCCTGGCCGTGTGACTGGCTAAGTCACTTCCTCTCTTTGGGTTTACTCAAGTTCTCATTCTGTATTCACTGATGGATGGCAGAGGTCTGAGAACCTCCTGAAAACAGTGCAAAATGTTGTGTCTGAGCGCTTTTTGGCCGAGTGTTCACGGCTCTCAGCAGATTCTCCAAAGGCTGTGACCTCACAGATGTGCGGATTTTTCTTCCAGTGACTCAGCACTCCTCGTGGGCTCTGCTGCCCACTGCTGACTCACCGGCACCAGCTCTTAGCAGCCCTGTCTGAGATCCCCAAGAGAGCATCTGATTGGCTCTGCCAGGCACAGGGAACCATGAGGACACCTGTGGGCAGAGTTCTGGGGCCTGGCCCTGTCCTGGGGGCTCGCCAGCCTCCAGAATAGACTGGCTGCCTGGGACTGTGCTCAGCCCCAGCCCAGAGGGTGGCAAGGCCTCGAGGTTCCCAATGTGACTCTGGCTTCCGCAGAGGGGGTAAGATAACATCGGGCCCCTTGTGAGGCCTTTCCATTCAGCCTGGGTCTTTCCATTCAGTGTCCTCAGCCCCTAGTCCAGTGCTTGGTAAACGCTAGGTGCTCCATAAAGACACTGCTTAACCACCACGAAGACGGGTACTTGACAAGCAAAGGACAGTGGGAGCAGTGAGGAAGGGGATCTTGGCTGTCTCCTAAACCATAGGAAAGGCTTCCCTCTGCGAGTATCATCTTAACTGGGTTATGAAGGTTAAATGAAAGTTCACTAGGGCAAACAATCTGAGGTAGGGAAGGGCCAAAGAGTTGTGAAACTGCCTGGCTTATTTAGGCCGCCATGAGAGTGGGGCAGTGGCTGGAACCATGGGGTGGAGGGAGGTGGAGGGAATGAGATTGCACAGATGGGGTGGGGCAAGGCCTTGCCTTCTGAAAGGAAATGTCAGCGTAGGAGGAGACATCAGACGCAGGGATGGAATAGTGGTGCAGTGTACAACCAGATCTTCCTTTCAGGGCTAAGGAAGTCAGCTCTCTGCTGCCTGGAGGGCTGCCTGCTGGGGTCTCCCAGCCGCGCACTCACCTCAGTCTGCTCAGGCTGCTGTAACACGATGCCACAGACTGGGGGTCTTAACAGACATTCATTTGCTCACCGTTCTGGAGGCTGGAAGTCTAAAATCCAGGTTTCTGCTAATATGATTTCTATTTTTTGTTTTAATTTTACTTATTTCTTTGGCAGAGAGAGAGAGACAGCCAGCGAGAGAGGGAACACAAGCAGGGGGAGTGGGAGAGGAAGAAGCAGGCTTCCAGCGGAGGAGCCTGATGCGGGGCTCCATTCCAGAACGATGGGATCATGCCCTGAGCCGAAGGCAGACGCTTAACGACTGAGCCACCCAGGCACCCCATCTGGTGGGAGCTCTCCTCCTGCTTTCTCACTGTCTCCTCACATGGTCTTTCTTCAGTGCGTGCAGGGGAGAGTGGGGCTGAGGGGTGCAGGAGCAAGCTCTCCAGTGTCTCTTATAAGGACAATAATCCTATAGGATCAGGGCCCCACCCTTACAACCTCATTAATCTTAATTACTTCCTCAGAGGCCCCAAATCCAAATACAGCCACACTGGGGGGGAGGGTTAGGCTTCAATATTTTAATATATGAATTTTGTGTGTGCGTGTGGGGCAGACACAAACATTCAGTGCATAATAGCTCCTCTTCAGGACTTGCCCTCGGTCAAACAGAACTCCTGGCTCAAGGTTACCCCTCTCCCGGGGGCAGTATTACGTTGAGGTATAAGGGCCGTTCCCCTTGCTTCAGTTGAGGACGATTCAATATGGGGTAGGCTGAGGGCTCTGTTGCAGTCACTGCCCTTCGATTTCCCCCTCTGCCCCAGCTTGCTGCCTTACTGCCTCAGAAGTGCGATCCTGAGAGCATGCCCCAGTAAACTTCGGCCCACGTATCTCCGTGTCAGAGAGTGTGTCCCAGGGGACCCCAGCTGTGACGGATGGCAAAAGCAGGTGGAGTACTGAGTTGAGGAGGCTTTGGAGGTCACATTCTAGTAGTGATTCCTCCATGTGAAGAAGTGGGCATTGGGGGGGGGGGACACCTGCATGGCTCAGTCGGTTAAGCGTCTGCCTTCGGCTCAGGTCATGATCCCAGGGTCCTGGGATGGAGTCCCACACATTGAGCTCCCTGCTCAGAGGGGAGTCTGCTTCTCCCTCTCCCTCTCCCTCTGCCACTCCCCCTGCTTGTGCTCTCTCTCTCTCCCTCCCTCTCTAATAAATTAACTCTCAAAAAAAAAAAAAAAAAAGAAGTGGGCATGGGGACCATGGACTGAATGGTCAGCATCCCTGAGGGGTGGTGCTGTGTCACTGATGCCAAGGGGGGGGGAGTTGTAGGAAGGAGAAACAGACCAACAGTGTCAGAGCCCGAAGGGAATGAGAGGGGGGACTTTCCAAGTAGGAATTTACAATCTGATTTCAGAAAGCCATTCGGTGGAGGGCTGGGCTGGGTTAGAGTTAGGCCGGAGGGAGAGCCCGGGACATGGTGAGTGTAGGCGACTGTTTCAAAGAGCAGCGGAGGGGAGGTGAGAAAAAGCACAGAGCTGAAGTGAAAATCAGGAGCGAGAAAAGATTTCTTTTGGATGGGAGAGCCTTGGGTGTACTTGTAATCCGAGGATGAAGGGTCAGTGGCAAGGCGGGAGACTGAAGATAGAAAAAAGGAAAGCACCCTGATGGAGCAAAGTGCTAGAGAGGTGACATTAAAAATATGGAACAATTGCTAAGGCACAGGTGAGGAACAAGAATGAGGTCACAGGAGCTGATCGGCAAAAGCATAGGAGGGCTTAGCAGCTAATGTTTGGCCTCCTACAGAGAAGAAAAGGCATTTCCTCCTCCGAGATAGAAGGAAAAGGTAAATTGGAAATGAGCATGAAGCTAAAGATGAGGTATGGGCTTGAGCATCACTGAGGAGATCTAGAATGTAACAGAAACTTGAGACAAAGAAAGCTTAAACAAGATATGGGTGTGTTTACATAAATAAAGTTTGGAGGTGGACCGCATAGAGCAGCTGTAATCACCAAGCAGCCAGGCTCTTATCTTGCT